>NW_024870945.1:795000-1395000 GCF_019054845.1 Dipodomys spectabilis
GGAAGTGTATCCGTAGGTGTCTAGGAGATGTCAGCATACCTTATCACAGGCAAGTCTATCTCCTGGCCCCAGCTGGGCCTCTCAGGTCCTTCTAGACATTTCCAGATGCCCAGAATACAGAGGCACAGACTTTAGATTCCAGGGCCATTGAACTGGGGAATGAGAGAGTGGTATGGACAATGCCTTAATTTTCTGGGGCATTAGCCTTGACCTGGCTATGCTCCCCTTGTGTATGCTCACTTCTTAACCCAGTGCTGGCCACACACCAGCCACTTCTGGCAGTGCTATGGAAATGAGATCTAGGGTGACTGAAGTCTGGATTTATGGCCTGATTGGGGGTGGGGTGGAGGCAAAGGGTGTCTTAAAAATAATCTTAGAGCTGGAACTCAGGTTTGAGGCACTGTCCCTGAGCTTCCTTTGCTCAAAGCTAACAATCTACCACTTGAATCACAGCTCACCTTTCATCATTTTTAGTAGTTTAGTAGAGAGAATAGTCTCACATACTTTCCTGCCTAAGCTGGCTTCAAGTTGCCATCTTAAGAGCATAGTTTCTTGAGTAGCTAGGATTGCATTTTTGACCACTTGGCACCTACTAAGGATGTCCGCGCGCGCGCGCGCGCGTGTGTGTGTGTGTGTGTGTGTGTGTGTGTGTGTGTGTGTGTGTGTTCATTGAGGCTTGAACTCAGAACGTAGGTGGGTATCCTTTAGCTTGTTTGCACAAAGATGTTGCTGTACCACTTGAACTACAGTAGCTCTGCTTCCCACCTTTTTGATGATTTATTGGAGATAAGAGTCTCCCCAGGCTAGCTTTGAATCTTGATTGATCCTCAGGTGTAAGCCTTGGATAGCTAGGATGACAGGCATGAGCCACTGGCACCCAGCTGCAAGGATGTCTTTTCATCCTCTCTTCTGTTATAACAGCTGTCTACTTGCCCTGGCCTAGATCAAGGATGGGTATGTTTCATCTGAAGCCTGGGATAGGAGGGGTAGCTTTAGATGGGTGCTCGGCTTGGAGAAAGGTAGTTTGTTTTAGCCAAGAAGGAAAGCATGGCAAGATATTAATAGCTCATATTCTCATATTCCTAGCTCCTCAGGAGGCTGAGATGTGAGGATTGCCATTCAGAGGCAGCCCAGCTAGAAAAGTCTGTGAGACTCCATTTTCCAAATAACCACCTGAAAGCTGGAAGAAAAGCTGTGGCTCAAGTGGTAGAGTGCTAGCCTTGAGCAAAAAACTATGGGACAGAGCTCAGGCCCTGAGTTTAAGCCCTAGTACCAAGATGTGTGCACAAGCACACACACACACACAGAGGAAGGTAGTAATGATGAGCTGAGCTAGATCTGTGGGCAGTCCTGAGGCATAGACATAGTAAACTCTCAAGGCAAATCAAATAGTTTCTCCCTATCCTTCTTGGGCTGAGGGTTCTGGGCCATGGCAGTTAGTGCCATGGAACCTGCCCCTCAATCCATGCATGGGCCACAGGACCAAGGGAAGGACACTATGGATGCTCCTTTGTAGTCGGCCCACCATTGCAGACCTTCTTATACCCCCAAGCACTGGTGAGGAAAGCAGGGCTCTGAGCCCTGGGACTCCAGAGATAGCCACTGCTACAAGCAGCAGCCAGCTGGCTTTAGATTCCTGAGCCTAAAAGTCTATCATGAGCCCAACTCAACACCCACTCAAGGTGTGCTTGATGATTCACACTGTTATGATACTCATGTGAGTGGATGTTATCTGCTGTGCCATTTTGCAGCCCTTGCCCCTCCTGGCCCAGAACTATGATCTGAGATGTCAATTGCATGGTATGATGCACACTGCACCCATGACAGATGCCGTTCTGATGACCCGACTGATGACCTCCGTACCCCAGGGCTCGATCCTTCCCTGATGCTGTGGCCTGCTCTATAGGAAAAGGCTTCAGAAGAGGCTGCATTCAAGACTTGTAAGACACCAAGACATTGGGAGATCCTCAGGGGCCCACTAGAAAATACTCTGCCTAGAGTCACTGAGTGAGGTCCAAGAAGGCCAGGTGTTGGTCATGGGGCTTGAACGCTGGTCTGAGTGTTGTCCCCCAGCTCTTCAGCTTACCACTTGAGTTACAGGGCCAATTCCGGTATTCAGGACGTTCCTTTTAGATCATAGTCTCCCAGAATTCCTGCCTGGGGTTGGTTTTGAACCGTGATCCTCATATCTCAGCTTCCTGAGAAGCTAGGAGGAGAGGTGTGAGTCACTAGCACCTGGCTGATCTGACCTTTCAGGAGCTCCTGAAAGTTTTAATTTATTTTTTAGGTGTCAATGCTGGGCTTGAACTCAGGGTCTGGCCTCTGGTCTCTTAACATTTTCCCTCAAAGTTGACACTCTACCATTTGAGCCACAGCTCCATTTCTGGCTCTTGGTAGTTCATCGGCAAGAAGAGTCTCACTAACTTTTCTCACCTGAGCTGGCTTGACCCATGATCTCTGATCTCAGTCTTCTGAGTAGCTAGGATTTACAGGGGTTGAGCCACATCTGGCATTGTGTTAGAAGCTTTTCTTAAGCAAGCATTCTTCCCTGTGTTTACTTTGAATCCTCCATGCAAAGGAGGCCTGAGGGTCAGGAGGTGTGAAAAATAAGCTTCCAGCCACAGGAAATGGCTGGGGTCCATGGTGAAAAACCAAGCTAATCTTCCCCTGGGCCCCATCCTGGTACCCCACCATTTGCCCTACCTGTGTCTCAACAAACCTTGACCCAGCCTTGAATGTTCTGCCAGAATGTCTGAAGCCACAGAACCTTCATTCCACCTACACCACTTGCTCCATACGACACCTAAGGACCGTTGTCCAGCCATGATGGACCTTCTGCCTGAGGCTCTCTGTCCCATTCCACGCCTTAGAACTCTTGTGGAATTTTGGCATTGGTTATATCACCTCCTGGAGCAAGTCGTTCCTTCCCTTCTACCTCTTTTTTTTTTATTATTGAGTTGCTATAGATGGAACTTTGTGCAGGGTGACTGGCAAATGCTCTATCTTGGTGTGTTGAGTGTGTGTGTGTGTGTGTGTGTGTGTGTGTGTGTGTGTGTGTGTGTGCGTGCGCACACACACGCGTGCACAGGTACGAGCATGCGCGTGTGTGTGTGTGCCAGTCCTGATGTTTGAATTTATGGCCTGGACATTGTCCTATCCCTAAGCTTTTGTGCTCAAGACTAGCACTCTTCTACTAGAACCACTGCTCTACTTCTCGGTTTTTGGCTGTTTAATTGGAGAAAAATGTCTCATATAGACTTTTCTGTTTGTAATTGGGATCCTCAGATATCAACTTCCTGAATAACTAAGATTACAGGGGTGAGCCAGCAGCACCTGCCTTCTACCTTACCTCTTACCTATAACCTCGGCCCTCCTCTGTGTCCCAGAAGAATATGTCTCACCAGACTCACTTTTTTTTCTTTTTGCCAGTCTTGGGGCTTAAACTTAGGGTCTGGGTATGTTCCTGAGCTTCTTTTGCTCAAGACTAGCACTCTCTCACTTAAGCCATAGTGCCACTTTTGGCTTTTTCTGTTTCTGTGGTAGTAAGGAATGGAACTCAGGGCTTCGTGCATGCTATGTAAGCATTCTACCACTAAGCCACATTCGCAGACCAAGGTTCACTTCTAACAGGAGTTATGATGGTGAGATTTATTGACTTACCCATTTGGCAAAGAAATCACTGATTATTTCATGTCTATGCCAAGATTTGGGACTAGCCTTTGACTTGGCAATGAGGAATGATAGATGAGTGATAGCCACCAGGCCCAAGAGCTCTAGGCTCACATCCTACAGAGGGATAGAGACTATGGAGAGGGAACCTTGGACAACTCCTACAGTTTAGGGACTGTGGACTCTCTGGAGGCAGTGGCTGGCTGCAAAGTGTCCCAATGGGATGCTTCAGCCAGAACATTATGCATGCGTTCCACACACTAACCCAGGCAAAGCCTTCAGGGCTTCAGTTATTAAATGGAAGAGGGTGCTTTGTTCAAGCTGCCAGCTCACACTTAGTACTCTATGAAGGCTTGTCCCAGTTTGCCCAGGTTGGGGCGGCTGGGCATGGGCAACCTGCTGAATGCCCATCATCCATACAGAGATCCATGCATGGAGTTATTGCAGCCTTTTGGGGGGAGGGCATGTACACTGCTGTACTATGATCCTAGCCCCTGTTCTTGAGTTCTTTTTTCTCAAGGGTAGCGCTCTGCCCTTGAGTCACAGCCCCATTCATGTTTATTTTTCCGGTGATCTCTTAGAAAGAAGAGTGTCCTAGACTTTCCCACCCCAGCTGAATTTAAATTGGCATTTCCTACATCTCAGTATCCTGAGGAGGTGGCAGGAGCCACTGGCACCTTACTTTCTTATTGTTGTTCTTTTTTCAATCATAACAGTCTGAAATTTTCAATGGGTCATTCCAATGGTTTGCATTCAAAGTAAACTACCCAGGCCTGGAGTTCGAATGCTAGGACTGCCACCCACAAATGGAGCGAGATCCTGACAAACTCATTCCTGTTCCTGTGAATGCTAATGGAATGTTATAAAAGTAATAAATGTGGGGCTGGGAAGATGGCTCAGTGGTAGAGCGCTTGCATTGCATGCCTGAGGCCCTGGGTTCAATTCCTCAGCACCACATAAGCAAAAAGAAAAAAAAAGCTGGAAGTGGTGCTGTGGCTCAAGTGTTAGAGCGCTAGCCTTGAGCTGAAGAGCTGAGGGACAGCGTCCAGGCCCAGAGTTCAGGCCCCACGACTGGACCCAAAAAAAAAAAGTAATAAATGTGCCATTGATTCATGATTTTATTTTAGAATGCCACACAAAAAAATAATGGATTGATGTCTTCCATTCTAGCACCATGGTATGATTAAGGATATTGAATAATTTTTAATTAATATTTTTATAAGTATTCAACAGTGATATTTCATTAAATGGAGGCATAATTTAATAACTAATAATTGGTAATAATGTATATAATTTAATTTCCTCACAGTCCCTCTCTTTGTATATATATATATATATATCCATGTACGCATATCTCTATCTATATCTATCTATCTATCAATCTATCTATCTATCTATTTACCTATCTATCTAAGTATCAGGCACTCCTGTGGCTTGATCACAGGTCCTTAGAACTTCCTGGCAGCTCAGTTTGCCAGAGGCTGGTCTGCTAAGACTGTGACCCCATTTATGGTTTGGGCATTCTAGGCTGTGAGTTGAAATCCCAGGATGGCCAAAAATTTATTCATGCAGTAAGAAGCCAATATTAGCAGATTGTTTTCCTTTTCTGTGAAAGTCCATGGTCTCAGAATGATGTATAATCCATATTTACATATATCCTATGTGATATGATGTAATAAAAGAAATGTTATATGTGTAATAATGCTAAATAAGTAAGGGTAATAAATGTCATATTTCTACAAAATTTTGGTCAATCGACTTCAACAATTCATCCAAAAAATCATACACCACGATCAAACAGGATTCATTTCAGGGATGCACAGCTGGTTCAATATATGCAAATCAATTAATATAATTCTTCACATCAAAAGGAGCAAGGATAAGAACCACATGATTATCTCAATAGATGCAGAAAAAGCATTTGCCAAGATCTAACACCCCTTTATGATGAAGGTTCTGGAAAAATTAGGAATCCATGGAACATTCCTCAATACAATAAAGGATGTATATAACAAACCTACAGCCAGCATTATACTTAATGGTGAAAAACTAACACCATTTCCTCTTAACTCAGGTAGGAGACAAGGAGGTCCACTCTCTCCTCTTCTTTTGAATCTAGTATTAGAATACCTAGCTACAGGAATAAGACCAGATGTAAACATAAGTTAATCCAAATAGGAAAAGAAGTAAAACTCTCCCTCTTTGCAGATGACATGATCTTGTATTTAAAAAATCCCACAGACTACACTCCCAGATTACTCAAGCTGATTCAAAACTTTGGCAAAGTAGCAGGGTATAAAATTAACCCTCAAAAATCATTGGCTTTTCTGTATGCCAACAATGAGAAAAGTGTGGCTGAAATTAGAAAAGCAACTCCATTTGTAATAGCACCACAAAAAATAAAATACCTAGGAATTAACCAAAGAAGTGAAGGACCTCTATGATGAAAACTTTACAAAACTGAAAAAGGAAATCAAAACAGAATTTAGAAAGTGGCAAAAACTCTGATGCTCCTGGATTGGAAAGATCAATATCATGAAAATGGCAATACTTCCCAAGGCTATCTACAAATTCAATGCGATACCCATCAATATTCCAACCTCATTCTTCAAGGATATAGAAGACGCAATCCAAAAATTTATATGGAACAATAAATGACCCAAATAGCAAAAACGATCCTCAACAGAAAGAACACTGCTGGAGGAATATCAATACCAAATTTCAAACTCTACTACAAAGCCATAGTAATCAAAACATCTTGGTACTGGCACAAGAACAGACTTCAGAACCAATGGAATAGAATTGAAAACCCAGAAATGAACTTACAGATTTATTGCCATCTAATCTTCGATGAGGGAGCTAAAAAATAGAATGGAAAAAAGACAGCCTCTTCAGTAAATAGTGCTCGCAAAATTGGGTAACTACTTGGAGAAAACTAAAGCTAGATCCTTATATATCACACTGAACCAGAATCAACTCCAAAAAGATCAAAGACCTCTGAGTCAAACCAGACACTCTGAAAACATTAGAAGGTATAATAGGAGAAACCCTAGTTCTCCTTGGGACAGAACAAAATTTTAATAGAGACCCAGAAACGCAACAAATCAAAGAAAGGTTGGACAAATGGGATTGCATGGAATTGCAGAGCTTCTGCATGGCAAAGGACATAGCTAGTAAGATCAATCAAAAGTCCACGGATTGGGAGAAAATCTTCAGTAGCCATACAATGGACAAGGGTCTCATATCTAAAATGTACCTGGAACTCAAAAAATTTACTCCTCCAAGAACAAATCTTCAAAGAAACAACTGCCCATTTATTTGTGGGCTAAAGACTTTAAGAGAAACTTTTCTGAAGAGGAAAGAAGGATGGCCAATAGACACATGAAGAAATGCTCAACCTCCCTAGCCATTAAAGAAATGCAAATTGAAACAACATTGAGATACCCCCTCACCCTAGTTAGAAAGGCTATAATCAAGAACTATAATAACAACAGGTGCTGGAGGGGATGTGTACAGAAGGGAACCTCACTGCATTGTTGGTGGGAATGTAAACTTGTTCAACCACTTGGGAAAGCAGTATGGAGTTTCCTCAAAAGACTCCACACAGAGCCTCCCTATGACCCAGCAATCCCACTTTTGGGCATTTACCCAAGTTTTCACAAACAAGACCACACTAAGATACCTGCACGACTATGTTTATGCAGCATTATTTACCATAGCTAAGATATGGAACAAGCCCAGATGCCCCTTAGTAGATGAATGGATCAACAAAATGTGGTATATATACACAATGGAATTCTATACCTCTATCAGAAAGAATGACATTGCCCCATTTGTTAGAAAATGGAAAGACTTGGAAAAATTATATTAAGTGAAGTAATCCATGCCCAAAGAAACATAGTTCCCATGGTTTCCCTTACTTGCAATAGCTAGCATATGTCTGAGTCAAGCAGAAAATGTCAGACAAGTTGATGTTAGGAAAATGAACCCTATGATATGTATTCAAATGTTTTTTTTTTCTTTCATGTGATTGTTTCTAACACATTTATAAGATTATTTCTTTGTTTTTCCCCCATGGTATAACCCCTGCTTTCACTCTATTTGATGTTGGTGTATTTTGTGGAGGGGAAGGGAAAAATCAAATCAAATCATTTAAGTAGGGATACAGGTGGGCCCATTGCAACAATGAGATGTACAAGTCGTTATGTCAAAATACAATCTTTACAACTGTGGTGAGGGTGGGGGGCATTGGGGGATGATTGTGTAGGGGGGTGGGGGCGGGGAAAGAATGGGAAAGGACAGGGAAGGGAAACAAAAAAGGAAGAGGCTATGATGCTTGATAAGAAATGTACCCATTATCTTGCCCATGTAATTGTAAACCCTCTGTACAGTATTTTCACAATTTAAAATAAAAGAAAAAAGGAACAATTAAATTTTGGATTATATAAAATTATACACAACAGTTATACTACATTGACTAATTTTCAATTAATACTTTATTAGTTATTCAATCATGTTACTTAAAAAAGGAAGGAATAATTTAAATAGCAATAATCGGTAGTAAAATTTTATATGCAATTTCCTAGTATACAGATATCTCTCTCTTGTTTTATACATATGCATCTATTTATCTATCTACCAATCTACATATTTATGTGTTCATACACTTGTCAGTCATGGGGCTCATTTGTAGATTGCTCACCTACTACGTACAAAGCCCTGTGTTCGATTCCTCACTACCTTGTGCACCGAAAAATCTAGAAGTCGTGCTGTTGCTTAAGCAGTTGAGCACTCGCTTTGAGCATAAAAGCTTCGGGAGTGTGTCTAGACCCTTTCTCAAGACCCAGGATTGGCACCAAAAAAAAAAAAAAAAAAGAATGTTCTGACTGTAACAATATAAGGATAGTACTGCAAATACCTCATCACAGAACAATCATGGAGTCTGGTGCTTGCAGCTGCCATCTTACCTGACTTAGCCAGAGATAAACCACTGCAACCCAGCTCCACAGAACCAGAAGCTGCTGGTTCACTCACCACTGTCATCCAAGCTACTCAGGGGCTGATCTGTGAAACTCTGAGCTGTGTTTCACAGTAGTAGAGATCTAGCCTTGAGCAAGAGATCTTAGAACAGTACCCCCAAATTTTCAGTGCATAACCCGTGGCTCCTTGCAACAGAGAGTTATGATCTAGACATCTGTAGCTGAGGTCTGTCACCCTGCCTACTCAAGAATCTGAGATGTGAGGATCTGGGTTCCAAAGTATCCCAGACACAAAAGTTCCCATGAGACTATTATCTCCTATTCACCACTTAGAAACTTGAAATGGAAGCTGGGCACCAGTGATTAACGCCTGTCATCCAAACTACTCAGGAGCCTGAGAGCTGAGGATCATGGTCCAAAGCCAGCTTGGGCAGGAAATTCCTTGAGATGGACAATTCTCACCAGTGACCCACCAAAAACCTGAAGGGGTGCTGTAGCTTAAGTGGTAGAGTGCTTGGTTTTAGCTGAAGAGCTCTAGGATAGATGGCACCCAGGCCTAGACTTCAACTCTTCCAACTTACAAGAAAAGAAAAGAAAGAAAGAAACCTAAAGAGGAGGGTTTAGACTGCTTTGCATGTATGAATCCCTGGATTTGAATCCTCACTACCACATCACTAGAAAAAAGCCTGTGGCTCAAGTGGTAGAGTGCTATTTTGTACAGGAGAAACTCAGGAACCATGCTCAGGTCCTGAGGTCAAGTTCCAGGACAAGTGTATGCATGCGTGCACACACACACACACACACACACACACACACACAAAGATACCAGAAGTGAAGCTGTGACACCAAATGGTGGTAAAGCACTGAGCTTCTCTTCTGAGCTCATGGTCAGCACCCTGGCCCTGTGTTCAACCCCGAAACCTAGCCATCCAGGGCTCAATTAGGATAGGTCAAAGGTTTCAAAATCTGATGCACTTCACCAGCCCTAGATGACAGGAAACTTTGGGATTTTGCACAAATGCTTAGATTAGCAAGCTTCTGGAAACCTAGGGATGCACCATTGCCAATTAGGAATCTTTTCATTAGGTTCAGCTCCCTTATTATCTGCAAGAAGGACCCATGAATTAATTGTAGCAGGTTATTTCAATACTGGAACATAATCTAACAAAGACAGGACAAGTGCAGGGAACTTGGCCTGCCACAGGAGGTGGCACAAATGAAAGCTTCCTGGGGAGAAAGATAGCTTAGAGTACAAAAAGGCCTTTTTCTCCTGGCCTTCAAATTCTGCCTACACTCTTCCTCACTAATTGGCTCAGATGGAGTTGTTTGTTACACAGCTGTACAGGAATGAGGCCTTTTTGTCTGTCTGTCCAGACCATGAGGCAGACTTCCTCCAATAGCCTGGAGTGCACAGAAACCCTCAGGCAACACTGGGAACAGTGAGGGAAGCCCTGGAACAGGCACTGTCTTGAAAGCACTCTCCGTGCTATGAAATCATTCTATTCAAAGCAAATTTCCTAGCTGGGTGCCTTTCAACATAGAGACTCTGGATCTTCACCAATAGAAATACATGCATACATACATGGGGAGACATGGATTTACTGGCTTTTTCTTTTTTGGCAGGTCCAGGGCTTGTACTATGAGCCTAGGCACTCTCCCAGAGCTCCTTCTGTTCAAGGGTGGTGCTCTGCTCTTGAGTTTCAGTCCCACTCATGGGTTTTTATATTCCTGTGATCCCTTAGAAATAAGAGTGTCCTGAACTTTCCTGTCCCGACTGAATTCAAGCTGCCATTTCCTAACTCTTAGCCTCCTGAAGAGCTACGATTACAAGTATGAGCCTCTGAGACTTGGCTTTCTTTTATTCTTGTTATTCTATGCTTTATCATGACAATCTGAAATCTTCACAGTGTCATACTAATGGTTTGCATTTCGAAGTAAACTACCCAGGCCTGGAGTTCAAATGCCAGGACTGACACCTACAAATGGAGGGAGATCTTGAGAAAATAATTCCTATTCATGGGGGTACTTAATGGAATGTTATAAAAGTAACAATTAAATCCTCATTTTTTCATGATTCTCTTAAAGAATGCCACACAAAAAGTATTGGATTATGTCTTTAATTCTAGCACCATGGTATGATTCTCCTAATTAAAGAATACTGAGTACTTTTACATTAGTGCTTTAACAAGTATTCAACCATGATACTTCATTAAATGGAGGCTTAATTTAATAACTAATAATTCACAATATATGTTATTCAATATCCTCATATCGTCTCTCTCATATATAGAGAGAGACAGCAAACTACCCATCTATCTATCTATCTATCTATCTATCTATCTATCTATCTATCTATATCTATATTTAAATCTATATCTAAGCCACTACTATGGCTTGATCACACATCCTCAGAACTGGCTGGCAGCTCAATTTGCCAAAGGCTTTGTCTACAACTGACACTTTCATGAATTGGGCATTGTGAGCTGTGAGTTCATATCCCAGAATGGCCAAAAGTTTATAGGTGGAGTAAGAAGCCTCTTTTGACATATTTTTTTCCTTCTCTGTAACAGTCCTGGGTCTCAGGATGATGTAAAATCCACGTGCAAATATATCCATGTGATACGATTTAATAAATCTAATAAATATTATATATGTAATAATAATAAAATAAAGAATAAATAAATAAGGGTAATAAATGTCATATGGGGTAAACCCATGTATGTAAAAAGATCTCATACATGAATATTATTTTTTCCAATACCGTGGCTTGAATTCAGCCCTGGAAATTGGTCTGAATTTCTTGTTTTCAATGATGGTGAGTTTCCTCTCCCCCACAGAGCCACAGAGTTACCCAGACCCTGAGTTCAAATCCCAGGCCTGACAGAAAAATGGTACAAATTCCAACTTATTTTTCTTTGGCCAGGCCCGGGGCTTGAACTCAGCTTGTATCAACTCTGCCTCAGCTTTGATTATCCTAGGCTGTGGTGCAACCTCTGGACCCACAATCCATCCTGAGATCCCAGGACCCAAGTTTAAATCTCGGGCTGGCAAAAAAAAAAAAAAGGTGAAGGGCTGGGAACGTGGCTCAATAGTAGAGTGCTTGCCTTGCATGCATAAGGCCCTGGGTTCGATTCCTCAGCACCACATAAGCAGAAACAAGCTGGAAGTGGTGCTATGGCTCAAATGGTAGAACGGTAGCCTTGAGCTGAAGATTTGAGGTACAGCGCCCAGACCCAGACTTCTGGCCCCACAACAGACAAAAAAAAACAAAAATAGATGGGGGAAAAAAGGAGAATTATAAAACTGGGAAATTCTGGAAAGCAGATTTACATTTTTTTTTCCTTTGCATTGTGACCATCCTGTCTAAATGACAGGACCCGAAAACTGTACATGGCCTTGCATTGTTGAAGTTTGGTGGGCTATCAGGGAAGCCACAGCCTGAACCAGCAACCTAGGTCCAGGGTTCGGATCCCGGGACTGCTACCTACAAATGGCAGGAGATCCTAAGAAACATATTCCGATAGACATTCATATGAATGGAATGTTGTAAAAGTAACAATTGTATTTGTATTTAGTTTATGATTATATTAAAATTATACACAATAATCATAGTACATTGACTAATTTTCAATAAATATTTTATTATGTATTTAACCATGATACTTAAATAAAGGAAGAAATAATTTATTTTGGTTTAGTTTTCTCCATCATGAACATTCAACTTAGAGCCTAGGCACTGACTTTCCTCTTGGGCTCATGGCTAGCACTCTACCTCGTAGCTAAGGACCCCCTTGGAGCAAAGTGTGTCTTTAGCTGAGGTCTGTCCTCCTGCCTTCTCAGGAAGCTGATGATCTGAGTTCCAAACTATCCCAGACACAAAAGGTCCCATGAGAATATTATCTCCTATTCACCACTTAGAAACTTGAAGTGGAAGCTGGACACCAGTGACTCATGTCTGTCATCCTAGCTACTCAGGATCCTGAGAGCTGAGGATCACAGTCCAAAGCCAGCCTGGGCAGGGATTCGTTGAGATGCTTATCTCCAGTGAACCACCAGAAAGCCTGAAGGGGCGCTGTAGCTCAAGTGGTAGAGTGCTAGACTTGAGCACCCCGTCCCAGACTTCAACTCCTCCAACTACAAGAAGAGAAAGAAAGAAACCTGAAGTGGAGTGCTGGAAATGTGTCTTAGGGGTAGAGTGCTTTGCATGTATGAAACCCTGGGTTTGAATCCTCAGTACTACATCCCTAGGGAAAAAAAAAGCCTGAAGTGGTTTTATGGCTCAAGTGGTAATGCACTATCCTTGTACAGGAGAAACTCAGGTACAGAGCTGAGGTACTGAGTTCAAGCTCCAGGACTGGTGTTTGCACACACACACACAGACACAGACACATACACACACCTACACACACACAGACATACACACACACACACACACACACACACACACACACACACACACACACACACACACACAGATACCATAAGCGAAGCTGTGACACTAAATGGTAAAGAAAAGAGCTTCTGCTCTGAGCTCTTGGTCAGCACCCTGGCCCTGTGTTAAACCCCATAATATAAACACCCAGAGCCCAACTAGGAGAGGGCAAAGGTTTCAAAACCTGATGAGTTTCACCAGCACTAGATGACAGGAAGCATTGTGATTTTGCACAAGTGCTTAGATTTAGCAAGCATCCGGAAAACTGGGGAGGCACCTTTGCCAATTAGGAATCTTTTCATTAGGTTCAGCTCACTTGTTTTCTGCCAGAAGGACCCTTGAATTAATTGTAGCCATTTTTTTCAACACTGGAACATAGTCTAACAAAGACAGGGTGAGTGCAGGAAACATGGACTGCCCCGAGAGGCAGCACAAATGAAGTCTTCCTGTCAAAACAGAGCACTGGGAGGAGAGATAGCTTGGGGTACAAAGAGGCCTTTTCCTCCTGGTCTTCAGAGTCTGCCCTCATCCTCACTCTTTGCTCATCCTCACTAATTGCTACGGATGAATTGTTTGTTACACAGATGTTCAAGAGTGAGGCCTTTTGTCTGCCTGTTCCAACATTGAGGCAGACTTCCTCCAGCAGTCTGGGGTGCACAGAAGCCCTCAGGGTACACTGGGAACAGTGAGGGGAGCCCTGGAACATGCACTGTCTTGAAAGCATTCTCTGTGCTATGAAATCATTCCATTCATACCTTTCTTCATAGCAACTCTAGATGTTCACTGCTAGAAATACATGCATACATACACAGACACATGGAGTTACTGGCTCTATTCTTGTTGCAGGTCCTGAGGCTTGAACTGTGACCCTAGGCACTATCCCTGAGTTTCTTTTTCTCAAGGAAGCACCGTATTGTGTCTTAACCCATGATTACCCTAGGCTGGTTTGCCGCATTTACACCCACAGATGATCCAGTCATCCTAGGACCCCAGTTCAACTCCTAGCACTGGCAAAAATACATCAAACCAACAAAAATGGAGGAGGAAAAATCCAGCAAGTTTTACACAACCATTTTACCTTTGTTTCCTTTGCACTGTGACCACCATGGGTCTTAATGTCTCGGCTTGAAAATTGTTTGTGACTTTGCATGGCCGATGGCTCACGGATTGTTGGTGAAGCCTCAGCCCAACCCAGATACCTAGGCCGTGAGTTCGATCCTCGGACTGCCACCTACACACAACTGAAGATCCTAGGAAACTCGTTCCTATCTATAGGAACATTAATAGTATGTTTGACATGTACAAATTGAATTATTATTTAGCTAGACTTTCTAGTATAATATTGTATGCATAAATATATGTCATTGAATAATTTAATTAATACCGTATTAAGTCTTCTACCGTGATTAATTAATGGAGGCATAATTTTAGACCAACTAATTGGTAGTAATAGAATATATAATTGGTAGTAATAGAATATACAAAAATAAGATATAGACATCACTTTATATAGAGTTATACACTAGAATCTACATAAATGTCTGTCTCTGTATACAATTATTTATAGATCCATATTCATATGTAAATACACCCACTGCAATCTACATATCTATCTTTTTATATATTGGCCACTCCTAGGGCTTGATCTCAGGTCCTCAAATTTGCCCGACAACTTCATTTGCATCAGACTGGTGTGCTAACATTGAACCATTCATGAAGTTGGCCTTCTAGGGCCAGAGTTCAAATCACAGAACTGCCAAAAACTTAATCCTGGTGGAAGAAGTCAATTGTCCCACTAGTTTTCCTTATGGGTGTCAAAATTCCTGGGTCTCAGGAATGATGTATAATACATAGGCAAATTTATGTCCTATGTAATAGGATGTAAAAAATGTTATATATGTAATCATACTCACTAAAATACACAAGAAATTCATAAAAATAAAATAAAACGAATAACTACACTAACTGCAATATAAGTAAACATGTGTATGCAAATATAAATCATGTATTTAAAATGTATATGAATATTATTTTTTGAGGGTTAAGACTTGAATTCAGGCCCTGGGAACAGGCCTGAATTTCTTGTCTTCCGGCACTGTGAGCTTCCCCTTCCCTGACAATCCTGCAGATTTACTCAGACTCTGAATTCAAATCCCAGGCCTGGCAGAAAAAATGGCGTGAATTCCAAGCCAAGGAGCCTCATAATTTTTAAAATATTTTTAATGAATTTATTTATATATTTTTAGTTTGTCAAGCACAGGGCTTGAACTCAGGTTGTGGCAACTCTGCCTCATCTTTGATCACTCTAGGCTGGGGTGCAACCACTGGACCCACAACCGAACCTGGTTTCCTGGGCCCCAAAGATTTACAGGAAAAATATAAATAAAATGACACAGATAAAAATCTGGCAACTTGCAGATGGCTGTCTGTTTTACATTTTTTTTTTCAAGGTGACCATCTTAGGTCTGAATGACGTTGCTGAAAATTTTCGAACCTGACATTGCTGAAGGCTGGTGGGCTACCAGGCAAGCCATAGGTCAACACTGCAACATAGGCCCTGTGGTCGAGACCCGGTCTCGACCCCTACCAATGGTGGGAGATCCTAAGAGTCTCATTCCTATTCATAGGAATACTGATGGAAGATTATGAATGTCAAGATTAAATCAATTGTTCCTGAATGATACTACTATAAAATTAGTGATTTTAGGATGCCGATGGATTTTAAAGATTATTTTGACACATTAAAGAATACTATTAATTACATGGACACAATAGTTTTGTGATAGTGGTTACTTAAATTAATAATTCATTAAGGATGAACACAATAATATTAATTACATGGGGGCATAATAAATACCCAAGAATTGTTAAAAATGTAGTCTATTTAACTGAAGAATGTATAAACATCTCTGGCACTCTATAAAGATCTATATTTATTTGTGTACTACCATCCGCATGTCAATCTATCTTATTTTGTCAACCCCTGGGGCCGGATCTCAGGTGCTGGGAACTGCTTGTCAGCTCCATATGGCCCAGGCTGACCATGCTGACACTTACCCATTCTTGAATTGGGCCTTGTAGGCTTTGAGTTCAGATGCCAGCACTCACAAAAATTGAATCGTGGAGTAAGAAGCACTGGTGACACATGTTTTCCTTTTCTGTGAGTGTCTGGTGTCCAGTGTGAAGTTTCTTACATAGGCAAATCTATATCCCATGTAATAAATGTTCTATGAGTAATACCAGTCAATAAAATAAATGGTAAATAAATGAATAAAACAACAAATAAAATGCGTAACTACACTAAGCGCAATATGGGTCAACATATGAGGCTCAGTCTCATGGCATGGGAACTGCCTGGCAGCTGAATTGGCTAGAGGCTGCTGTGCTGACAGTCACACATTCATGAACTGAGCATTCTAGGCCCTGAGTTTAGATCCCAGCCCTGCCAAAAATGCAATCTTGGTGTAAGAAGCTGAGAGTGACACATATTTTCCTTTTCTATGAAATTGCTCGGTGTCAGGTAGAATGTATAATTCATATGCAAATCTATATGCTATGTAATAGGATATCATAAAGGTAAAAATGTCATAGGTGGAAGAATTGTCACTATAATAAATGAAAAACAGATTGAATTAGTAGTGAATCATTCTGGGATAATATTAGACAAAATAATTATAGGATGTGGATTAAGTTTAGTTACTATATTATTAAGCATTAACAGAATGAAAAGTAAATGGAGACATAGTTAAATACCTAATAATTGGTAGTAACACATGATGCATAAATTAATTATAAACAGATGTCTAATTCTATAAAATATGTAATCCTATGTATGGATGTATGTACATATATGATAAACAATAACAGTACATTGAGTAATAATGAATGTTTTATTAATTGTTCAACTGGGATCCATCATTAAATAGAGACATCATTTAATACCTAATAATTGGTAGTACTATTTGCTATAATTTAATAATATGCATACCTCTGTCTCTCTTTATTTTTTTGGGGGGAGGTCCAGTCGTGGGCCTTAAGTCTGGGCCTGGGCGCTGTCCCTCAGCCCTTCAGCTCAAAGCTAGCACTCTACCACTTGAGCCACAGCACCACTTCCGGCTTTTTTTCTGCTTATGTGGTGCTGAGGAATCGAACTCAGGGCCTCATGCTTGCAAGGCAAGCACTCTATCACTGAGTCACCTTCCCAGACCACATATCTCTTTTTGTATATATAATATTTATATACAGCAGTTTCTATTTATACCTCATGCATTCCTGGGACTGGGTGATTGAGTGCTGGCCTAGTAAGCAGGAAGCTCTGGCTTCCATTCCTCAGTACCACATACAAAGAAAAACCAGAAGTTCTGCTTTCTTTCAATCAATTGTGTACTAGCCTGGAGCACAAATGCTTGGGGAGAGTGTCTAAGCCCTTACTAAAGGCCCAGGACTGCCGCCAAAAAAGGTAGACTGTTCTAACTGCAACTATAGAAGGTCAAGACATCAAATATCTCATCACAGAGCAGGGTAGGAGTCTGGTGCTGACAGCTTCCACCTAACCTGACTTATCCAGATGTAAATCGCTGCAACCCAGCTCCACCAAACCAGACGATGCTGGCTTACCTCAGTCATTCTAGCTGCTCATGGGCTTTAAAACCCAGCCCTTGGCAGGAAGTCTGTGAGACTCTTCAAAACGTAGTTCCAAGTGGTAGGGCTGTAGCCTTGAACAAATGTTATTAGAACAGTATCCCTATATTTGAGTTCAAGCCCCATGGGTAACCTCCCCCCCTAAAAAAAACACCCCACTAAACTATTAGATGTGAACTTGTGTGGTTTGTGAAATGTTCCTCAAAGAATGGTGATACTGAAGAAAGCACGCTGATTTTAATGACAGCTTGTGGAATAGAGCTATGTGCTGAGTCCTTCATAGGGTGCTCTGTGCTGAATAATGCACAGGGTGCTATGTGCTGAGTCCTTCACAGGTTACAGTGTGCTGAGTCCTGCATTGGGTTCTGGGTGCTGAGTCTTTCACATGATGCTGTGTGCTGAGTCCTTCAAACAGTGTCATGTGCTGTGTCCTTCACAGGTGCATTCGTTCATCTGGTTCTTATAAGAGCTCCATAACTGAGATGCTTACGCAGATAAGAATATTGAGGCTCAGATATATCCCCATGGAATGGACAAAATTAAGTATTACTGAAGACTAGTCAGTTGTCTCCTGCAGACCATTGTTTTGCTTTGTTTTTTTTTCTCAGTCATGAACCTTGATCTCAGGACCTAGATTCTGACCCTTACCTCTTGGGCTCAAGGCTAGCACTCCACACGTGGAGCCAAGGATCCCTTTGCAGCAGAGTGCCATGGCCTAGGGGTCGATAGCTGAGGTCTGTCATCCTGCCTTCTCAGCAAGCTGAGATCTGAGGATCTGGGTTCTAAACTATCCCAGACACAAAAAGTCTCATGAGACTATTATCTCCAATTCACCACTAAGAAACATTAAGTGGAAGCTTGGTGCTTGTGGCTCATGACTATCATCCTAGGTTCTCAGGAGGATGAGAACTAAGGATCATGGTTCAAAGCTGGAAAAGCTGTTGCTGCTATTGATGCATAACATACTGCTATTATTGGTCTATATATATATATATATACATACATATATATAATTTGAATTTTTGGAAACTTTACCTGTACTGTCAACTTTGGAAAAAGTTTCCCAGTTTACCGTGTTGAGTTGGCATTGTACAGAAATTAATAGCCATATTGGTCTAGAAATGTTAAACTTAACTTTTTTCCATTTGTACAGGGGTAAATGCACTGTATTAAATATGTAAGGTCTTACCTACATGGGTTTGATTACAGAAACTAATAAAGTATTCTCTAAATAAGGAGAAAAAAAAAGAACTAAGGATCATGGTTCAAAGCTAGCCTGGGCAGGAATGTCCTTGAGACACTTAGCTCCAATGGACCACCAGAAAACATGAAGTGGAGCTGTGACTCAAGTGGTAGAGCACAAGACTTGAACTGAAGAGCTCAGGGACAGCACCCAGGCCCAGACTTCAACTCCTACAACCGACAACATAAAAAAAAAAAACCAGAAACAATCTAACAAACCTGAAATACAAGGCTGGGAATGTGCCTTAGGGGTAGAGTGCCTTGCATATATGAAACCCTGGGCTTGATTACTCAGGACCACATCACTAGAAAAAGTATGAAGTGGTTCTGTGGCTCAAGTGAGAGAAGGCTATCCTTGTACAAGAGAAATTAGGTACAGTGCTGAGTTCAAGCTCCATGACTGTATGTGTGCACACACATGGACATACACACACAGACACACAGACACACATACACATAGACCAGAAGTGAAGCTCTGACACAAAATGGTAAAGCACTGGACTTCTCCACTGAACTTATGGTCAGCACCCAGGCCCTGTGTTTAACCCCCAAACCTACCCACCCAAGGCCCAATTAGGAGAGGTCAAAATTTCAGAACCTGATGATCTTCACCAGCCCTAGATGACAGGAAGCTTTGTTATATCAGACATGTGCTTAGATTTCTCAAGCTTCCGGAAAACCAAGGAGAGGTATCATAGGCCTATCATCGCCGGCAATGTAATATTTCATTATATATTTCATTATATATTATATTGAGCACTGTATCTGAGCACCGGAATATAGTCTCACAAAGGCAGGATAAGTGCAGGGAACTTGGACTGCCACGGGAGGTGGCACAAATGAAGGCTTCCTGTAAAAACAGAGCACTGGGAAGAGAGATAGCTTGTAGTGCAAAGAGGCCTTTTTCTCCTGGCCTTCAGAGCCCACCCACACTCATCCTATCTAATTGGCCTAGATGGAGTTGTTATTACAAAGCTGTACAGGACTGAGGCCTTTTGTCTGCCTGTACAGACAATGAGGGAAACTTCTTCCAGCAGGCCTGGGATGCAGAGAAACCCTCAGGCTACACTGGGAACAGTGAAGGGAGCCCTGGAACATACATTGTCATAAAAGTAGTTTCTGTGTTATGAAATCATTGTATTGAAAAAAATTCCTTGCTTGGTGCCATTCATCATATCTACTCTGGAGATTTGCCTATAGGACTACATCCATACATACACAAAGACATGGAGGTATAGGCTCTATTGGGGGTGGGCAGGTCCAGGGGTTGAACATTGAGCCTAGATGTTGCACCTGAATTCCTTTTACTCAAGGGTAGTGCATTAACCTTGAGTCACAGCCTCACTTCTGGGTTTTTCTGGGATCTCTTAGAAATAAAAATGTCATGTCCTTTCCTATGCTGGCTGGGTTCAAACTAAGATTCTCTACATCTCAGCCTCTTAAGAAGCTGGGATTACACTGACACCTGCCTTACTTTTCTTCTTCATTTTTTTAATCTGCACAATCTGACTTCTTAACAGGATCATTCCAATAGTTTGAATTTATAAGTAAACTACCACAATATTCTTTATAGCTGCTTTCTCTGAGAAGGATTTTCTCTCCTCATCTTCTCTGGTCAAAGATTTGAAGCCAAAAGTGAGAAATGAGTGTCACAGGATTTGGGAGCATATTCCACAGGACTTGCCAGTTCTGTCACTTAGTATTGAGCTGAAATGAATTTCCTGTCTCAAGATGAGAGGACCGAAGCTGGAGCGATCCTCATACTGTCTGCATTGCTCCTTTTGCCTATAAAATGATCTAATAATTATGAGTGTTTTGTGTCTCCAACCTTAAGTATCTGGAGAATACTAGAAGCAACTGCATGTTTCTGTTTTCTCTAGTACCTCCTGAGATTTAGACTAAGGGTTTGTGTGGTGAGGCTTCTCGGCGAATCCCTGAGAAAAGCCGCTTGAAACCTCCTCAGGAGATTGCCATCCAAAGCCAGCTCGACCAGGAAAATCTGTGAGACTCTTATCTCCAATAAAGCACCAGAAAACCAGAAGTGGAGCAGTGGCCCAGAGGGTAGAGCTCGAGCTTTAGGAGAACAAGCTGAGTGGGAGATTCAGTCCAGACCAGGCAGGAAAGCCTGGGAGGTGCTTATGTCCAATTAACAACCAGATGGCTGGAGATGTGGTGGTGGTAGAGCCTCAGCCTTGAGCAAAACAGCTCAGGAACGCATCGGGCCCTGAGTTTAAGCCCTGGGATGGCCAAAAAAAAAATTCAAAAAGGGGAGGCCAAGTTTATGAATCAGTGCCCTACCTGCTTATGTGTGTAAATTACCTCCCTGAATGTAAACAGAGCACATGTAATGCTTCTGCTTTTATTTACTGATTTATTCTTCAGATATATTCATTGTGCATACTACATCATTCCCTTCACTTAAGGCGCATCTCTTTTCTCTTCTAGGGTTCCTGGCCTCTGTCTTTATATGATGCACACTTAAGCTTTTAGCAGCCTTTATTTACATTTTATTAAGAGGCCAATGCCACAAATGAGGCAGGGAAAGAGAAGATCAGGTTTCATAGTAGTAACCGGTATTCAGAAAATTAAACGTAAAATTAAACGTGAAATGAAAGCATGCTTAAGTAAAAATTACCATTAAGAAAAGATGAGGGGCCTGGGAATGTGGATTAGTGAGAGTGCCTAACATGCAAGAAGCCCTGTGTTTGATTTCTCAATAGCACATTCACAGAAAAAGCCAGAATTAATGCTGTGGCTCAAGTAGTAGAGCGCTATAGACAGTGCCCAGGCCTTGAGTTCAACCCAAGAACTGGCAAAAAGATACCTAGCTGGCTAGGTAGGTAGATTGATGATAGATAGATAGATAGATAGATAGATAGATAGATAGATAGATAGATAGATAGATAGATAGATAGATAGATAGATAGATAGATAGATAGACACATAGATACATAGATACATGGATACATAGATACATAGATAGATACATAGATACATAATTACAGAGATACATAGATAGATGATAAATGAAGCTGATCTTGGTCGTTAGAAGGAAAGAAAGGAACAATCCTGTCATGAGGCCTTTTACAGTGTGCCAGGACACCAGCATCGCCTTCACACAATCACAGAGCAAGAAGACAATCTCTGTCCCACTTCTCAGGCATCCAAAGGCCCCAGAGCCAAGAGGGCACAGCCAGGTTCTAACTCAGGTGCTTGGAGGCAGAAGAGAAAGGGCATTGCCTCCCCTTGGACTGGGGATTTGCATTAATGATGTGGAGAATGAAGGAAGGAGAATGGCCTGGAAGAGGTAGAAGAGGGCCTTCAAATCTGACAGATGGAGAGTCAAAAACCCACTCCCTAAGACCAGAGAGCATGGTGTTTCTACTCTGTTCCTGCCCTCTCCCCCACTAAACTGGCTCACTACTATGAACTTAATGATAGCTTGAAGCTCGGTTCACCTGAGGGAGGAAGGTTAATTAGTCATTGTTTGAAGAGGCTGAGAAAAGCCTGACCCTACTGTAAGTCTAACAAATATTTCAGGTTTCCCCCTATCTGGCTGTGCCTGGAATGAATGAAGTGGTTTTGCAGCTCACTTCACTGTTGAGTGTGTACATTCTGCCTTGTAATCCTGCAGGCCTAGGTCTCTTCACCTAGCAGGGCTTTTGAAACTGTTTACTGTCCTCCAAATATAGTATTTTAGTGGAGTTCTTCCTGCCAAAAGGGCTAAGACTTGGATCCTGAGAACTTCATTTGAACCCAGGATGGGTCAATGATGTGTCTTTCCTGCTTCTATAGCTCAAGAATTCTAAGAACATTTAGAATTCTTGAGCTATAGAAGCAGGAAAGACACATCATAATAACATTTAGAGTGCGAGTAACTTCTCATCACCAAGCGAAACACAGGAAGCTCTTGAACATCTGACCTTTCAGAAGTGGAAGTCAGAGTGTCATAGACTTTCCTGCCCTGGCTGGCTTCAGCCTGAGACCTCAGCCTCCTGTGCTAGGGTGATGGGCTTGAGCTACTGGTACTCTGCTAGCTTCAGAACTGTAATAGTAGTCAACTGCTTATCACAAAGGACTTGAGGATCATATTAATCTCTTCAACATTGGACCTTTCAGAACCCTGTAGGACACAAAGTTATAATGCTAGAGTCAGAGAAGCTGGGTATATGGATGTGTTCACTTGAACCTTGAGCTCTGACTCCAATTCTGGTTACATCTGTGTTCATTTTCCACAGGATGTTCTCATAATTAGCAAATAGAAAAAGTACTTTTATTAATCCTCACTTTTTTTCCAGTTGTGTGTCTTGTATCATGCCTGGGCAGTGTCCCTGAGCCCTTCAGTTCAAGGTGAACACTCTACCACTTGAGCCACAGCACCATATGAGGCCTTTTGGTGGTTCATTGGAGATAAGAGTCTAACAGGCTTTCCTTGTGTAGGCTGTCTTTGAACTGTGGTATTCAAATCTCAGCCTCCTGAGAAGCTAGGTTTCCAGGAGTGAGCCACTGGCATCTAGCCTATTGTTTTTGACAGTCCTGGGGCTTGAACTTAGGGCCTGGGTACTGTCTCTGAGCTTCTTTTTCTCAAGCCTAGCACTGTACCACTTGAGCCACTCCACAGCTTCTGGCTTTTTCTGAGTATGTGGCTCTGAGAATTCAAATCTTGGCATTCATGCATGCTGAGCGAGCTCTTTACCACTAAGCCACATTTTAACCCCACCCTCGCAATTTTATCCCTCAATTTGCCTATCCTCAAGAAAAGGCTTCTGAGTATAAATCATGTAAAGAAATCCCTATAGGAAGATGTCCATAGATAAGTAAGACAAGGCTCATACTGGGGACAGATTCTAAACATCTTAAGACTGTGACAAATACCTCCATTTAATTATGTATTTTGTTTCAACACATAATATAATATTAATGAAAAATGAGTCAATGTCCTAATTTATTTTGTATATTTTTATAATACATGTACAACATGTAAAATATGTGTACAATAACACTAAATACAATAAACAATAAATGAATCAAATAAATACAAAATCAATAATAAAAATAATAATATGTAATAAATATACATATGTAAGTATATATCATATATTACACATGCATGGAAATATTTTTTCCATTGCAGGGCCTTCATTTAGTTCCTGGGAACTCTAGCCTGAATTTCTTTTCCTCAAGTAGAGTGAGCTTCACCTTCACCCTTGTTTCAAAAGAGTTTCTGGGCAATGCAATCAAATCCCAGCAATGGCAGAAATACTGGCCCAGTTCCTAGACAGTGACTTGATTTTTTTTAATGGAAGGAGTTATGTTTATTCAGTTCCATACTGAGCATTAAAAGCAAAGCAGTGTAGAATTTTGTACAGCTATTTAGACATCTTTCCCTTACGCCCCAAATGCTTCTCTGAGCATTATATTTTTTCAGGTTTTTTTGCACATTTTTAATTGTAAAAATGTTGTACTGAGAGTTACAGTTACATGAACAAGGTAATGAGTACATTTCCTATTGAGCATTGTTGCTTCCTCCTTTGTTTTCCTCCTACCATCCCTTCCCTCCAATCTCCACAATTGCTCCCCGTGCCAAGGTCAGTGACTTAATTTTTTATTTTTGGCTTGGCATGGGGTTTGAACTCAAGTATTGGCAATTCTGAACCTTCCCTGACATTGCTACAGATATACCAAGACCCTGAGTTCAAATCCCAGGCTAGGAAAGAAAATTAGCATATATTTCATACCAGGGAGATTTTTTTTTATTTAGTTAAATAATTAATTAATTTTGTATTTATTCTTTTTGATTTTGCCAGCCATGGGGATTGAACTCGGGGCGTGGAAACTCTGTCTCAGCTTTAATCACCCTAGGCTGGGGTGCATCTTCCAGACCCACAGCAAGTCCTGGGATCCTAGGCCCAGAGGGCTTGCAGGACGAAATAAAAAGTGGGATAGCACAAAAAGTCACAAGTTGCAGAGGAATGGAGGTTTTACTTTTTTTTTTTCTTTGCGCGGTGACTCAGTTGCAAAGTGGACCTGACCTGCCATAGCTGAAGGCTGGTGGACTATCAGGAAAGCTACAGGCCGACCTGTCAACATAGGCCTCATTTTCAAATCCTAGTCCTGACCACTACCAATGGCAGGAGATCACAAGAGACTCGATTGAGAGAGTAGTTTGTGCATCACTCAAGTCTAAAATTGGATGTAATAATCCTAGGATGCTGATGGATCTTTTTTGGGGGAAGGGGGGCGTCCAGTCATGGAGCCTGAAAACTGGGCCTGGGCAATGTCCTTCAGCTCTTCTCTCAAGGCTAGCACTCTACCCATTGAGCCACAGCACCACTTCCAGGTTTTTCTTTTTTCTGCTTATGTGGTGCTGAGGAATCAAATTCAGGCCTCATGCATGCAAGACGACCGCTCTACCACTGAGCCACCTTCCGAGCTCCTGATTGATCTTAATTAATAGTTTATTAAGCATGGAAAGAATAATATTCCTTCAATGGCAGTATAATAAATACCTAAGAGTTGGTCGGAATGTAGTAGAGGTCATTCAGTAATAGATAGACAGCTCTGGCACTCTTTACCAATATATATTTATTTGTATACCACCGTCTGGCTATTCATATATTGCTGTTTTGGCCAAACCTGGGACTCGATCTCAGTATGTGGGAACTACCTGACAGTTTCATTGTCTAGCTGCTGCCGCGCTCACACTCACCCATTCATGAATTGGGCCTGCTAGACACTGACTTCAGATCCCAGCACTGCCAAAAATTTAATCTTGGAGTAAGAAGCTGAGTGTGACACATGTTTTCCTTTTCTGGGAGAGTCCTGGGTGTCAGGCATAATGGAGACTACATCTGCCAATCTAGATGTTATGTGATAGGATGTAAACAATGTAATAAATGGTATTGGTGTCATCAGAGTCAATAAAATATATGGTAAATGAATGAATAAAACAAGAAATAAAATGAATAACCACATCAAACATGATATGGACTGAATATCTGTATGGAAGTATAAATCCTATTTTAAAATCTATATAAAGAGTATGTTTTCAAGGACTGAGGCTTGAATTCAGGCCTAGGGAACAGTCCTGACTTTCTCTCTTCAAGCATGATGAGATTCTCCTTCCCCCACAGTGCTGCATATTTACCCTGACCTTGAGTTCAAATTCCAGGCCTGGCAGAAAAAAATACCACGAATTGCAAACCAGGGAGTTAAGTAATTTTTTTTTTTTTTTTACTTTTTTTAGTTGTCTTACTTTTTTTTCTTTTTTCTTTCTTTTTCTTTTTTTTTTTTTTGGCCATGCATGTGGCTTGAACTCAGATCGTGGCAGCTCTGCCTAAGCTTCTATCACACTACCCTAGGGAACCAAAGCTGATCCTGGAATCCTAAGACCCGAGGTCTGACAGGAAAACAAAATGAAAATGGCACCAAAAAAAAAAAAAAAGCCGCGAGCCGCACATGGTAGGTGGTTTCGTGGCTTTGGTTCCTTGCACGGTGACCATCATTGGTCTGAATGACATGGCTTCAACACACAGGTGACCTGTCATTGCTGAAGGCTGGCTGGCTGTCAGAAAAGCCATAGGCCAACCACACAACAGAATGCCTGAGTTCAAATCCCCGTCCTGACACCTACCAATGGCAGAAGATCCCAAGGGACTCCTGCCCATTCATAGAAGTTCAGATGGAGTGGTATCCAACTCATGATTGAATGAGTAGTCCGTGCAGCGGTCTAGTCTCAAATTAGACACAATAATCCTAGGATGCATATTGAATTTAATTAATGGTTAATTAGGCACAAAAAGAATAATATTCCTACAATTGAGGCATAACAAATACCAAAGACTTGGTAGGAATGTAGTAGATGTCATTGAATACTAGATACATGGCTATGGCACTCTGTACTAATACAAATTTATTGATATACTACCACCTGCCTATCCATCTATGGCTATTTTGGTCACCCCTGATGCTCAAACTCAGCTCCTGACAAAAATTTCATCCTGGAGTTAGAAGCCAAGTGTGACATCTGTTTTTCGTTTCTGTGAGAGTGCTGGGTGTCAGGCATTTTGGATAACAAGTCTACAAATGTAAATGCTATGTGATAGGATGTTAGGTATACATGGTTAGGTATATAATACATGGTTAGGTATCACAGTCAATAAAATTAATGTCAAATAAATGAATAAAACAAAAAATACAATCAATAACTACACCAAACTACACCATATAGAATGAACATCTGAATAGAAGTTCAATACTATCTTTAAAATGTATATAAGGAGTATGTTTTACAGGGCTAGGGCCTGAATTCAGGCCTAGGGAACAGGCCTGACTTTCTGGTCTTCAAGCACAGTGAGCTTCCCCTTCCCCCACAGTGCAACAGAGGTACCTGGACCCCAAGTTCAAATCCCAGGCCTTGCAGACAAAAAATGTCACACATTCCAAGCCAGGGAGCTTCATTAGCATGTTTAATATTTTTTTAAAGTTCACTTTGCCTTTATTTGATACATTTTGATTTTAAAACATGAGAGTTTTTCAAAAAAGGGGTTTAAACTTTTACATTTTAGCATAGCACATTGGTGTTTCTATTTTGGTCATCTGCCATGAAGAGTGAGAATGAAAATGAGGACATTATTTCTCCCTAGAAGGTTGGAAGAGTTGATGTTATTTCTTTTTTTTTTTGGTTGGTCCTGGGGCTTGAACTGTGGGCTTGGGCGCTGTCCCTGCACTCTTCAGATCAAGGCAAGCACTCTACCTCTTGAGCCTCAGCACCACTTCCGGTTTTCTAGTGGTTTATTGGAGATAAGAGTCTCATGGACTTTCTTGCCTGGGCTGGCTTTTAACTGTGACCCTCAGATCTTAGCCTCCTGAGTAGGTAGGATTACAGGCTTGAGTCATCGGCACCTGGCAACTGATGTTTTTTCTATTCAGAGTTACTTTTGTAATTATAAACTGTCTGCAATTTGTGTGAGTTTTCCTCAGTGCCTACCACGAAATACACTAGGGTGTCTTCATACCACAAAAGGTTGGGTTTGTGGATAAAAACTCACTTGTGTGAGGAGAGTAGGAACTTTTAAGCATTTTGGGAATAACCTGGATTGTAAAATTAAAAACAAAAACATTGGGATTGGGATGTAGCCCAGCAGTGGAGTAGTTGCCTAAAGAGCATAAGACCCTGGAAGAAAAGTTTCCTAAAGCTTAGAACGTTAGAATTTTTTATGAACAAACTTCTTTCTTCGGTGGTGGGGCTTGAACTCTTGGCTTGGGCTTTATCCCTGTGCTCTTCAGACCAAAGGCGTGCAATCTACTGCTTGAGCTACAGCACCACTTCCAGTTTTCTAGTGGTTTAATGGAGATAAGAGTTTCACGGCCTTTCCTGCCAGAGCAGGCCTTGAACCACCATCCTCAGATCTCTGCCTCCTGAGTAACTAGGATGATAGGCATGGGCCTCATGTGCCTGGCACATGAACAAACGTCTTAAAGATTGATTCTGAAGAAAGAAACTTGGAATATAATTTTAGTACAAATAATATATAATGCCATGGTTAAGGCACTAATTCAGAAGTATTTATTCATTGGCTGGTTTCTTAGTTTATTCACATATATATACATTATTAATATATATACACAACATATACATTATTAACATATACATATATATTAGTAGAAACATAGCTTTGAAGTGTACCTAAGAACGTATGTGATCATGTAAAGTTATACAACTGCACAAGCTTGATCTTTTTTTCCCTTTGTTTGGTACCCTAAATTAGGTGGGATTTGTGTACTGTTGTTTGTTCTCTGTTTTTGGAGGAGTTCTCTCCCCTTTATGCCCCAAACCCCCTCTCCCTGCACTTGAACTCAGCTTGCTCTTTCTTGGCTTTGTTTTTCATAGCTGATTTTCTACCAATTCAGCCATCCCTGTTGCCTGGTTTTTGGCCAGTTAATTGGAGATGACATCTCTCAGGCTTTTCTGCTTGGATTGGCTTTGAAACTTAATCTTCCACTTGTCACCTCTGAGTAGCTGGGATTACAGATGTGAGCCACTGGGGTACCTATGGATAAATTAGACTTTGGTTGATGTATTCATTCTGTTTTTCTATGCATGGGATGATCTACTATAGAATTTCTGTGAATGTCTTGGGTCTGAAGTAAGATATATAATGCATATGTAAATCTGTATAGTTCTCAGAAGAGGTAATCAATTTAACATATATGCATAATAATAGTCAACAAAAATAATGAAGGAATGAATAATACAAAAAGTAAAATAAATATACTCAAAGCAATATGCAATAAGCATAAGTATGTAGATATTAATCATTATTTCAAATGTGGATGAATATTACTTTAACAGGGCTGGGGATTGAATTCAGGCCTAGGGAACAGGCCTGAATTGCTTGTGTTCAAAGCGGGTAAGTTTCTCTGTCCCCAACAGTGCATTAGAGTTACCCAGTCTCCGAGTTCAATTCCCAGGCCTGGCAGAAAAAAAAAAAGGCATGAATTCCAAGCCAGGGAGCTTCATTAGTAATATATATATATATATATATATATATATATATATATATATATATATATATATATATCATGGGACTTGACCTCTGGCCTTGGAAGATGTCCTTGGGCTATTCAGCTCAAGGCGAGCACTCTACCACTTGAACTACAGCGCTACTTTGCTACTTCGGGTTTTATAGTGGTTTAGTGGAGATAAGAGTCTCAAGGACTTTCCTGCTCGGGTTGGCTTTGAACCGCGATTTTCAGATCTCAGCTAAGATTACAGGCGTGAGCCTTTGGTGCCCGACTATTTTTAATATTTTAAAATTATTTCATTTATTTATTCATTCACTTATTCATTCATTCATTATTTATTGCCAAGCACAGGGATTTAACTCAGGTCGTGGCAACTCTGCCTCAACTAATATCACCCTAGGCTGGGATGGTGCAATATCTGGACCCATAGCCCATCTTGGGATCCCAGGCCTCGGGGGCTGACAGGAAAACAAAATGAAAACGGCAGTGAAAAAAAGTCACAAACTGTGGATGGATGGGGGTTTCTTGGTTTTCCTTACTTGCATGGTGACCATCCTGGGTCCAAATGACAAGGCTGCAACCTGTATGTCACCTAGCATTGCTGAAGGCTGGCAGGCTGTTAACGAAGTCATAGGCCAACCTGGACACATAGGCCCTGAGTTTGAATCCCGGTCATGCCAGTATAAAGGGCTGGAGAGCCTAAGAAACTCTTGTCTGTCCCTAGGAACACCAGAGGAATGTGATCAATGTTATGTTTGGTTGATTGGATGAATAGTTCATAAATCAGTCTAGCATAAAATTAGACCTAATAATCACAGGACACAAATTGATTTTAATTCATAGTTTATTATGCATTAAAAGAATACTATTCATTAAATGGAGTCCTCACTAAAGACCTGAGAATCCGTAGGAACACAGTATATGTCATTTAATACAAGATAGACACCACTGGCAGTATGTAAATACCTAAATATATATTTATCTGTATACCACTATCTGCATAGAAAGGTATTGCTCTTTTGGCCAAACCTGTGGCTCCATCCCAGGTCCTGGGATTCACTTGGCAGCTGAATGGGCTAGAGGCTGCCATCTGACACTCAGCCATTCATGAATTGAGCCTCTTTGGCCCTCAGTTCAGGTCCCAGCATTGCCAAAAATTTCATCTTGCAGTAAGATTCCAAGTGTGACACCTGTTTTCCTTTTCTGTGCAAATGCTGGGTGTCAGGTATGATGTATATAGTATTAGTATGTCTGCAAAGCTACGTGCTATGGAATAGATGGGAATAAATGTAATAAATATTATAGGTGTACTCAGGATCAATAAAATAATTGGTAAATAAATAAATACTAAAATATAATGAAACACTCCAGCAAACACGATATGGACTGACATATGGATGTTAGTATAAATCATATACTAAAAATTACTATAAATGTTATGTTCTCCAGGATTGGGGCTAGAATTCAGGCTTAGGGAACTGTCCTGAATTTCTTATCTTCGAGGAAGGTAAACTTCCCCTTTTCCCCACAGTGCACCAGATTTACTCAGACTCTGAGTTCAAACCTCAAGACTAGCAGGAAAAAAAAAAGGCACAAATTCCAAGCCAGGGAGCTTCATTAGTCCTTTTAATATTTTTAGGTTTTATTTATTTATTTATTTATTTGCCAATCACAGGGCTTGAACTCAGGTCCTGGAAACTCTGCCTCAGCTAACATCACCCTAGGCTAGGATGGTGCAACCTCTGGACCCACAGCCCATCCTAGGATCCTAGGTCTTGGGGGCTGATGAAATCAAAATGAAAATGGCCTTGAAAAAAAGCTGTGAACTGCGGATGGTCAGTAGTTTCTCGGGTTTCCCTTCCTTTCATGGTGACCATTCCCGTGTCCAAGTGACACGGCTGTAACCTATAGTTCACCTGGCATTGCTGAAGGCTGTCGGGCTGTCAGCGAAGCCATAGGCCAACCTGGACACCTAGGCCCTGAGTTTGAATCCTTATTATGACACTTACAAAGGGCTGGAGAGCCTACAAAATTATTGCCTGTCCCTAGGAGCACCAAAGGAATGTGATCAATGTCATGGTTGGATGAGTAGTTCATGAATCAGTCTAGCATAAAATTAGACCCAATAATCACAGGACACAGATTGATTAAAATTCATAGTTTATTTTGCATTAAAAGAATACCATTGATTAAATGGAATCCTCACTGAAGACCTGAGAATCCATAGGAATGTAGTATATATCATTGAATACCAGATAGACATTTCTAACAGTATCTAAATATCTAAATTTATATGTATTTATATACCATCATCTGCATAGAGAGTTATTGCTATTTTGGCCAAACCTGGGGCTTGATCCCAGACACTGGGATCCACTTGGCAGTTGAATGGGCTAGCGGCTACCATGATGACACTCACCCATTCATGAATTGGGCCTCCTTGGCCCTTAGTCTAGTTTCCATCATTGCCAAAAGTTTCTTCCTGGTGTAAGATTCCATGTGTGACACCTGTTTTCCTTTTCTGTGCAAGTACTGGGTGTCAGGTATGATGTACATAATATATCTGCAAAGCTACATGCTATGGAATAGATTGTAATAAATGTAATAAATATTATAGCTGCACTCACAGCCCATACAATAAATGCTAAATCAATCTATCAATAATAAAATATAATGAATCACTCCAACAAACACGATATAGACTGAATATATAGATGTAAGTATAACTCATATATTTAAGATGTCTATAAATGTTACGTTTTTCGGGCTGGTGCTTGAATTCAGGTCTAGGGAAGAGTTTAGATGTTAATGCATGATTCGCATAGGAAATGATAGACAAGACCTTTGGCACAATGATCATTTTAAATTAAGACTTCATGAAGTGTGACAATAATACTTACGTTCAGGAAATCAAGGCATTGGGAAAGATCCAAGAATCGGTACTCACATGGTAGATAGGATTCCAACACAGTTCGCCACATCTCCTACTCTATACAAATAGGTATTTATTAGCACACAAGTTTCAGCATAAGAATGGATGAATATGGTGCACCAGCCCCACCCTGGGGCTCAAGGTCAAGTTATGGGAACGCCCTAGCACCTTAGTGGCTCACAGGCTGATGTGCTCACCTTGACCCATTCACCAATTTTGCCTGCTAGGCCCTGAGTTCAAATACCAGTACTGACAAAAGATACATCCTGATGTGAGAAGTCCATCAATCTACCAGTTTTCCTGACCTGTGAAAGTCCTGCACCTAAGCGAGGATGGAGAATGCTATATAGGCAATTCTATAGCCATGGGAATAGGTTGGCATCCATGGCAGCACAGATATACCTGTCACCATACTTAATAAAATACACAATACATCCATGAATAAGACTCAAAATAAAAAAAAAAACTACATTGAATGGAAGATGCATACCACAACTCTATGTAAATAGAGATCTTATGTTTAAAAGAGATGAGCTTTATATTTTGTCCAGTGCTGGGGCTTCAAATCAAGCCCTGGACCAGGCCTGACATTCTAGTCTTCAAGGATGGTGAGCTCCCCTTCCCCCACAGTGTAATGGAGTTAACCAGACCTGAGTTCAAATGACAGCACTGACAAAAGTTTCATCCTGATGTCAGAAGCCAGTCATTGCACCTGTTTTCCTCTCATGTGGAAGTCCTGGGTCTCAGCTAGGATAGAGAATGAATGCATAGGCAACCCTATAACCATGGGAACAGGTCATCATCCATGTCAGCACAGTTATATCTGACACCATACTCAGCAAAATGCACAATACCTCCATGAATTAGACCCAAAATAAGGAAAAGGAGTGCACTGAATGCAAGATGCTGTTCACACATATATGTCAATATAGATCCTATGTTTCAAGCATGAATCTATGCCTATCCTGGCCCTCCCTGGGGCTCGATGTCAGGTCCTGGGAACAGCCTAGCTCCTCAGTTGCTCACAGGCCAGTGTCCTCTCCTTGACCCTTTCGCCAATTGGCCTGCTGGGTTCTGAGTTCAAATCACAACAGTACCGAAACATGAATCCTGATATTAGAAGCCCATAGATCCACCTGCTTTTCTGTCCTGTGAAAGTCCTAGGTCTCAGCTAAGATGGAGAAAGCATAGGCAACTCCATGGACATGGGAATCGGTTGCCATCCATGTCAGTATAGTTATATCTGTCATCATACTCAATAAAATACAAAATGCAGTCTTGACTAAGACACATGCTGAAAGCATGAGGCATTCCACACATATATGTAAATAGAGATCCCATGTGTAAAATAGGTGGGCATATGATTTTTGCCAGTGTTGGGGCTTCAGTTCAGGCCCTGGGAGCAGGCCTGACCGTGTAGTCTTCAAGGATGGTGATCTTCCCCTTCCCCCACAGTGCAACAAAGTTTCCCAGACCTGAATTTAAATCCCAGCTCTGGCAATAAAATGGCGTTAATTCTGAGCGAGGGTGCTTCATTCATAATTTTTTATTTATTTATGTTTTTTTTCGCCAAACCCAGGCCTTGAACTCAAGTCGAGGTAACACTGCCTTTGCTGCAATCATCCTAGGCTGTAGCCTCCGGACCCACAGCCCATCCTCGGACCCTAGGAGCCCGGGGCTTGCAGGAAAACAAAAAACAAAAAACAAAAAACGGCCAGAAGGGGAAAAAAGCAGCAGGAATTTCCACCTCATGCTTGTACGTTTATTTTCCTTTGCATAGTGACCATGTTGGTCTGAACCCGGTGGCCTACAGAGTGAAGGTGACCTGGCATGGCTGAAGGCCTGCTGGCTATCGGGGAAGTTACAGCCAACCGCTCAACGGAGGCCATGGGTTGGAATCCGGGTCAGCCCCCCTATATTGTGGGAATGGTGGAAGATCCTGAAGTACTTGTTTCCAGACCTAGGAAGTGTGGAATATGATCATCTCATCCTTGAATGAGTAGTTCCTGCAGGATGCAAGTAGGAAATGATAAGCAAGACTCATGGGGTATCCATTATTTTTTATGAAGGGTTAATGAAGTGTGACAATAATCATCACAGTCAAGAAATGGAGGCATTGGGGAAGATCTGAGAATTGGTAGTCACAGGGTAAATTGGATTCCATCACAGGTCGCCATGTCTCCTACTTTATTCAAATATGTACTTATTTGCATACTACCTTCAGCTTATAAATGGACAACGATTGTGCTCCACCTCACTCCAGGCCTCGATCTCAGGTCCTGGGAATGGCCTAGATCCTTAGTGGCTCACAGGCTGGTGTGCTCACGTGGACCCATTCGCCTATTGGGCCTGCTAGGCGCCAAGTTCAGATTCCAGCAGTGCCAAAAGATTCATCCTGATGTCTGAAGCCAATCATTGCACCTGTTTTCCTTTCCTGTGTGAGTCCTGGGTCTCCTCTAAGATGGAGAATGCATGGGCCACCCTGTGGCCATAGGAATAGGTTGTCATCCATGCCAGACCAGTTATACCTGTCATCATATACTCAAGAACATACACAATACATCCATGAATAACACACAAAATGGAAAGGATAACTAACCTCAATGCAGGAGGAAGTCCACACATGGATGTGAATAGACATCCCATGTTTCAATGATGCATTGAGGATTATTTTGGGCTCCCTAGGGCTAGATCTCAGTTCCTGGGAAAGGCCCAGCTCCTTCGTGATTCACAGGCTGGTGTGCTCACATGGATCTATTGGTCAGTTGGGCCTCCTAGGCCCCAAGTTTGAATACCAGCCCTGCCAAAAATTCACCCTGATGTGAGAAACCAGTTGTTGCACCTCTTCTTCTGTGCTGTGCAAGTTCTGGGTCTCAGCTACGATGGAGAATGCATAGGCAACTCTCTACTCATGGGAATCAGTTGTCATCCAGGGCAGCACAGATATACCTGTCACCATACTCAATAAAATACACAATACATCTATGAATAAGACTCAAAATTTAAAAAAAAACTACCTTGAAGGCAAGATGCATACCACCCCAGTATGGAAGTAGAGATCCTATGTTTAAAAGAGGTGGGCTTATTATTTTGTCCAGTGCTGGGGCTTCAAGTCAGGCCCTGGACCAGGCCTGACATCCTAGTCTTCAAGGATGGTGAGCTTCCCCTTTCCCCACAGTGCAATGGGGTTACCCAGATTTGAGTTCAAATCCCAGCACTGACAAAAGTTTCATCCTGATGTCAGAAGCCAGTCTTTGCACCTGTTTTCCTCTCATGTGGAAGTCCTTGGTCTCAGCTAGGATGGAGAATGAATGCATAGGCAACTTTATAAACATGGGAACAGGTTGCCATCAATGTCAGCACAGTTATATCTGTCACCATACTCAGTAAAATACACAATACCTCCATGAATTAGACACAAGTTAAGGAGAAGTGCACCAAACGCAAGATGCTGTCTATACCAATATGTTAATACAGATCCTGTTTCTATTATGAATTTATTCCTATCCTGGCTCTCCCTGGGGCTCGATGTCAGGTCCTGGGAACAGCCTAACTCCTCAGTTGCTCACAGGCCAGTGTCCTCCCCTTGACCCTATTACCAATTGGGGCTGCTAGGATTTGAGTTCAAATCCCAACTCTGCCAAAACCTGAATGCTTCTTTCAGAAGCCCATTGTTGCACCTGTTTTCCTGTGCTGTGAAGTCCTGGGTCTCAGCTATGACACAGTATGCTATATAGGCAACTCTATACACATTGGAATAGGTTGCCATCCTTATCAGCACAGTTATATCTGTCATCATATGCAATAAAATACAAAATGCATCCCTGATTAAGACACAAAATAAAGAGAATAACTACACTGAATGCGTGATGCATTCCACACATGTAAGTAAATAGAGATCATCTCTGTAAATTATGAATTTATAACAATAATGGCCCCCACCAGGGCTCAACCTCAGGTCCCGGGATGGACCTAACCCTCTATTGGCTCAGAGGCTGGTGTACTCACCATGACCCATTCACCGCTTGGGTTTTCTAGGCCTTGAGTTCAAATCCCAGCACTGTCAAAAGATGAATACTGATGTGAGAAGCCAAGTGATCCTTCTCTTTTCCTATGCTGCGAAAGTCCTGCTTCTCAGCTAGGAATGGAGCATGCTATATAGGCAACTCTATAGCCATGTGAACAGGTTGACATCCATGTCAGCACAGTTATAACTGTCACCATACTCAGTAAAATACACATTACCTCCATGAATTAGACACAAATTAAGGAGAAGTGCACCGAACGCAAGATGCTGTCCAAACATGTATATAAATAGAGGTCCTATGTTTAAATTATGAATTTATGCCTATCCGGGGCCTCCCTGGTGCTCAATGTCAGGTCCTGGAAACGGTCTAGCTCCTCAGTTGCTCACAGGCCAGTGTCCTCACCTTGACCCTTTCGCCAAATGGGCCTGCTAGGTTCTGAGTTCAAATCACAACACTGCCAAAACATGAATCCTGATGTAAGCAGTACATCAGTTCACCTGCTTTCCGGCCCTGTGAAAGTCCTGGGTCTCATCTAGGATGAACAAGGCATAGGCAACTCTATAGACATGGGAATAAGTTGTCATGCATGTCAGCACATTTGTATCTGTCATCATACACAATAAAATACAAAATGCATCTCTAAGACACACAATAAAATAAATAACTACACTGAAAGCATGATGCATTTCACACATGTATGTAAATAGATCCTATCTGTAAAATAGGTGGACATATGATTTTTGCCAGTGTTGGGGCTTCAATTCAGGCACTGAGAGCAGGCCTGAACTTGTAGTCTTCAAGGATGGTGATCTTCCCCTTCCCCCACAGTATAACAGTTACCCAGACCTGAGTTCAAATCCCAGCTCTGGCAGTAAAATGGGGCGAATTTGGAGCTAGGGTGCTTCCTTCTAAATTTTTTAACAGACTCAGAGCTTGAACACAAGTCGTGGCAACTCTGCTTCAGTTCCAATCATCCTGGGCTGCAGCCTCTGGACCTACAACTCATCATCGCATCCTAGGATCCCAGGGCTTGCAGAGAAAAAAAGCCACGAAGGGGAAAAAAAAAGTGGCAGGAAGTTCCACCTGGTGCTTTTATGTTCATTTTCCTTTGCATGTTGACCATGCTGGGTCCAAACTCGGTGGTCTGCAGAGTGAAGGTGACCTGGGGTTCAATTCAGGCCCTGGGAGCAGACCTGACCTTGTAGTCTTCAAGGATGGTGAGCTTCCTGTTCACCCACTGTGCTAGAGTGTTACCCAGACCTGACTTGGAATCCCAGCTGTGGCAGAAAAAATGGTGCTAATTCTGAGCTAGGGTGGTTTATTATTTATTATTTTTATTTTATTTTATTTTTTGCCAACCAAGCAATTTGAACTCAGTTCAGGGCAACTCTGCCTCAGCTTCGATCACTTTAGGGTGGTGGGCTGCCGTAGGCGCATAGCCGATCCTGTGATCCTAGGCCCTGAAGCCTTGCAGGAGAAAGAAAAAAAAAACGCACTGGAAAATAGCTGCGGGATGGACTTTTTACATTTTATTTCTTTGCATGGTGACCAACCTGGGTCTGAATGACAAAGCTACAAGTTTACTTCACTTTGCATTGGCCAAGTCTAGCGGGCTATTGTGGAAGCCACAGGCCCATATGTCATCAAAGGCCCTGATATTGAATCCTGGTCCTGACACCTACCAGTGGGGAGATTTCCCAAGAGACTTGTTCCTATGCACGGGAATAACAATGGAATGTTTGCAAACTCATGAATGTATAAGTTTCTGCGGGCATCAGTCTAATCTAAAATGGGATGCAATGATCCTAGGATGCTGATTGATCTTTTTTTTTTTTTTAATTTAATTTAATTTTATTTGTGAACATACTGTACAGAGGAGTTACAGTTACATGGGGAGGATAATGCGTATATTTCTTACCAAGCATTGCAGCCTCCTCCTTTGTTTACCCTTCACATCCCTTCCCAGCCTCCCCCCCCCAATCCCAATCCTTCTCCTTCCCCCCTCCCGCCCCCCCCCCCTCCGCCCCCCGCACCAACGTTGTAAAGCTCGTTTTGGACATGACAACTTGTACTTCTCATTGTTGCAACAGGTCCACCTGTATCCTTAAACAACTGGTTTTTCCCCATCTCCTCCACAAGTTATACTGACATCAAATATAGTGAAAGCAGGGGTTATACTGTGGGGGAGGGACATACAAAGCAACAAAGAGATAATCTTATAAATGTGTTAGAAACACATGCATGAAAGAAAAAAAACATTAAAATACACATCTAAGGGTTCATTGTCCTGACATCACATTATCTGACCTTTTCCGCTTGACTCATACATATACTAGATATTACAAATAAGGGAAACCATGGGACCTACATTTCTTTGGGCCTGGCTTACTTCACTTAATATAATTTTTTCCAAGTTTTTCCATTTCCTAACAAATGGGGCAATGTCATTCTTTCTGATGGAGGCATAGAATTCCATTGTGTATATATACCACATTTTCTTGATCCATTCATCTACTGAGGGGCATCTGGGTTGGTTCCATATCTTATCTATGGTAAATAATGCTGCAATAAACATAGTTGTGCTGGTAGCTTTAGTGTGGTCTTGTTTGTAAACATTAGGGTAAATGCCCAAAAGTGGGATTGCTGGGTCATAGGGGAGCTCTATGTGAAGTCTTTTGAGGAACCTCCATACTGCTTTCCAAAGTGGTTGAACAAGTTTACATTCCCACCAACAATGAAGTAAGGTTCCTTTCTGTCCACATCCCCTCCAGCATCTGTTGTTGTTAGAGTTCTTGATTTTTGCCATTCTAACTGGAGTGAGGTGATATCTCAATGTTGTTTTGATTTGCATTTCTTTTATGGCTAGGGATGTTGAACATTTCTTCATGTGGCTGATTGATCTTAATGAATGGTTTATTAAGCATGAAAACAATACTACTCCTTCAATGGCAGCATAATAATACATAAGAGTTGGTAGGAATGTAGTTGATGTCATTGAATCCTAAGTAGATGTCTCTAGAATTCTATACAAATATATATATATTGGTATACTGCCACTTGCCTATCCATGTATGGCTATTTTGTCCACCCTTGTGGCTCAATCTCAGGGTCTGGGAACTGTCTGGCAGCTTCCTTGGCTAGAGGTTGCCGTGTTGAATTAGGTCTGCTAGGCCCTGAGTTCAGATCCCAGCACTGCAAACAATTGAATTGTGGAATAAGAAGTCAAGTGTGACACCTGTTTTCCTTTTCTCTGAGAGTCCTGGGTGTCAGACATGATGGAGAACACGTCTACAAATTTAGATACTATGTGATGGGATGCCATCAGTATAATAAATGGAATGCACATCATCACAGTCAATAAATGGTAAATAATTGAATAAAACAAAAATACAATCAATAACCACAACTAACAGGATATGGACTGAACATCTATAGTAAATACAAATACTATCTTTACAATAAATATAAATAGTATGTTTTCCAGGGCTGAGGCTTGAATTCAGGCCTAGGGACCAGGCCCAACTTTATTGTCTTCAAGCATGGTGAGCTTCCCCTTCGTCCACAGTGCTACAGAGTTACCCAGACTCTCAGTTCAAATCCAAAGCCTGGTAGAAAAAACGGCGTGAATTGCAAGCCAAGGAGCTAATTTTTTTTTTTTTTTTTTTTTTGCAAAGCAAGGTCTTGAACTCAGGTCATGGCAACTCTGCCTCAGCTTCCATCATCTTAAGCTGGGGTGCAGCCACTGGAGCCACAGCCAATCCTGGGATCCTAGATCTCCAAGCCTTGCAAGTGGAAAAAATATGCACAGAAAAAAAGTGGCAGAGCTGGGCGCCGGTGGCTCACAACTGAAATCCAAGCTACACAGGAGGCTGAGATCTGAGTATCACAGTTCAAAGCCAGCCCGGGAAAGAAAGTCCGTGAGAATCTTATCTCCAATAAACCACTAGAAACCCGGAAGTAACACTGTGACTCAAGCGGTAGAGTGTTCGCCTTGAGCTGAAGAGCACAGGGACAGTACCCAGGCCCAGAGTTCAAGCCCTGTGACCGACCAAAGAAAAAAAAATGTTGCATGATTGCATTTTTACATTTTCTTCTTTTGCACCATGACCATCTGGATCTGAATGACAGGGCTCCAAAGGGTACTTCATCTTGCATTGCTGAAGGCTAGCTGGCTATTGAGGAAGCCATAGTCCCGCTCAGGAACATAGGTCTAGAGTTCAAATCCCAGTCATGCCACTTCCAAATAGTGGAAGATCTTAAGAGACTCATTCCCATCCATAGGAATAACGATGGAATGTTATCAATGTCACAGTTGAATGAGCTAATTGTGAATGCTACTCATATAAAATTAGACATCATAATTTCAGTAGACTGATTTTATTTAATATGAAGCATTAAAAGAATACAATTTCTTACAGGGATATAATAATTTCAGGACCTTGATTTACTTAATAGTTTATTAAGGATGAAAACAATACCATTAATTACATAGAGGCATAATAAATAGCCAAGAATTGGTAGAAATGTAGTCTATATAACTGAATAATGTGTAGACATCTCTGGCACTCTATAAAGATATATATTTATTAGCATAATACTATCTACATGTCAATCTGTTCTTATTTTGTCAACCCTAGGGGCTTGATCTCATACCCTGGGAACTGCCTGTCAGCTCAATTTGCCCCAGGATGGCGTGCTGACATGCACCCATTAAGGAATTTGGCCTTATAGGCTTTGTGTTCAGACACCAATACTCCCAAACAATGAATAATGGAGTAAGAAGCTGATGGTGACACATTTTCTTTTTCTGTGAAATTCCTGGGTGTCAGGTATGAAGTGGAATACATATGCAGACCTATATCCTATGTAATCAATGTAATCAATGTTCTATGTGCCATAATACTCAATAAAATAAATGGCCAATACATGAATAAAACAAAAAATAAAATGAATAACTACACTGAATGCAATAAAGAGTCAACATATGTATGTAAACATAAATAATGTATGTAAAATATACATGAAAAAGATGTTTTCTAGTGCTGGGGATTGATTTCAGGTCTAAGAAACAGACTTGAATTTCTTGACTTCAAGGAGGTGAGCTTCCCCTTCCCACACAGTGCAACAGAGGTACCCAGACCATGAGTTCCAATCCCAGTCCTGGCAAAAAAAATGGCACATTCATACAATGTGACACCCAATTCTTAGATATTTCATTATGCCTCCATTTAATGAATATGATTGTTTAAATGCTTCATAAAGTGTTAGTTTAAAATTGATCAGAGTCCTAGGATATAATTGTGTATTATTTTATCCTAGAATCGTTCAAGAACTGCCCATTCAATCATGACATATATCACATTCCATTGGTATTCATATGGATAGGAATGAGTTTCTTAGGATCTCCTGCCATTTGGAGGTGGCAGGAACAGGATTCAAACTGTGGGCTCCAGCTTCCACCGTTTAATCCTCAGGATAGGGAACTCACAAGTCTGTCCAAGAACATCAGCAATACCAATGATTAGGCAGGCACCCGTGGCTCTCAGTAGTTCTCCTTAATACTTACAAGTCTGTGATAGGAGGATCATGGTCAAAGTCACCCCTGTCCAACTTCAATGCCAACAAAGTCAGAAGTAGAGTCGTGTGGCTACAGAGGTTGAGGGCTAGCCTTGAGCAAAAGCAGCTCACAGACTGTGCCCAGATCCAGAGTTAAAGGTCCAGGACTGGCAACAAACAGACATACAGAACAATCTGTGCAGCCATCCAGCTAAAGAAGGTCACCTTTCTGTCCCCAGCAGGATTGGACAGAGTTTCCTTGGAAAGCAGCTGCTCTCATCTTGACTCTGCCCATTCTGCCTGCATCACAGTATTCTGGTCACACCCCCATTCTTTCATGGTTCTTTCTGAACAATGGGATACAAGAATAGTGGCCACACCCAAATTCCATGCTGCCCGGGAGCACCAGGATTCCTTCTGTTGGTTGACACCACTACCAGCAGTGAGGAAGGTAGAGGTGGCTAAGTGGTGAGCAAGAGACTCCAGGCGACTTTGGAGTACAGTACGAAATTGACATCCTAATCAGTGAGTGGGAGAAGAGAGGATTTCCCAGAGCCTGGGAAGGTGGCCAGCCCATCTTTCCCATCCCAGCGCTCAGATGTCTGAAACAACAAGACTCCATGAGAAAGCTGTGGGGATGAAACTGCTACCAGAACACCGGTAGAAGAATCCTCCTGACAGACCTGAAACATTCAAGAAAACAAAGAACATGAAAAAGGGAAGGGTCTGGCCATAGGTGATGCCCACCACGGGCCTCCCGTGCCTTTGGACACAGTCACAGCCACGAGGTTCCAGAGTGTCAATGGTCCTAATACCACCAAGGATCTGCAGAGGTGCTACCGACACGTGGTGCCCACCCTGGACCCCAGCAAAAGAAGAAAACAGATCCAACCACTGAAGCAGGAAAAGTCAGACCTGCAGGATCAATGGAAGAAAGAGAGGGAGAAGATAGCTCAGGTGCATGCAGCACCTAAAATGGAGCTAGAGATCCACAAGGCACCCATACAGAGGTTGATTTCCGCAGAAAGCAATTTACAATGTGCACCCGCCTGCATGCAGCAGGTGGCCAATGACACAGAAAGGGAGCACGAAGCTCTCACCAGCTGCCTGCAGGCCACAGAGCAGTGCATGGCAGAGCTGGAGATGTTGGCTTCTGTGGTTACTGATCACAGAATGAGACTGAAATGTTCTTTGAACAGCTGCATGAGGTGACCCTTCTGCTCAAGGAAGGTGAGAAGCTTCGATGACCTGGAGCAAGTGAACTCAAAGTTACAGGAGAAGCTGGATGTGCTCTGGACAACAGGGAGAAAGGAATCTGCAAGTTCCAACAAGCACTTGTGGGGCATGAGGAACTGAAGAGACTACTAGACAACGTGAGCTGACTGGTGAGCACAGCGAATCTAGAGATAGACAACTTCACAGAAGACCTGAGCATTGAGAGGACCACATGGAAGGAGGAGGCCCGGCAGCTGACCCAGCAGGTGAACCAACTGACCAAGGAGAAGGAGCGAGGGTCGAGGCAGGTGTTCGGCCTAGAGAATATTGGAAGAGCCATGGCCCATCTCAGGCTGAGTGGCAGTTGCAGGCCCAGGCCTACTGCACACAGATGGAGTTGAAAAACCTGGAGGAATAACTTCACATCCAGATCCAGGAAAACCAGAGGCTCCATCTCCAGAATGCAGAGCAGCAGGAGCAATTGTGCAGACTGGAAGAGAAGGTCAAGGATTGGCAGGAGATCCCCGAGACCCCATGATGTGCATATGTGTGTGACAGACAGCTGGAGGAACAGCTGGCCCTGCTGTGGGAGGCTCTCCACAGGGTGAGTGGTGAGGAGGAGGAGCTCGCCAGCATCCTGGACACAGAGCAGCAGGTGAAGAAACACCTGCGGGAACAGTTGGTCCACACAGAGGAGAAGAGAGACGAATGGAAAGAAGTGGCTGAGAGAGAAAGAAAGCCAAGCATCTCAGGACCAGCAGGAGCAGTCCCTGGCCCCGCTGCAGGAGCTCAGAGCTGTCTATGAGCAGTACATCACCACCAATTAGCGGCTTAGCTCCGAGAAGGAGGCCCTGCAGCAGCACATAGAGAGGCAGACCCAACTCCTGGAGCAGCTGAAGAAAGTGCACAGCCCGACCAACTGGGGAGACCAGGTGGTGCCCTCAAAGTGGCAAGACACTCTCAAGTGCCTGAAAGTAATCAGACCACAGGAGGAGCGGCTGCAGGCCCAGCTGAGCTTCCTGGCGTTCCCTGGGGAAGGGGAAGTCTAAAACCCTGGAGAAGCAAAAGGTGAGGAGTCGACTCCCCCCCACATGACCATTGCAGAGGATGGAGACATTCCCCAAACCGAGAGGGACATGGATTTGTGAGCACTCTTAGTGGCTGAAATCCACAGGGGGAAACTCCTGCAGCAGGAGTGGCAGGCCTGCTGCAGGCACCAGGTTCACCTGGCAGCTCAGTGCCAGAGAAAGATCGAGCCACAGGCACTCCATCCATGTGCTGGCACCACAGCTGTGTGGGGATGGGAAACGGGACGCGTGGGAGTCCGAGAAGAAAATATACTTTGTCCACGACCTGCCTGATAAGATGGACTTCCATAGTCCAGCGGGTGATCTTCAACATAGATGCAGCCAGCTGTCGGCACACATCGCACTGTTGAGGAATCCCTCATGGCATGTAAAGAGCAGATGTTCATTCTGGCTGAGCTGTGTCGGAAGAAACCTGAGCATGTGTACCAACTGTCCTAGGAGAAGTTGGAGAAATGGAGAGAGCTGTGGGAGCCGTTGTCACTCCTCACAGGGGAAGACATGGACAACAGGCTCCAGATGCCAGCACAGACTGAGCCTCCTGTCACTGCCGCCGCTTTGGATGACTCCAGGCTCCAGGGCGGGCGAAAAGAGGGAGGAGCAGAAAGGTTTTAAAGAATTGCCACTTCAACACAGTGTGGAAACTAGCAGAAGGGAAATCAAGATTCCCAACCCCATAGAGGACTCCCCCACAAAGCACATCCTGGCTCAGCTGCCCCACATCCTGAGCCACCCACAGCTCATGGGCTCAGGTGAGGAACAGTCCCTCCCTTTCTTCTGTAGACTGATGTAGATGATGACTATGTGACATGGTGATTCTCCAAAGCCTCAGCAGCCACCATAAGTAGGTGGCCAGGTGGCCTTCTCTCAGGCCTCCATCTGCTGGGTCATGGAAAGAGTAAACTGTGGGTTGGGTAGGGCAAAGGCTGCTGGGAGGTGGCCCATATTCAAGGGACATCTATTGGTGGCCAGGGAAGAGGCCCATTCTATGCTTATCACAAAGAAGGAATTGTTTTCAAAGGGAAAACAAGCCTCCAATAAAGATTTGTTTTTCCAGTCCTGGAGCTTGAACTCAGGTCCTGGTCACTGTGCCTGAGCTCTTTCTCTCATGGCTAGCACTCTACCACTTGAGACACAGGGCCACTTCTTGTTTTCTGATGGTTCATGGATGATAAGAGTCTCACACACTTTCCTGCCCAGGCTGGCTTTGAACCATGATCCTCCAGATCTCAGCTTCCAGATTAGCTAGGATGACAGGCATGAGCCACCAGTGCCCAGCATTTGATACCTTTTGAAGGCATCTTGGCGAGTCTGTAAAAGGAGACCTAAAGGGCCTGGATAGACCTTGACCCAGTCAAGGAGCTGGGTGGGGGAAGGCTGACCTTTTAGCCATTCTCTTCCCCAAAATTAAAGATGCCAGGTGGTGTTGGATGCATCAAACACCTAGGCCAATAGCCACCAAACTCAGTGGGGAAAAGGTAGAGAATACCCAAAGATTTCAGTGTAGAAATCTTTGATTTTGCATGCATGTGGTGTGTGCGCGTGTGTGCGTGTGTGCGTGTGTGTGTGTGTGTGTGTTTGTGTGTGTGTGTGTGTGTGTGTGTGTGTGTGTGTGAACTCAGGGCCAAGGCTCTATCCCTGAGTTTTCTTGCTCAAGGCTAGTGCTCTGCCACTTGTGCCGCAGCCCCACTTGCTTTTCGATGGTTAATTGTAGGTAAGTCTCAAGGAATTTCCTGTCCAGGGTGGCTTCAAAGCATGATGGGAGCCCCAGGGAAACAAGAGTAAATACAACTGATACAATCCTTATGGTGGACAAATCCTGCCTCCTGGTGGCTAGAGGTGGAACATGCGTCCCTCTGCCATCATGGAGGACTATCGTCCTCTGGAGTTCAATTTGGGGAAGTGACCAGGGCCAACCTGACTTTCGCTCACCCTGAGTGATGATTCCAGAGCAGATCTGTTCCACCCTAGGCTAAGAGAGCTCCAGGAAGCCCTGCTCCCAGGGGCACAAGGAAGTGAGAAGTCAGCTCCAGGCCCAGCTAAGAGCCTTTGCCCATGGACACCCCAACTTGGCCTTCCTGATTACCATAAGGCCTGTCAAAGAACAACCCCCCCCCCCAAAAAAAAAACAAACCAAAATTGGATCTGTGAATCAAAGTGGTAGAGCTCTAGCATTGAACCAAAGAGCTCAGGGACAGGGGCCCCAAGCTTTGAGTTCAAGACCCCCAGCTGACCTTCCTCCATATAAAACACACATTAACTAAATGTGAACTAGTAGGATTTGTGAAGTGTTTCTGAAGAATGATGATACTGCAGAAAGCACCCTAATTCTAATGACAGCTGAACTTGTGACATACAGGTATGTGCTGAGTCCTTCACAGGGTGCTGTTTTCTGAGTCCTTTCCGCATAGGGTGTTTTTTCTGAGTCTTCAAATACCATTCTGTGTGCTGAGTCATCCCAAAGGGTGCTATGTTCTGAGTCCTTGAGAAGAGTAGGCTGTGCTGGATTTTTCAAAGGTGCTGTGTGCTGAGTCCATTACACAATGTACTTTATTCTGAGTCCTTCAAAAGTGTGGTATGCTAATTCATCCCAAATGGTGCTATGTGCTGACCCCTTGAGAAGGGAGGGAAAGGTGAATTTTTCAATGGGTGCTGTGGGCCCAGTCCTTTACACAGGGTACTTTTGCTGAGTGCTTCAAAGAGGGTTGTGTGCTGAGTTATCTCAATGGGTGTAATGTGCTGCATCCTTGAGAAGAGAGGATGAGGTAAGTGCTATGTGCTGAGTCCTGTAGACAGTGATCTGTACTGTCTTTCAAATAGCGGTGTATGTTGAGTTCTTCCAAAAGGTGGTATGTGCTGAGTCCTTCAAAACTATGCTATGTGCTGAGTTTTTCAAAGGGTGCTCTGCACTGAGTGTTTTACACAGGGTGCTACATACTCAGCCCTTCAAAGGGTGGTGTGTATGGAGACTTAACACAGGATGCTATATGCTGAGTCCTGGGAAAGAGTGCTACGTGCTGAGTTTTTCAAAGTGTGCCATGCACTGAGTCCTATACACTGCATGCTATGGATTCCCTCCTTTAAAGGGTGCTGTGTGCTGAGTCATCCCAAAGGCTATTATATGCTAAGTCCTTCAAAGGGCACATTGTGCTGTCTTTTACTCAGGGTGGTTTGTGATGTTTTTTGAAGTATGCTGTGTGCTGAGTCATCCAAAAGGGTGCTATGTTCTGATTCCTTGAGAGGTAGTTTTCCCCAACAATCTCTCTCAGTCTCTCAGTCTCTCAGTCTCTCTCTCTGTCTCTGTCTCTGTCTCTCTCTCTCTCACTGGGCCACTGTGCATGTGCTTGATATGTGGAGTGGAGAGGCTTTGAGGAGAGTCTCCTCTTGTCGTGGGGCTGAGGGGAGACTCGATCCCCTGAGCAAGTGCTAGGGTAGGTGGGGAGTGCTGAGCTGAGGTGAGGCTGTAATTCCCATGGAAGCCTTAGGGCCCAGTCAGGGCTGCTCTTGTGGGCAAGGGTAGGGGGCAGAGCCAAGGGGAAGAGGGGACTGGGCCAAGGGGAGGAGGAGGCAGGGCTCAGGGGCCTCACTGTGGAGGCAGCAGTGGCCAGGGTCTCGTAGGGGCAGGTGCGCATGTGCAAAGGGTGTGAGGCAGCCCGCGAGAGAAGTGGAGGTAGAGAGAGAGAGCAGAGAGTAGCGAGGACAGGCACGAGGGGAAGTGGCTTCACAAGCTCTGTTCGTGGATCAATAGAAAAATAGCCAAAACGAGAAAAAGGCAACAAATGTACAGCCAAGAAGAATACAGTTAGCATAAAGGTAGAGGCAATAAAGGTGCAGCCAAGTGTATAGGAAGCCTTGAACCAACACCCCCTTCCTGCAGGCATGCTTCCATGAAGCTTATGCTTTGTCTGGCGTGATCTCTCACATAGATTCAGCAGGAGGTGTCATGGAATTTCTTTCTTTTTTATTTTTGAATTGAAGCTCATGAATGTCTTGGTGCACAGAAGAGACAAATCTAAAGATCATCCGGAAAATGCCTGGAAATATAAGAATAAGAATTGGGTGAATTGATCTGACAATAGCAATTATAATTATTACATGAATCCAATCCAGAGGATTGAGGGCCTCCATGTTATGCTTAACGCTGCCAAAGATTGTAAAATTTTTACATCTGAATGAGCTTTACTACTGCTGTAATTTTGTCCTGTAAATCCTCCATAACATTAGAGATATCTTTATCTACCCAAACTCTAACAAATGATTTTTGGTGGCGTTCCAATTAAAAGAAAAGTTTATTTTAGAGCAGTAACACAGATATATTTAAAACTAGCCTGACATTTAACTGAGAGTTGTGTTTTTAAATTTTGAACTTCCTGACCTATAGACAGAACCACTTCCTCCAGAGCATTTATTTTCATTTCTAACTTTTTATCTATAATTTATTGTTTTACTAGGGCTAATGAAACATTTTTGCTTAAATCAGTAACAAAATGAGCAGTGTTTACTTCATTTACTAAGGTTGCTGTAGAAATCGCTAAAGAGCTAATTATTGTTATTAAAGCACTTATTCCTAAAATCAAGGTCGCAACGAAGAGTTTTGGCTGCAACATAATATCCAGAGTTTTCAACATTTGTAAAGCAGAATTTTTAAACCAAGGGTCATTTTATAGATCTACATGTAACATTACATACGAAGGTCTTTTTAAAATAAAAATTATAGAATATGTTTTACCCAGAGAAGAAGTAAAACAATTAGTAAAAATAAAATCCTTACAGCTAATATAATAAGATTTTCCTTGATTAATAATGATTAAATTATCTAGTTTTCCAGCTAAAATTCCCATAGGATAACCCACACATGCTCTTACCCTAATTCCAGTACTCTTAGTTTCCTTGGGCTTTTTCAGTAAAATCATGTTTTTTGCTGCAAAAAGTCTGAACAAATCCAGCTGAATGCCCGTTTTATTGTGAAAGGGAGAGTGACTAACCAAAATGGAAGCCACCCACCCTGGAGTGAGCCATCTTTTCAGGGGTTGCCCGTGCATATCAGGAGCATAGCCATTAAACTTTGATGAATTATGTTTTAAGTAGGAGACATAATCATAATCAGGGTTAGCAATGGAAAAATCAAAAATACTATCTGGTGCCCAATAGGGTTATAAAAAAGAAGCCTTTTGAAATCCACATTCCGACCATTTTGGTGAGGTAATTAATGTATCCCCAAACTGATCCTTGTCATGATATTTTTGTAGGCAGTTACCTAAATGTATATTCCTCTTGGGAATGAAAAAGGATTCATTATAAGTATGAAAGTCTAATGTCATCATGCCAATTTCCCACATCAATCTTTTTTTGAACTTTTTATCATTGGATTGATCAAGGGCATCAGTCAAAAAAGTTCTATAGTTTATAGGCAAACACCCAGGGAGATTTTCTCCTGATAGCTTTATACAAATTGGAGTGGTATCTCATTCCTTCATAATTAATTGTTTGAGAAGTCATATGAGAATTAGAATAGTCATCCAATCCCCCTAGCAGGTCACTATTATTTGTCGTTACTTATATTATATCTTCATCCCTCCCATCCCACGGGATATAGAAGAAGAGGATTAGGAACATATGCCCAGTATTGTTCTCCGGAAACAGACACTGACTGCATAGCAATAATGGCAAGCATAGGAAGAAACATATTTTCAACAGTGATAGTCTTTCCTGTAGAAACCACAATCTCCTCCGCAGAATGGGTGAGCTTCTTAATTTGTTCCCAGGTTGGTGGTTGAGCTTCTTTTGTTGTCTTTGCCTGTTGAGGAGAAAGGTGAAGACTTTTGAGCTTCTGCATCGTTTTCTTCATTTGCATCTTCTGTTTTTGTTTTTGTTTTTTTTTGCCGGGTTTCTCTTATCTTTGTACGGGTACACGATGGGTGACTCGGCATCCTGTGGAAACACACATGTATACCCTCTTCCGGAGGTGATTAATACATCAGGCCCTTTCCAGGTGCCTGTGAGCAAATCTTTCCTTTTAACTTTTGGCTGAACTTTAAATCCAATTTCGCTCCAATGTTATTTCTTAAGTGTAAGTTTTTGTTCATTAGTATTAAGGTGATTAATTACAAATAAAGCATGATGGTTTCTCTAGTTAATAAGTCAGCCATCATATTTCCAAATGAAAGAGGTGGGAAACCACCATCTATTCCCTATAACGTAAGCTGGACCAAACTTAGTCATAACTGTTGTGGCAATCTTTCTTTTCCTTTTATTATCAGAGGTCCCTTTTTCTATAGCTTTCTGTGCTTTTGGGATAAGTCCTTCTGGTTTAGTTTAATTCATTAATTCTGCCTATTGTAACATATCTGGAAATTTTATATTTCTATATTTACTATGAGGGAGCCGCAAAACTGCTTTTGAAGTTGCAGGAGTTTCTTGAGGCAGCGTCCCATCAGATGATATATTGAATGGGGAATTGTCCACATCTAATCTTTGGTCCTAGTCTTTATTATTTAGAGAAGCCGTCTCTATTGGACTGGAAAGAAACAACATGCTCTGTTCGCGGATCAATAGAAAAATAGCCAAAACAAGAATAAAGGCAGCAAATGCACAGCCAAGAAGAATACAGTAAGAATAAAGGTAGAGGCAATAAAGGTGCAGCCAAGTGTATAGGAAGCCTTGAACCAACACCCCCTTTTGCAGGCATGCTTCCATGAAGCTTATGCTTTGCCTGGCATGATCTCTTAGGGAGATTCAGCGGGAGGTAATGTGGCAGATGGGGTCTGCTCTTAATCATGCAATAGGTGTGGGATAATGAAACAGAACATGGTTCTCTTTCATCATTACCTAATTTCCATGATGAAGGAAATCCTTCACTCTATTCAGTTTTGCAGCTGGGGAAAATGAGGCATGGAGAAGCCAGGTGATCTACTCATGACCCCCAGCGCACAGGAAGCTTGGCCTGACTTCTCTGCCATGCTCCCTAGGACAGTAGGTGCTATGCAGTCCACTTCTTATGGTGGGAAATCCACTGCTTGTCAGTCGTGGGGCTTGAACTCTGGGCCAGGGCACTGTACCCAAGCTCCTCAGATCAAGGCTAGTACTCTACCACATGAGCCACAGAATCACTTCCGGTTTTCTGGTGGTTCTTTGAGGATAAGAGTCTCACAGACATTCCTGCCTGGGCCAGCTCTGAACCATGATCTTCATATCTCAGCCTCCTGTGTAGTTAGGATTATAGGCCTGAGCCACTGGCACCCGGCATAAGTGTAATTTTGGCCTTATTTCTCTGTCTCTCTCTCACACAGGAACTGGTTGCACGGGTGTTGGAGCAGGTGGCCCAGCATCCCTATCTGGCTGGAACCCAAAGTGGACCTCTCATTCTGGATGTGAGCTGTGGGTCAGGAGCTGTGTTGGTCACCCTGTTGAACCAGCTTCGTGAGGTAAGCCCCTCTGTGCACTGGCTGGACCATGATGGTTATGCATTGTCCATCCCATGAGTGCTTCCCCAAATCCCTCTGCTAGACCATTGAAGGAAATTGGATGAGGAGGCATTCTCCCCCTACCCAGCACTATCCTGGGCCTCTGACCCTCACCCACACCTATCTGGTCAGACCCTGGTTATAAGACAATGAAAACACTCAGTGTCTACTATCCTTTGCTAGGGTGTGTCATTTCGGTTAGGGGGGCGGAGTGCAGAAAAAAAAACCCTAGACCTGAAACCTCCCGGGAGACGTTTGTTCTTGTGACAGAGCCAAGTCATTGCTGTGGATAAGGAGGAAGCCACCATCAGACTGACCCAGAACAATGCTCAAAGATAGGAAGGCTGTTAAAGTATCAAACCCACTCATGTCTGCTTCCCACTCCCAACAATGGGGTGCACTGTGGGTGGCTCAGCCCTGGGCCTAAGGGATTATAAATGGATGGTGGCGGTCAGGAGTTGGTGGCTCCTGCCCATGATCCTGGCTATTTGGGAAGCTGAGGTCTGATGGTCGTGACTCAGAGCCAGCCTGGGCAGGAGAGTCCGTGAGATTCTTATCTCCCAAGAACAACCTCCCCCTCAAAACCCACACACAAAAAAGCCAGATTTGGTGTTGTGGCTCAAGTGGTAGAGACTCAGCCTTGAACAAAAGAAGCTCAGAGATAACCTGAATCCAAGCCCTAGGACTCACAAAATAATAATAAAATAAATAAAATGTGTATACCTTTTATCTGACGACCAAGACAGATGGATTCAGTCTTCTCACTGGTACCTGTAGCCAATGATAAGGGGCTTCCCTTGATGTTCCCCAAAACTTCTCTTTCTCTCCTTTATCTGTCCAGGTTCGGTTGCAGTGCATAATTCGGATCATCCCCCTGGATGTGACCTTAGGTACCCTCCCCCATTCGTCTTCCTTGGGGTGACTATTCTGGATGCACTCCCTGCTGGAAAGATGAGGTACCAGAGAGATGGGGGTAGGTATCCCCGACACACTCCCACACACCCAAACCCACACACCCACACACACCACTAGGCCTACTCAGACTAGCCTTTTCCAAAGACACTTTATCTCCTTGGATTAACTGACCTGGGAGAGGATCTTGATCCCCTGAAACTGATTATTTTAACTTGGGCTTACTAGTTGAAACGGGAGCAAAAAAAAAAAAGCCTTTGGTGCCCGTCACCCGGGGCCAAGGCTCACACTGTCATCCTAGCTACTCGGGAGGCTGAGATCTGAGGATCACAGTTTGAAGCCAACCATAAGCTAGAAAGCCTGTGAGACTCTACTTTCCATGGAACCACCAAAAAGCCTGAAGTAGAACTGTGGCTCAAGTGGTAGAGCCCCAACCTTGAGCATGGAAATTCAGAGACAGCTCCCAGATCCTGAGTTCAACCCCACACAAAGAATTGGCCCCGTCTTGTTGCCCACAGACTGCCTGAGCTTCGAGGGCCCTATCTCGGAGTGTGGTACAACACCTGTCCCTGGGTGGTGTATCAGTGCCTTCAGAAATCCGGTGGTGGAAGCCAGCCCTTCCTCTTTGTGCATTCTCAACCCACACTGGACAGAAGGCAGGGTATGATAAGGCCAGAAGCCTGCAGAGCAGAGAGGTTCCAGCTCTGCCAAGGTGATCAGAATGGGCTTCTTAGAGGCATCACTTGAAAAGGGGGTCTTGCTTAACAAAGAGGAGCTGACAGGAAGCACAGAGAGCAAAGTTGCAGCAGATCATGGAAAACAGAGCAGAGCGTGTTCATTTCCAGCCAGGACTGTTGGTGAGAAACACGGTAGAGATGTGCAAGACTGTCTGGAGACAGGCCTGATGGGTCACAGAAGAATAGCTATGCAGGGCTGGGATTGTGCTTAGAGGTAGAGGGCTTGCCTAGCATGCAGGAAACCCCGGGTTCGATTCTTAGGTCCTGCATACAAAATAAATCTCAGAAGTGGCATCGTGGCTCAGGTGAAAGTGCTCACCTGGAGCCAAAGAAACTTGAGGATACCACCCAGGCCCCAAGGCTAAGCCCAAGGGCTGTCAACATAAAACAGCTCTCCAAGGGACCTTGGTGACCGGTGGATGGCTATGCCCTGTAGATCTTAATAGATCATGCACGCTTTGTGTTTCCTTCTTTGACAGAAGTGAGCTAGACACTCCTTCTGCCCTGGACACCCCGGAACACATTATCAGCAACCCTCCCCACATCTTCCACTGGGACATGCAACAGCTGGCCCCAGAAATTCTCAGGTACTGGTTGATTGGGGCAGGGGGATACAGGGAAGGCACCAGAACTCCTAGTGGGTCTGATCTGTCCTGGACGACCAGGCCATCGATAGGAGGCAAATGGTAGCTTAGACAGGGCTAGTGATGTGGAGGGGGCCCTTTAATGCCCATGGCCCCACCCAGATTCTGAGCCTCCCTTTGCTGTCCCTGAGGGAGGTAGAGGGGTGTCTAGGTGGTAGCATCTAGAGGAGGACTAGCTGGAAATTCTGAAGGACAAGACACCTTAAGCCGTGTGCAGGTGGCTCACACCTGTCATATCACGCCTGTCATGCTGGCCACTCGGGAGGTTGAGATCCAGAGGATCTCATTTCCCAGCCCAGGCAGGAAAGTCCCATGAGAGCCTCATCTCCAATCTGCAACTGGCAGTGGTACTGTGGCTCAAGTGGTAGAGCACTGGCCTTAAGGAAAATTAGAATTCAGGGACAGTACCGAAGCCCTGAGTTCAAACCCTGCAACCAAAAATCAAAGAAAGGAAGGAAGAAAGACACCCCTTCCTTGCTTGCAAGAGATGTTGAAGTAGTGAGGTTGCTGTGGTTGGGAGACCAGGTGCTGGCCTCACTGTACAGACATTTCTAAGAACTCCCCAGGTTTGCCCCAGTGTGAAACCACAGTAGGATGGGTGGTGCCTTACCAAGAACTCCATAGGTCGTGGCCTGTCGCAGGCAGGGAGTGGGTGAATGGGAGCAGGGGTGGGATATTAGGGTCAATTATATGCTCTCCATCCATGGAAGAATGGTTTTGGATGCTGGTGTCAAAGTCTGAACTGAAGGGTTGCATGTGGTTTGTGGCCTGACCAGATGGGTTTTCCCTGGGTCTAAGAAGGTGGCTGAAGCCAGGCGCCGCTGGTGGCTCACACTGTGTCATCTAGATACTCAGGAGGCTGAGATCTGATTGATGATCTTGGTTCAAAGCCAGCTTGGGAAGGAAAATCTGTGAGACTTTATCTCCAGTGAACCACCAGAAAGCCAGAAGTGGCACTGTGGCTCCAGTGGTAGAGGGCCCACCTACAGCTGAAGAAATGAGGGATTGTGCACAGGCCCAGAGTTCAAACCCCATGACAGACAACCAAAAATAAGGTAGCTGAGATTTCTGCATAGTCGTGTGTACATTTAGGAAATTCCAGGCTGTGTTATGAGCCATTCCAGATGTGTGAGAGGCCATGAGTTTTGTCTACAGTGGTCTGAGGATAGTAGTACCATCTTCTTGGGGGGTGGGATGTTCAGATTGCTCAGGGACTTCTGAGGCCTTGGGCTACTTGTGTGTGTGTGTGTGTGTGTGTGTGTGTGTGTGTGTGTGTGTGTGTGTGTATTTTTCCCTCTTCTTTCTCTGACCACTTCCTTGGTGCCTGTTTGACTCTTTCTGCCTCAGATGGTGCCCCTCCTCCATGCCGACCTTGTCCTTTAGCACTCTATCAAGGTCAACAATGAGTCCTAAATTGCCAGAGGCCTGCATTTCAGCTTTACTTTGAGACCCAAGTCTGGCCTGTCCAAATCTTTAGGCACCTCCGGGGGATTCTGGGCCAGCAGGGACGGCTGGCATAGGGTCTCCCCTGCCTCTGGGGGTCCTTAGTCATGCGATGTCCTGTTCTTTTTCTCAGCTGGGTCTCTGGCTGCATGTCCCTATTTTTAGGCTGGCAGTGAAGTGGAGGAAAGGGGGTTTCTTGTGGCTCTGGCCAACTTGAGCTTGATAGCTGAATGAAGGCTGCCCATGCAAGGAGGGTCCGGGGATACATGGGAGGTGAGGCCAAAGTGGCTTGGAAGTATCCGTTGGTGTCTAGGAAATGTCAACGTAACTTGTCGCAGGAAAGTCTAACTTCCTGCCCCAGCTTGGCCTCTCAGGTCGTTCTAGACAATTCTGGATGCCCAGAATACAGAGGCACAGACTTTAGATTCTACGTACAGGGAACTGGGGCATGAGAAACTGGTATGGCCAATACCTCAATGTTCTGGGGCATTAGTCTTGACCTGGCTATGCCCCTCTTGTTAAAAGTTCTCTTAATCCAGTGCTGGCCACACACCGGCCACTTGTGGCAGTGCTATGAAAGTGGCAGGAGTGGAAGTGAGATCAAGGGTGACCGAAATCTGGATTTATGGCCTGATTGGCTGTGAGGTAGAGGCAAAGGGTGTCTGTAAAAAAAATCTTAGAGCTGGAACTCAGGGCCTAGGCACCTTCCCTGAGCTTCCTTTGTTCAAAGCTAAAACTGTGCCACTTGAACCACAGCTCACCTTTCATCTTTTTTAGTAGTTTACTGGAGAGAAGAGTCTCACATACTTTCCTGCCTGGGCTGGCTTCAAGCTGCCATCCTAAGAGCTCAACATCGTAAGTAGGTACGATTGCTGGTATGAACCATTGGGACCTGCTAAGGATGTTGTTGTGTGTGCTTTTTTGTGCATGAGTGTGTGTGTGTGTGTGTGTGTGTGTGTGTGTGTGTGTATTTGCGTGTGTGTGTGTGTGTATGTGTGTGTTCGTGTGTCTACCGAAGCTTGAACTCAGAGTCTATGTGGTATCCTTTAGCTTGTTTGCACAAGGTTGGTGCTCTACCACTTGAACTACAGTACACATCAGCTCCCAGCAGCCCCTGACTGTGTCTGGGCCATGGCAGTAAGTTCCATGGGACCTGCCCCTCCATCCGTGCACAGGGCCACAGGACCAAGGGAAATGTCACTATGGATGCTCTTTTGTAGTCGGCCCACGACTGAAGACCTTCATTGGACCTCATGCACTGGTGAGCCCAGGAACTCCAGGGATAGCGAATGCTACAAGCACCAGCCAGCTGGCTGTAGATTCCTGAACCCACAACTCTTTCATGAGCCCAACTCAACACCCACCAGAGGTGTGCCTGATAGATTTGCACTCTTGTGATATCTACATGAGTAGGCTTTACCTGCCATGCCACCTTCTTCTGCCCCTCCTGGCCCAGAACCGTGGTCTGAGACATTGATTTACTGCTCAGACCGACACTGCACCCATGACAGATTTCATTCTGATGAGCCAGACAATGACCTCCATGCCCCAAGGCTGGACACTTCTCTGATAATGTGGCTCAATCTGTAGGCAAAAGCCTCCAAATGGGCTGCTTTCAAGACTTGTAGGATACCTAGACATTGGGAGAAACTCAGGGGCCCACTGGAAAATACTCTGCTTAGAGCCACAAAGTGAGATCCAAGCAGGCCAAATGTTGGTCATGGGTTGCTGTCACCTAGCTTCAGCTTACCACTTGAGCCAGAGTGCCACTTCCAGGTTTCTGGAGTTTCAGAGTCCCCGGACTTTCCTGCCTGGGCTGGCTTTGAACCGCGACCCTCACATCTCAGCCTCCTGCGGAGCTAGGCGGATAGGCATGAGCCACCAGTGCCTGGCTGATCTGGCCTTTCACAACAGTGGACTAGGAGCTCCTGAAAGCTTTTCTTTATTTTTTTGCCAGAACTGGCCTTGAACTCAGGGCTAGGCTCTGGTCTCCTAACTTTTTCCCTCGAGGTTGGCACTTTACCACTTGAGCCATAGCGCAATTTCTGGCTTTGGATAGTTCACTGGCAAGAAGAGTCTCACTAAGTTTCCTCCTCTGAACTGGCTTTGACCCACGATCTCTGAACCCAGTCTCCTGATTAGCTAGGATTTACAGGAGTTGAACCACTGTTAACATTGGGCTAGAAGCTTTTCTTAAGCAAGAGTTCTTCCCTGCGTTTGCCCTGACTCCTCAATGCAAAGGATGCCTGAGTGTCAGGAGCTGTGAAAAATAGGCTTCCAGCCACAAGAAATGGCTGAGGTCCATGGAGAAAAGTCAAGCTAAACTTCCCCCTGGGCCTCATTCTGGGACCCCATCCTCTTCCCTACCAGTGACTCAAGTACAAACCTTGACCCAGACTCGCATGTCCTGCCAGATTTGTCTGAAGCCACAGAACCTCCATTCCACCCACACCACCTGCTCTACACCACACCTCAGGACCTTTGCCCATGTTGTACCTTCTGCATTAGGCTCTCTATCCTGTTTCACGCCTTAGAACTTCTGTGGAATTTTGGCACTGGTTATATCACCTGCTGGAGCAAGTCTTCCCTTCCTTTTTCCCTCGAGATATGGAAATTGTGAAGGCTAACTGGCAAATGCTCTATCTTGGTGTGTGTGTCTGTGTGTGTGTCTGTGTCTGTGTGTGTGTCTGTGTGTCTGTGCCAGTCCTGGGGTTTGAATTCATAGCCTGGACACTATCCCTGAACGTTTGTGCTCAAAGCTAGCACTCTACTCCTTGAATCCCAACTCTTCTTCTGGCTTTTTGGGTGTTTAATTGGACAAAATTGTTCATATAGACTTTGTGCTTGTAATTGTCATCCTCAGAACTCAGCCTCCTGAGTAGCTTGAGATAACTGGGGTGAACCACAAGCACCTGTCCCTCTACCTCTTTCCTCAAACCACGGCACTCCTGAGTCCCAGAAGAATATGTCTCACCAGGCTCCCTTTTATTTTTTTGCCAGTGTTGGGGCATGAACTCAGGGTCTGGGCATGTTCCTTAGCTTCTTTTGCTCAAGGCTAGTCACAGTGCCACGTTTGGCTTTTTCTGTTTCTGTGGTACTGAGGAATTGAACCCAGGGCTTCGTGCCTATTAGGTAAGCACTCTACCGCTAAGCCATATTTGAAGCCCAAGGCTGACTTGTAACAGGAGTTATGAGGGTGGGATTTATTGAGGGTGGGATTTATTGGCTTACCCTTTGGCATAGAAATCGCTGACTATTTCATAACTTTGCCAAGATTTGGGACCAGTCAATGACTCGGCAATGAGGAATGATGAATGAGTGAGAGCCACCAGGCCCCACAAGCCTAGGCTCACATCCTACAGAGGGATAGAGAATATAGATCCAGAAACTTCGACTACTCCTGGAGGCAGTGGCTGGCTGCTAGGTGTCCCAATGGGACACCTCAGCTAGAACATAATGCATCCATTGCACACACCAGCCCAGGCAAAGCCTTCGGGGCTTCAGTTATTAAATGGCAGAGGGATGCTTTGTTCAAGCTGTCGGCTCATACTTAATATTATCTGAGGGCTTGTCCCAGCCGGCCCAGGGGCGGCTGGACATGGGCCACCTGCTGAATGCCCATCATCCATACATCATCCATCCATACACAGAGACATGGAGTTACTGCTCCCTTTTTTGGGGGGGGGGTGCAGGTGTGGGGTTTAACTATGAGCCTAGGCCTTGTCCCTTAGCTACTTTTGCTCAGGGGAAGCACTCTGCAACTTGAGCTACAGCCCCACTCATGGTGTTATTTTTTTTCCTGTGATCTCTTAGAAATAAGACTGTTGCTGACTTTCTTGCCCTGGCTGAATTCAAATTGGCTTTCGCTACATCTCAGCATCCTGAGTAGCTAGGATTACAGGCAGAAACCGCTGACACCTGGGTTTCTTTTCTTCCTGTTGTTCTTTTTTTAATCGTGACAATTTGAAATCTTCAAGGTGTCATTCCAATGGTTTGCATTCGAAGTAAACTACCGAGTCCTGGAGTTCAAATGCTAGGACTGCTACCCACAAATGGAGGGAGATCCTGACAAACTCATTCCTATTTTTGTGAATGCTAATGGAATGTTATAAAAGAAATAATTAAATTTGCAGTTAATGCATGATTCTATTTTAGAATGCCACACAAATATCATTGGATTTATGTCTTCCATTCTAGCACCATAGTATGATTCCCGAAATGGAAGGATATTGACTAATTTTTAATTAATGCTTTTATAAGTATTCTACCATGATACTTCATTAAATAGTGGCATAATGTAATAACTAATTATTGGTAATAATATACATAATTGAATATCCTCACATTCCCTCTTTTCCTCTATATTACACACACACATATATATATATATTTATAAATATATATATATATATATATACACACACACACATACATATCTATCAATGTGTATATTGGGCACTACTCTGGCTTGATCTAGGGTCCTCAGAATTTCCTGGCAGCTCAGTTTGCTAGAGGCTGGTGTGCTAAGACTGAGACCCCATTTATGAATTGGGCATTCTAGGCTGTGAGTTAAAATCCAGCAAGGCCAAAAATTTATTCATGAAGTAAGAAGCCAATTTGACAAATTTTTGTCTTTTCTGTGAAAGTCCTGGGTCTCAGTACGATGTATAATCCATATGCAAATATAATCTAGATGAAATGATGTAATAAATGAAGTGTTATATGTATAATACTAAATAAATAAGGGTAATAAACCTTATAAGCATTAAACCCACGTATGTAAATAGATCTCATACATGAATATTATGCTAAGGCTTTAATTCAGACCCTGGGAACTGGTCTGAATTTCTTGTATTTAAGGTCAGTGAGCTTCCCCTTCACCCACAACGCTACAGAGTTACCCAGACCCTGAGTTCAATCCCAGGCCTGCCAGATCAATGATGCAAATTGCATGCCAGAGCCTTATTATTTATTTATTTACTTACTTACTTATTTGCCAAGCACGGGGCTTGATCTTAGGTCTTGGCACCTCTGCCACAGCCAACCCTGGTTTCCTAGGACCCGAGTTCAAATCTCAAGGCTGGCAAAAATAATAAGGAAAAGGATAAAATTGAGAAGTTCAAGAAGGTGGTATTACTTTTTTTTTTTCCTTTGAATTGTGACCATCCTGGGTCTAAATGACAAGGCCCAGAACGTACACATGACCTTGCATTGCTGATGTTTGGTGGGCTATTAGGGAAGCCATAGCCGAAACCGGCAACTTAGACCTGGAGTTCGAATCCTGGGACTGCCACTAATGAATGGCGGGATGGTCTAAGAAATGCATTCCAATGTTACATCCGTACAAATGGAATGTTATAAAAGTAAGAATTGATTTAGTATTAGATAGCTAGCTCACTAGGTAGGTAGGTAGATGATAGATAGATAGATAGATAGATAGATAGATAGATAGATAGATAGATAGATAGATAGATAGATAGATAGATAGATAGATAGATAGATGATAGGCGAATCTGGTCTTAGACATCAGGAGGAAAGAAGGAAACAATTCCCAGTCATGAGACCTTCTGCAGTGCTCTAGGCCACCAACATCGCCATCACACAATACAGAGCAGGAAGACTGTCCCTATCCCACTTCTCAGGCAGCAGAAGAGCCAAAAGGGCAGAGCCAGGTTCTAACTCAGGTGCTTGGAGATAGTAGAGAAAGGGCCCTGCCTCTCCTTGGACTGAGGATTTGCATTAATGATGTGGAGAATGAAGGAAGGAGAATGGACTGGAAGAGGTAGAAGAAGGGCCTTCAAATCTGACAGAGAGTCAAAAACCTACTCCCTAAGATCAGAGAGAAGAGTTTTTCTACTCTGTTCCTCCCCTCTCCCCCATGAAACTGGCTCTCTATTATTAACTTAAAGATACACTGAGGCTCCCTTCACTTGAGGGAAAAATGTTAATTAGTCATTGTTTGAAGAGGCTGAGAAAAGCCTGACCTTGGTGTAACTCTAACAAATGTTTGAGGTTTCCTCTTTGCAGGCTATGCCTAGAATGAGTAAAGTGGTTTTGCAGCTCACTTCCCTGTTGAGTGTGTACATTCTGCCTCCTAATCCTGCAGGCCTAGGTCTCTTCACCTAGCCCGGCTTTTGAAACTGTTTTCTGTCCTTCAAATTCAGTGTTACACTGGAGTTCTTCCTGCTAACAGGGCTAAGGCTTGGATCCTGAGAACTTCATTTGAACCCAGGATGGGTCAACAATGTTTCTTTCCTGTTTCTATAGCTTGAGAACTCTAAGAACATTTAGAGTGCAAGTAACCTCTCATCACCAAAGGAAACACACAGGAAGCTCTTGAACTTCTGACCTTTCAGAAGTGGAAGTCAGAGTGTCGTAGACTTTCCTACCCTGGCTGGCTTCACCCTGTGATCCTGAGACCTCAGTCTCCTGAGCTAGAGTGATGGGCCTGAGCTACTGGTGCTGTGCTAGGTTCAGAACTGTAATGACATTGACAATATAAGTCAAGTGCTTATCACAAAGGGCTTGGGGAGCATATTATGCCTTTCAACATTGGACGTTTCAGATCTCTGTAGGACACAAGGTTATAATGTTAGAGTCTGAGAGGCTGGGCATATGGATCTGCTATATTTGAACCTTGAGCCCTGACTCCAACTCTGGTGTATATCAATGTTCATTTTCCAGAAAATGTTCTCATAATTAGCAAATAGGAAAAGTACTTTGATTATCTCTCACTCTTTTTCCAGTTGTTTTTCTCATACTGAAGCCTGGGTGCTCTCCCTGCACCCTTCAGCTCAAGGCGAACACTCTACCACTTGAGCCACAGTGCCATGTGAGGTCTTTTGGTGATTCATTGGAGATAAGAGTCTAACAGTCTTTCCTTGTATAGGCTGTCTTGGAACTGTGGTCTTCAGATCTCAGTCTCCTGAGAAGCTAGGGTTCCAAGAATTCCCCACCAGCAACTGGCCTATTGTTTTTGCCAGTTCTGGGGCTTCATCTAAGGGCCTGGGTACTGTCTCTGAGCTTCTTTTTCTCAAGGCTAGCACTCTATCACTTGAGCCACTCCACAGCTTCTGGGTTTTTCTGAGTATGTGGCACTGAGGATTCAAACCCTGGTATTCATGCATGCTGAGCAAGCTCTATACCACTAAGCCACATTTCCAGCCCCACTCTTAAAATTTTATCCCGCAACTTGCCTATCCTCAAGAAAAGGCTTCTGAGTATAAATCATCTAAAGGAATCCCTATAGTAAGTTGTCAAAAGATAACTAAGACAAAGCTCATACTTGGGAGAGACTCTAAACATGTGATGACTGTGACTAATGCCTCCATTTAATTATGTATCATTAAATGTTTCAACATTTAATATAGTATAAATGAATAACAAGTCAATGATCTGATTCATTTTATACTAGATGTACAAAACATAATAAATATTATGTGTATAATAATACTAAATACAATAAACTATAAAATGAATAAAATAAAATAAATACAAAATCAATAATTATAATAATCAATATATAATATGCATGCATATGTACATATATATCATATATTACACATGTATAGAAATATTTTTTACATTGCAGGGCCTCAATACAGGCCCTGGGAACTCTAGCTTGAATTTCTTTTCCTCAAGGACAGTGAGCTTCCCCTTCACCAATAGAGTAAAAGAGTTACCTGGAAATGAGCTCAAATCCCTTCAATGGCAGAAATACTGGCTCCAATTCCAAGACAATGACTTAAAATTTTTAATGGAAGCACTTATGTTTATTCAGTTCCATACTGAACATTAAAAAAAAAAGCAATGTAGAATTTTGTACAGTTATTCAGATATCCTTCCCTTACCCTCAAAGTGCTTCTTTGAGCACTACATTATTTATGTATGTTTTTTATTATAAAAATGTTGTACAGAGGGGTTACAGTTACATTAACAAAGTAATGAGTACATTTCCTATTGAGCATTGTTGCTTCCTCCTTTGTTCTCCTCCTACCTGTTTGATCTTCATCTGTCCCGCGGAAAATGAATGGGGTCCCTGGAAAGGTAAGTGTGCTGCTAGCCCATTCGCCAGCCTCCCGTATCCCCGGACACAGTCAGATGCAGCAGGGAGTCAAGTCAAGCAGGAACTCGTTTATCACCATGCAGCAAGCAATTTTTAAAGCAAAAAACCGCGTGGCATGGAAGGGGAAGAAAAGGAACCAACCAATCACTGTAGAGGTCACCCTATCATGCACCTAAGCTTTCTCGACTTTCTCTGCTGTCTTTCTAGCTATTCAACTACAGACGTCACTTTGCCTGATTGTGGTACACAGTCAGATTTTAACATAAACAACTCCGACTCTGCCCACTCAACTGCCTCTCAGCGCCACCTTTGCTGTCCATGTGCTCTACAGATTCCCCCTTTTATAATGGCAAACCCACCTCTTTGCTGAGGTTCAGGTCAGGGCACTTCTTATGAGGTTCGCCCAATTGGCACCTCCTCTTTCCGTGGTTCACCTAAAATATGGAGTAATCTTCAGGACTGAGCTTATCATAATAGACACGGAGAGCCATGCGTTGGATCTCTTGGGCTCCACCCTTTTCGATATAACCGCAACCTCCACATCCTGCTCATCTCCCAGTTAGTTATCCTTTTTCCCTCCTCAGTAAAGTTAATAAACGTCATCCCCACCACAGTTAGAAATGTCCTAAGCAGTTCGATTACTTCTGGGACATATATAAAGTCACTATCTCATAAGGTTGACCTCTTTAAAGCATGGGAGCAGCCTGGATATTGGGGGTACCTCACATGAGGCACAGTGCATCCTCGTGGGCCCCCACACTCAGGCCATCCTTGGTAAAGGGGGTCTCAATCTCCAACATCCCAGGATCCTCTAGCCAGGTCAAAGATGTCAAAATGAAGCCCAGGCCACCAGGTCGAAGGGACAGCTTCTCTATTGGTGCTGTTGATGATTTCTCCATTTGATCACTGCCCAGGTCAGTCATTGAGGTTGATGTGGATTCCGTAGCGCCATTGCCAGGACTAGGAGTGTCAGGACAGCCAACAGCTGGAGTATCACCATCTGCAATTGTTAAAGAACGCAAGAGCTTCTCAAGGGCTGATTGCCCTTGGAGATGGTCAGTAATTATCTTTTTAGCTTTCCCTCTTCTAAACACAAGCCTCGACCAGCATAGCCATTTTACTTTCCTTGTTGGTTAGTTTATCCTTGGGCTTCTTCCTGTATAGAAGAAATGGGTAAAACTTAAAGTTCCTGGCTGGGATCCAAATGGGGGCTATCTCTCCTATGGGAAAAACATATCTGAATCCCCTGCCCATGGTAACTAGGGGGTCAGGTCTGCTCCATTGTTGTGTCAGGGGGTCCTTCCACCTGACTTTCACTTGGGGCTTAGGATTTAGTTGTCCCCAGTGCTTCTAAAACCTGGATTCAATTGCCCCTTTTGAAAAATTTAAAATGTTAATGGTAAAGAAAGCTATCTGTAACTATATATGGGGGTTAACTCCCACTTATTTCTATAATTGCGTGGCCTTGGAGATTATAGGGATTTCTGTATGAGTAATATGCCATCTGTCAAAGAACTATGACATTGCTTTACTAACAAAACAATGTCCATTATAGTTTTAACGTGCTAGTAGACCCAAGGTAGCAAAGCATTGAAGAAAATGTGCTTCTGAATGTTTAGTTCTTTCTCCTGTATGTGCTGTAGCCCAACATGCTCCTGAATAGGTATCTATAGAAACAAATATATATTTAAGCTTACCAAAGGCTGGAAAATGAGTCACATTAGTTTGCCAGAGGACATTGGGTTTGAGGCCTCTGGGATTTACCCCTGGTGGTTGGAGCGGGGGTTCTTTTAAGAAGGGCTGGCATGTTTTATGGGTATGTACTCTCCTTTTGAGGTCCTTTACAGGAATCTGAGGAAATCTATGTTGAAAACCTCTCCAATTATTGTGGGTTAAATCATGTAAACGGGTGGCCTCTTGTAACATTAAAGCTTGTGGGCCAGTAGCTAACTGGTCTGTCCAATTATTGCCCATGGATAAAAACCCAGGAAGTTTTGAATGCCCTCTCAAATGTTGAATATGAATAGGGGCTCCCCGTCCATCTAATAGGCACTTAAGGGTGTCCAAAATGGGAAAACAGGGTTTCCATCCAGCTTAATATGTGCCTGGGGAATATGAGGGAGCAAGTTAATCATATAAACTATCAGAATACAAATCAAGGGGTTTTTGAATGTCCCGAAGGACCATAATTACAGCAAACATTTCTTTTTATTGTGCTGACCCTTGACAAGGTTGAAATCTTTGTTGGCTTGGGGTCTTTTGTTCCTCCTCAAAGGCTGCATATGGAGAGCCTGTTTTACCTCCATCAGTAAAAACATGGAAAGCGCCAGGAATAGGTGTAAAAGAAAATAGAGAAGGCATTATGAGGGGAAGTCACCATAACATGACGGTCCATTTAGATGACCCATAATGGCAGTCAATTTGACCTAGAAACCCTTCCAGGGAGAGAGCAAGTTGAGCATTGGCTCAAGTGAACACTCAACGTCTGCCATCCGAAAAGGAAAAACAATGGAGTGAGGGTCAAGGACATAATGCCTTTGGGATTGGGTCCTTCCCTTGATAATAGCATCGGCAAGTTGGTCTGCCTGAGAGTACACCTGAGGTGTGCCCCCCAGGGGAGTGTGAACCCACTCTAATGGCTCCCCCCCTTTGACTTAAAACTGCAGAAATCAATGTAACACCTGCAAACAACGAGAGGGAAATGGGCTTAAGAATACAATACCTTTTCAGGGAAAGTTCATCTAGGGCTCTTTGGAACTGTAAAAATGTTGCCTGATGGCTGCTTGTAATTATAATAACTTCTTGGGGTGTCCTGTCTTTTAGTCGGGTGAATAAGGGCACAAGACTATTTTAGGGATGGGAACCCATGGAAACAGCCAATTTATTTCCCCTAAAAGACTTTGAAGTTGGGTTAGGGACAGAGATGCTGGAATATCCAGCAAAGGCTTAATGGGGCTGGCCTGAGTCAAGGTAAGGTGGGATCCGAACACGTTAAAAGGAGGTACCATTTGAATTTTATTTAAGGCTATGGTAAAACCCCCCCTTTTTTAATATGATGAGAACCTGGGCTAGAAGGCCCTCCAGGCGGCCAAGGTCTTGGTGCCCCAGAATTATTTCATCCATGTAGGCATAGGCAAGGGAGGTGTCTGAACCCAGCACAGGCCCTAAAAGTGTGGCCAAGTATTGTTAGCAAAAGGCCAGGCTATTGGCCATTCCCTGTGGCAGCAACGTCCATTCAAACCCCCGATCAGGATGGGAAAAAATTAAGAGAAGGGATGGAGAAGGCAAATTTCTTGCAGTCATCCAGATGCAAGGGGATCAAAAAAAAAAACTATCTTTAATATCAATTACAACCAAGGTATATTCTGAAGCGGGAGTCCAGGGCATTCCTCTTAGGGAATTCCTACTAGCTCTATCCTTTCAGTTACCTTATGTAGATCTTGGAGCATGAACCAAGCCCGGATGCTTTTCGGATAACAAATATACAGGTGCATTCCAAGGACTCACAGAAAGAAGTATGTGCCCAAGTTTTATCTGTTCCTCCACCAAAAAGTAGCATGCTACAAGTTTAGGTTAGGTCAATGGCCACTGCTCCACCCAAATAGGGCTTCTAGGTTTCCACCTAATGGGAGGTACTTGGGGGACAATTGCCTTTAGGATTGGGGGTGCACCCAAGTGAGTTCCTTATGTTCTTCTCTGTACTTATGAAATTTAAAAAATTCTTTTTCTTAACTCCCTCTAGATCCTGTTTAAGTCTTTGTGATTTTACTCCATCCAGGATATCATCATAGGATGCTCGATGGTCTGTAGTGACCACAGCATCCATTTGTCTTAGCATGTCTTGCCCTAGTAAATTGGCGGTGAGGTTTTTTGTCACTAAAGGGCATATCTTTCCCTGCTCTCCATCTAAGCGAGTCCATTTCATAAGGGCGACCGACTCTTTGGACTGGGATTTGCCCCCTACCCCCAATATCGGGGGCCCGTGTGCAAGCTTCCAGTCCTAGGGAACTTCCTCCTCCCTGAGTATGGTTCAATATGCCCTCACGTCAATTAGGCAGTGAAACTGCTTTACACCTATGAAAATACTCATTTTAGGGTGGAGTCCTTCCCTCAGGGGTATGGTCCAATGGGCCTGGGTCGTCCTGCCATGAGGCTGCCTGGGCCTTAGAGCAGAGGGGGATCCTCCTTGAGCTAACGGGGCTGGAGGATGCCCCTCCCCTAGCTTAAAGGCTTCCTATCTAAATCAAATTTGGATCGACAATCCTTTTTCCAATGGTATCCCTTCCTGCACCTGTGGCAGGGTGTAGGGAGTGGTTTGGACCCCCCGGGCTGGTTGGCAATGGGTGGAGGGCAGGGGGGATTGTTTTGAGCAGTCCCGCTTAAAGGAGCCCTCCAGTCGGCATTTAAAACAAGTCCCTCTCCCTGATGGCCTTGGGGTTCCTTGGCCCTGGGATGCCAGAGCCTGGGTAAAAGCCTGCAGATGTCTGAGCCTGTAAAGGTAAAGATAGTGATTGGGCCTGGGGCTGTTGTGTTCCACATCCTGGGAGGCCACCACCCATGTGCTCAGGGAACACTCTCTCAATCCCATGCAGGCTGTGTGGTGGTCTGCATTCATCCTTTCCAAAACCAGTAGCTTTACAAACTGATCTTGGAGGTCCCCTGCTGGTGACTTGCGGTGAACACTCTGTTGGACTTGGTCTATAATATCAGGTAGAAGCTCACTCAGGTTTTGTCTCACTCCTGCTATGACGAACTTAGTGGGTCCTTCATCCAATTAGTACCACTCGGCAAGTCTGTCCTGCCTCACGTGGTCGCAGTACGGGCCAGTTATTGAGTGATGTCTGTATCTTATTTTTATATATTATATTATTACCAATTATTTGGTATATAATTATAACTCCATTAATTAATCACAGTAGGAGACTTAATAAAGTATTAATTAATCAATGACCTATATTTATTGCTTACAATCATATACTGGAATGACTAGCTAATTTGTAATTTAATTAGTACATTTCAGACATTGTATTTGTATTCCTATAGATATGAACAAGTTTCCTAGATCTTCAGCCGTGTGCAGTCCCGGGATCGAACTCAGGGCCTAGGTGTCTGGGTTGGACTCAGGCTTCACTGACAGCCTCCAGCCTGCGACCATGCAAGGTCATGTACAATTTTCAAGCCAAGTAATTGAGACCCAGGAGGGTCACAGTACTAAGGAATCAAAGGTAAAACTGTTGTATAAAACTTCCTGGTCTTTTCCTCCTCCGTTTTTGTTAGTTTGATGGGGTTTTTTGTTTAGTTTTTGTGTTTTTTTTGTTTTTGTTTTTTTGCAAGAACTGGGAGTTGAACTTGGTTCCTAGGATACCTGAATCATCTGTGGGTGTAAAAGCTGCACCCAGCCTAGGGTAATCATGGTTTAAGACACAATAAAATGCTTCCTTGAGCAAAAGATGCTCAGGGAAAATGTCTAGGCTCACAGTTCAAGCCTCAGGAATTGCCACAAAAAAAGAGCCAGTAGCTCCATGTGTCTGTGAATGTATCCATGTATTTGTATCGGTGAACATCCAGATTCCCTATGAAGAAAGGCACCCAGATAAGAAATTTGCTTTGAATAGAAAGATTTCATAGCACAGAGAGTACTTTCAAGATGGTGCATGTTCCTTGGCTCCCCTCAATGTTCCCAGTGTAGCCTGAGGGGTTCTTCATACCCCAGGCTGCTGGAGAAAGTCTGCCTCATTGTTGGAACAGGTAGAGAAAAAGCCACACTCCTGTACAGCTCTGTAACAAACAATTCATGAGGGGCAATTAGGGAGGATATGTGTGGGCAGGCTCTGAAGGTCAGGAGAAAAAGGCCTCTTATTACCCCAATGTTGGGTCTTCGTCCGTCCCACAAAAGACGGAAGGGGTCCTAGCAAAGGTAAGTGTGGCGCTCGCCCGTTCCCCAGCCTCCCTCAGCCTGGGAGACAATCAGACACAGCGGGGAGCCAAATCCAGCAGGTAGAAAAACTCTTTTATTCCATCCTGTAATGTTTTCAGAGTGTCTGCTTTGATTTCGAGGTCTTTGATCCATTTGGAGTTGATTCTGGTGCAGGATGATATATAAGGATCTAGCTTTAGTTTTCTACAAGTAGTTAACCAATTTTGCCAGCACCATTTACTGAAGAGGCTGTCTTTCTTCCATTCTATTGTTTTAGCTCCCTTATCAAAGATTAGTTGGCTATAGGTCTGTAGGTTCATTTCTGGGTTTCAATTCTATTCCATTGGTCCTGATATCTGTTCTTATGCCAGTACCAAGCTGTTTTGATTACTATGGCTTTATAGTAGAGTTTGAAATTTGGTATTGATATTCTTCCACGAGTGTTCTTTCCGTTGAGGAGCGTTTTTGCTATTTGGGGTCTTTTATTGTTCCATATAAATTTTTGGATTGCCTCTTCTATTTCCTTGAAGAATGAGTTTGGAATTTTGAGAGGTATTGCGATGAATTTGTAGATAGCCTTGGGAAGTATTGCCATTTCCACGATGTTAATCTTTCCAATCCAGGAGCATGGGAGGGTTTGGCTATTTTCTAAGTTCTGTTTTGATTTCCTTTTTCAAGATTTTAAAGTTTTCATCATAGAGGTCCTTCACTTTTTGGTTAAGTTAATTCCTAGGTATTTTATTTTTTGTGGGGCTATTACAAATGGAGTTGCTTTCCTAATTTCAGCCACACTTTTCTCATTGTTGGCATACAGAAAAGCCATTGATTTTGGGGGGTTAATTTTATACCCTGCTACTTTGCCAAAGTTTTGAATCAGCTTGAATAATTTGGGAGTGGAGTCTATGGGATTCTTTAAATACAAGATCATGTCATCTGCAAAGAGGGTTTTCTGAATAGAGACCGGAAACACAACAAATCAAAGAAAGTTTGGACAAATGGGATTGCATGAAGTTGCAGAGCTTCTGCATGACAAAGGACATAGCTAGCAAGATCAACAGAAAGCCCACGGATTGGGAGAAGATCTTCACTAGCCATACAACAGAAAACGGTCTCATATCTAAAATAGACTTGGAACTCAAAAAATTAAATCCCCCAACAACAAATCTTCAAAGAAACAATAAATAAGTGGGCTAAAGACTTGAAGAGAAACTTCTCTGAAGAAGAAAGAAAGATGGCCAATAGACACATGAAGAAATGCTCAACATCCCTAGGCATAAAAGAAATGCAAGTCAAAACAACATTGAGATACCACCTCACTCCAGTTAGAATGGCAAAAATCAAGAACTCTAACAACAACAGATGCTGGAGGGGATGTGGACAGAAGGGAACCTTACTTCATTGTTGGTGGGAATGTAAACTTGTTCAACTACTTTGGAAAGCACTATGGAGGTTCCTCAAAAGACTTCACATAGAGCTCCCCTATGACCCAGCAATCCCACTTTTGGGCATTTACCCTAATGTTTACAAAAAAGACCACACTAAAGCTACCAGCACAACTATGTTTATTGCAGCATTATTTACCATAGCTAAGATATGGAACCAACCCAGATGTCCCTCAGTAGATGAATGGATCAAGAAAATGTGGTATATATACACAATGGAATTCTATGCCTCCATCAGAAAGAATGACATTTCCCCATTTGTTACGAAATGGAAAGGCTTGGAAAAAATTATATTAAGTGAAGTAATCCAGGCCCAAATAAACATAGGTCCCATGGTTTCCCTTATTTGCAATATCTAGTATATGTATGAGTCAAGCAGAAAAGATCAGATAATGTGATGTTAGAAAAATGAACCCTTAGATATGTATTTTAATGTTCTTTTTCTTTCATGCATTTGTTTCTAATGCATTTATAAGATTATCTCTTTGTTGCTTTGTATGTCCCTCCCCCACAGTATAACCCCTGTTTTCACTATATTTGATGTCAGTATAACTTGTGGAGGAGATGGGGAAAAACCAGTTGTTTAAGGATACAGGTGGACCTGTTGCAACAATGAGAAGTACAAGTTGTCATGTCGAAACGAGCTTTATAAAGTTGGTGTGGGGGGGAGGGGGGAGATTGGGGCGGAGGCTAGGAAGGGATGTGAAGGGTAAACAAAGAGGTGGCTGCAATGCTTGATAAGAAATGTACGCATTATGCTGCCGATGTAATTGTAACCCCTCTGTACAGTATGTTCACAAAAAAAATTAAATTAAATTAAACAAAAAAGAAAAACTCTTTTATTAACAGAGAGCAGCCCTTTTTAAAGCCAAAAAGGGTGGGTGGCATGGCAAGGGTGGAAGACGAACCAATCACTGTCAAGTTCACCCCCTATCATTAACCTGAGCCTTCACGGGCTGTTTAGGCACTGATCGGAAGATCAATTGGGCTCTGCCCAATCTACTCTCTCTCAGCGCCATCTTGGCTGCCCACGTGCTCTACAGTAAATTGGGTTCTGCTCACTCTACTCTTTCCCAGTGCCATCTTTGCTGCCCATGTGCTCTACAGTAAATTAGGCTCTGTCCACTCAACCCCCTCTCAGTGTCATCTTTGCTGTCCATGTGCTCTACACCACAAGCTATCTTTCCTCCCAGTGCTCTGCTTTGACAGGAAGTCTTCATTTGTGCCATCTCCCGTGGCAGTCAAAGTTCTCTGCACTCATCCTGTCTTTGTAAGCCTATGTTTCAGTGTTGAAACAAACTGCTACCACTAATTCAAGAGTCCTTCTGGCAAACAATTAGGGAGCTGAACTTAATGAAATTATTCATTATTGGCAACGGTGCCTCCGTTTGTGTGTGTGTGTGTCTGTGTGTGTGTGTGTGTGTGTGTGTGTGTGTGTGTTTGTGTGTGTGTGTGTGTGTGTATGTGTGCATACACCAGTCTTGGTGCTTGAACTCAGTTCCTAACCACTCTGAGTTTTTCTCCTGTACAAGGACAGCACTCTACCAATTGAGCCACACAGCCACTTCAGGCTTTTTTTTCCCTTGGGATGTGGTACTGTGAATTTAACCCTGGGTTTCACACATGCAAAGCAGTCTACCTCTAAGAAAATTTCCCAGTGCTCCACTTCTGGTTTCTTTCTTTCTTTTCTTGTAAGTTGAAGGAGTTGAAGTCTCAGCCTGGGTGCTGCCTCTGACCTCTTCAGCTCATGTGTAGTGCTCTACCACTTGAGCTACAGCACCCCTTTAGGCTTTCTGGTAGTTTATTGGAAATAACCATCTCAAGGAATTTCCTGCCCAGGCTGGCTTTGGACCATGATCTGGGATAATTTTGAACCAAGATCTTCAGCATCCTGAGCAGGCAAGATGATAGACCTCAGCTAAAGACACTTAAGCCTTGACACTTTGCTGCAAAGATGTCCTAGGCTCCATATGGTAGAACATTAGCCATGAGCCCAAGAAGAAAGTCAGCAACTAGGCTCTGAGTTCAAGGTTCATGATGGAGAAAACTAAACCAAAACAATTGTCTGCAGGAGACAAGTCACTAGAGCTCGGTGTACACACAAATTCGGCCCTGCCTTGGGGACATATATGAGCCTCTGCACAATTATCTTACTTCTGTAGCTCTTATAAGGACCAGATGAACCAATAAAACTCATGAAGGACTCAATATGTAGGACCCTGTGAAGGATTCAGCACACAGTACCCCATGAACGACCTAGCACCCCTGGAAGGACTCATCACATAGATGTATCCCACAAACTGTCATTAGAATTTGGGTGCTTTCATCAGTATCACCATTCTTTCAGATACATGTCACAAACCACACAAGTTCACATCTAATGGTTTAGAAAGGACTTTTTTGTGGATAGGGTCATCAGCCTCGGGGATTGCACTCATAGTTTGGAGGTACTGTCCTGAGATCTTTTCCTCAAGCCTACATCTCTACCACTTTGAGGCACAGCTTATAGTCGGGCAGACTTCCTGCCAGGGCTGAGTTTTCAACCTACCAGTGTCTGATCTCATCCCCCGAGCAGCTAAGGGTGAGCCAGCAGTGTCTGGTTCCATGGTGCTGGGTTGCAGCTGTTAACCTCTGGCTAAGTCAGGTTAGATGCCAACCATCAGCTTCAGACTCCCAGCTTGCTCTGTGAGGAAGTATTTGCAGTGTTATCCTTATATAGCTGCAGTCAGAACACTCTATCTTTTTTTTATGCCATTCCTGTGTCTTGAGTAAGAGTCTAGACACAGTCCCTAAGCTTTTATGCTAAGCTAGTGCTCGGCTGTTTGAGTAACAGCATGACTTCTGGATCTTTCTGTGCACACAGTAGAGAGGAATCGAACCCAGGGCTTTGTATGTACCAGGCAAGCACTCTACCACTGAGCCCCAGGAATAACAAATGTAGAAACAGATATATAGATTGTTTGTATAAAACAAGACAAGGATATCTGTATATTATTTGATTTTATATACTATATTACTACCACTTATCGATAAATTATTCCTTCCTTTATTTAAGAATGGTGGTTGAATACATAACAAAGTATTAATTGAAAATTAGTCAGTGTACTATAATTATTGTGCATAATTTTATAATATAATCATACACTACTAATGTAATTGTTACTTTACAACATTCCATTCGTATGGATGTACATCGGAATGTATTTCTTAGGATCTCCCACCATTCGTAGGTGGCAGTCCAGAGATTCGCACCCCGGGCCTAGGTTGCTGGTTTTGGCTATGGATTCCATGATAGTCCACCAAACTTCAGCAGTACAAGGTCATGTACACTTTCTGGGCCCTGTCATTTAGAACCAGGATGGTTGCAATGCAAAGGAATAAACTATGTAAAACCGCCTTCTGGAACTTCTCAGTTGTATCCTTCTCCTTTTTCACCCCCGCTCTTTGTTCTTTTTTTTTTCGGTATTGGGCCCAGAACTCTGAATCTGGGTGCTGTCCATCAACTATTCAGCTCAAGACTATCGCTCTACCACTTGAGCCATAGCACTACCTCTACATTTTTTCTGCTTATGTGGTGCTGAGGAATCAAACCCAGGGCCTTGTGCATGCAAGCTAATCACTCTATTACTGACCCACCTTCCCAGCACTTCTCCTTTTTTTTTTACCGAGTCCCAAGATTTGAACTCGGGTCATAGGATCTTAGGATGGGCTGTGGGTCCAGAGGCTGCACCCCAGCCTAGGATGATAGAAGGTGAGACAGAGTTGCCACAAGCTGAGTTCAAGCTCCAGGCCTGGCCAAAAAAAATTAAGGCCCTGGCTTGGAATTTGCACCATTTTTCTGGAAGACCTGGAATTTGAACTCAGGGCCTGGGCAATTCTGTGTTACTGTGGGGCAGAAGAAGCTCACTATCATTGAATACAACAATTTCAGCCCAGTCTCCAGGGCCCGAATTCAAGCCCCAGCACTGATAAATAATATTCATATATGAGATCTATTTACATACATGGGTTTATTCCCTATGACATTTATTACCCTTATTTTTTCGTGAAAAGGTCAGTGTAGAGAAAAAGCCCTTTGCAAACTGAGCTGCCAGCCAGTTCTGAGGACCTGAGAACAAGCCATAGTAGTGGTTGATAGATATAGATATAGAGATTGAGATTGATATAGAGATAGATAGATAGATGAGTAGTTGGCTATATATGAGAGAGAGACTATGTGAGGATATTAAATTATATATATTATGAATTATTATTAAATTATACCTCCATTTAATGAAGTATCATGGTTGAATACTTATTGAAGCATTAATGTAAATGTAGTCAGTATTCCTTAATTGGGACTATCACACCGTGGTGCTAGAATGGAAGACATAATCCAATACTTTTTGTGTGGCATTGTATAAGAGAATCATGAATTAATTGCAAATATAATTATTACTTTTATAACACTCCATTAAACATTCACATGAATAGTGAAGATTTTCTCAAGATCTCCCTCCATTTGTAGGAGGCAGTCCTGGCATTCGAACTCCAGGCCTGGGTAGTTTACTTCAAAATGCAAACCATTATAATGACACTGTGAAGATTTCAGTTTGTCACAATGAAAAAAGAACAAGAAGAAAAGAAAGCCAGGTGTCATTTGTGCCTGCCTGTAATCCTAGCTCTTCATAAGTCTGAGAGGTAGAGAATGCCAGTTTGAATTCAGCCAGGACAAGAAAGTCCACAGCACTGTTATTTCTGTGGGATCCCAGAAATAAAAAAAATTGCCATGAGTGTGGCTGTGGCTCAAGGACAGAGCGATACCATTGAGCAAAAGGAGCTCAGGAAATGTGCCTAGGCTCATAATACCACCCCTGAACCTGCCAAAAAAAAAAAGTAACTCCCTGTCTCCCCATATATGTATGCATGTATTTCTATCGGTGATGGTCCAGAATCCCTATGATGAAAGGCACCAAGCTAGGAAAATTGCTTTGAATAAAATGATTTGGTAGCACAGACAGTGCTTTCAAGACAGTGCATGTTCCGGGGCTCCCCGATACCAGGGTAGCCTGAGGTTTTCTCGACACCAGGGACTGCTGGAGGAAGTCTGCCTCATTGTTGGAACAGGCAGACAAAATCATCACACCTGTACAGCTGTGTAACAAACAACTCCATCTAGGCCAATTAGTGAGCAGGAGTGTGGGTGGGCTCTGAAACCTAGGAGAAAAAATGCCCCTTTGAAACTCAAGTTATCTCTCTCCTCAGTGCTATTTTGACAGGAAGCCTCCATTTGTGCCACCTCCTGTGGAAGGCCAAGTTCCCTGCACTTATCCTGTCTTTGTTAGTCTATGTTCCAGTGTTGAAATAACTTGCTACAATAAATTCAAGGGTCTTTCTGCCAGACAACAAGGAAGCTGAACCTTATAAAATGATTCATGATTGGCAACGGTGCCTTCCTAGTTTCTGGAAGCTTGCTAAATCTAAGCACATGTGTAATATCACAATACTTCCTGTCATCTAGAGCTGGTGAAGCTCATCAAGTTTTAAAACCTTTGACCTCTCCTAGTTGGGCCCTGGGTGGCTAGGTTTTGGGGTTGAATACAGGGCCTGGGTGCTGACCATGAGCTCAGAAGAGAAGCTCAGTGCTTTAACTTTTGGTGTCACAAAATCACTTCTGGTATCTGTGTGTGTGTGTGTGTGTGTGTGTGTGTGTGTGTGTGTGTGTGTGTGTGTGTGTGTGCACGAATGTGTGTGCATACACTTGTCCTGGAGCTTGAAGTCAGGACCTGAACACTGTACCTGAGTTTCTCCTGTACAAAGATAGCACTCTTCCACTTTAGCCACAGAGCCACTTCAGGCTTTATTCTAGTGATGTGGTACTAATCAAGCCCAGGTATTCATAGAATGAAAGCACTCTACCCTAAGACACATTCCTAGCAATCGACTTCAGGTTTCTTTCTTTATTTTCTTGTAAGTCAGAAGAATTGAAGTCTAGGCCTGGGTGCTGTCCTTGCCCTCTTCAGCTAAATACAAGTGCTCTACCACTTGAGCTACAGCACCCCTGCAGGTTTTTGTTAATTCACTGGAGAGAAGCCTCTCAAGGAATTCCATGCCCAGGCTGGCTTTGGAAAGTGATCCTCAGCTCTCAGGCTCCTGAGTAGCTAGGATGACGGTGTGAGTTATTGGCACCCAGCTGCCACCTCAAGTTTCTAAGTGGTGAATAGGAGATAATAGTCTCATGGGACCATTTGTGTCTGGGATAGTTTGGAACCGAGGTTGTCAAATACCAGCTTCCTGCGTAGGTAGGATGACAGACCTCAGCTACAGATGCCTAGACTGTAACACTCTGTTGCAAGGGGGTTCTTGGCTCCACATGGTTCAGTGGCTAGGTCCTGAGTTCAAGGTTCACGACCAAGAAAAATAAACCAAAACAATTGTCTGCAGGAGACAACTCAGTAGAGTTAGGTACATACACAATTGGCACTGACATTGGGACATATTTGAGCCTCAAGATTCTCATCTGCACAATCATCTGACTTCTGGAGCCCTTACAAGGACCAAGTGAAAGAATTTACCCCGTGGAGGACTCAGCACATAACACCTCATGAAGGACTCATCACATAGCTGTATCCCACAAGCTGTCAGTGTTAGGGTGCTTTCCTCAGTACCATTTTTTCAGAAACACATAACAAACCAGATAAAGTTCACATCTAATGATTAAGAGGGATGGGTTTTTGGGGGGAGGTGGAGTCAGCCACGGGAATTTCACTGAAAGTTTGGGAGTACTGTCCTATGATCTTTTGCTCAAGGCTAGAACTCTACCACTGTGTGCCACAGTTCAGAATTTCACCGACTTCCTATCAGGGCTGGGTTTTAAACCCACCAGTGTCAGATCTCAGCCCCCGAGTATCTTGCATGACAAAGGTGATGGAGCCAGCACCATTTGGTTCTGTGGACCTGGGTTTCAGCCGTTTACCTCTGGCTAAGTCAGGTTAGATGGCAGCTGTCAGCATCAGACTTCTGGCTTGCTCTGTGATGAGGTATTTGCAGTGCAATCGTTATATAGTTGCAGTCAGAACATTCTATCTTATTTTGGTGCCATTCCTGGGTGTTGAGTAAGAGTCTAGACACAGTCCCTATGCTTTTATGCTCAAAGCTAGTGCTCCGTTGCTTGAGTGACAGCACAACTTCTGGATTTTTCTATGCACATTGTAGTGAGGATTGAACCCAAGGCTTTGTATGTACTAGGCAAGCACTATACCACTGAGCCCCAGTAGTGCCAGTAGTGACAAAAGTATAAACAGATCAATTGTGTAGACTGGTAGATAGATAGATAGATAGGTAGATAGATAGGTAGATAGATACATAGATAGATGTGTGTATATATATATATATATGCATAAAGAGAGAGGGAATGTGAGGATATTAAATTATATACATTATTACCGATTATTAGTTATGAAATTATGCCTTCATTTAATAAAGTATCCTGGTTTTATACTTATAGAAGCATTAATTAAAACGTATTCAATATTCTTCCATTAGGGGAAATCACACCATGGTGCTACAATGGCAGATATAAATCCAATAATTTTTGCGTGGCATTCTAAAATAGAATCATGAATTAACCGCAAATTTAATTATTACTTTTATAACATTCCATTAGCATTCACATGAATAGGAATGAGTTTGTCAGGATCTCCTTCCATTTGTGGGTGGCAGTCCTGGCATTCAAACTCCAAGCCTGGGTAGTTTTCTTCGAATGCAAACCATTGGAATAACACCGTGAAGATTTCAGATCGTTATAATTACAAAAAGAAGAAGAAGAAAAGAAAACTAGGACCCAGGGGCTCCTGCCTGCAATCCTAGCTCCTCAGGAGGCTGAGATGTAGAGAATGCCAATTTGAATTCAACCAGGGCAGGAAAGTCCGCGACCCTCTTATTTCTAAGAGATTACAGAAAAAAAAAAAAAATGAATGGGGCGGTGGCAATACCCTTGAGCAAAAGGAGCTCAGGGACAGGGCCTAGGCTGATAGTACAACACGGAACTGCCCCCCCAAAAGGAGGCAATAACTCCATGTCTCTGTGTATGGATGGATGATGCATGGATGATGGGCATTCAGCAAGTTGCCAATGCCCAGACCCCCAACCTGGGCAAGCTGAGACAAGCCCTGAAGAGTACGAAGTGTGAGCCGGCAACTTGAACAAAGCATCCTTGTATGCCATTTAATAACTGAAGCTTGATGTTCTGGCTGAGGTGTCCCATTGGGATAATTAGAAGACGGCCACTGCCTCCAGGGAGACCACAGTTCCTAGACTGTAGGAGTTGTCAAAGTTTCTGGCTCCATATTCTCTATCCCTCTGTAGGCTGTGAGCCTAGACCTCTGGTGCCTGGTCACTATCACTCACTTATCATTCCTCATTGCCTAGTCACAGGCTGCTCCCAAATCTTGGTAAAGATATGAAATAGTCAGCGATTTCTATGCCGAAAGAGGTATGTCAATAAATCCCACCCTCATAACTTCCGTTAGAAGTGAGCCTTGGGCTGCGAATGTGGCTTAGTTGTAGAGTGCTTGCCTAGCATGCACTAAATCCTCGGTTCGATTCCTCAGTACCACAGAAACAGCAAAAGCCAAAAGTCGCATTGTGGCTTAAGTGATATCCTTGAGCAAAAGAAGCTCAAGAACTTGCCCAGACCCTGATTTCAAGCTACAAGACTGGCACAAAAAGATGTGAACCTTTTGAGGCATATTTTTTCTGGGACTCAGAGGAAGGCCAAGGTTATATGTAAGAGGTAGGGTAGAAGGCAGGTGCTGGTGGCTCACCCTTGGAAGTTACTCAGGAAGCTGAGATCTAAGGATCCGAATTGCAGGCAAGAAAGTCTATATGAGAACCTTTTCTCCAATTAAACACCCCCAAAGTCAGAAATAGAACTGTAGTTCAAGTAGTAAAGTGCTAGCCTTGAACACAAAAGTTAGGGATAGGATAGCATCCAGGCCATTAATTCAAACCCAGGAGAGGCACACACACACACACACACACACACACACACACACACACACACACACACACACACACACACACACACACACCACACACACACACACACACACACACACACACACACACACACACACACACACCACACACACACACACACCAAGATAGAGCGTTTACCAGTCAGCCTGCAAAAATTCCATATCTACCAACTCAATATAACAAAAGAGGTAGAAGGGAAGCAAAGACTTGTTCCAGGAGGTGATATATCCAGTGCCAAAATTCAACAGGAGTTCTAAGATGTGGATACAGGAAAGAGAGCCTCAGGCAGTAGGTACAGCATGGACAAAGGTCCTAAGGTGTGCTGTAGAGCAGGTGGTGGTGTTGGAATGAAGGCTCTGTGGCTTCAGAAAAGTCTGCTAGGACATTCAAGGCTGGGTCAAGGTTTGTACTTAAGTCACAGGGCAGAGGGTGGGGTCCTAGAATGGGGCCCAGGGGGAAGATTAGCTTGGCTTTACACCAGAGACCCCAGCCATTTCCTGTGGCTGGAAGCCTATTTTTCACAGCTCCTAACCCTCAGGCATCCATTGCATGGAGGAGTCAGGGCAAACGCAGGGAAGAACTCTTGCTTAAGAAAAGCTTCTAGCCCAATGCCACCAGTGGCTCAAACCCTGTAAATCCTAGTTACTCAGGAGACTGAGATAGAGATCGAGGGTCAAGCCAGATCAGGAGAGGAAAGTTAGTGAGACTCTTCTTGCAAATGAACTACCAAATACCAGAAATGGAGCTGAGGCTCAAGTGGGAGGGAAAAAGTTAAGAGACCAGAGACCAGACCCTGAGTTCAAGCCCAGTACTGGCACAGAAAAATAAAGAATAGCTTTCAGGAGCTCCTAGTCCACTCTGGTGAAAGGCCAGATCAGCTGGGCACCTGTGGCTCATACCTGTCCTCCTACCTCCTCAGGAGGCTGAGATCTGAGGATCGCAGTTCAATTCCAGCCCAGGCAGGAATGTCCGGGAGACTCTGATCTTCAAGGAACCTCCAGAGGACCGGACGTAGTTCTGTAGCTCAAGTGGTAAGCTTAAGAGCTGGGACAGAGCCCACGTCCAGAGTTCGAGCCCTGTGACCAACACCTGGTCTGCTTGGACCTCACTGTGTGGCTCTATGTAAAGTAGTTTCCAGTTGGCCCCCTGAGGTTCTCCCAATGTGTAGGTGTTCTACAAGTCTTGAGTGGAGCCTGTTTGGAGGCCATTGCATACAGAGCGGGCCACAGTAACAGAGAAAGATCGAGCCTTGGGGCATGGAGATCATCAGAATTGCATCTGTCATGGGTGCAATGTGGATCTGAGCAGTAAATCGCCATCTCAGACCAGGATTCTGGGCCAGGAGGGGCAGGAGGTGCAAGATGTCACACCAAATAACGTCCACTCATTCGGGTATCACAAATGTGTGAATTTGTCAGGCACACCTTGGGCAGGTGTTGAGTTGGGCTCATGAAAGCCTTGTAGGCTCAGGAATCCACAGCCTACTGGCTGCTGCTTGTAGCAGTCGCTATCCCAGGAATCTCAGGGCTCAGAGTCCTGCTTTCCTCACCAGTGCTTGGGTGCAGATTAAGATCTGCAATCGTGGGCCAAGTACAAACGAGCATCCCTAGTGTCCTTCCCTTGGTCCTATGGCCCCATGCACAGATGGAGGGGTAGGTTCTATGGAACTTACTGCCATGGCCGAGACCCCTCAGCCCAAGAAAGACTTAGGGAGAAACCACTTGATTTGGCTTGAGAGTTTACTTTGACTATGCCTCTGGACTGCCCCCAGTTCTAGCTCAGCTCATCATTACTACCTTCCTCTGTATGTGTGTGTATGTGTGTGTATGTGTGTGTGTTTGTGTGTGTGTGGTGTGTGTTTGTGTGTGGATGAGCAAGTATGCATCTTGGTTCTAAGGCTTGAACTCAGGGCCCAGGCTCTGTCCCTCCCTTTTTTCATTCAGGGCTAGCTCTCTACCACTTGAGCCACATCTTTTCTTCCAGCTTTCAGGTGGTTCTTGGGAGAGGAGAGTCGCACAGACATTTCTTGCTGCGCTTCCTCTGAATGACAATCCTCAGATTTCATACTCCTGAGGAGCTAGGAATATGAGACATGAGCTATTAGCATTTGGCCACACTTACCTTCTTGGCTAAATCAGACTACCTCTCTCCCAGCTAAGCACCAATCTACAGCCACCACTCCTATCCCAGGCTTCAGACGAAACATAACCTTCTCCCCTGAGGACAAAGAAATGGGATCAGTTTGACCTTTGTGGTTTCCACACAATCAGGGGCTGGTGGGAGCTGTTATGGAGGTCAGAGATCTTGGCCAGGGCAAGTAGACAGCTGTTACAATAGAAGAGAGTATGAAAAGATACCCTTGCAGCTGGATGCCAGTGGCTATAATCCTGGCTACTCAAGGCTGAAACCAGAGGATCAATCAAGATTAAAAGCTAGCCTGGGTAGATTCTTATCTCCAATAAATCACCAAAAAGATGGGAAGTGAGCTACTGTAGTTCAAGTGGTACAGCACCAACCTTGTGCAAACAAGCTAAAGGGTAGCACCTAGGCTCTGAGTTTAAGCCCCGGGAACACACACACACACACACACACACACACACACACACACACACACACACACTCACACACACACAACCTTAGCAGGTACCCGTGGCTCATACCAGCAATCCTAGCTACTCAAGGGGCTGAGCTCTTAGGGTGGCAACATAAAGCCATCCCAGGCAGGAAAATATGTGAGAAACTTCTGTCTACTGAACTACTAAAAAAGATGAAACCTAAGTTGTGTTCCAAGTGTTAGAGTGTTAGCTTTGAGCAAAGGTAGCTCAGGGACAGTGCTAAGCTCTGAGTTCCAGCTCTAAGATTTTTTAAAGACACCCCCCCCACCCGACTCCGGCCATAAATCCAGATTTTGGTCATCTTAGATCTCATTTCTGATCCTGCCCCTTCCACAGTAGAAGTAGCTGGTGTGTGGCCATGGGCTAAGAAGTGAACTTACACAAGTGGGACATAGCCAGGTCAAGGCTAATGCCCCAGTACATTGAGATACTGGTACATACCAGTCCCTTATCCCACAGTTACCTGGTCCTGGAATCTAAAGTCTGTGCCTCTGTATTCTGGGCATCCGGAATTGTCTAGAAGGACCGGAGAGGCCCAGCTGGGCCCAGAAGATAGACTTGCCTGTGATAAGGTACCTTGACTTTTCTTTGATACTTACTAACACTTCCAAGAAACCTTGGCTTCACCTCCCATGTAGCCCCAGATCATCCTTGCTTGGGCAGCCTTCAGTAAGCTATCAAGGTCGATCTGGCCAGAGCCACTGGAAACCACCCTTCCCCCACTCCACTGCCAGCCTGCTGGGAGTGGGATATGCAGCCAGAGGAAAATGACTGAACAACGCATTACTGACCCTGCCACCCCAGAGGCAGGGGAGAACACATGCCAGCTGACCCTGCTGATTCAGAATCCCCTGGAGGCAGCCAAAGATATGGACAGCCGGACTTGGGCCCCAAAGAAAAGCTGGTATATGCAGGTCTCTGGCAATTTAGGACTCATTGTAGACCCTGATAGGGGGCTGAATGCAAGGTTACTAGGGAGGAGGGGCACCATCCTAGTACAGGAAGAGGCAGACAGGCACCCTGGAAGTGGACAGAGATGAGGGAAATACACACACACACACACACACACACACACACACACAAGAGTAAGGCAAGGCCTCAGCAGTCCCTGATCACCTGAAAATCCTAACCCCCAGAAAGATGGCTCTACAGTCCTCATATCAAATGTAGACAAAACTCAGAGTCTCTCACACATCTGGAATGGCTCATAACTCAGCATGGCACTTCCTACTGTACTCACTGCTATGAAGAAAAGTCAGCCACCTTATTTTTGGTTGTCGGTCATGAGGTTTGAACTTTGGGCCTGTGTGTAGTCCCTCAGCTCTTCAGCTGAAGGTGTGCACTCTACCACTGTAGCCATAGCATCACTTCCGGTTTTCTGGTGATTCACTGGAGATAAAGTCTCTCAGACTTTCCTGCCCAACCTGGCTTTGAACTGTCATCCTCAGATCTCAGCCTCCTGAGTAGCTAGGATGTCATTTGTGAGCCACCAGCGGCGCCTGACTTCAACCACCTTCTTAGACCCAGGGGAAACCCAACTTGTCAGGCCACAAAGCACATGCAACCCTTCACTTCAGACTTTGGCACCAGCATCCAAAACCATTCTTCCTTGGATGGAGAGAATAAAATTGACACTACCCTCCCACCATTGCTCTCATTCGTCCACTCCTTAGGTAAGATAGGACACAACCTCTTGAGTTCTTGGTAAGGCAATGCACACCCTGCTGTGACTTCACACTGGGGCAAACCTGGGGAGTTCTTAGAAATGTCTGTACAGTGAGGCCAGCACCTGTTCTTCCAACCACAGCAACCGCACTCCTTCACCATCTCTTGCAAGCAAGGGGTGCATTCTTTTTTGTTTTTGTTTTTTGGTTGAGGGGATTGAAATCATGGCTTGGGTACTGTCCCCGATGATGATTTTTGCTCAAGGACAGTGCTCTACCACTTGAGCCATGGCACCACTTTTGGTTGGAGATTAGAGATGAGACTCTCATGGGACTTTCCTGCCTGGGCTGGGAAACAAGATCTTCTGGATCTCAGCCTCCCAAGTAACCAGGATGACAGGTGTGAGCCACCAGAGCGGGACTTATGGTTTCTCATTCTTTAGAATTTCCAACTCATTCTCCTCTAAAGACTACCACCTAGACACTCCTCTACCTCCCTCAGGCATGGCAAATGGAGGCTCAGAATTGGGGTAGGGCCATGGGTATTAAAGGGCCCCCTTCACATCACTACACCTCTCTAACATCTCATTCGCCTCCTCTGGATGGCCTGGTCTTCCGGGGCAGATCAGACCACTAGGTGTTCGGCAGCCTGCCCTGTATCCCCCCGCCGAACCCCACCAGTACCTGAGAATTTCTGGGGCCAGCTGCTCCATGTCCCAGTGGAAAATGTTGGGAAGGTTGCTGATACATGGGTCCAGGAGTGCTCAGGACAGGAGTGTTCAGATCCCCGCTGTCAAAGAAGGAGACACAATGCATGGATTGATCTACTAAGAGCTACACGGCATAGCCATCCACTTGTCACCCAGCGTGGAATGCTGTTTTATATTGACAGTCCTGGGGCTTGACCTCGTGGCCCAGGCACTGTCCCCGAGTTGCTTTTGCTCGAGGCCAGCACTCTTCCACCTGAGCCAAGGTGCGACTTCTGGCTTTTTCTGTGTATGCGGAACCTAGTAATCAAAACTAGGGTTTCCTGTGTGCCATGCAAGCCCAGTACTGCTAAGACACAATCCCAACCTTGGAAAGCTGTTCTTCTGTGACCCCTTGGACTTGTCTCAGCACAGTCTTGCACATATTTACCGAGTTTCTCAACAGCAGCCCTGGCTGGAAATGAACACACTCTGCTATGTTGTCCTTTATTTACAGCATCTTTGCTCTCTGTGCTTCTTGACAGATCCTCCTTGTTAAGCACTACCCCATTCCAAGTGCTGTCTCTATGAAGACCACTCCAAAAACCCTGGCAGAGGAGGATCTTTTCCACTCTGCAAGCTGCCAGTATTATTATGTTCTGCCTTCCAGTTGATGTGGGTTGAGAGCACACAAAGGGGAAGGCCTGGCTTCCACCATCCAATTTCTTTCTGAAGGCTCTGATATACTACCCAAGGACCGGTGCTGTATTTAACTCTATGACAAGGCACTCGAGGCCCAGGCAATCTGGGGGCAACAAATAGGGCCATTTCTTTGTGTGGGCTTGAACTGAGGGTCTGGAAGCTGTCTCTCTGAGTTTTTGTGCTCAAGGCTGGTACTCTATCACTTGAGCCACAGCTCCACTTCTGGCTTTTTGGTGGTTCCATGGAGAGTAGAGTCTCACTGACTTTGCAGCTTATGGCTGGCTTCAATTTTTGATCCTCAGATCTCTGCCTCTCGAGTAGCCAGGTTGTTAGGTGTGATCCTGAGCCAGAGGTGACAGGCACCAGGGCCTTTCTTTTGAGATTTTGTTTATCTCATGTCAACTAGCAAGCCCTAGTTAAAATAATCATTTACAGGGGATCAAGTTCCTCTCCTAGGTCAGTTAATCCAAGGAGATAAAGTGCCTTTGGAAAAGGTTAGTCTGAGTTGGCTAGGTGAGTGTGTGTATGTGTTTGAGTTTCTGGGATACCTACCCACATCACTCTGGTGCTTCATTCTCCCAGTGGTGAATATATCCAGGATCTCCACCCCAAGGAAGGTGGGTAGGATAGGGTACATAAGGTCACACCAAGTATGATGATCTGAATTCTATCCCAGAACTGAAGCCGGGAGAGATAATAGAGAGAAGGAGAGGTTTAGTGGAACATCAAGGGAAGCCCCTTACCTTTGGCTACAAGTACCGGTGAGAAGACTGAATCCATCCTTTTTGGTTGTAAGATAACAGGTGCCCATTATTCATTTATTTTTTTTTGTGAGTCCTAGGTCTTGGATTCATGCCTTGAGTTTCTTTTACTCAAGGCTGAGGCTCTAACCCTTGAGCGACAGCACCACATCTGCCTTTTTGTGGGGGAAGAGGTGGTTTATGGGAGATTAGAATCCCTCAGACTCTCCTGCCTGGGCTGGCTCTTAGTCATAACCATCAGTCCTCAGCCTTCTGAATAGCCAGGATGACGGGTGAGAGCCACTGGCACCTGACCGCCACCATCCATGTATAATCCCCTAGGGCCAGTGCCGGGCCACCCTCACTGCACCCCCCTTGTTGTGAGTGGGAAGCAGACATGGATGGGTTTGATACTTCAACAGCCTACATACCTTTGAGCATTGTTCTGGGTCAGTCTGATGGTGGATTCTTCCTTATCCACAGCAATGACTTGGCTCTGTCACAAGAACAAATGTTCCCCAGGAGATATTATTTCTCAGTTCTTTCCGCTGCACACCGCCCCCCCTCCCCGAAACAACACACCCCAGCAAAGCGAAGTAGACATAGAGTGAATTCATTTTCTTATAATCAGGGTCTGGCCAGATAGGTGGCGGTGAAGATCAGAGGCCTGGGATCGTGCTATGCAGTTGGACAATGGAACACTTCCTCATCCACTTTCCTTTTAATGTCTTAGCAGAGGGTATTGGGGAAGGTCTCACCAGATGCACTGACAAGGAATAACCATCACAGTCTATCCCGGGATCCTCCTTGAGGAGCTTACCTCAAGGAGCTAGTTCAACAGGCTGAGCGAGACAGCTCCTAAACCACAGCCCACCTCCAGAATGAGAGGGACACCGTGAGTCACAGCCACATGGAGACCCTGGGCCACCTCCTCCAACACCCATTCAACCAGTTCCTGTGAGAGAGTGAGAGAGAGAGAGAGTCAGAAATATACTTTAGCCTGGTGTCAGTGGCACAGGCCTATAATGGTAACTACACAGGAGGCTGAGATATGAGGATCATGGTTCATAGCAGCCCAAGCAGGAATGTCTGTGAGACTCTTATCTCCAAAGAACCACCAGGAAACCGGAAGTGGTGCTGTGGCTCAAGTGGTAGAGTGCTAGCCTTTATCTGAGGAGCTTGGAGACAGCGTCCACGCCCAGAGTTCAAGCCCCACAACTGAAAATAAGTGGACTTCCCACCACAAGAAGTGGACTGAATAGCACTCATTGTCCTAGGGAGCATGGCAGAGAAGTCAGGCAGAGCTTCCTGTAAACTGGGGGAAATGAGTAAGCCATCCAGCTTCTCCATGCCTCGTTTTCCCCAGCTGCAAAACTGAACACAGAGAAAGATCCTTTTCCTCATGGGGATAGGGTAAGGATGAAAGAGAGCCATGTTTTGTTTCATAATCCCATACCTGCATCACGATAAATAATAGGCCCCACCTGAGCTCTTTCCAGGTAGCTTCCTGTCATATGCTCACATAATTGCCAAGAACCATATATGATGACCACTCCCTCAATGCCTGTTTCTGCCCCACAGATCCCCCTGTATTGATCCCTTCTTTCCTCACAACTGTCCTGTGAGGAGACTGAGGTCAGAGGGTTGAGGCCCAATGCAGAGCTTCAACTGTGGTCAAGAATCAGCTGCCATGGATTAAGAGTTTGGGACAATCCATCTAACCAACTGATGACTGAGCATGGCGTTATATGTCTAGCATACCAACTAGAGAAGGACCAGGCATGGTGACCAATTCCTGTCACAGGAGAACCACAATCCAGCCCAGCCTGAGCATATATGGAGTCTCTATCTCAGAAATGACCAAGACAGAAAGGCTTGGCTCCTGTGGTAGAAGACCTGACTGGAAAGCTTAAGGCCTTGAGTTCAAACCCTAATATACCGAAAATAATCAGAGGCCCGCTGCCAGAGGCTCATGCCTATAATGCTAGATACTTAGGAGGCTGAGATCTGAAGATCACAGGTCAATATTTAAAACAGGGTTGGCCTCTCCCATCAGACGTCATGATGAGAAGACCCAGAGTCTGACCCATGCAAATATGCTCCATACTAACGGGGCTCACATCCATACTAAGTGCTGGCCAGGTTCCCTGTTGCCCTGGGGAGCCACCCCCTGTGGGCCCCACCCCTAGGTCCTCCCAATCTCCCTCTGTCACCAACCAGGCCCAAGGGAGTGAACAGTTCCAGGGCACAAAAATCCCTTCATCTTATAATTTAGCGGTCCTGAGTCCCCTTCAAGTCTCACCCTTCCAGGCCCCCAGACCTCAGCCATAAAGCCCATTCACCCCCCAAAGACAGTGGTTAGAAGTTATCAAAGATTCAGTTGCTCCTTGTTACAACCCACTTCTACACACACACACACACACACACACACTCACACACACACACACACACACACACACACACACAAAGCCAGCTCAAGTGGCTCCTGTCTGTCATCCTAGTTACTTAGGAGGCTGATATCTGAGGATCACTGTTCAAAGCCAGCTCATGCAGGAAAGTCTGTGAGGTTCTTATCTACAGTGAACCACCAAATAGCCAGAGGTGGAGCTGTGGCTCAAGAGTCAGAGCAATAGCTTTGAGCACAAAACTCAGGCACAGCACCTAGGCCCTGAATTCAAGGCCACTTTTTCTACCTCCAAACACACACAGACGCAGACACAGACAGACGGACACACACACACAGACATAGACACAGACACAGACACAGATACACACACACACACACACACACACACATGTATAGCCCAAGGCTTCAGCAGTCCCTGAGAACGGAACCATGAACTCCCTCCACTAGGGTCACATCCCATCCCCAAGAAGCTGGCACTCTCGACTTCAGACCCACTGTAGATAAAACAATGAGCCTCTCACATATCTGAAATATCTCACAACCCAGCATAGAATTTCCTACCATACACACAGCTATACAGAAAACTTAGTCACCTCTTATTTTGTTGTTGGTCATGGGGTTTGAACTCCAGGCCAGGGTAGTGTCCCTCAGCTCTTCAGCTGAAGATGAGCACTCCCCAATTGAACCACAGCACTACTTCCTGTTCTCTGGTGGTCCATTGGCCATCGAATCTCACAGACTTTCCTGCCCAAGCTGGCTTTGAACCATGATCTTCACAGCTTTATGAGTAGCTAGGATGACAGTTGTGAGCACCAGCGGCGCCCAGCTTCAGCCACCTTTATATACCCAGAGGAAACCCAATTTGTCAGGCCACAAACTTCTTGCAAACCGTCACTTCAGACTCTGACACCCAGCATCCAAATCCAACCTTCAATGGAGAGAATACAGACACAACAATCCCACCCCTGCACCCATTCACTCAATCCCTGCCTGCTACAGGCCACGTCCTCCTGAAGCTGTGGCTTCAAACTGGGGCAAAATTGGGGAGTTCATAGAAATGTCTGTACAGTGATGCCATCACTTAGTCTCCCAAACACAGCATCTGCCTGCCTGCCCCCCACCTCCCCCACGCTTTGCAGGCAAAGATGTCTTACTTTCTTCCTTTTTTTCTGTTGTGGGGGCTTGAACTCTGGGTCTGGGTGCTGTCCTTCATCTCTTCAGCTCAAAGCAAGCACTCAACTACTAGAGCCACAGCACCACTTCCGGTTTTCTGTCAGTTCCTTTTGACAAGAGTCTCAGGGTCTATCCAGACCCGGCTGGCTTTGACATATGGTCCTCAGATCTCAGCTCCTGAGTACCTAGGATGACAGCCATGAGCTACTGGCATCCAGTGAAAGATATTTTCCATGCTTGTCATCCTATCCCCTCAGGAGACTGAGATCTGAGGACTGTAGTTGCATGCAACCCTTGGCAGCAAAGTCTATGAGAACTCATTATCTTCAATTAAACACCCCAAAAAAGTTGAATGTGGAGCTGTGGCTCAAATGGTAGTGTGCTAGCTTTCAGCATCAAAGCCAAGGGATAGGACCCAGTTCCTAGTTTCATGCTTTTCCTAGCAGAGACCCACCCAAGAAAGAGAAGCAGTTGGGAACATGGGAGCTCGAAGTTAACATATAATACTCAAAACCCCCAGAACAGGCCCCATCATGCCCTGATTCTTTAGATTCTATGTCCTACATCATGAAAGTCTTAGATGGGACTGACCATGCACCTAGTTAGGACATTCAAGTACAATCTCATACTGAGGATCCCCTGACCTTATCAAAGACTCAGGATCTCTCACTGTACTGCCTCAATACTGAGCAGTGAGGTGAGTTCTAGTTATCCAACCACAAGATGTGGGAACGAAAGGATTTCTGGGCCAATGGTCCCTCTCTCTTGGAAAGGAGAAAAGGGCTCATCCATCCCAGGAATGTTCCTAGGTGGTGAGTATCCTCAAAGAAACAACAATGCTCAGAGCCTAGTGCCTCTAGTTTTCCCACCAGCCTCTACCCAACCTTTCCCCACCTTCAGTTGGCCCTCTCTGAGTCCCAGATCTGCCATCTAGACTAAAGGCTGAGCCAGCAAAGACACCCACCTCTGCCTCTGAGAATGGCAATCACAGGGTCTTAACGCCCACTCGAGGAAGACTTGGGGCACCACTGAACCCGACTCCCGCCCTCATTCCCTGTCTGTCCTGTGCCAGTGGCATGCTTACCTCTTTCTCTGGTCGAGAAATGAACACCAGGGATGTGACCTTCAGATTGAGCCTGGAAATCCCAGTCCCCAAAGTCATACTGCACAGGCATCCTGAGGTAGATGATAGCCAGGTGGTCAACGGGCACCAAGACATTTAATTGCAATGTGGCTTGGTCAAAAGCTCTATCAGTGATGGTCTAGGTTGACAGGCGAGGTCCTGACACACCTGAACTGGGATCATCCTCCCTCTTCATCTTCCTTTGTATCCCTTGCTCCCCCCTCTTGACACTCCATCACCCCAACACCTCCCTAGCCCTTAGACATTTCCTTCTTATCTGACCAGAAAATAAACTCCTTGGGGCCGGAGATGATTGAAACCTGGTGACCCACCCTGAGCCCAAGGGTCTAATCGAGGCTGCTTCCCTCTGCACTCGGTGACCACCAGGCTTCTGGATGTCATGAAGTTGCTGAGGGGTCTGTGGCTTGGTCCTACATACTGCCTTTATGCTCTGAAACTGTCCCCACAGAGATGTGAATGGTTGGCTCCTTGATCCAGGGACTCCAAACCAAGGCTTGCATGTTCTTCCTTCTTCCTTCCTTTCTTCCTTTTCTCTCTCTGTAATTCCCTCCTCTTTCCCTTTCCTTTCTTTCTCTCACTCCTGGGCCTTGAACTCAGAACCTGGGTTATGTGACTGAGCCTTTTTACTCAAGGCCAACAGACTACAGCTTCAGCCACACATCCACTTCTGCTGTTTTCTTTTTGTTAGTTAGTTGGACATAACAGTCTTACAGGCTTTCCTGCCCCGGCCTTAAGCCTCTATCCTCCCATCTCAGCCTCTTAGTAGCTAGGATGACAGGTGTGAAGCATCAGCATCCAGCTCAAACCAAGGATTCTTCATGTACTGTGGAACCAGCACTGGAACCTTTCATTGTCTATGGACCCCCCAGAGCCTGGCTCACACTCTAACTGTTTTTTGGATAAATAAATGAGCATCTTCCTACGACAATACTACAGAAAAGTCCCATCTGATACAGCTAAGCATCCTGGTGGGGGGGAAGCCTGATGTAGCTCTTCCACAGTTCTCTGTCCTCCCACTTCCCGCCCTCCTGGTGCCACTGCACTTAACTGTTTTGGCTCCAAGGAAGTGAGCCACGATGTACTCGCTGGATTCCGGGGCCTCTGGGATGCCTATCTTCTCAAAGATCTCTGTCCAGTGGCTGACCATCTCTGTGGCACTCAATTCCCCACACAGGTGTGAACGAGGTTGCCTTGAGCTGAAGGTCTGGCTGAAGAGGCTTCCTCTTCTCCCCCTGGGGCTAGCCAGGATGGTCTACCATATCCGGCCCCCAAGATTCATGTTGCAGAGAAAGGATCCTCGAAGGATCCCGGGTTTCTGAATCTCCAAGAGTCCAGTGCAGATGCTGGGAATCATCTCTGCTCACAGCAGGCAAGCTGGGGATGGTGTGGTCACAATCTCTGCCCCCCCCCGATGTCCTCGATTGTGGTGGTCACCCTAGAAGAGCAGGAATAGAATCAACAGCTGCCAGAGAAAGGCAGTCAAGGCATGATGTTCATAGCAGGAGACCATCTGGCTAGGGAACTCTGCCTGTGGTGCTTTGAATGTCATTGTTTGGTGGCTGAAATGGTCCGTCTAATTTGACCCATAATCCCAGGTGTTAGTGGAAATTGCCAGCTTCATGATAAAACCCTGGAAAACATGGTATTTAATTTGTCCCAATCAAAGGATTCCAAAGTCAGCTGTCCCCTTTTCCTTCTAGACAGCCTACAGCAGGTTACAGAAACTGGCATTCAGAGGAGTTCCTGGAAGATGGCAGAGGAGAAGCTCAAGGCTCAACAAGCTCTCGCATAGAAAGCAGTTTTAGAGTTCCAGTGAACAGTCCTAAGCCAGAGAATCACACCAAGTGTGCCATCACAGGACAGAGAGTTAGGCCAGAGAGGGAAAATCCAGGCAAGGAGACAGATCTGAGCTCTTGCCAGCAGTGGCTGCCGCTTCCACTGAAGCGGTGGCCGTACCACCATACCTGAAAAAGAGAGAGTCTGGGACAAAAGAGCCAAACGAGGCCGGCGAGCGGATTCCACTCAACACCAGCAAGAACCGACAAGGAACAGCCATCTTCATCCTGCAGTTCGCAGACCAGAGACGACCCAGGAACCAAGACTCGGCGTGAATAGAAGCCTGACGTCCTCACTCCTTCGCAGGGAGCAGAGGAGGGAAGGCCACCCCTACCCCCCCCAGTACCGGAGATCTCCATCTTGGATACCAACAAAGCTTGGCGGAGCTGCTAGCTCCAACTCAGGCCTTGGAATAAAAGGAGTCATTTATCAGGTCACAAGCACTTTATGGCGTGAACTGCCAGACTCAGCTCCACCCAGGGAAAAGTCACCCAGTTCGGGTGCCAGCCCTAGGGGTGGTTTTCTTCACTGGGAAATCAGAACCAGAGGCTTCCCCTACCTTTAGCAGCCTCTACATCAGTAAACAGAAACCCTGAGAGTGTCTCCAGGCTGGGCTCTGTGAGTTTCTCACAAACTAGCCCCTGGGAAAAGCTACTGTTTCCTGAAAGGCCTCAACTCTACCCAGAACCTAGCCTCATCACAGCATCTCCAAACTTGAGGAAAAAGCCATCTCCCTCTTTTGTGGTAATAGAAGCAGACCCCCCTCCCATTGAACTAACTTGGGAGGAGGATCGCAAAATCCTGGGTAAAATAGAGCATTTTTCTGCCTGTCCAAACAAACTGACTTAAGAAATCAACCCAGCCACAGGACCACAAGCTGACCATAGACTGCAACCAGAGGCTGATTACAGACACAAGGGAGATACAGGATATTTCCTAACCCTCCCCAAAAAATCAAAGAACTTTTTTCTTCTTCTTCTTCTTCATACGTTTTACAACAATTTTTTTTCTTTTCTCAAACTTTATTTTAATTTTTAACTTTTTTGAAAAAAATTGTTTTCTAGAAACTTTTTTCCCCCTTATAATCTTTATTTTAGTGATACATGTGTGTGTGCGTTTTCTTTCTTTTTATTTCCCTTTAAATTTTTTTTTTCTTTTTGTTTTTTGCTTAGCTTGACTGAACTTCTGATCTTTTTTTTTCTTTCTTCCTTATCCTTCTGACCTTTTTCCCTCTTTTTTTCTTCTTTATGGGACTTAATTGTTGTTCTGTATATCCTCACATAAACCCGTAGTTGACTCTAAAACCCTATCCCCCATTGTGTACACACTTAAGCCACAAATTTATTACTCAATTCAAAACCTCTGAGACTTAAATTCCGTAATAGCAGTACTACCTCTTTATACCTATATAATATTTTAAGTATTTTTATTTTTAAGTTTTTCACATCTCCTTTATATCCCTCCCTTTCTCTCATTATATTCACGTTCTTTGAATAGTTTGTTCTGGTTTCTGCATATTATTAATTTTTATTTTTCTATTTTTTTCCTAGTCTCTTTTTTTATTCCTTTCTCTTTCTTCTTGCTTTCTATCTCTCTACTTTCAACCTATCCAACCTATTTCCTGCTTTGAGTCTAGGACTTAGTTAAGTTAACTCTCCCTGTACCTTCCCACATCACACTATTCCTATTTTTTACCCACAACTCTCCCTAACCCTAATAATTTATGGTTTATCAAATTCTTATTTGCGGTCCATTGCCCATTAATATATAGATGTTTGATATTGAATAGAGGTATCGGTTGAACTAGATTGCATCTGCAGACTATTGATTGTGCAAATTCAGACTTTGGTTGATACTTGCCTTAAGTTACTGTTCTAGCACAAAACTGGTGTTATTTTCATCGCAAATGGGCAGAGTAAGCCGGAAAACCACAAGAAAAATGCCATTATAATCAAGGGACAGAACAGATAATGAATAATCCAGAGGAGAGTTCCCAAATAGCTCTACAAACACTGCTGACAAACATGATAATTGAAAACATACAAAGAACCCTGTATGAGCGTGATAGGGAGAGAGAGGAGGCAAACAAAAGGTCAATGCAGGAAAAGATTGAAAATCTACAAAAGACTCTGTATGAGCGTGATAGGGAGAGAGAGGAGGCAATCAGTAGGTCAATGCAGGAAAAGATTGAAATCCTGCAAAGGACTCTGTATGAGAGTGAGAGGGAGAGAGAGGAGGCAATCCAAATGTTTATACAGGAATATCATGAGCGTGAGGAAGCTACTCAAAAACTGATACAGGATTTGCGTCAGCAGCTTGAGAATACTCAAAGAGAAAGGCAGGAATGGCGTAAACAGGCTGACAACATTCAAAAAGTACTACAAGAATGGCATGAATGGGAGGAAGCTAAGCAAAGAGGAATACAGGAATTGAGATAGCAGGATGAGAATACATAAAGATCACTAAAGGCATTCATGGGATCCATTAACAAAGAGCTGAAGGAAGTCAGGGAGACCACAAAGGGAATGCTGAATGGAACCCAACAGAAGGAATGGGAGTCCAAGGAAACCATAACCTAACAACTAAGTGATTTGAGAATAAACACTAAACACCAAATTAAGGAAGTAAAGAAGTTCATACAAGATGTAAAACAAAGCTTCAACAAAGAATTTGAATCCATCGAAGCTGACCAATTGGAAGGAAAAGAAATAAAAAACAAAGTAGAAAGTCTTGAGAGCAGGTTAGAGCATGCAGAAGATCGAATCTCAGGGATTGAAGACAGCCTAGATATTATAGAGAAAGAACATACATCCATCCAAGACAAGTCCAAGAAATATGATAGATCTATCCAACATTTGGAAGACACCATCAGAAGGCCTAATCTAAGGATAATGGGTGTAGAGGAGCACCTAGAAACAGAAGTTAATGGTCTAGGAAATTTGTTTAACAGGATCTTAGCAGAGAACTTCCCAAACATGCAAAAAGATAGGCCTATTCAGATACAAGAAGCTTTTAGAACTCCAAATAGACCAGATCAGAATAGGACATCCCACTGTCACATTATAATCCACACAGGATCAACTCAGACCAAGGAAAAGATCCTTAAAGCTGGGAAGGAGAAAAGATTAATCACCTATAAAGGGAAACCAATTAGAATCACCTCAGATTTCTCAGCAGAGACAATCAAAGCAAGAAGAGCCTGGAATGATGTATGCCAAGCCCTAAAAACAAACAACTATCAACCAAGAATACTGTACCCATTCAAACTCTCCTTCATAATCTAAGGCCAAATAAAAGCCTTCCATAGCAAAGAATAATTGAAACAATATATCTCCACCAAACCAGCCCTACAAAAGATTCTTAAAGATGTCCTACATATAGAAAACCAACAAGACCAAAATAAAGGCCAAGAAACTGCACCCAAACTGAGAATCCAGGAACCATAGGAAGAACCCAGTTTTTGCAACGCCCAAGAAGGTGGATAACATGGCAGGGACTCCCAAATACCTCTCAGTCCTATCTCTTAACATTAACAGACTTAACTCTGCAATTAAGCGACATAGACTGTCTAGTTTGATTAAAAACAAGATCCATCTATCTGCTGCTTTCAGGAGTCACATGTTGCCCATAAAAACAAACACAATTTCAATTTTAAAGACCGGAGAAAAATCTACCAAGCAAACGGCCCCCATAAGCAGGCAGGAGTTGCAATCCTAATATCAGATAAAATAGACTTCAAATTAAAATTCATGAGAATAGATAAATAAGGTCGCTACATACTAATTAAGGGATCTCTCCTTCAGGAGGATATTACAATTCTAAATATCTATTCGCCAAACAATGGAGCACCAAAATTTATCCAAGAAACACTACTTTCCCTCAACTCCCACATAGATCCGAAGACATCAATTGTTGGGGATTTTAACACACCGCTCTCCCCACTAGATAGATCAACTTGGCAAAAACTCAACAGAGAAACCGCAGATTTAAACAGCTGCAAAATCATCTATATTTAACAGACATCTATGGAATATTTCACACAGTAACATCATTATACACGTTTTTCTCAGCATCACATGGAACATTTTCAAAAATAGACCGCATTTTAGGCCACAAAGCAAACTTGTGCAAATTCAGAAACATTGAAGTTATACCTTGCATTCTCTCTGACTACATGGAAATAAAATTAGAACTCAACACCAAAAGCCACCAAAGAAAGTCCGGTAACACATGGAGGCTGAACAACACACTGCTGAATCACGAGTGGGTCATGGTAGAGATTAGAAAGGAAATTCAAATGTTCATGCTATTCAACAAAAATGAGCACACAAATTACCAGCTTCTCTGGGACACAGCAAAGGAAGTACTCAGAGGCAATTTTATAGCTCTGAGCTCCTATATCAACATATTGGAGAGATCTGAAACCAACAATTTAACGACACATCTGAAACTCCTTGGAAAAGAGCAGCAAGATAAACTCCAATCCAGTAGATGGAAAGAAATAATCAAAATTAAATCAGAATTAAATGAATTAGAATCCACAAAAACTACAGAAAGAATCAACAAAACAAAGAGTTGGTTCTTCGAAAAAATTAACAAAATTGACAGACCCTTAGCAAATCTTATCAGAAAAAGAAGAGAACACACTCAAATAAATAAACTCAGAGACGAGAATGGAAACATCACCACGGAAACAACCAAGATTCTGAACATCATAAGGGAATACTTCTCAAAACTTTGTGCTAATAAGTTTGAGAACTTGACAGAAATGGACCTTTTCCTAGCAAATATTGACATGCCAAAACTAAACCAAGATGAGTTAAACCATCTTAACAGGCCCATATCAAGCATTGAAATAGAAACAGCAATAAGAGACCTCCACGCTAAGAAAAGTCCAGGACCAGATGGTTTTACAACGGAATTCTACAAGGCCTTCAAAGCAGAGCTCACACCAGTACTCCTCCAACTCTTCAATGAAATTGAAAGAGAAAGTTCACTACCAAACACATTCTATGAAGCCATCATAATCCTCATCCAAAAACCAGGCAGGGACTCATAAAAGAAAGAGAACTATAGACCCATTTCTTTGATGAACATTGATGCAAAACTTCTCAACAAAGTTTTGGCCAATCGACTCGAACAATTCATCCAAAAAATCGTACACCACAATCAAACAGGATTCATTTCAGGGATGCACAGCTGGTTCAATATACGCAAAACACTTAATATTATTCAGCACATCAACAGGAGCAAGGATAAGAACCACATGGTTATCTCAATAGATGCAGAAAATACATTCGACAAGATCCAACACCCCTTTATGATGAAGGTTTTGGAAAAATTAGGAATCCATGGAACATTCCTCAATACAATAAAGACTGTATATGACAAACCTACAGCCAGCATTATACTTAATGGTGAAAAAATAAAGCCATTTCCTTTTAACTCAGGAACAATACAAGGATGACCACTCTCTCCACTTCTCTTCTTCAATCTAGTATTAGAATGCCTAGCTACAGCAATAAGACAAGATGCAAACATAAAAGGGATCCAAAGAGGGAAAGAAGAAAAAAAAACTCTCCCTTTTTTGCAGGTGATATGATCTTGTATTTAAAGAACCCCATAGACTCCAATCGCAAATTACTCAACTGATTCAAAACTTTGGCAAATTAGCAGGGTATAAAATTAACCCCACAAAATCAATGGCTTTTCTGTATGCCAACAATGAGAAAAGTGTGGCTGCAATTAGGAAAGTAACTCCATTTGTAATAGCCCCTCAAAAAATAAAATACTTAGGAATTAACTTAACCAAAGAAGAGAACGACGTCTATGATGAAAACTTTACAATCTTGAACAAGGAAATCAAAACAGAACTTAGAAAATGGCAAAACCTCCCATGATCCTTGATTGGAAAGATTAACATCGTGAAAATGGCAGTACTTTCCAAGGCTATCTACAAATTCAATGAGATACCTGTCAAAATTCCAAACTCATTCTTCAAGGAAATAGAAGAGGCAATCCAAAAATTCATATGGAATAATAAAAGACCCAGAATAGCAAAAACGCTCCTCAAGGCAAAGAACACTGCTGGTCGAATATCAATACTAAATTTCAAACTCTACTATACAGCCATAGTAATCAAAACAGCTTGGTACTGGCATAAGAACAGACCTCAGGACCAATGGAATATAATTGAAAACCCAGAAATGAACCTACAGACCTATAGGCATCTAATCTTCGATAAGGAAGCTAAAATAGTAGAATGGAAGAAAGACAGCCTCTTCAGTAAATGGTGCTGGCAAAATTGGTTAACTACATGTAGAAAACTAAAGCTAGATCCTTATATATCACCCTGCACCAGAATCAACTCCAAATGGATCAAAGACCTCGGAATCATAGCAGACACTATGAAAATATTACCGGATGGAATAGGAGAAACCCTAGGTCTCCTTGGCTCAGGCTGAAATTTTCTTATTAGAGACCCGGACACACAACAAATCAAAGAAAGGTTTGACAAATGGGATTGCATGAATTTGCAGAGCTTCTGCATGGCAAAGGACATATCTTGCAAGATCAATAGAAAGCCCACAGATTGGGAGAAGATCTTCACTAGCCATACGACGGAGAAGGTTCTCATTTCTAAAATATACTTGGAACTCAAAAAATTAAATCCCCCAACAACAAATCCTCAAATAAACAACTGCCCAATAAATAAGTGGGCTAAAGACTTGAAGAGAAACTTCTCTGAAGAAGAAAGAAGGATGGCCAATAGACACATGAAGAAATGCTCAACAACCCTAGCCATAAATGAAATACAAATCAAAACAACATTGAAATATCACCTCACCCCAGTTAGAATGGCTAGAATCAAGAACTCTAACAACAACAGATGCTGGAGGGGATGTGGACAGAAGGGAACCTTACTTCATTGTTGGTGTGATTGTAAACTTGTTCAACCACTTTGGAAAGCAGTATGGAGGTTCCTCAAAAGACTCCACATAGAGCTCCCCTATGACCCAGCAATCCCACTTTTGGGCATTTACCCAAATGTTTACAAACAAGACCACACTAAAGCTACCAGCACAACTATGTTTATTGCAGCATTATTTACCATAGCTAAGATATGGAACCAACCCAGATGCCCCTCAGTAGATTAATGGATCAAGAAAATGTGCTATATATATTCAAAATGGAATTCTATGTCTCGATCAGAAAGAATGACATTTCCCCATTTTTTAGGAAATGGAAAGGCTTGGAAAAATTGTATTAAGTGAAGTAAGCCAAGCCCAAAGAAACATAGGTCTAATGGTTTCCCTTATTTGCAATATCTACTACATGTATGAGTCAAGCAGAAAAGGTCAGATAATGTGATGTTAGGAAAATGAACCCTTAGATATGTATTTCAATGTTCTTTTTCATGCATTTGTTTCTAACTCATTTATAAGATTATTTCTTTGTTGCTTTGTGTGTCCCTCCTCCAGAGTATAACCCCTGCTTTCACTATATTTGATGTCGGTGTAATTTGTGGAGGAGGTGGGGAAAAACAAGTCGTTTAAGGATACAGGTGGACCCGTTGCAACTTTTAGAAGTAGAAGTTGTTATGTCGAAAACGAACTTTACAACTTTGGTGCGGGATGGGTGGGGGGGGGGCGGGGGGAGGTTGGGAAGGGATGTGAAGGGTAAACAAAGGAGGAGGCTGCAATGCTTGGTAAGAAATGTACTCATTATCTTGCCTATGTAATTGTAACCCCTCTGTACAGTATGTTCACAAAAAATAATTAAAATTTTAAAAAAAAGGAACTGGCATTCAGAGAGCCCTTGCTAACTGCCACGGCCTGATACCGAGCGAGCTCCGCAGGGGGAATACACGTGCCTATCACTGCCCAGCTGGAAACTGCCCAGGCGTGAACAGATTGGAGTTTGCAGAACCCCAGAGATGATTGACCACTGGTACAATGCCGCGGGAGTGAATCCATGTCATCAGTGGGGGTCCAGAGCTCCCTGCCCAGATTCCCACGGACACAGTCAATGCCCTGTGTAAGTTTGCCTTCTCATCCTTGGTCGTGGTGAGCCATGTGCCATGTCACACCTTCACCACTCTCCAGACCCTCCTAGCCTCACAGCCCCTGCCCTCCTCACCCCCCCCCCCGCATTTAATTCCTTAATTATGTTTGGCAGACACATTCCCAACCCTTGAATTAGCTCCAACTATACACACGAGAGCAGACTGTCTGGCTAGAAGAGTACGGCTGCATTCACACTTGCCTCATGATCCTTCTGGCTGAAGACAGAAGGACAAGTGTCCACTCTGGTCTGCAATTCACACAGGCCTCCTAGCGGAGACCCACACAGGCCCAGCAGCTACTGTGGGCTAGAGGAAATAGGGAAGAGGTAGGTGGAAAGGAACGTCTACTGAAAATTTCTCCAAAGGAGCCATGAAATGTTCAAGGAGAAAACAAAAATTATGGCTGGACTCATACTTGGCATTGATGAAAAAAGAATACACACACACACACATACATATAAAATGTTTTTGCTATTTTTAGACACAATGACTTAAATATGTTTTCATTGTTCTCCCTGTTCTCCGAACACACACACACACACACACACACACACACACACACACACACACACGCATACACACGTAAATCCAGACCTGTGACAGAAGACTCCTCCATGCAGCAAATGCAATTTGCCAACTGATCACTCACCTGAGCACAGACAGGCAAGTATAAGGAGAAAGATGATCTCTCTCTCCTTCTCTCTCTCCCTCTCTGTCTCTCTTCCTCTCTCTCTCACTCTCTCTCTCCTGCTCTCTCTCCCTCTCTCTCTCTCTGTCTCTCTCTCTCCCTCCATCCCTCTCTCTCTCTCTCTCTTACATACACACACACACACACACACACACACACACACAGACTCACACACAAATAGACCCAGCAGTGTCTCTCCTGAGTTTGTTGGTTCTTCCTCTGGGACAAGGTACAAGCTGGAGCACAGGGATTCCCTTGTCAAACTAGTGGCTCCCACCCAAAGGAGCACTGCTCTAATAACGCAGAACCACTCTGCCTCTCCCTTTCTCAAGGGCCAGACACTTTCCCTTGGGAACAACCAGCATTTACTCACCATTCACCAAAATCCCAGGCCAGGATTCTGTGTGAAGGTGTCCTGAGATAGGTGGATCCTCAGAGCCAGGACTAAAAACAAGCAGGGGGGTCACAGTGTCCCAGAGGGGTGTCTGACCTGGGGTGGGGGCAGTGTTGGGAAATGCATGGGGTCCTAAAGGCTACATACATGGACAGACTCCCTATTTCCAGCCTAGATGCTTCTGGGTGACTTCGGGGATTCTTGTGAAGGACTAGGAGAGCAGATGGACTGTGAGCCAGCAGATGCTGGGAGAGCTAGGAAATGTGATCACCCTGTGAGAACTGTTGACAGGTGACGTGGTGGGCACAGGTCAGGTATATGTATGTCGGATGGGGTGTGTTCTTCCCAGGTATTCACCTTCTACCTGACTCCAAGTGCCCTCACATAACTAGTGGGCTTTTCTGTGACCCTCCTCAGGTGAAAGGGTGACCGAGCACAGAAGACAACGGCTCACACAGCAAGGAGGGCCTATCTTTTGCATCCAACACCCACCACCCCCAGCAAAAAGCAAAAGACCCAAGAAGGCAGGTGTGGAGGTGCTGCTCCCCACCTTTGACTAAAGCCACCAGGTTCCCAACAGGAAGAGGAAGGGTGCAGATGCGCAGCTGTTTGGCTCCCACTGTTCCAGGCCACAAGCTCTGTGGCGACCCCTCCTCACCCATTCCTGCATCACTCCATTTCCTGGTACACCGGTTACTAGTGTAGGGGTGGGATCCCGGGGTCAACACCCACTCCCACTCTCCAACCCTGGGGTACATTTGTGCCAGGGACATGACAGGCTGTGGGGCATGGGGCACACAATAGCAGGACAGGAGAGGGGAGGCAGGAGGGGCGGGTCCATGTCAGCAGGAGAGGGTCTTTTGGCAGGAGGGTTCCCAGGGTGCAGGCCCATAGGGAAGCCACTCATGTGTGCTACTGGGAGAAGCTGTAGGCAGAGGCTCCAGAGGCATGCAGGCCCAGAGTACGAGGACAGGGATCCGAGACCTGCTAGGGGCTGCAAGCAAGCCAGGGGCGTGCCATCTCTGCTGGGCGACTTCAAGAGGCACCATGGGTCTGAGCCAAAAACACCATGTTTGAAACGCGATGCTGCAGGAAGTGGGCAGGCTGGCGTCTGCGGGGTATTTAGGGGCTGCACATGGCCTCTGCTCCTCCTCATCAGCCAACATTGCCCCTGCCTTAGCCACCTTCACTGCCATACTCCCTGGGCAGGGACCTCAGACTCAGGCCTGCCATGGCCACCACACCTCCGAGTAGCTGCCTGTGGCAATGTCCTGCTGCACAGGCTACACATGTTCTGTGCTCCTCGCCAGGACCTGCACTAAGATTTTGGAGGTTGCCAGCCTATAAAGCTGCTTGCCTTTGTGTGTGTACTCACTCTTCGATCTGCTCTCTCTCTCTCTCTCTGCCCTCACTCCTCTCCTGGGCTGCCTTGCCCCCACGGAGTTCACCGGGCCCCCACTGCAAACACAGTGTGCCCTGGGTCCTACCCCTCCTCCCCTTGCCATGCTCCCTTCCCCTTTGCCCCCACCCCCACCCCTGCTGAAAGCCCAGCCCTGACTGGGCCCTAGGTCTTCCAGGCCACGCAATTGTAGCCTCACCTCAGCTCATCACACCCCTCTAACCCCAGTACCTGCCCGGGGGATCAAATCTCCCCTCAGCCTCACCACGGGAGGAGACTCTCCTCCTTCCCCCTCCACTCTACACACCAAGCAGGTGTACAGTGACCCTTGTCTCTGTGTGTGTGTGTGTGTGTGTGTGTGTGTGTGTGTGTGTGTGTTTGTGTTTGTGTGCTTGTTGGGGATAACTGCCTCTCAAGGACTCAGAACATAGCACCCTTTGAGATGACTCAGCACACAGCACACTTCAAAAAACAGCCCAAAGCACCCTGTGTAAAGGACTCAGTACACAACTCCCTTTCAATGACTCAGTATATAGTACACTGTGTAGAGTACTCAGCACACAGCATCCTTTGAAAGAGGGAGTCCATAGCCCACAGTGTAAAGGACTTAGCACATGGCATGCTTTGAAAAACTCGAGCGTACAGCACTGTTTCCCAGGGACTCAGTACATAGCATCCTGTGTTAAGAAACACACAGCCCCCTTTGAAGGACTGAGTACATTGCACTCTGTGTAAAGCACTCAGTGCATAGCAACCTTCAAAAAACTGAGCAGATAGCACAATTTTGAAAGACTCAGAACATACCACAGTGTGGAAGGACTTAGTACATACCACACTGTCAAAGGACTCAGCCCAGAGCACCATTTGCAGGACAGTACAAAGCACCCTATTTTAAGGTCTTGGCAGAAAGCACTTGAAAAATTCACCTCCTCCCTCACTTCTCAAAGGCTCAGCACATAGCAGCACCCTTTGGGGTAAATTAGCACATGGCACCTTTTGAAGGACTCAGCATATAGTACGTTGTGTAAGGGACTCATCACACAGCACCCTTTAAAAAACTCAGCATGGCCCACTCTTCTCAGGGACTCAGCACATAGCACCCTTTGGGATGACTCAGAAAACAGCACCTTTTTGAGGACTCAGCACAAAACTCCATGTGGGAAGGCCCCAGCAAACAGCACCCTGTGAAGGACTCAGCACATAGCTGTATGTCACAATTTCAGCTGTCATTAGAATTAAGGTGCTTTCTTTAGTATCACCATTCTTCAGAAACACTTTACAAATCCTACAAGTTTACTTTAGCCAACCTGTGTTTTATGGGGCAGGGTCAGCTGGGGGTCTTGAACTCAAATCTTGGGGGCTCTGTCCCTGATCTCTTTGGTTCAATGCTAGAGCTGCAGCACTTTGACCCACAGCTCCAATTTTGTTTTTTGGGGGGTTGTTCTTTGTCAGATCTTATGGTGATCAGGAAGGCCATGTTGGGGTGTCTGTGGGCAAAGGCTCTTAGCTCGGCCTGGAGCTGACCTCTCCCTTCCTTGTGCCCCTGGGATCTAGGACTCCTGGCGCTCTCTTGGCCTAGGGTGGAATAGATCTGCTCTGGCATCAGCACCCATGGTGAGCAAAAGTCCATTTGTCCCTGGTCACTTCCCCCAATTGAAATCTAGAGGACAATGGCACGGCCTCTCATGTTCCACGTCTGGCCAGCAGGGGGCAGGAGTTGCCCACCATGGGGATTGTACCTGTGAGTTGTGTTTACTCTTTTTTTTTTATTTGTGAACATACTGTACAGAGAGGTTACAATTATATGGGCAGGATAATGCGTACATTTCATACCAAGCATTGCAGCCTCCTCCTTTGTTTACCCTTCACCTCTCTTCCCAGCCTCCCCCCTCCCCCCCAATCCCAATCTTTCTCCTTCCCCCCTCCCCCCCCCCCCCCCCCCCCGCACCGACATTGTAAAGCTCGTTTTGGACATGACAACTTTTACTTCTCATTGTTGCAACAGGTCCACCTGTATCCTTAAACAACTGGTTTTTCCCCATCTCCTCCACAAGTTATACTGACAGCAAATATAGTGAAAGCAGGGGTTATACTGTGGGGGAGGGACATACAAAGCAACAAAGAGATAATCTTATAAATGCGTCAGAAACACATGCATGAAAGAAAAAAACATTAAAATACATATCTAAGGGTTCATTTTCCTGACATCACATTATCTGACCTTTTCCGCTTGACTCATACATATACTAGATACTGCAAATAAGGGAAACCATGGGACCTATGTTTCTGTGGGCCTGACTTACTTCACTTAATATAATTTTTTCCAAGTTTTTCCATTTCCTAACAAATGGGGCAATGTCATTCTTTCTGAGCTGTGTTTACTCTTGATCCAAGCCACCTTGGACAGGAAAGTGCTTGAGATTCCTACCTACAATTAACCATCATAAAGCAAGTGGAACTGTGGCTCAAGTGGCAGAGTACTAGGCGTGACCAAGAAAACTCAGGGATAGAGCCTAGGCCCTGAGTTCACACACACACACACACACACACACACACACACACACACGCACACACACACCACATGCATGCAAAATCAGAGATTTCTACACTGCAATCTTTGGGTATTCTCTACCTATTCCCCACTAAGCCTGATGGCTGTTGGCCTAGGTATTTGATGCCTACAACACCAACTGGCATCTTTAATTTTGGAGAACAGAATGGCCAGAAGGTGAGCCTTCCCCCATCCCAGCTCCTTGATTGGGTCATGGTCTATCCAGGCCATTTGAGACTCCTTTTACAGACTTGACAAAATGCCTTCAAAAGTCATCACAAGCTGGGCACTGAGGGCTCATACCTGTCATCCTAGATACTCAGGAAGCTGCGATCTGGAGGATCATGGTGCCAAGCCAGGTTGGGCAGGAAAGTGTGTGAGACTCTTATCTTCGATGAACTATCAGAAAACACTCAACTGGTAGAGTGCCAGCCTTAACCAATAAGAACTCAGGGACAGGGGCCAGGCCCTGAGTTCAAGCCAGAGGACTTGAAGAACAAATCTTTGTTGGAGGCTTTTCTTTCCTTTGAAAACAATTTATTGTTTGAGATAAGCATAACATGGGTCTCTTCCCTGGCCACCAATGGGCTATTAGATGTCCTTTGAATTCGGGCCCCTTCCCAGCAGCCTCTGCCCTACCTGACCTTCAGTTTACCCTTCCCATCACACTGCTGATGGAGGCCTGAGAGAAGGCTGACTGGCCACTTATTTCTGGTGGCTGACGTGGCTTTTGAGAATCAGTATGTCACATAGAAAGTCATCATCCACATCAGTCTACAGAAGAAAGAAAGGGAGCACTCCTTGACCAAGCCTACCAGCTGTAGGTGGCTCTGGATGTGGGGTATCTGCAGCAGGATGTGCTCCATAGGGGAGTCATCTACAGGGTCGGGAGCCCAGACCTCTCCTCTGGCAGTTTCCAAGCTGTCTTGAAGTTGCAATTCTTCAAAACCTTTCTGCTCCTCCCTCATTTTCCCCACCCCAGAGCCTGAGGCATCTGAAGCAGCTGCAGTGGTGGGGGCTCATCCGGTGCCGGCATCTGGAGCCTTCTATCCACTCTTTCCCCTGCAAGAAGGGACAGCAGCTCCCCCAGCTCTCTTTTCTCCATCTTCTCCTGGGAGAGCCAGCACACGCGCTTGGCTTTCTCCAGACACAGTTCATCCAGGATGAACATCTGCTTTTTACACGCCATGAGGGACTCCAAGACAGTGCAGATGTGTGCCGACAGCTGGCTGCCTCAATGGTGGTGCTCATCCGCTGGACTATGGAAGTCCACGTCATCATGCAAGTCATGGATGAAGCAGATTTTGTTCTCGGATGCCCCCTGTCCCACTTCCCATCCACACGCCTGCTCTGGTGGCAGCTCATGGGGCAGGAGGCCTGTGGTTCCAGCTCTGTCTGCCACTGAGCTGCCGTGTGGTGCTCCCTGCAAAGGGGTCACCACTCCTGCAGTGGGAGTTTCCCCCTGTGGGTTTCAGCCTCTGAGAGTGCTCGCAGAGCCACATCCCTCTAGGTCTGGGGCATGTCTCCATCCTCTGCGATGCTCAATTTGTGGAGGTGTCACCTCCTCAACTTTTGCTTCTCCAGGGCTCACAACCTATGTTGTCATGCAGGACAATGGCTTCCACAATAACCTGCCATTAAAAAAATTAGCCCCGTGGTTTGCAATTCGTGCCATTTTTTCTGCCAGGCCTGGTATTTGAACTCAAAGTCTGGGTAAATATGCAGCACTGTGAGAGCAGGGAATCTGACCATGCTTGAAGACAAGAAAGTCAGGCCTGTTCCCTAGGTCTGAATTCAAGCTTCAGGCTGGGAAAACATACTCTTTATATCCATTTTAAACATAGGATTTATAATTCCATACAAATATTCAGTACATATTTGTATTTCTGGTTTTATTAATTTATTTAGCAATTATTTTATTGACTCTGATGACACCGCTACCATTTATTACATTGTTTACATCCTATCACAGCATCCAGATTTGTAGACATGATATCCATCATGCCTGACACTCAGGACTCTCCCAGAAAAGGAAAACATGTGTCATACTCGGCTTCTTACTGCAAGATTATATTTTTGGCAGTGCTTGGATCTGAAGTCAGGGCCTAGCAGTCCAAATTCATGAATGGATGACTGTGAGCACAGCAACCTCTAGCCAATGAAGCTCTCAGGTGGTTCCCAAGTGCTGAGATCCAGCCCCAGTTTTAGCCAAAACAGTGATACATGGATAGGCAGATGGTGGTATACAAATAAATACATATTGGAAAGGAGCACCAGATATGTTTGTCTATGATTGAATGAAACCTACTATGTTCCTACCAACTTTTAGGCATTTATTATACTGCCACTGAAGGAATATTATTCTTTTCATGTTCAATAAACTATTAATTAAGATCAATCCATATGATAGTATTATTGCATCCAATTTTAGACTACACTGAAGCATGAAGTACTCTTTCAATAGGTATTCCTATGCACAGGAATTAGTCTCTTTTGATCTCCTGCCATTGGTAGGTGTCAGGATCGGGATTTGAACCCAGGGCCTATGGTTGACAGGTAGGCCTATGGTTTCCCTGATAGCCCACCAGCCTTCAGCAATGGCTGGTCAGGTCCAATTGCAGCTGTGTCATTCAGAACCAAGATGGTCACCGTGTAAAGATAAAAAATGTAAATCCCCAGCCCTCTGCAGCTCGGCACTTTTTGTGGTATCCTACTTTTTTTTCTTCGTGCATGCCCTCTGGGCCTAGGATCCCAAAATCGGCTATGGGTCCAGAGGTTGTACTCCAGCCTAGGGCGATTGAAGCTGAGGCAGTGTTGCACGACCTGAGTTCAACCCCTGTGTTGGCAAAATAAAGATTAAATTAAAAAATTAATTAATCATTTAACTAAATAAAAAATAAAGCTCCCTGGTTTGGAATTTCTGCCATTTTTCTTTCTTAGCCTGGAATTTGAACTCAGGGTCTTGGTAAATGTGTCGCAATGTGAGGGAAAGTTCAGAGTTGCCACTACTTGAGATCAAACCCTGTGCAAAGCCAAAAATAATAAGTTAAGTCACTGAGATCGGCAGGGGGAGTAGATATGGAGATGGGAGGGAAGGGATGGTATGGGGAAAACAAAGGAGGAGGCAACAATGTTCAATAGGAAATGTGCCTTGCTCATTTAACTGTAACCCATCTGTATGATATTTTTACAATAAAAAAATGAAAAAAGTCATGCTCAGAGAAGCCTTTTGGGGGTAAGGGAAAAATGTCTGAATAGATGTACAAAATTCTACACTGCTTTTTCTTAATGTTCAGTATGGAACTGAATAAGCATAACTGCTTGATTTTAAAAAATTTAGTCACTGTCTTGGAACTGGGGGCAGTATTTCCATCATTGCTGGGATTTGATCTCACATTCCAGGTAACTCTTTTGCACCATGGGTGAACGAAAAACTCACTGTCCTGGAGGAAAAGAAATTCAGACTAGAGTTCTGAATGAAGGACCTGCAATAGAAAAAATATTTCTGTATGTGTGTAATATATATTTACATGTGTATGTTTATTACATATTATGATTTTAATTGATTTTGTATTTATTTTATTTTGTACATTTTATAGTTTATTGTATTTAGTATTATTATACACATAATATTTATTATGTTTTGTACATCTATTACAAAATTATACAAAATAAATTAGGTCATTGACTCGTTTTTCATTAATACTTTATTAAGTGTTGAAACATGATACATAATTAAATGGAGGCATTAGTCACAGTCATCACGTTTAGAGTCTTTCCCAAGTGTGAGCTTTTTTCTTATTTATCTTTTGACAACTTCCTAAGGGATTTCTTTAGATGATTTACACTCAGAAGCCTTTTCTTGAGGATAGGCAAGTTGCGGGATTAAATTTTAAGGGTGGGGCTGGGAATGTGGCTTATTGGCATAGAGCTTGCTCAGCATCCATGTATGCCAGGGTTTGAATCCTCAGTGCCACATACTCAGAAAAACCTAGAAGCTGTGGAGTGGTTCAAGTGGTAGAGCACTAGCCTTGAGAAAAAGAAGCTCAGAGACAGTACCCATACCCTAAGGTCAAGCCCCAGGACTGTGAGAAACAATAGGCCAGATGCCAGTGGCTCACAACTGGATACCTAGCTTCTCAGGAGGCTGAGATCTGAAGACTACAGTTCAAATACAGCCTAGGCAAGGAAAACCTGTTAGACTCTTATCTCCAATGAACCACAAAAAGACCACATGTGGCACTATGACTCAAGTGGTAGAGTGTTCACCTTGAACTGAAGGGCACAGGGACAGTGCCCAGGTTTGAGTTTCAGACAGACAACTGGAAAAAAGTGAGGGTCAATCAAATTACTTTTCTTATTTGCTGATTAGGAGAACATTCTCTGGAAATGAACGCTGATGTACACCAGAATTGGAGTCAGAGCTCCAGGTTCAAGTGTAGCACATCCATATGCCCAGCCTCTCAGACTCTAGAATTACAACATTGTGTCCTACAGGGTTCTGAAAGGTCCATTGTTTAAAGGTTTACTATGCTCCCCAAACCTTTTGTGATGAGCCTTGACTTGTATTGTCAATGTCATTACAGTTCTGAACCTAGCAGAGCACCAGTACCTCACACCTGTCATCCTAGCTGAGGTCTCAGGATCACAGGGTGAAGCCAGCCAGGGCAGGAAAGTCTATGACACTCAGACTTCCACTGCTGAAATGTCAAAAGTTCAAGAGTTTCCTGTGTTTCCGTTGGTGATAAATACTTGCACTCTAAATGTTCTTAGAGTTCTCCAGCTATAGAAGCAGGAAAGAAACATTATTGACCCATCCTGGGTTCAAATGAAGTTCTCAGGATCTGAGCCTTAGCCTTGTTAGCAGGAAGAACTCCAGGGTAACATTGTATTTGAAGGTAGAAAACAGTTACGAAAGCCCTTCTTTCCACCTGATATCCAAACCAGATTCATCTATCATCTTTCTATGTATCTATCTATGTATCTATGTTTCTATGTATCTATGTATCTACTTACCTACCTACGTACCTATCTACCTAGCTATCTCTTTGCCAGTTCTTGGGTTAAACACAAGGCCTTGGCACTCTCTCTAGCTCTCTACTACTTGAGCCACAGAACTAATTCTGGCTTTTTCTGTGTATGTGCTACTGAGGAATCGAACCCAGGTCTTCTTGCATGGTAGGAAATGACTCTCAGTAATCCACATTCCCATCCCCTTCATCTTTTTTTTAATGGTAGTTTTTACATAAGTATGCTACCATTTTATGTTCCCAAGTTTAATATTCTGAATATTGATTACTTCTAAGAAACCTCATCTTCTCTTTCCCTGCCTGGTTTGTGCTTGTTCCTGCATTGGCCTCAGTATAAAATGTAAATAAAGGCTGCTGAGGGTGACCTGCTTTAGCTGGATGGCTGCACAGATTGTTCTGTATGTCTGTCTGTATGTCTGCCAGTTCCAGATATTGAACTAAGGATCTGGGCACAGTCGATGAGCTGCTTTTGCTTAAGGCTAGCCTTCTACAACTGGAGCCATACGGCCTGACTTCTGGTTTGTTGGCACTGAAGTAGGAAAGGGGGCTCCAGGACTTTTCTGCTTAGGGTGACATTGACCATGATCCTCCTATCACAGCCTTATAAGTATGAAGGAGGAATGCTGAGAGACACTTGTGCCTGCCTTATCACTGATCTTGTTGATGTTCTTGCACAGACAGGTGAGTTCCCTATCCTCAAGTTTAAGTGGTGGGAGCTGGAGCCCACAGTTCGAATCCTGATCCTGCCACATTCAAATTGGCAGGAGAGCCTAAGAAACTCATTCCTATCCATATGAATACCAATGGAATGTGATGTTTGTCCTGATTGAATGGGCACTCCTTGAATCATTCTAGGATAAAATCAAACACAATTATATTATAGGACACTGATTGATTTTAATTAATAAATTATGCAGGATTTAAACAATCACATTCATTAAATGGAGGCAGGATGAAATACCTAAGAATTGGGCATCACATAGTTTAGAGATGCCATTTTTTCTTCCAGGACTTTCTTTTTTTTTTTTTTTTTTAGTTTAATTTTATTTTATTTGAGAACATACTGTACAGAGGGATTACAATTACATGGGCAGGATAATGCGTACATTTCTTACCAAGCATTGCGGCCTCCTCCTTTGTTTACCCTTCACATCCCATCACAGCTCCCCCCTTCCCCCCCAATCCCAATACTTCCCTTGCCCCTACTTTCTTCTCCCCTCCCCCCCCCCCCCGCACCTACATTGTAAAGCTCGTTTTGGACATGACAACTTGTATTTCTCACTGTTGCAACAGGTCCACCTGTATCCTTAAACAACTGGTTTTTCCCCATTTCCTCCACAAGTTATACTGACAGCAAATATAGTGAAAGCAGGGGTTATACTGTGGGGGAGGGACATGCAAAGCAACAAAGAAATAATCTTATAAATGCGTTAGAAACACATGCATGAAAGAAAAAAACATTAAGATACATATCTAAGGGTTCATTTTCCTGACATCACATTATCTGACCTTTTCCTCTTGACTCATACATATACTAGATATTGCAAATAAGTGAAACCATGGGACCTATGTTTCTTTGGGCCCGGCTTACTTCACTTAATATAATTTTTTCCAAGTTTTTCCATTTCCTAACAAATGGGGCAATATCATTCTTTCTGATGGAGACATAGAATTCCATTGTGTATATATACCACATTTTCTTGATCCATTCATCTACTGAGGGGCATCTGGGTTGGTTCCATATCTTAGCTATGGTAAATAATGCTGCAATAAACATAGCTGTGCTGGTAGCTTTAGTGTGGTCTTGTTTGTAAACATTTGGGTAAATGCCCAAAAGTGGGATTGCTGGGTCATAGGGGAGTTCTATGTGAAGTCTTTTGAGGAACCTCCATACTGCTTTCAAAAGTGGTTGAACAAGTTTACATTCCCACCAACAATGAAGTAAGGTTCCTTTCTGTCCAATCCCCTCCAGCATCTGTTGTTGTTAGAGTTCTTGATTTTTGCCATTCTAACTAGAGTGAGGTGATATCTCAATGTTGTTTTGATTTGCATTTCTTTTATGGCTTGGGATGTTGAACATTTCTTCATGTGTCTATTGGCCATCCTTCTTTCTTCTTCAGAGAAATTTCTCTTTAATTCTTTCGCCCACTTATTTATTGGGCAATTGTTTCTTTGAGGATTTGTTGTTGGGGGGTTTAATTTTTTGAGTTCCAAGTATATTTTAGATATGAGACCCTTGTCCGTTGTATGGCTAGTAAAGATCGTCTCCCAATCCGCGGGCTTTCTATTGATCTTGCTAGCTATGTCCTTTGCCCTGCAGAAGCTCTGCTACTTTATGCAATCCCTTTTGTCCAACCTTTCTTTGATTTGTTGTGTTTCCGGGTCTCTGTTCAGAAAATTTCTGCCTGATCCAAAGAGACCTAGGGTTTCTCCTATTCCATCCTTTAATGTTTTCAGAGTGTCTGCTTTGACTTCAAGTTCTTTGATCCATTTGGAGTTGATTCTGGTGCAGGGTGAAATATACGGATCTAGCTTTAGTTTTCTACATGTAGTTAACCAATTTTGCCAGCACCATTTACTGAAGAGGCTGTCTTTCTTCCATTCTATTGTTTTAGCTCCCTTATCGAAGATTAGATGGCTATAGGTCTGTAGGTTCATTTCTGGGTTTTCTATTCTATTGCATTGGTCCTAAGGTCTGTTCTTATGCCAATACCACGCTGTTTTGATTACTATTGCTTTATAGTAGAGTTAGAAATTTGGTATTGATATTCCTCCAGCAGTGTTCTTTCTATTGAGGAGCGTTTTTGCTATTCGGGGTCTTTTATTTTTCCATGTGAATTTTTGGATTGCCTCTTCTATTTCCTTGAAGAATGAGTGTGCAATTTCTTTAGTTAATCGGTATGTACCATTTTCTGAATGTAGTTTAGTATATAAAACTAGTATATATTATATCTGACCAGAAAATCAATTATTTAAACTTTTTTTTATCAGTAATGCTTAAAGCGAATTGTAGAGGTACATCTAAATTACGTATATTTGAAGGCAATGCTTGGTTAGTCCTCTTCTCACATTCCCCATTCCTTTCAAGAGAATAATACACATTTTAAGGAAATACTTAGAATGTTTTGGAGAAATAGGTTGACTTTAACCCAATGAGTTGCTCTATGATGAATATTGTTATTTTATATCCAGAAAAGCTAAATTCTTACTTTATCATTTTCCTTGGGCTTTATATTCAGACTTAATCTCTCATGGGTGACAAAAGTATAAACATTTTTAAACAGTGGCTAAATTTAGGCTGAGGAATCTAGGTACAATGATTGATACTCATGCAGATAGGCCTCATCAGTCATGAGACCCTGATATCCAAATGTTAACCAATGCTTTTGGTGTCATGCTTATGAGATTTTGTCTATTATAAACAGTGGCTATTAGAATTTATTTTGTAATCAACATCATTTCCTGGGTTAGGAACTGAAGTGAGACATTACACTCAGAACAAAATTTAAGGAGGCAACCAAAATTAGTTACCAAGTTATACATCATTTAACACAATGTTTAAAAATAGCAAACTAAAGGAAATAATTAATGTAAAAATCAACATTTACAATAAATACAGAATCACTATGACTGATTTATCTTTTTTATTGTGAAAATACTATACAGAGGGGTTACAATTACATGGGCAACTAATGAGTGAATTTCTTATCAAACATTGTAGCCTCCTCCTAGGTTTTCCCTTCCCATCCCTTCCCATCCTCCTCCCGCACCCCCATCATTCTCCCCCCACCAAATTTGTAAAGTTCATTTTCGACATAACGACTTTTACATCTGATTGTTGAAATGGGTCCACCTATTTACCTATTTAAACGATTTGTTTTTTCCCTTCCCCTCCAAAAATTATACCGACATCAAATACTGTGAAAGCAGGGGTTATACAGTGGGGAGGGACATAAAACGCAACAAAGAAATCATCTTATAAATGTGTTAAAAAACAATCGCATGAAAGAAAAAAAAATATTTGAATATATATCTTAGGGTTCATTTCCCTAACATCAACTTATCTGACCTTTTCTGCTTGACTCAGACATATACTAGTTATCACAAATAAGGGAAACTATAGGACATATGTTCCTTTGGACCTGACTTACTTCACTTGCTATAATTTTTTCCAAGTTTTTCCATTTCCTAACAAATGGGGCAATGTCATTCTTTCTGATGGAGGCATAAAATTCCATTGTGTATATATACCACATTTCCTTGATCCATTCATCTACTGAGGGACATCTTGGTTGGTTCCATATCCTAGCTATGGTAAATAAGGCTGCAATGAACATAGTTTTGCTGGTAGCTTTAGTGTGGTCTTGTTTGTGAACATTTGGGTAAACGCCCAAAAGTGGAATTTCTGGGTTATAGGGGAGCTCTATGTGGAGTCTTTTGAGGACCCTCCATACTGCTTTCCAAAGTGGTTGAACAAGTTTACACTCCCACCGACAATGTAGTAAGTTTCCCTTGTGTCCACATCCCGTCCAGCATCTGTTGTTACTAGAGTTCTTGATTATAGCCATTCTAATTGGGGTGAAGTGGTATCTCAATTTTACCCCAGTTGCAATACGGCTTACATGATGACTTTTCTGGTTATATGTTTAGTTAGGTCTTGATATTTAGTTGTAGAAGTTATGCTCTTTCATATATTTATTTGTCAGATCAAAGAGGAAATGAATTCCTTGCCAGAGTCAACATCCATAGAAATGTTACAGATGTATCCTGCAACTTTGCCAAAGTTTCAAATCAGCTCGAGTAACTTGGGTCTTTTTCAGGATCTAACTAAATAGGTGTGCAATTTTTTCAGTACTAGAAAGATTTTGACCACCATTTATTAAACTAGTATTTTCCAGTAACTACTTCTCTCTTTTCATGAGATTTTTATTTCATTTATATCATGTGTTGAAGTTTTCCTTTAGATAACCCACATTCAGTCTTCTACAAAGTTTAATTTGGAGTATTTTATGTAGACTCATGTACACTGCTCAGATTGTATAGTTGCATATTTTTTTCTTGTTAAATCAGTAGGAATCAGTTTTCAATATGGATATTATTGGACTTATTCATTGCATTTCTGAATTTTTAGAATATGTCATGATTTTGTTATTTTATTCTTTTAATTTTGTGCCGATCTCAATTCTCATACAGTCACATTTGTTTTAAACAATTTTATCCATTCAAGAGATTTGCTATATTAGGTTCATCTAGATGAATTTAATTACAAATGAACACAACCGTATTTTTGAGACATAGTTATCTTTATGGCTGTACTCCAAGTTAACATGTATTTGAGTTATTTGTACTTTCAAAAAAAAACTGGACACAACATGTTTTTGTTCCTGGGGGAGTTCTACTTTGTTGTTTTTTTTTTTCAGTTGTGGTGACTTCAACATATATGTGCATTATATATAAATTGTTTTGTGTCTATATTTTGTTTCATATAACAGAAAGTACAAAAAGAATCAGTGATTGAGAACTTTTCCAAATAGAATTCTAAGAGAGACACTTGAAGCTTTGTGACAACTGGGAATTGGCAGGTCATCAAAGAGGAGGGGTTAGCAGAATAACGGAGACGTTGTTTGCCATGATTTTAATTCTTCCTCCTCTTGCCTCACTATTTCTAATAGTGTTACTTCAAAGTCTTTAGTGGAAAGAAAATAATTTTGTTTGTATGAAATCAGAATTTTAGGTTCAGTTGGGACACACTAGACATTCATATTTCATTTTAACTTGAAAAATTTTCTTTCCTTCGTTTAAAATCACAGATGTGAATTTATAATGCTAAAATAGCATCTACTAATTTATATGAAATGGTTCACTTCACACAATATTTAATATAGACTCTAACAATAATAGTGAGTAATATAGTATGTAATAATTGACTTTGGGGGAAATCAATTACAGTGGATTTTTGTGAGATACTTAGTAATAATAAAACTTATATTTGATTCTATTGAAAAACTCACAGTTACATCTAAAAGTAACTCATAGTTATAAACTAATGCTGATAAAGTAAGATTGTTTCTTGGAAAAAGCCAGAAGTTATAATAAGCTTGCTTTTTTAAAATTGTCTTGGATCTGCGCTTTGTTGACTCATGCCTGTAATCCTAGCTACACAAAAGTCTGAGATCTGAGGATAGTGGTTCAAAGCCAGCCTGGGCAGAAAAGTCCGTGAGACTCTTATCTCCAACATAACTCTTGAAAACTAGAAATGGTTCCGTGGCTCAAGTGGTATAGTGGTATCCTTGAACTGAAGAGCTGAGGGACAGTGCCAAGTCTCAGAATTCAAGCCCCATGACTGACAAAATAAAAAGTGACATGGATTTTTACTTTATAATTTCATGATTTTTATTGTAAAAATACACACAGAAGGTTTACAATTACATGAATAAGGTAATGAGTACATTTCTTATCAATCATTGTTGCCTCCTCCTTTGTTTCCCCTTCCCATCCTTTCCCATCTCCCCCTCTGCACCTCCCCACCACACGCCAAAGTTATAAAGTTTGCTTTTCGACATAATATCTTGTACATATCATTGTTGCAATGGGTCACCCTGTATCCATATTTGTTTTCCCCTTCCCCTCCCAAAATAATACCAATATCCAATATACTGAAAACAGGGGTTAAACCGTGGAGTGGGAACAAGCAAAGCAACAGAGAAATCATCTTATAAATACACTAGAAAAAAAAAAGAAAAACAATCTGAGTCCTTACCAAGGGGTTCATTTCGCCTAACATCAACATATGTGACCGTTTCTGCTTGTCTCAGACATAAATTAGTTATTGCAAATAAGCGAAACCATGGGACCTATATTTCTTTGGGTCTGGTTTACTTCACTTAATTTTTTCCAAGTCTTTCCATTTCCTAACAAATGGGGAAATGTCATTCTTTCTGATGGAGGCTTAGAATTTCATTGTGTATATATACTACATTTTCTTGATCCATTCATCTACTGAGGGGCATCTGGGTTGGTTCCATATCTTAGCTATGGTAAATAATGCTGCAATGAACATAGTTTGCTGGTAGTTTTAGTATGTTCTTGTTTGTGATCACTTGGGTAAATGTCAAAAGTGGGATTGCTCGGTCATCAAGGAGCTCTATGTAGAGTCTTTTGAGGAACCTCCATACTACTTTCCAAAGTGGTTGAACAAGTTTACAATCTCACCAACATCCCGTCCAGGATCTGTTATTATTAGAGTCCTTGATTATAGCCATTCTAACCAGAGTGATGTTGTATTTCAGTGTTGTTTAGACTTGCATTTCTTTTATGGCTAGGAAGGCTGAGCATTTCTTCATGTGTCTATTGGCGATCCTACTTTCCTCTTCGGAGAAGATTCTCTGTAAGTCTTTAGCCAACTTATTTATTGGGCAGTGGTTTCTTTGAGTATTTGTTGTTGGGGGATTTAATTTTTTGAGTTCCAGGTATATTTTAGATATGAGACCCTTGTCCCTTTTATGGCTAGTGAAGATCTTCTCCTAATCCATGGGCTTTCTATTGATCTTGCCAGCTTTGTCCTTTGCCATGCAGAAGCTCTGCAATTTCATGCAATCCCATTTGTCCACCCTTTCTTTGATTTGTTGTATTTATGGGTATCTATTAAGAAAATTTAGTCCTGTTCCAAGGATATCTAGAGTATCTCCTATTTTGTCTTGTAATGTTTTTAGGGTGTTTGCTTTGACTCCGAGGTCTTTGATACATTTGGAATTGATTCTGGTGCGGGGTTATATATAAGGATGTAGCTTTAGTTTTCTACAAGTGATTAACCAACTTTGCCAACACAATTTACTAAAGAGGCTGTCTTTCTTCCATTCTATTTTTTAGCTCCTTTTTCCAAGATTAGGTGGCTATAGTTCTGTGTGTTCATTTTCTGGGTGTTCAATTCTATTCCATTGATCCTGAGGTCTTTTTTTGTGCAAGTACCAAGCTGTTTTGATTACTATGGTTTTGTAGTACAGTTTGAAATTTGGTATTGATATTCCTTCAGCACTGTTGTTTCTGTGGAGGATTGTTTTTGCTATTCGGGGTCTTTTATTGTTCCATATGAATTTTGGATTGCTTCTTCTATTTCCTTGAAGAATGAGTTTGGAAGATTGATAGGTATCACATTGAATTTGTAGATAGCCTTGGGAAGTATTACCATTTTCATGATGTTGATCTTTCTAATCCAGGAGCATGGGAGTTTTTTTTTTTTTTTTTTTTTTTACTACTTTCTAAATTCTGATTTGATTTCCTTTTAAAGTTTTCATCATAAAGATCCTTCACTTCTTTGATTAAGTTAATTCCTAGGTATTTTATTTTTTGTGGGGTATTATGAATGGAGTTGCTTTCCTAATTTCAGCCACGCTTTTCTCATTGTTGGCATACAGAAAAGTCATTGATTTCTGAGAGTTAATTTTATACCCTGCTACTTTGCCAAAGTTTTGAATCATCATGAGTAATTTCTGAGTGGGTCCATGGGATTCTTTAAATACAAGATCATGTCATCTCAAAGAGGGAGAATTTTACTTCATCTTTCCCTATTTGAATCCCTTTTTTATTTGTATCTTTTCTTATTGCTGTAGATAGTCATTCTAATACTAGATTTAAGAGAAGCAGACGGAGTGGACATCCTTGTCTCCTTCCTATGTTAAGAGAAAATGGCTTTAGTTTTTCACCATTAAGTGTAATGCTGGCTGTAAGTTTGTCATATACAGCCATTATTGTATTGAGGAATGTTCCCTGGATTCATAGTTTTCCCAGAGCCTTCATTATAAAGGGGTGTTGGAGCTTGTCAAATGCTTTCACTGCATCTATTGAGATAACAATGTGGTTCTCACCCTTGCTCTTGTTGATGTGATGAGTTACATTAATTGATTTGCATATATTGAACCAGCTTTTCATCACTGAAATAAATACTGATTGATCGTTGTGTGTGAGTTTTTGGATGAAATGTTGATGTCGATTGGCCAAAATTTTGTTGAGGTGTTTTACATCAATGTTCATCAAAGAAATGGGTTTATAGTTCTCTTTCTTTGATGAGTCCCTTCCTCGCTTTGGGATGAGGATTATGATGGCTTAATAGAAAGATTTCTGTAGCGAACTTTCTCTGTCAATTTCATTGAAGAGTTTTTGGTGTATTCGTGTGAGCTCTGGTTTGAAGGCCTTGTAATATTCCTTTTTAAATCCATCTGGTCCTGGGCTTTCCTGAGATGGGAGGTTTCTTATTGCTCTTTCTATTTCTATGCTTGGTATGGTCATGTTGCTTGATTTATCTCATCTTGGTTGAGTTTCTGCAAGTCGATATTAGCTAGGAAAATGTCCATTTCTGCCAGGTTCTCAAACTTATTAGCATAATGGTTTGAGAAGTATTCCCTTATAATGTTCTGAATCTTGGTTGTTTCTGTGGTGATGTTTCCATTCTCATCTTTGAGCTTATTTGGGTGTTTTGTCTTCTTTGGTAAGAATTGCTAAGGGTCTATCAATTTTGTTAAATTTTTTGAAGAACCAATTCTTTGTTTTGTTGATTCTTTATATGGTGTTTTTGGATTCTAATTCATTTAATTCTGATTTAATTTTAATTATTTCTTTCCATTTCTTGGATTGGGGTTTATCTTTGCTGCTCTTTTTTAAGGAGGTTCAGATGTCTTATTAAATTGTTGGTTTCAGATCTCTCTAATTTATTGATGTAGGAAATCACAGCTATAAACTTGAATCTCTGTACTGCCTTTGCTGTGTCCCAGAGGAGCTGGTAATTTGTGTTTTTTTTGTTGTTGTTGTTGATTATCATGAACATTTGTATTTCCTTTCTAATTTCTTCCATGACCCATTTGTGAGTCAACAGTGTTGTTCAACCTCCATGTGTTACAGGACTTCATTTGTGGCTTTTGGTGTTGAGTTCTAATTTTATTCCCTTGAATGCAGTTTCTCACCCTTTACTGTGGTCTTGTACATTTTCTATGTGTAGGACATCTTTAAGTATCTTTTGCACAGCTGGTTTGGTGGAGATTTATTGTTTCAATTTTTCTTTGCAATGGTCTCTTTTTATTTGACCTTCGGTTATGAAGGAGGGTTTAGCTGGGAACAGTATTCTTGGCTGATACTTACTTATCTTTAGGGCATGGCATACATCATGCCAGGCTTTTGCTTTATTCATCTCTGCTGAGAAATCTGAGGTTATTCTAATTGTTTTCCTTTTAGAGGCGACTGATCTGTTCTCCTTGACAGCTTTAAGGGTCCTTTCCTTGGTATGAATTGATCCTGTGCAGATTACAATGTGACGGTGGGATGTTCTGTTCTGGTCTGGTCTACATGGGGTTCTTAAAGCTTCTTGTATCTGAATAGGCCTATATTTTTGCATGTTTGGGAAGTTCTCTGCTAGGATTCTCTTAAATAAATTTCCTAGACCATTAACTTCTGTCTCTAGGTGCTCCTCTACACCCAGTATCCTCACATTCGCCTTCTAATTTCATATTTCTAGGATTTGTCTTGGATAATTGTATGTTCTTTCTCTATAATATCCAGGCTGTCTTCAATCCCCGAGATTCGATATTCTGCATGGTCTAACTTACTGTCAAGTCTATCTACTTTGTTTTTTATTTCTTTTCCTTCTAATTGGTTTACTTTGATGGCTTCAAATTCTTTGTTGGAGATTTGTTTTAGATATTGTTTCAACTTTACTTGCTTAATTTGGTTTTCAGTGTTTATTCTCAAATCACTTAGTTGATTGGTTATGGTTTCTTTGGACTCCCATTCCTTATGTTGGGCTCCATTCATCATTCCTTTTGTGGTCTCTCTGAATTGTTTCAGCTGTCTGTTTATGGATTCCATGAATGCCTGTATTGATCTTCATCTATACTCATCCCGCCCTCTCAATTCCTGTATTACACGTTGATAAGTTTCCTCACATTCACACAATTCCTGTAATTCTCTGTGACTGTTTTTAGCCTTCTCATGTTATCCCTGTATTTCTCTTTAACCGTTCTCAACCGGCTTATGCAATTCTTGTTTTAATCTTTAAGTAGCTCCCTAATGCTCACAAGATTCCTGTATTAATTTTTGTTTGCCTCCTCTCGCTCTCTATCATACTCACACTGAGTCCTTTGCAAGTTTTCAATTATTTCATTCACCACGTTTACCATCAGTGTTTGTAGAGCTTTTGATAACTCTCCTCTGAATTATTCATTAACTGTTCTGTCACCTGATTATCATGAGTGGGAGTTCAGACACCTGGACTTGCCATTTTTCTTGTGTTCTTCCAGCTTATTCTGCCAACTTGGTATGAAAGTAACACCAATTTTGTGCTAGAATACTATTTTAAGGTAAGCATCAACCAGAGTCCTGTAGTCGCACAATCAAAATGGCTTCAAATACAATATAGTTCAACAGATACAATCTATTCAACATCAAACAACCATGGATTAATGGGTTACAAACAGCAAAGAAGGATTTGGCAAACCAGAAATTATTAGCTTTAGGTAGAAATGTGGGGAAAAATAAGACTAGAGGGATGTGGATAGATTAAAGGAGAGTAAATTTAACCAAGTCCTAATCTCTGAGAGGGAAATGGATTGGGCAGAATTATAGGAGAGATATTTTAAAGAAAAAATGGGAAAACAAAAATTCAAGTTTAAGAAGTGAAACACAATTTATGTAAGTTTAAAGAAACGATATTAAGAGAAGAAAAGAATAGGACAAGAAGAGGGGAGGAGAGAAAGGAGACATGAAAAATTAAAAAATAATTTTTTATATTGGTTACTAGAAAATTATGTAGGTATAAAGAGATAAGACTGCTCGTAAAGAATTTAAGCCTAAGAGGTTGTGAATTGAGTAATAAATTTCTGTACTAATTATGTACAAAATGGGGGATAAGGTGTAATAATTGACAACAGGTATATATCTGGGGATGAGCAGAACAGCAATTAAGCCTTGCAAAAAGAAAGAGAAAATATGAAAACATTAAAAAGGACCAAAAGGTCAAAAGATATTAAACACACACACACACATACACCAAAAAAAATTATGAGAAAAATATTTACAGAAAATACTTTAAAAATTCAAATTAAAAAAATCATAAAAGAGTTCTTTGGTTTTTTGAGTTTTTTTAGGGGGGCGGGGAATGGGAAGAACCTGTATCTCCCCTGTGTCCATAACCAGTCTCTTCATCGAGTCTCTGGTCTGTTTGTGGTGTTTGGTTTTCCTATAGCTTGATTGGTTTCTTAAGTCAGTTTGTTTGGGCAGAACATGCTCTGTGTTAGGCAGGATTTTGTGATCCTCCTCCCAGGCTAGTTCAATGGGAGGGAGATCTGCTTTGAGTATCCCAAAAGAGTTAAATGGCAATTTCCTCTAGTTTGGAGAAGCTGTGATGAGGCTAGGTTCTGGGTAGATTTGAGGCCTTTCAGCAAACAGTAGCTTTTCCCTGAGAGGCTAGCTCCTGAGACACAGAGTCCAGCTTTGAGCCAGTCTCAGGATTTATGTTTACTGAATTTCAATTGTTTGTCTAGGCTTCTGTAGGGAGGGACAGACTCTGGCTCTGTTTACATGGTGAAGGAAGTCAATTCTCTGAGGGCCGAGCTCTCCCTGCCTGGGCGGGGTGACTTTCCCCTGGGTGGAACTGAGCCTGGCAGGTCCCTTCTAGTTCCTGTGACTTGCAAAATGACTCTTTTGTTTTCTTCCAAGGCCTGAGTTGGAGCTACCTGCTCAGTGGGGCCTTTGTCAGTATCAAAGATGGAGATTTCCAGTGGTGGAAGGGGAGATGGCTGGCATTCCCACCTCTGCTTCCTGAGAAGGTGTGAGTATTTCAGGGTTCTACTCCTGTCAGAATCTTAGTTCCTGGGCACTCTCTGGTCTGCAATCTGAAGGATGAAGGTATTTGCTCCTTCTCAGTTCTTGCTGCTGTTGAGTAAAATCCCCTGTCCGCTGTGTCTGGCACCTTTGTCCTGGAATCTCTCTGTTGTAGAGATGATGGCTATGGCCGCCGCTGCTGCTGCTGAAGACACAGCAGATAGCAAGTGCTCAGATCTGTCTCCTTGATTGGATTTTCCCTTTCTGGACACACTCTCTGTGCTGTGATGGCACATTTGGTGTGATTCTCTACCCTAGTACTGTTCACTGGAATACTAAAACTGCTATCTATGAGAAAGCTTGTTTAGCTTCCAGCTTCTCCTCCACCATCTTCTTCAGAATTCCCTTAACACTTTATTATGACATGATATTGTAACATCATATTGACATTGTGATATTACTCTACCATTCTGTTTTCACACACCTATTATGACATCACATGTTAGAAAACTCATGGGTTTTAGGACTTCTATCTCCTTCCTTGAATTCTTTCCCTCCTTGTAAACAAGTAGCAATTGAAATCAGACATGTGATTGTAATATTACAAACTCATAATGACATCACTATTCCATGGGTGACCTCATGACCACAGTGATATCCCAAACCTATTGCATCATCACATTGCCATTGTGACATCACCATCACATTGTGACGTTTTAATCAGTTATGACCTCTTAGCATCTCTGAAACAGCATATGGCCTTTGTGACAAAAAAAATTCAGTTGTTCATTGTGGTCTAACAATTGAGATCAGTTATACCATTGTAATATTACAAACCATTCGAAGCAGAATCACCAGTGTGACATCATTAACCAGTCCTCTCCTCATAACTTTGACATGATGCCCTTGTGATACATAAACCCTTTTTGATCTGATAATCTGTTTTTTACTTATTTCAGGTATGACATGTGATATTAGAAATGCACTCTGATATCATGAAAATTATGTCATCACTTTGTCAGATATCATGCACACTGTAATCCATTGTGACATTACATACTTGTTGGGAGTTCATAACGTTTGGGCTAATGCATAACTTTGTAGATCTCACAATCCCATTCTGGATTTATATTCTCATTTGAAGTTAAGGAAAATTGAAGTCTAGCATGCCATTGTGACATCATCAATCCATTGTGACATCATAAACCTATTGTGACCTCACCACCATTATGGCATCACCAACTAATTATGACATCAAAATATTATTATGACTTGATATTGTGACATCATATTGCCATTGTGATATCATTGTCCCGTTGGGTTTTGCAAACCTATTATGACCTCATAACATTTTACTAAATTCGTGGCCTTTGACACTATTAACTTGTAAACTCGTATACTTACGTTGCATAAAACACAAGACAATCTAATAAGGCACATTGAGGATAACTTTATTTACGCTAGTAATGGGCCTGCATATACCTTGTCCTGCGCTGTACACTCATTGACAAGCCAGCCCCAAACACCACATCTCAGACCTCCAATGGGCAGCCCTGCACATAGTTAATTAGTGTGCAAACCACCAACCCCCCAAATTATCATCTCGAAACTCCACACTTCAATAGGTAAGGCTTTTTCCTTTTCTCTTACTCCCTCCTTCTTTATAGACATGTCCTTCATTTCCCTTTTCCCTTCCATCACTTCCTTCTTCTCTTTAGGCCTCTCCACTATCCACAGGCCTATACTTCTCTGGCCTGGTGGCCAATTGGCATCCTTCTCCTCCTGCACTCCCTCAAATTCCTCTTCTCCCAAGGCTTTCCCCTCCTGCTATCTCACCACTTCCTTCCTTCAAGGTCTTCACTTGATTTTCTCCAATTCCATTGCGCTGACCATGCAGCCTATATATAGGTTGACCCCCTCCCAGACCCAGTGGGTCTCTTGCCTAACAGTTTTCAACCATCACTTCATGAACTGCACATTCCTCAATAACTTCTTCACAGCTCATTTGAGAATGACATCCTACCCCCTCCCGTAGCATGCCCTGTCCCCGTTTGTGGCATGACCCATGCACTCCTGTGGGCCAGGACTTGGGGCCACATTGATTAGTGGGTCATGCTGATTATTAGGGCTTTGCTGCTTTATACATCCCCTACTGGTTTTCATGTCAAATCAAATCCTTGATTCCTTCTTACCAAATCCTAAAAATTCCCATCTCTCCACCCAATGAACAGCCTTAAAATGTAAATTTAATTGTAAACAAGTAAATTATAGAAAAAACACTAGTTATTACTAATTAACACTTAGTAAGTCTTATCCTTAAGGGACCCTCTGAGTGTCTGCACAGTCCATCTTGTAGCCTTCTCTGTATATGGGTCCACTGCCTATTTCACTAGAGACTGATGGATCTAATGCTGTTTTTCGTGCTAATATAATAGGCAACAGTGAAGTTAGCACGACCAAGTAAGGTCCTTGCAACTTCGGTTCCAATTCAGGAGTATGATGCAGTTTTACACACACAAACTGTCCAGGCAAGGAAGCGTGGGTGGAGTTTCTTTCTTTTCTTTTTTCAACTCAATTTCTTAGTTTATTTCAGTTACTTGAGGTCTAGCGTTTGAATTTAATGCTGAAGTGAGACTTGCTATAGAATACACTACATTACTCTCCCCAAAGAAATTTTCCTTCCAACTGCATTTAATTTCTTATTTTATATTTGAACTTTTTAATCGTCATCCTAATGTTTATTTATTTTTAAACAGTTTTCATTATTATTATCTTTAAGTAGTTTTACAAAGAAGTTCCCATCCTACAAAACAGTACATGAATACAAGGTGTCTGACAACATTGTCACTCATCCCTCATAACCCTTCCCTTCTCACACGTTTTGAAAAATTGAGATAGGTGATTACATATATTTCACATATTTCACAGTATTGTGGAATTGTGATACTTAGTAAAGTCACAAACACTTTTTAATCTTGACAAGGCAAATTATTGTTATCATGGTCTAAAGTTTGTTAATTCTATGAGCTTTGACAATCCAAATTATTTTTCCCACCTCAGATGATGTTTACATTTTTTCATTTTGCTTAGTGTAGGCTATTCCCTCTCTCTCTTTCCCACTCATTCCTCCCTTCCCATCACTGTTTTTGGGTTGATTAGTTATTTTTCTTCTATGTCCAGTGCAGCTGATGGGCCACTTTGTTGTATGTTGTACCATTTTCCACTTATTGTGCTCCTCCTCCTGGCTTCCCGCCATTGTGTGCATGTTTCTACCATCTACATGGTCCAGAACATGGAGTCATTAATGGTGATACAACAAAATGAGTGGCTGTCCTTTGTTTCTCGAGTCCTGTTTACTTTGTGATACCTCCTTGCATTTTGGCTTTAGCATACACATATCAGGTAGACCCTGTGCCGTTTGTCTTGTTGTTCTTGGTTTACCTCACTCAAATAATTTGTTCTAGTTCCATTCATTTCCCTGCAAATGCCATCATTTTGTCCTTTTTAAAGGCTGTATAGTATTCCATTGTATATAGGTACCACAATTTTTGGAAACACTTATCAGTAGTGGCTCATCTGGGTTGTTTCCAAATCTTGGTTATTGTGAACAGTGCTGCAATAATCAATGAGGTGTGTGTCTTTCCATACTGGTTCCTGTTGTTCATAGTAGATGCCTAGGAGTGGTATGACCAGTTCATAGGAGAGGTCGATATTCAGCTTTCTGAGGTACCTCCAGACTGCTTTCCAATGTGGTTGTATTAATATACATTACCGCCAGAAATGCAGTAATGTTTCTCTTTCTTTGCATCCCTTCCAGCATTTGTCATTGCCTAAATTTAGGATATGGGTCATTCTGAATGGAGTAAGGTGGTATCTCAGATTTGTTTTTATTTGCATTTCTTTTACAACCAGGGATTATGAACATTTCCTCATGTGTTTCTTTGCTGTTTTTTATCTCTTCTTCTGAGGAGTATCTGTTTAGCTCCCTTGACCATTTTAAGATTGGTTTGTTAGATTTATGAAGAGTTAGTTTCTTAAGTTCATCATATATAATGGCTATTAGACCCTTGTCTAATATATTGCTGGCAAATATTTATTTTATTTTATTTTTATTGTGAAAAAACTGTACAGAGGGGTTACAATTACATGGTCAAGATAATTGTTGGTAAATATTTTTCCCCAATTATTTGGCTTTCTTTCTAGTTTGGTTGCTATTTTTTATCTGTGCAGAAACTATTTGTTTCAAGGTAGTACCATCAAGTCATTCTCAAATTTGTAGTGACCCTGGAAATCTGTTCTGGAAGTTCCTGCCTATGCCTATAAGCTCAAGTGTCTCTCATACTCAATCTTGAAGTAGTTTCAGAGTTTCAGGCTTGATGTTAAGATCTTTAATTCATTTTGAGTTGATGTTAGTGCATTGTGATAGGCTAGGATCCACTTTTAGTTTTCTGCATGTGGCCAGTTTTCCCAACACCACTAGTTGAAGAGGTTGTGCTTCTTCCACTGTATGTCTTTGGCTCCTTTGTCAAATATCAACTGACTGTCCATATGTGGCTATATTTCTGGTTCCTCTTACCTGTCTCATTTATTTTTGGGTCTCTTTTTGTGCCAGTACCAAGCTGTCTTTGTTAATATGGCTCTATTGTATAGCTTGAAGTCCTGTATCATGATCTCTCCTGCATTCTTTCTTTTGCCTAAAATTGTTTTGGCTTTGCTAGGTCTTTTGTTGTTCCATATGAATTTTTGGACTATTTTCTCTATTTCAGAAAAGTAGGTCACTGGAATTTTCCTGGAAATACCATTGAATGTGTTTATTAATTTTGGCAGTATGGCCATTTTCACCATATTAATTCTGCCTATCCAGGAATACGGGAAATCTTTCTATTCCTGGTATCCTCTATTGTCAAGGTCTAGTGTGTTGGGATCCCTGGGTAAGGGTCAGGAAATCACCAGGACACAGGGGATGCAGAGTGAAAACAGCAATTGCCACTGCATGCTGTGCTTTATTGTTACTGGGTATTTAAAGACAAGCAAGCATGATCTTTGCCAAGATTTGGTCAGAAAACATTCACACAAAAATTTCAACAGATATATTTTTACTTGACATATGAGACAATGTCTTGGTATATTATTATCTAAACTATTTTAGAGCAAGCTCAAACCACTTCTCCAATCTCAGGAAAATGCTTGACCAGCTGTTTATCTATGCTTAAGCAAGCAGAAAAGCTACTTCCTCAGCTTCCAGGAGTCTGTCTCATGTGTTTTGAGATAGGGAGAGAGAAAATTTTCCCTCTCTAGCCTGGCGTGCCAAGAGCTTTGCTAATCCCAAACACAGTCCTCAGATAATCCTGAGGCTGGCGCCTGTATCATTCTGCCCCCTCAACATAGACCCTGAGTCTTCACAATTTCCTTCTTTTTTCTTTTGTTTTAAAAGTAAAGCTTTCCACAGGGTTATCATAGAAACTTGCATTGGGTTCATAAAAATCAAATATAACAGCACAAGTGCAAACAGAATAATCACAATCATAATTCCCATACCACTAGCAGTATGTGACATGGTTTGTAGTATTCCTTTCAGATCCAATCCTTCCAACTGTTTAATAAATGTATCAGCAATATTAGAAGCATAATCATTGGCAAATTATTTACCAAAAATATCATGTACATTAAATTGTAACTGAGCAATCAATTGAGCAGCAGTAGAATTTCCAGATAAATACTGCTGTAGTCCATTTCAATCATGTATAGATTTATTATATTTTACATTAGTAATGCAAAAGGTAGTAGAATTCCAATCACATTTTAACAATAACTATTTTTCCAAAACCAATAACTTTTTCCTAACCATCCCACTGTCTGTTTAAGAATATTAATCTGTGTTTGTAATTGAGCATCAATTTTTGCTTGTAAGACCCACAATTTATGTGAATCCCGGTGCCATTCTTTCACAAAGTGTTTAGTTTGTAAGGAAGTGTGTAGGTCAATTCCAGACACCACAGCAACAGTGGTAATAGCAATTTGGCTTAAAATCACAGCTATAATGGCTCCAATCATATGCTTTGTACGTTTTAGTAGTTTGGTAAAAAATTCATTAACAACACTATCCAAAGGATTTTGGGACCATTCTCTTCCTAATTTAACAGGTAGCCAAATATGACTTCTTTGTGGAGAATCATAATACTATCACTGTCATTAAAATTAAGAGAGGAATTAATGCAAGAATATAGGCGACAATTAAAACAAAAAATAGTAGGATAACATGTAAAATTTCCCATTAAAAATACATAAGGCAGAGGTACACAAGCAGTTACATTTTAAGATTTGTACAAAGTAATATTATAAGTGGATGCAGAGTTCGCCATCCCCGAAAACAATCCATTTGGTAGCATCGGGTTTCAGCGCCGCTGCGACCTTCCAAAGATGAGTTTGATCAGCAGTGGGTAGACATAAAAGCCCATTGAGCATCTATAATGCCCCCATCTCCCCAGGCCATCAATTGAGCTCCAGTAAGCGATCCATTAATGGCATCCGGCATCCTAGTAACGTTTGATAAATCACATCTGGTAATATTCCATTCTGAACATGTGCTAATAAATTGTCCAAAAGTTCCCCAATTAATACAATTATTGAACATTTTTCCAAATGTTCCTCTACACTCTTGCCACACAAAAGGCTAATATTTTAAATCAATATAAGTAAAATCAGGGCACATTGGTAAGGATAACTCGCCATCAAAGGTGACGCTTTCCCAGCTACTATTAATGGACTAAGTAGTTAATCGCTGCAGCTGTGTTTTAGAATTGGAAGTGTGTTTCCCAGGTAAAACCCAATGTTGCCAATTCATAAGTAAACATGGAGGATGCTCCAGAAAAACAGGCAAGGAATGAGTATAGTAAGTAAAATTTAAAAAGCTATCATTATCCTTATTGTAAAGTGTCAAATTATTCCAAGGAGGAGATAAACAGCAGGAACAGTATAGACGGTTATATCCATGTCTCCCCAAACAACAGGTTCCAATAAAGGAGGGTTAGGAATAAAGGCCCAATAATTTACATTAGCATTATCATGGACAGAATTTACATTAAGCAGGGCACATATGGCCAGAACAAGTTCTCAGTTGTGACAGGTTTACCAGTGTGTTGTAATGTCTTTTGTCCTTCTCCAGTCAACTTTTAAACCTGCCCCCAGGTGGGCAGTGTCGATTTATTCTTTCTCAACTGGTGGCCGATTCCTTGCAGGATATGGGGCTGTCCTCACTGGGCCGCGTCTGTATCCATCATGCAGGAAGCCAGTATTGTTTGCCATCCTGTGTAGACACAAAACTCTATCCTCGCCCGTTATGTAATAATTTTCCTAGTTGCCATTCTGCTTTCAATGTAATCTTAATCCATGTGGGAGCATTTAAATAATGTTTTTTTGATATTTGTTCAAAATGGCGCTCAGCTCTAGTTAAAATATCTCCTTGTGGTAAGTTTAAAAGTTAAGAACAAAAAGAGCTTGATGTAAAATTATTTTAGGTTTTTGCATGGAAAACCACAAATTATTCATACCTTCATCCAACCTTTTCCTCCTTTTTAATTTTTTAATTTGTTGTTTTAGTGTGCCATGAACTCGTTTAATAATAGTTTGTCCTTGAGGGTTATACTCTATTCTTGTAATATGTACCACATCATAAAGTTCTCAAAATCTTTTAAATTTGATATTTTTAGGCTGGTCCATTATCAATCTTTATTTTGGCAAGCAATCCCATAATGTCAAAAGCTTCCAAGAAGTATTCTATTACATGGTTAACAGTTTCTCCAATAAGGGCAGGAGCCCAAACAAATTTGGAATAAGTATCTATTGTAACATGTACAAACGAAAAACGGTCAAAGGCTTGTACATGGGTTATATCCATTTGTCAGAGCTTGTTAGGTGGTAATCCTCGAGTATTTACTCTAGCAGGTACAACTCTCAAATGCATTGGTCTGCAGATAGGACACCTTTTAATAATTTGTTTAGCTTGAGAATAAGGTATTTTATAATGCATATGTGAATGGCCAGCATTTGTATGTAAATGAGCATGATCCTGTTCAGCAGAAGCAAAACTAACTAATTTATCAACCTGATTATTGCCATACACAAGGTACCCAGGTAACGAAGAATGACCCTTAATGTGAGTTACAAACACTTTGGCTTTACATTATTTCAGTAATGCTTGTAATTGTTTAAATAACTGATTTAGCTGGGGTTTAGATGAATATGTAATAGCAGTGACTATATTAGTCACATCTACTACAGCATAGGCAGAATCAGAAACAATATTCATATGTCCCACAAAATCTTGCAACACCTTATTAATAATAGCAAAAGTTCATTTTGTTGAACTGATGCTAAAGTAGTTGTTTGTACCCAATATTTGTTTGTTGCACAATAAGCACTTTTTGTTTTGGAGCCATCTGTAAAACTGGTAAGAGCAGTGGGAATAGGGGCCTTGGTAATTATATCATTAATGACAAATTGTTGTTTATGCAAGCAATCCCACAATCTACCTTTGGGAAAATGATAGGAAAATTGCCCACTAAACTTTACTAATGCTATTTGTAGCATTTCAGACATGTTTAACAAATATTTTACTTGGTCTTTTGGCAAAGGAAAAATAATTTTAAATAAATCATACCCCGATAGGGTAAATACCCGTTGCCTGGCCTGTTGAATAATAATTGTCAACTGTTGTTCATAAGGCATAATATTCTTTGTAAATCTATGCCGTGTATAAATCCATTCTAATCGTAGCTCATTTTGTCCTATAATTCCTGTTGGGTATTTCCATGTATCCAAAATATATAAATTTATGGGTTGATTCAGTGTTACTCGATGTAAAAACATTTCTTTTTTATTTTTTGCTCTACAAATTGTAATTTATTTTTAGCCTCCTTAGTTAAAGTTTTTTGCTATGTAAATCAGGCTCCCCTTGTAACAATTAAAACAAACTATGTAATTGATAATTAGGAATTTCTAAGGCTGGTCGCATCCAATTAATATCTCCTAATAGCTTTTGAATATCATTTAACGTATGTAATTGATCATGTCATAAAGATATTTTTGAGGTGTCACAGTTTGTCTGGAAATAACATATCCTAAATATTTAACCACTGTTTCTTTTTGTATTTTTTAGGTGCTATTTTAATTGTGATAAAAATTTAACACAGGGTTTATTAGTTTTTTTAATTACTTTAGTCCAAGAGCCATAATGCTCTTTTACTGTCCGAATCCTTTCCCATGCTATGTCTTGTAACTGCTCATGGATCTCTTTCGGAGAGTTCACTTGCATATAAGCATCCACCTATTGTTCTATTACACTCAACATGGGAAAGGTTATGACCTGTAGGTGTGGATTACTGCTCTGTGCATTTTGTCTAGACCTTTCTGTACATAACTAAGTAAACCACATTTGCCATTGTAGGTATTTAGGTTTCTTAAGCAAGGCTCTACAAAGCATCTTCCAATCCTCGGGAGCAAAATTATTGTAATGTCGAGCAAGCCCATTAAGCAATTTCTTAACATAATGATACTGAGGTCTATACACATCACTGCCTTTTTAAGTTTACCAATATCATAAACAGCAACACCTTCATATCTGGCTGGTTGAGCTATACCATTCATAGGGGGTGGTTGAATTACAGCATAAGAAAAAATAGGCATTTCATCATCAAACTCACTGTCTGTGTCCTCTGTTTTGTGAGGGAGTGACGCTGTAAAAATTGTATCAGCCAGTGGAGGAGCCAAAGGCTGCTTTACTTTCACTTTCTCAGGTTCTTCTTTCACTCTGCTAACTTCCAACTCCATATGTTGTAATTTTGATAAAATCAATTCCATTTGCCCAGACATTTTATTTACACTTTCAGTTTGTTCCTATTCAGCCCATTTTTACCTCTTATTTTTTCTCTGTTAATTGCAATGCATCCTTATCTATTGAGTCCTTAACCTCAGAGTCCAATTTTAAATCTACAATAGAAGGGGTGGCCTCTTTCTTTAAGTCTGCTATTAATGTTTCCTCAATCAAAGCTTTAAAAAGGGTATGTAAAATAGCCCAAATGGACCAAAATCTAATCTCTTCCCCTTCTCGAACAGCTCTTTCTACATTTTTCTTCACTCTTTCCAATTATCAACATCTAATGTTCCTTTATCAGGGAACCAAGATTCCATTCCCTAACTACATTAATACACATTTCTATGTCAAAAGAAGAAATATTTACGCCATAGGCAGCAAGTAAATGTTTAAGCATATGTAAGTACGGAGTAGATTTAACTTGTCCCATCACCCTGCAATTAAAAGTACTTACCTGAATATCCCTTCCTGAATTCAACAATGCATGGTCCCTGTTTGGGCGCCAATTGTCAACGTCTAGTTCACTGGGGTCCCTTGGTAAGGGTCAGGAAATCACCAGGACACAGGGGATGCAGATTGAAAACAGCAATTGCCACTGCATGTTGTGCTTTATTGTTAGTAGGTATTTAAAGACGAGAAGCATGACCTTTGCCAAAATTTGGTCAGAAGACATTCACACAAAAATTTCAACAGATACATTTTTACTTGACCTATGAGAAAATGTCTTGGTATATTATTATCTAAACTATTTTAGAGCAAGCTCAAACCACTTCACCAATCTCAGGAAAATGTTTGACCAGCTGTTCATCTATGCTTAAGAAAGCAGAAGAGCTACTTCCTCAGCTCCCAGGAGTCTGTGACATGTGTTTTGAGATAGGGAGAGAGAACATTTTCCCTCTCTAGCCCGGCGTGCCAAGAGCTTTCCTAATCCCAAACACAGTCCTCAGATAATCCTGAGGCTGGCGCCTGTATCATTCTGCCCCCTCAACATAGACACTGAGTCTTCACACTCTATGATTCATTTTTTAAGGCTTTTACACTTTCCATGAAATAGACCCTTTACATCTTTGGTGAGTTTAATTCCTAGATACTTTTTTTATTGTGAATAGGGTTGTTTCCTTGATTTCCATTTCTGCTTGTATATTGTTGGTGTGCAGAAAGACGACTGATTTTTGTGGGTTAATTTTGTATCCTGCTACTTTGCCAAATTGGTTTATAGGCTCTAACAGTTTGGGGCTGAGCTTTAGGGATCATTAATTTATAAAATAATGCCATCTGAAAAAAAAATAGATAGTTTGTCTTCTTCCTCTCCTGTGTGGATCCCTTTAATGTCTTCTTCTTGCCTTATTGCTCTGGCTAAGAATTCCAGAATTACATTGAAGAAGAGTGGAGATATTGGGCATCCTTGCCTTTTTCCTGTTTTTAGAGGAATTGGTTGTAGTTTTTCCTCATTATAATATTGGCCTTTGATCTGCCGTGTAAGGCTTTTATGGTCTTTTCAAATGTTCCATATATTCCTATTTTTTTCCAGAACTTTTAGCATGAATGAGTGCTGAATTTCATCAAAAACCTTTTCTGCATCAATGTTGATATTCATGTGGTTCTTGACCTTGGATCTGTTGATGTAATGGATTACATTTATTGACTTACATATGTTAAACCATCCCTGCATCTCTGGGATGGAGCCTACTTGGTTATAATGTATGATTTTTTTGTGAGGTTTCTGGATTCTGTTGTCTGCAATTTTATTAAGGAGCTTTGCATCTGTCTTAATAAAAGAGATTGGTGTATAGTTCTTTTATTGTTGAGTCTTTGCCTGGTTTGGGTGTGAAGGTGATATTGGCTTCATAGAATGAGTTTAGGATTACTCCCTCTGTTTCTATTTCTCTGAAGAGCTTGAGGAGTATGGGAATTAGTTCCTCTTTAAAGGCCATATAGACTTCTGTAGTGAATCCATCAGGTCCTGGGCTTTTACAGTTGGAAGACTTCTGATTACTTCTATTATCTCTTTGTAGGTTATTGACATGTTTAATTGATTTATTTCTTCTTGTTCTGTTTGGGCAATTTTTTTTCAGGCAGGAAAAGAATTTATTTACCGAACTGCTGCCCCCACCATGCATGGTGAAGAAGCATGACTGAAAAGGAAGGGGTGACCCACCTTTGGACCAGGACTTATCTAGGCCACGGACAGGAGAAGGTGTGGCCAGGTGGGGGAAATGTGTGGAATGTGTGGCCACACTGGATCCAGATGTGACCTCAGGGTCTGGTACCCTCTTAAGATCAGATGGGAGGCATGTGACCACAGGTGGCCCAGGATGTGACCTAGCAGGAGGGGAAAGTGACTGCTTCCAGGTCTGCCAGTTACCTATGTAACAGATACTGAGCTGAAACTTAGCCACGAGGGAGGAAGGTGTCCCTGTTCCGACCTTATATTCCAGCCTTTTGATAATTATGAAAAAAGGGTGAAGATTCTCTCTGGCTACTTCCTGTTTTCACGGGTGTCAACAGTAAGAGTAAAAGGCTGAGATATGGTCCCCTCTAGGAGAAGGCAGCAGGAAACAGCTGTCACTTGGGCATTGAGTGCTTAGATGAAGTCGAGAGGAAGCAAGTCTCTTGGATGAAGTCTGGAGAAGACTCAGGCATTGAGGGACTGAAAAAATACTATAGAGCAAATAAATAACAAGAGGAAGGACTTGGGACTGAAAATGTTGGTACAAATGTCGCTAGCTATTTCTGACATCTGGTGACTAGGTAGAGAATAAGTCAAGTAACAAAGACAAGAATATAAATTCCTTTCCAGTTGAAAGTTAGACAGGTATTGACATTAGATGGGCAGTCTTCTTTCTTCTATTGATCTCCCGGCTCTGGTTAATTTTCAAAGGGCAAGCACAAAATGAATGATGTGATAATATCTCCTCTTACTCCTTTCCATTTTTCCTTGTTCCCCAGACTGGCTGAATCTAGGTGCTTGTTACTGGGATTGTTTGTCCAAGTTGGTGTTCAAGGAGGTTTGAACTCAAGACCTGGCACTGTCCCTAGCACTTCTGCTCAAGGCTAGCTCCTACCACATTGAGTTATAGTACCACTTGCAGTGTTTGCTGGTTAGAGATAAGAGGTTTGAGCAAATGCTTCCTGCCTGACTGATTGCAGGTTATTTGGGAAATGGAGTCTGAGGGATTTTTTAGCCCGGCCTGGCTTTAAACTGCAATCTTTGCCACAAAAGCCCTTTATTTCCAACTAAAGTAATAAGGAGAACAAACAGAATAAGAAGAGCTTACCTGGTCCTTATCAAGAATTGACCAAATATTCTGCAATGAAAAAACTCATTAGATGAGAGAATCTTAGGACACATATGCCCAATATTTTAGAATCATGTTGTCAGTACTACAATACAACACAAAACAAAAAAGGCAAAATGCAAAACCTAAATTTTTTGACAAAATTTTTTAGACATCTTTGCTAACAAAGCACATCAGATGGTTGGGAATCAGTTACCAGAGTCTGTGAAAAGAGCAACTTGATAGCAAGGCACATTAGAATAGGTGGTTGGAGGAATAGTAAGCTTGGTGGAGCGGTAAGTGTTGGATGGGGCCAAACCCTTAATCCACCATGTGGCCAAGATGGTGAACTCAAGAATTTCGGAAAAAAAGCAAAGAAAGCCTAAACAAAAAATCAAGCTTAGTTTGGCAAGCCTTTGAGAGGGAACCCAGAGGGGGTCCCTGGAACCCAGCCCATATTCCATTCTTCAGGACACAATCAAAAAAGTTGTAGAAAAGAAAGACAGAGATATAGAAGTTGGACATGAATAGCATAGAGAACCGGAAAGTAAACAGACTTCTGACCATGTACCATTGCAGAGGCAATAATTTTCTAAATCTGAGAATAGCATTAAAACATTAGGTGCTCTGGCTATCCAGAGAGCACAGGGGGCATATCAAAGGGGTTTCACGGCTCGGGCATAACTCACAGCACCCAGTAAATGTGTAGGAGAGTCAGTCTGGTGAATGAAGAAGAGCTGACCAGGCAGAAGCAGCATCTCGACTTTCCACAGAGACCTCTAAAGAGAAATGGCCAAGCCCCACAAACCTAGCATCCTCAGCTTCATAGGTGACCAGCCTTTCATCTAAAGACCATACGAGCTATCTGTCATGGTGCCACATCTGCAGAGAGATTGACCAACAGAGAGCCATAGAGAGTAGTTTCACTCACCAGACTGGACAAGTAATGTGGATGTGCATGTGAAGGCCAACAATGGTATTGGTTAAAAGTCTCAAGGCAGTTTGGTTCACAGAAAAGTGGTGGTTAGGAAATTCTAACATTTCTGACTCAAAAACCACATCCGAATCATGACACCGTATGTAAGGTATATGAAATAGGTAGGTTTCATTAGGAAGCCAATGAAGAGAACACCACATGCTATTCAGGCAGGAAAAGATGTTTGTTTACCGAACTGCTGCCCCCACAATACATGGTAGAGAAGCATGGCTGAAAAGGAAAGGGCGGAATAGAAATTTCAATTTCTGTAGAAATTTATCCCTCTCTGCTAGGTTTTCCTTCCTTTGTGATTAGAGTCTGGAATTACTTCTTTACAATTGTTTGGATATCTTGGATGTCTGTTGTAATTTTCCTGGGATATCTCTGGTATTATTGATTTGGGTCTCCTCTCTTATTTTGTTAGTTACTTTTGCCAGTGGTCCTTCAGTTTTATTGACTTTAAAAAAAAACTTTTCATTTCATTAATTTTATTTATAATTTTCTTAGTCTCTACCTCATTAATTTCAGCTATTTCAGTTATCTCTTTCTGTCTAGCAAATTTAGGTTCAAATTTTTCTTGTTTCTCTAGCAGTTTTAGTTGCATCATAAGATTGTTTACTTGATCTTTGTTTTCTTTTTTTCTTTTTTCTTTTTTTGGAGGATGGGGTCTGGTCATGAGGCCTGAACTCTGGGCCTGGGCACTGTCCCTCAGCTCTTCAGCTCAAGGCTACCACTCTACCACTTGAACCACAGTGCTACTTCTGGCTTTTTTTCTTTTTGCTTATGTGGTGCTGAGGAATTGAACACAGGGCCTCATGCATGCAAGGCAAGTATTCTACCACTGAGCTACTTTCCCAATCCGGTCTTTGTTTTCTTGATGTGTGCACTGAGAGCAATAAATTTGCTCCTCAGGACTGCTTTTGCTGTGTCCCATAGATTTCGTTGTGATGTTTCTTCATTTTCATTGAATTGTAGGAAGTTTTTAATTTCTTCTTTAATTTCTTCTGTGACCCATGTATTGGTCAACTGAGTTCTGTTTAATTTCCATGTGTTTAAGTTTTTTCTACTTCATGCCGTATTATTGAGAACTAGTTTGATTCCAGTATGAACTAAGAAATGATCTATTTCAGAAAAAAATAGGGGGTTGGCAAGAATAAGACCTTGCTGGTGTGAATGCCTGTAATTCTAACTATTCAGGCGGTTCAGATATGTGTATTCAGGTTCAAAGCCAGTCCAGGCAGGAAAGTTCACGAGACTTTTCTGGGGTTGTTCAGCACCACACCCTGCCTCTAGTCTGGGGTTGTTCACCCCCTTTGCCACCATTGGCCTGGCTGGGCTGCTTATGAAAACCAGTATGGAGAAGCGCTGCACCCCACTATGGGTCTGGAGATGTTCGCTGCTGCTGTTGATACCGCTGCTGCTGCCACAGCTTTTGCCACTGCCTCAGCTGCTGCCACTGCCCCAGGATCAGCTGGGCAACTTATGCAAGCCAGGTACCCCACCACAAGTCAGGTGTTAACCACTGCTGCTGCCTCAGGTTAGGCTGGGCTCCTTATGTGGACCAGTATGGAGAGGCACAAACCGTCACGGATCTGGAGTTGTTCACTGCAGCTGTCCCCACCCCATTCACTGCTGCCGCCCCAGGCTGGTCTGGGCTCTTCCTGTGGGCTAGTGTCAAGAGGCATTGTGCCCGGAGTCTGGATTGTTTGCCACCACTGCCAGCTGCCGTTGCTTCTCCAGGTTAGGCTAGGCTGTTTAAACCACCAGGACAGAGGTGCCACGTTGACAGTCTTGGGTCATTCGCCACTGCTGACAGCTGCTGCTGCTCCTGATAGGATTGGGCTGCTTGTACCAGCTAGGAAGAGCTATGCCAGGGAGGGTGAGGAGAGTTTTCGTGCTGGCTCTGCCTTCTGAGATTTCTGCTTGTATTCTCTAGGTTGGCACCACCTCTTGGCAGTCTTCTGAGAGCCTTGGGATGCTTGTGAGTGTGTGGTCCACAGACATTCCAGTGCCTGGCCACTTATGGAGCCTGGCTTGAAACCCCACCAATTAAGCTGCTTAGAGTGGAGCCCCATCACCAACTACGGGTGGGGGAAGGGTCTTCCCACTTTACTGTCTGTGTAGGGTTTTCCCTTTTCTTTTTTCACTTCCTGTATCTCTCTGAGTAATTGCCTTTTTTGTGGGTCAATTGGAGAAACAGAGCATTGAAATCCGAACTCTTTATTTGGTTGGAGAGAGCTGAGGTGTTTCCCTGCTGTTCCATCACCATCTTGGCCCCTCCCTTTCAGGTGGAGTTTTTCTTAGGTGGCCAGTGGGCCTTGATTACCAAAGGATAGGTACATAAAAGAATATGTTTTAATGCCTGCAGTCTGTAGTTAGACATTTCTGTTAATATAACCTTCCCAAGTTTAGGAACCAAAGGGGGTGGTCTACACTAAAGTATATCAAAGGGATTAAATCCTTTAACATAGAAGCTACATCTTGCTCAAAGGAGAGCAAAGTGGAGGAGGCTTACATAGCCATGGCCAGTATCTGTATTTAATTTAGTTAGTTTCCTTTAAGGTCATATTCATTCTTTCTAGTGTCTTGGACTCTAAGGTCTATAAATAGATTGTAACTTCCAATTTATTCCTAGGGTGTTAGTTAATAATTAAGAACTTGGACCATGAATGCAGGGCCATCTCTGGACCCCAAAGCTAAGGGTAAGCCAAATCAAGGAATTATTACACACCTCAGCTCAGCCTGAAAAATTGTCCACTATTACTAACAGATACCAATAGCTGTACTTTCCAGGCTTTACATCTGTGGAGTCCACATTCCCAAATTCATGATCTGAGGTTCCTCATATATGAATTCTTTCCATAGGTTCTAGCTTTCCAGCATTTACCTGATGGAAATTACCTACACGCATTACAAAGAATTGTCAGGCGGAGGGCCCACTGGTTTTCAGGAGTTTTAGGCAGTGGCCTCATTCAATTTACTTGGGTGCAAATATCAATATGTAAACTGACAGAAAGATTGAACCTGTATGTTATTTTCACAAGTTCAGTATCAACATTTGCACACTTATTACTACTGTGTTTGCTTCTTCTTTTAATCTTAACGACTAGTAGTTTTAGAGAACCAACTGGTTTTGGAGTGGTCTCCCAAGCTACGTGATCAGCTCAGATGTTTCCCTGTATCTTAGGGTCTCTAGTTTCTTTACTTCCTGTATTGTACTCTGAACCTTGGAGTCTTCTTCCATTTTATTCTCCTCCTTTTCTCTCAAACTTGCTTTCGTGATCCCACTCTAGTTCTCAATGTGCTCCTTAATCTGCAAGTGTTTTGGCAGGGTCACAGGAGAGTTCCTTTGACTAGCCAACTGCTGCTCCTTCTCACAACACCTTTGCTTGCTCTTCAGCTCCTCCCTTAAGTTCACAAAGGTGCTATTGAGAGGTAATTTTTCCCACATCCACCTGTTCCATTGGGACATGAAGTTTCTGCATTACATTTTGGTGAAGATCTCAGCAGTCTTTTTGGCTTTTTATTCTAGTAGTCTCTCTTTCTAGTTTTCCACTTTAGTGTATTTTTGTGACAGATCTTCCAACTGTTTGTTTAGCTCTTCTGTTTTTGTTCCTAATGTTCTTTACCTTTCCCCGGCACTCTCTGTCAGAGCATGTGGTCCTTTAACTCTTTCTGAATAGTACCAATCTCTTTCTTGAGCCTGATATTTTCCAGTTCACTTTTCCTGGCCTCCTCTTCTATGACACAGCACTTCCCCGTCTTCTCTGCTAACTACTCTTTCCTTCTTTCTCTGTTGCTTTGAATTTCTGGTGACACTCTTCAAAGCTTATAATCAACATGTACTTCAGCCTAATACATTCTTATATCAGGTCCAGCTCCTTTGTCATTGCGATGATTTCTTAATGCAGCATTAGGATCTCTTCTTGGCCTCACTTGTGGTTAGCAAGGATGGCAGCATTGCTGTCCTGTGCTTGTTTGCCTCTGACCTGTGGTCCCCTAATTTGCCTCATGCTCACCCAGGCTAATGTACTTGAATTTCATTTGATTTTGAGTGTTTCCGAGGTTCCTTTTGAGGATTTTCTTCTCATTTTTGACTCGCACATGTTCCTAATTTATATCTTCAAATCTTTTCTTCACGTCAAATAATTTTCTCTGTTTTCTCCAATGTGCTCTTCTATGTGCTTTTAATCTCTTGTTGGGTTTTGACTGGTACATATTGGAGACTCAGTCTTTTATTAGACTATGTTTTGAGATAGAAGGGTGGAATTTTTTCTTTGCCACATTTCTTAAGTTCAGAGGGCTGCTTTTTAAATTGAACATAGTTGGAATTCAGAGCCCCAAGCTCCTTTGCATGTTTCTCCAGAGATATGAACACATTTTCCAGGTGGTTAATGTGATTAATTAACCTGTCCTTTTCTATCTTTCTCCTCCTTGGGCATTCCTTTTCCCAATGTCTATTTTGTTTGCAATAAGCACACTGATGTAGTCCTAGAGGTTCCCTATTGCTATTTGCAAATGAATTGTACTGTCTTTGCCAAGGGTTTCTTGATCCCTATTCTGGTGCTCCTACCAAAACTCAAACCCTCTTCTTAGACTCTTTTTCCCGGGTATCTCTGTTAACAAACACCCTCTGTGTGACTAATTCCAAATTAGAATAAACTTTTCCCTCAAAACCTTCTAACTTTTGAAGCTTTCTTCTAATATTTGGGGCTGTCTGGGTAACAAATGCCATATTTAGGAGGACTCTTTCATTCTCCAGGGCTTCAAGATCTATAGGCCTATATATCCTATAGGCTTCTGGGAGAAGTTTCATAAAAGCATTAGGGTACTCACTGGGGAACTGTAAAATCTCACCCACCTTAGATTGATGATTTGGCTTTTTAGCCACTGCGGTATCCCTGCTAACAGAACCTGGCAATATTAGGTAAGCAGCTCCATACCTCAATTGCTGTTAGTCTCAGCTTGGGTAAGTATGTGCAAAGACTTGCTGGTTCAATAGTGGGGCTACTCTCTGGTCGAAGGACCACTTTCAAATCACCAAGCAGGATTCATTCCCTTTTCTACCAGGTGAAAAGTGCCTGTAAAATTTGCTGACACTCATCCCAGATGTGCTTGTGTTTGAAAATTACTGTCTCTAATGAAGTAATGAGCCCCTTTTTGCTGAAAAGGATGGATTTTGCTGTTTCCAGTTATACAGGTCACTAGTTGTAAAGGGAACATATATTAGAAATGGGGCTTGCCCACCATCTCCTCCATGTTCCTATCTCAAAGGTAATAAGGGTAACATACCACATTGTAGCACCTCAGACTGGTACAAGTAACCACTTTTGGTATGGGAGGACTTAACATTAGAGGTGCTGATGGCAAAGAAAAGGAGAGAGAGTACATCAGTGCATCTTCCTCTGAGGAATTCTGTAAACCTGGAGGAGAATATGTTTTGAATATGACACCTTTAGGCCTTGTTCTCCCATCCTGAGAAAAGGAGTAAACAGAGGTGCATACAGGACACAGAACTATCAGCATACACACACAGACCAATAGCCACAGACAACCCACATGTCCCATACCTCTCAATGTTGACCTCTATAGGAGGTCCCAGATGACAGAGAGAATGTCCCAGATTGTCTCTTGAGGAGGCCACAGATGATCTTTGGAGGATGTCACATATGTCATTCCTAGGAGGCCCTAAAAGACCTCTCATGGAGGTTTCAAATGGCTTCCCAAGGAAGTGTTAGATGACCTCCAAGGGATGTCCCAGATGTCCTCTCAATGTGGCTGAGATTACCTCTCGAGTAGCTCCCAGATGGCCACTCACAGAGGCCATATATGAACTTCAAAGGAGGTTCCAGATAACCCTCTTGAGAAAGCCACAGATTACATCCAGAGATGGTCCTATATGGCTTCTCAAGGAAGTCCCAGATGATGTCCAAAGATAGTCATACATTTCTCATCAAGGTAACCCGAGATGACCACCCAAAGAAGCTCCAGATGACCTGAGGTGGTGGTCCTAGATTGCCTCATAACGAAGCCCCAATGACTACTTTTGAAGAGGTCTCAGGTGGCCTCCTGAAGAAGCCCCAGATGACCTCTGGAGAAAGTCCAAGATGGCCCCTGGAGAAGGCCCCAGATGAACTCCAGAGTAGGTCTCAGATGGCTTCTTAAGGAAACCTCAGATGTACTCTTGATGAGGTTCCAGATGGCTTCCTTTGGAAACGCTACACGGCCTCTCAAAGAGTTCCCTCTAGAGGGGGTCCTCAAAACAGGCTGACAAGCTTGCCCAGACTTGTCCTTAGTGGTACCTAAATGACTTTTGTCCATGTTGGTTCTTTGCAGACAAACACTCGAGGTAGACTCTCAAACCTGAGTGCTGACACTCTCTCCTATGGGGATTTTTCTCTGGGTCCAAGGCCTGATGCAATCCAAATGGATTATGTCAATGGGGTCTCTAAAAATTAGGACCTCTATAGTTGAAGAGAATCCATCGAGACACAGTTAATATAATAAATGTTCTCCAAACCATCAACCCCCAAAATTATGATATCGAAAGCTCCAAACATCAAAGGGCAAGCCTTTTTCTCCCCTTCCTTTGTCTCTCCTTCAGAGTCCTATACTTCCTTCGAGGTCTTTCCCTTTTTCTCTTCTACCAGTTCTTTCTTCTCTTCAGGCCTCTCCAATCTCCACAGGCCTGAACTCCTTTGCCTGGGTCGTCAATTGCCATTCTACACCTCCTGCTCTCCCTCAACATCCTCTCCTCCGAGGTTTTCCCCTTATGCTATCATACCACTTTTTCCTTCCAGGACTTTTCCCTTCTATAGAAGTCTGTACCCTTTCTCCACTCCAACTGCCTAACATTTTTGAACTGTCACATCCCAAACTGCCCACAGCCCAATAAATTCTTAACAGCTCAACACGTGGAGATTAATGCACCAGCCCGTCCCACTGAATGCCCCACCTTCTTTGGTGGCATATTTTGTCCGCTCCAGTTTGCCAGGAGATGGGGCCACGCTGATTATTGGACCCTATATATTACTGGAACCCTGCTGATTATTACAGTCTCTTCCTTGAGAACTGGTAGCAATTGAAATTGGAAATTTGATTGTGATATTACAAAGTCGTTGTGACATCACAAACCCATTTTGACATAATCACCACCACGACATCACGAAGCCATTGTGACAACATTGTCATTGTTACATCATGATTCCATTGTGACATCTCAAATCTATAATGACCTCTTAGCTCCTTTGAAAAATCACATGCCCTTTTCAACATCACAGTCCATTTGTGTACCTATATCCTTGTTGTTAAGTAATGACAATTGAGATCAGACATGCCACTATAACATCAAAAAGTGTTTGTGACATACTCAACAGTGTCACATCACTTTTTCATTATGGAAACATCAGCTCATTGTGACATCATCAAACTCAATTCATTGTGACATCATCAAACTCAATGACATATTGCATTATGACAACAATTCTCATTCTAACATCATAGACATTGTGAATGCCTATTCTGTGATTCTGTGGTATGAGAGTTGATATGAGAAACGCACTTTTGTGCCTACATAACCATTTTGACATCATTATTACTTTGTGACATCACAGTGCCATTGTGCTATCACTAACACAATGTGACATTACAAACTTCTCTTGTCCTCATAACTTTTGTGACATGCTGACATTGTGATATCTTAGAACTTTTGCCCTCATAATTTGTTTTCAACCTCATATTTCATGTATGACATGAGATAGCAGAAATCCACTGAGACATCATGACCATTGTGATATCACACTGACAGATGTCATGATCATCATGTCATATTGTGACCTCACAAAAAGTTTTGTTGTCACAGTTAGTTTCTGATGCCATACAGATAAGGGGTAATCATAGGTCTATGATGTCATAATTGGTTGGTGATATCAAAATGGTATAAAGGATCCCATTTGTCATGAAATCACAGAGAATAAGAGTTCACAAACAGACTGTGGTGTCTCCAAAGGCAGGTGTTGTCACAAATGTGATGAAGTCCTAAAAGGCTTGTGATGTCACAGTGTGACACAATGTTCATGATGTCTGTCAGTATGATGCCATAATGATCATGATGTCACAGTGGATTTCTGATGTCACATATCATAACTGAAATATTATAAGGTTGAAAGCAGATTACAAGCTTATGAAGGGCCTAAGACATCACAATTGCAGCACATCTCAAGACTTATGAGGACAGGGCAGATTTGTGATGCCACGGTGTGTTAGTGATATCACCATGGCACTGTGATGTCACAAAGTGATTATGATGCCATAAATTTATGAGATCATAATGGTTTTCTGATATCCACCCACATGCCACATTTCAAATAGAATGAAATAAGAGAATAGGCATTTACAATGTGTCTGTAACATCACAATGACAATATAATGTCATAACGCTATGAGGTCAATGTAAATTGGTGATGTTGCAAGGAAGTAATGGTGTCATAATGAATATGTGGTAATGGGGTCACAAAGGTTTTGTGATGTTACAATGGCATATATGAATTCAATCGTCATGTGTTCACAATGAGGATATGGGTACACATATGGACTGTGATGTTACAAATGCCATGTGTGTTTTCAAAGGTTCTTAGGGGTCATGATAGCTTTATGATACAGTTGTGATGAAGTCACCATGGGTTTTTGATATCATGATGATTTTGTAATATCTCAAACACATGTCCCATTTCAATGGCTAGTATTTCACAATGTGCATAAAGTTCACAGAAGGAGCTTGAAATCCTAATGGACATGAATTTTTAAAAATGTTATGAGGTCATATTAGGTTTGTGAATGAACAATGGGACAGTGATATCACCATGGCAATATCAACTCACTACATCATGTCAAAATATTCTTTTGGTGTCACAATTAGTTGATGATGCCACATTGGTGATGGAGGCACAAAAGATTGGTGATGTCACAATGTGTTGGGCATGTCACAATTACATGATGGTTCTCAATTGTCTTTAACTTACAATGAGTATATGAATTCACAAAGGTACTGCAGCTTCTCCAAAAGTATGTGTTGTCACAAATATATTGAAATCCTAAAAGGTTTGTGATGTCAGAATTTGGCACAATGGTTATGACATCTGGCATTGTGATCTCACCATGGTCATGATGTCACGGGGAATTTGTGATATCAAATGTCATGTGTGAAATCTAACTAGGTCAACAGATTATGAGGACAAAAAGGCCTAAGGTATCAGAATTGCAGCGCATAAAAGTTATGATGACAGGATAGGTTTGGGTTGTCACGGTGGGTTAGTGATATCACAATGGCAACGTGATGTACAAAGGGATTGTGATGTCACAATGGTTATGAGTTCACGATTTGGTTATGATATCAACCTACAGGCACATTTGAAATAGAATAAAATCAGAAAAGGCATTCATACTGTGTCTATGATGTCACAATGACAATGTGAAGTTCTAATTCTAACACATCATTTTTGTTTTGTGATTTCACAATGAGCAGATGGTGTCAAAACTTCAATGTGATGTCACAATTGTGATGATCTCACAAACTGTTTTTGATGTTAAAATGTCATATATGATTCTCAATTGTTAATATTTCACAGTAGGGATTTGGGTATACAAAGGGACTGTGAAGTCACAGAGCTATGTATTTTTCAAAGGTTATAAGAGGTCATAATAGATTTGGGATGTCACAATGTGATCCTGGCGTCAAAACAGCAATGTGATTTCACAATGGTTTTGTGATGTCACAGTGGTGATGAGGTCACAATGGGTTAGTTATGTCACGAGTTTGTAATATCACAATTATTTGCCCAATTTCAATTGCTCCTAGTTCACCATGAGGACATTGTAATAACTATCAGTGCCCCTATAATCCACGGGAACAGATAGTCATCATGGCCTCCTGGTCTAGACCACCGGAGAGGGGAGTGCATGCCACTGGTGGGGGAAGGACATGCTGCTGAAGGAGATAGGATATCAAGCCCCACATGGTGAGCTGCCAAGAAGTGATTTGGCATGGACATTTGGGAAGTTATGTTTGAAAACTCTTATGCAGGAAATATATTCCAGTGGGGGAAGGGTACAGCCTATATATAGGATGCATGTTCAGAGCAACAGAAGGGGAGAGAAAAGGGGGAAAGTCTTGGAAGGAAAGAAGTGATGAGACTGCAGGAGCGTAAAGACCTGGGAGGAAAGGAAATTGAGTGAGAGCAGGTGGTGAAGGACGGCAACTGGCCACCTGGACAGGGCAGGGCAGGTCTGTCAAGAATAGAGCAGCCTGAAGAAAAGAAGGGAATGGTTGAAGGAAAAAATGGAAAGACCTGAAAGATAGGACAGGTCTGGAGAGAAGGAGGATGAAGAGAAAGGAAAAAGCCTTGTCCTTTGAAGTGTAGAGCTTTGGCGTTCATTATGTTGGGGGCTGGTTGTTTGCAGACCAGTTAACAAATGGCTGGGTTGATCTTGGGAGGTGTGAGGATTCATGGTTGAGGCTGCATTTAGCTCTGGGCATCCAGCCCAGGCCAAGGTAGTCGCTTATTACAAAACTTGTAAGATCAAGACAGGTTTGTGATGTTACATTGCATTAATAACATCACATGGTCAATATGAGTTCACAAAGGGATTGTAACGTCACAATGGTGATGTGGTCACAATAAGTTTCTGAAATCAACCTATATGCCGCATTTGAGATAGAATGAAATCACAGAATAGGCAATTACATTGTCTCTATGACCTCACAATGAAAATGTGATGTCATAATTCTATGATGTAATTGTCATTTTGGGATGTCACAATGGGCGGTTGGTATCATAACAACGTGATCTCACTCGAGATGATGTCACAAAGCATTTGTAATGGTACAATGGCATGCCTGATGTCAGTTGTCCTTTGTTCACAATGAAGACGTGGTTACACAAAGGGACTGTGATGTCACAAACACCATGTGCTTTTTCAAAGGTGCTAAGAGGTCACAAAAGGTTTGGGATGTCACAAGATGGTCATGATATCACTGTGGTAATGTGATGTCACAATGGGTTTGTGATATCACTGTGGTGATAAGGTCACACATGGATAGTGATGTCACAATGAATTTGTAATATCACCATTACATGTCCAATTTCATTCTACTAGATCACAATTAAATACGAGTTCACATGAGCTAGAAATCAGAAAAGCCATGAATTTTGTAAAATACGAGGAAATAATAGATTGGTGAAAATGCAATGGTGAAAATCCCATTGAAAATGTGATATTACCATTACATGAGATAGTATTTTTTTGAAGTCACAAACAGTTGGTGATGCCATACAGGTGAGGAGGTCACATAGGTTTGTGATTTCACAATGGGATGGTGAGTGATGTCACAGTCTCATGCCAGATCTCTAATTGACAATGAATATATAAGTTCACAAGGGTTAATGATGTCTCCAAAGGAATATATTGGCACAAGTTTAATGAGTCGTAACAGGTTTGTGATGTCACAATGTGACTCAGTGGTCATGACATATGGCTGTGTGATATCACAGTGGTCATGATGTCACAGTGGATTTCTGATATCACATGTCGTACCTGAAGTATTATGAGTTAAACAATTTATGAACTCAGAGAAGCCAAAGATAACACACTGGCAGCATGTCAAAAAATTTATGAGGATAGGACAGTTTTATGATGTCACAGTGGGTTAGTGATATCATAATGCCAATATGGTGTCATCAAGGTATTGTAATGTCATAATGGTTATGTGGTCACAATGGATTTCTGGTATCAATTCACCTGCCACATTTGATATAGAATGAAATCACAGAATAGGCATTCCAAGGTATCTGTGACATCACAATGACATTGTAATGTCATAATGCTACGATGTCATTGTTGTTTTATGATGTCACGATGGGCTGATGTTGTAATAATGACAATGTGATGTTGCACTGGTGATGATGTCACAAAGCTTTTGAGATGTTAAAAGGGCATGTCTGAACTCAATTGTCATTAGCTCAAAATGATATGGGTACATAAAGGCCTGTGATGTCACAAAGGCCATGATTTTTTCAATGCTTTTGAGATCACAATAAGTTTGGAAAGTCACAATGTGATCATGGTGGCACAATGGCAATGTGATATCACAATGAGTTTGTGATGTCACCCTTGTGATGAGATCACAATGTGATAGTGATGTCTCATCAAGATTGTAATATAACAGTGACATATACAACTTCAATTTCTTCTAATTCACTATGAGGGTACTGTAATAACCAGTGGGAACAGAATTATCTGTGGGAGCTGATTATCATTTTAAATTCTTGGCCTGGCCCCCCGGAGAGTGTGAGGAATGCTGCCAAAGGTGGAGGTGTCAAACCTCACATGGTAAGCTGTCAAAAATTGATTGAAAATTGGGCAGTTTGGGAAGTGATGGTTGAAAACTGTTAGGCAGGAGACCCGTTGGAGTGAGGAGGGTTACAACCTATATATAGGTTGCATTTTCAGAGCACTGGAAGGGGAGATAAAAATGGGAACTACCCGGATGGAAGAAAGTGGTAGGACAGCAGGAAGGAAAAAATCTGAGAAGAGAGGAAGTTGAAGGAGAGCAGAAGGTTGGCAAGGGGTCACTGGCACAGAGTAGGGCAGGCCTGTGGAGAGTGGAGTGGCCTGAAGAGAAGAAGAAAGTGGTGGAAGGGAAAAAGGGAAAGACCAGGGAGAAAGGACAGGTCTGTGGCGAAGGAGGGAGGAATGGAAAAGTAAAATGCCTTGCCCATTGAAGTTTGGAGTTTTGGAGATGATAATTTTTTGGATGTTGGTTTGCAGACCAATTAAGAAAGGGTGCCCATTGGAGGTCTGAGGTTTTGTGGTTAAGGCTGCTCTTGGACCTGGGTATAAAGTCCAGGATAAGGTAATCACAGTCCCCTTTCTAGTGTAAATTGGTTTATTATATTAAATGTGACTCTATGGTTTTTCTCCTTGCCTTAGAGGTCATAAGTACAGGAGTTCACAGAAAGAGATGGAAGTCTCAAAGACCATGAATATTCTAAGATGTGATGTGGCCATAATAGGTTTGTAAAACACAATGGGACAGTGATATCACACTGGCAATACCACAATGTCATGTCAATGCTTTAAGACCACAATTAGTTGTTGATGCCATTCTCATGATGAGGTTACAATAAGTTTGTGATGTCACAAGGGGTTCATGATGTCAGAGGGGCAAGGCAGATCTCAATTTTCATTAATTGGCAATGAATATATGAGTTCAAAAAGGGACTGTAATGTCCCCAAAAGCATGTGTTGTCACAAATGTGATGCCATTCTAACAGTTTTGTGATATCAAAATGTGACACAATGGTCATGACCTCTGGCAGTATGATGTCACAGGGGATTTCTGATATCACATGTCATACCAGAAACATGAGATTGAAAATAGATTGTGAGCTCAAAAAGGGCTTAATATACGACAATGGCAACATGTCACAAAACTTATAAGGACAGGACTGGTTTGTGATGACACAGCAGGTTAATGATATCACAATGGCAATGCGATGTCACAAAGGATTGTGATATCATAATGATTATATGGTCAAAATGGGATTCAGAAATAGAATGAATTCCTAGATTAGGCCTTCACACTGTTACATCTATTTTGTAACAATGGCACTGTGATTTATAATGCTATGATACCATTATCGTTTGGTGATGTCACAGTGAGTTGATGGTGTGATAATAACAATTTGATGTCCTTGCTGATTTATGATGCTACAATGGTTATTAGGTCACATTATGTTTCTGATATCAACACACATGTCAAATTTGAAATACAATGAAAAAGTTGGGCCCCGGTGGCTCACACCTGTAATCCTAGCTACTCAGGAGGCTGTGATCTGAGGATAACAGTTCAAAGCAAGCTCAGGCAGGGAAGTCCATGAGACTCTTATATCCAATAAAAACCACTAGAAAACCAGAAGTGGCGCTGTGGCTCAACTGGTAGAGTGCTCGCCTAGAGCTGAAGAGCAGGGAGAGCACCCAAGCTCAGATTTCAAGCTCCACGACCCACGACCCCCACACACAAAAAACCGATTAAAAACAGACATTCACAATCTGTCTATAACATCACAATGAAATTATGTCCTCATAGTGCTATCTTATCACTATAGTTTTGTGATGTCAAAAGTAGTTGATGCTGTCATAATGAGAATGTTATGTCACATTGGTGATGTCACAAAGGGTTTGTTATGTTACAATGGCATGTCCGATATCAATTGTCAGTTCATAATGAGGGTATAGTTACAAAAAGGGATTGTGATGTCACAAAGGCCATGTGTTTTTTCAAAGGTGCTAAGAGGTCCTAATAGGTTTGGGATGTCACAATGTGATAGTGATGTCAAATGACAATGAAAGCTCACAATGGGTTTGTGATGTCACATTGCTTATGAAATCCAATAGTTTTGTGAACTCACATCTCATAATCACATGTCCAATTTCAGTTGCTACTATTTCACAGTGAGGATATGAGTTCATAGAAGAAGACTGAAATATAAAAGGCCATGAATTTTCTAAAATGCTATGAAGACATACTAGATTCTTAAAACACAATGGAACAGTGATATCACAATGGTAATGGATGTTGCAATATGATGACTTAAAAATGTTTTGATATCACAATTGGTGAGGTCACATTGGTGATGAATTTACAAGAGGTGTGTGAGGTCACAATAGGTTGGTGCTATCAAAATGATTCATGTGATCTCAATTATCGTTCACTCTCAATGAGTATATGAGCTCACAAAGGGACTATGATGTCTCCAAAGGCATGCATTGTCTCAAAAGTGATGCAGTCCTAACAGGTGTGTGTTGTCAGAATGTGACAAATTACTCATAACATCTATCAGTGTCACCATGATCTAGATGTCAACTGAATTCAGGTATCACATTTCATTCCTGGATTGGGTGTGAGACGATTGCAATTTCACAGTGGGCTAGTAATATCACAATGGAAATGTGGGATCACAAAGGTATTGTGCTACCCCAATGGCTATTAGAACACAATGTGTTTCTACTATAATAGGTTTATGTTGTCACAATTGGTTGGAAATATCACCATGCCATACCAGATCTCAAATGTCATTAATTCACAATGAAGATATGAGTTCAAAAAGGGACTGTGTTGTCTCCAAAGTCATGTATTGGCACAAATGTGATGAAGTCCTAACAGATTTGTGAGTTCACAATATGATACCATGGTCTTGATATCTATCAATGTGATGTCACAATGTTCATGATGTCAGAGTCAATTTTGAATATGTATGTCATACCAGAATTATTATGAGTTTGAAAACATTATAAGCTTACTAAAGGCAGCATATCACACAAGTTATGATTAAAAACTCAAGGTCTTTGGAGCTTAAATTTCTTTCTTCAAAATTGTATCCTCATTGTGAACTAGTAGAAATTGAAATTACACATGTCATTGTGATATTACAAACTCATAGTGACATCACAAACTCATTTGGCCTCATCACCACTGTGACAACACAAACCCATTGTGACATCACATTGCTGTTGGGCCTTCGCAATCACATTGTGACATCACAAAACTATTGTGAAATCTTAGCACCTTTAAAAAAACACATGATCTCTGTGGCATCACAGACCCTTTGTGTATCCATATCCTCATAGTGAACTAATGGAAATTGTGATCACACATAGCATTGTATCATCACAAATACTTTGAGCAATAATTATGACTGTGAAATCACATTGTCATCATGACATCATCATCTCATTGTGACATCACCAAACCCAAATGACACCATACTATTTTTTCTTTTTTTTCTTCTGTGTGTTATTTATTGTAATTATAGTGTACAGAGAGATTGCAGTTACATTAGCAAGGTAATGATGAGTACATATCCTATCAAACATTGCTGCCTTGACATCATATTGTCATTTGGATGTCATAGACCCATTGTGAATGCCTATTCTTTGATTTCATTCAATTTCAAATGTGCCATGTGAGTTGATATCAGGAACCATTGTGAACTCATAACCTTTGTGACATCAAATCTCTTTGTCACAGCACATTGCCTTTGTTATATCACTAACCCACTGTGACATCAAATTCCTCTCCTGTCCTCATAATTTTTGTGACATGCCATTGTGATATCTTAGGCCCTTTGTGAGTTGAAATACTGTGTTCGACCTCATATTTCAGATATGACATGAGATATCTAAAATCCAGTGTAACATCATGATATCACACCACTGGACATCATAACCATTGTGTCACTTTGGACATCTCAGATCTGTTAGTTCTTCACCTTTGTGACTACATATACTTTGGTGACATCAGAATCTCTTCCCAAACTCATATACGCATGATGAGTTAATGACAATTGAGATCCTACAGGCCATTGTGATATCACCAACCCCTTGGGACATCTCAAATCTATTGTGACCCCTCATCAGTATGGCATCACCAATTGTGACCTCAAAACATTATTATAACATGATGTTGAGACATCACATTGTCATTGTAAAATCACTGTCCTATTGGGTTTTCACATGCTATGACCTCATACTATGAAGCTTCTTTTATCACCTTGTATCCTCACATTGAATTATGAGTAATTGAAATTGGATATATCATTCTGATATTACAAATAAACTGACATCACAAAACCATTGTGACCTCATCACCACTGTGACATCAAAAACCCAATAAGACATCTCATTTCCATTGTGACATCTCATTTCCATTGTGACATTATGGATCATATTGTGCCATCACAAACCTATTATGACCTCTTACCACCTTTGAAAACACACGTGACCTCTGTGACATCACAGAACTTTTTTTGTATCCATATCCTCATGGGGAACTAATGACAACTGACATCAGACATACCATTGAAACATAACAGATCTTTTCTGACATCATCATAATTGTGACATCATGTTGCCATTATGACACCATCAGCTCATTTTGACATGTAAAACTACAATGACATCATAGCATTGTAACATCACATTGTCATTCTGATGTCATATACACGTTGTGTTTGCCTATTATGTTATTTGATTCTATTTCTAATGTGGCATGTTGGTTGATATCAGAAACCAACTGTGAGTTCATGACCATTGTGATATCAGGGTGCCTTAGTAGCATCACATTGCCTTTGTTATGTCACATTGCCAAATTGATGTCACAAAGGGATTTTGATGTGACAATGGTTATGACATCACAATGAGTTTCTGATACCAACCCATATGCCCATTTCAAATACAATGAAATAACAGGTCAGGCATTCATAATGTGACTATGATATCACAATGACATAATGGCAAGTGCTATAATGTCATTGTCATTTTGTGATGTCACCATAAGCTAAAGATGTCATAATAACAATGTGATGTGACACTGGTTATGATGTCACACAGGGTTTATAATGTTACAATGGCTATGAGGTCACAATGTGTTTCTGATATCAACTGATATGCCACATTTGAAATATTATGAAACCACAGCAAAATGGCAATGCTATGATGTCACTGTAGCTTGGTGATGTCACCATGAGCTGATGGTGTCATAACGACAGTCTGATGTCAAATTGGTGTCGATGTCACAAAGGGTTTGTGATGTCAAAATGGCATGTCAGATCTTAATTGTCATTAGTTTATAGTGAGGATATGAGAATGAAATCATAATGACCTACACAAATGAACTGTGATGACACAAAGGCCATGTGTTTTTGTTAAAAGTGCTAAAATTCCTAACAGGTTTGAGTTTTCAAAATGTTAATGATATAAAAATGGGTTAGTGATGTCAAAACTAGTTTGTAATGTCACATCTTATTTCAAATTTCAATTGCTACAAGTTCACAATGAAACACGTTCATAGAAAGATCTTGATATCCCAAAGGTCATGCATTTTCTAAGATGTGATGAGGGCATAATAGATTTGTAAAAGTATGATGGTACAATAATATCACAATTGCAATATGATGTCAAATTATGTCATAAGAGTGTTATGTGACAATTAGTTGGTGATGCCATAATAGTGATGAGTTCAAAATACCTTTGTGATGTCGGAGTAGATTGCTGATGTGACAATGGCATGCCAGACCTCAATTGTCATTAACTCACAATGAGTATATCATTTTAGAATGTGATTGTGAGGATTCCAAAGGCATTTGTTGGCACAAACGTGATGAAGTCAGAACAGATTTGTGATGTGACAATGTGACACAACAGTCATTACATCTAGCAATGTGATGTCACAATATTCATAATGTCACAGTACATTTCAAATATTTCCCTAATTCTAATGACAGCTTGTGGAATAGAGCTAAGTACTGAGTCCTTCATAGGTTGCTCTGTGCTGAGTCTTGCACAGGGAGCTATGTGCAGAGTCTTTCACAAGGTGCAGTGTGCCGAGTCCTGCATTGGGTGCTGTGTTCTGAGTCTTTCACAGGATGCTGTGTGCTGAGTCATGCGAAAAGTGCCACGTGCTGTGTCCTTCTCAGGATGCATTCTTTCATTGGGTCCTTGTAAGAGCTACATACTGAGATGATGATTATGCAGACAAGAGGTTTGAGCTCAGATATGTCTCCATGGCAGGGACAAAATTATGTATTACTGAAGACTAGAGACTTGTCTCCTGAAGACCTTGAACTCAGGGCCTAGGCTCTGACCATTACCTCTTGGGCACATGGCTACCACTCCAACATGTGGAACCACAGACCCCCTTACAGCAGAGTGCCATGACCTAGGGGGTCGATAGCTGCCTTCTCAGGAAGCTGAGATCTGAGGATCTGGGTTCCAAACTATCCCAGACACAAAAAGTCCTATGAGACTATTATTTCCAATTGACCACTAAGAAACCTGAAGTGGAAGCTTGGTACTTTTGGCTCATGACTGTCATACTAGCTACTCAGGAGGATGAGATCTGAGGATCATGGTTCAAAGCTAGTCTGGGGCAGGAAAGTCCTTGAGACACTTAGCTCCAATGGGCCACCAGAAAAACTGAAGCGGCTCTGTGGCTCAAGTGGTAGAGCACCAGACTTGAGCTGAAGAACTCAGGGACAGCACGCAGGCCCATACATCATCTCCTACAACCAACAACAACAAAAGAGCAGAAACAAACTAACAAATCTGAAGTAGAGGACTGGGAATGTGCCTTGGGGTAGAGTGCTTTCCATATATGAAACCTTGAGCTTGATTTCTCAGGACCACATCACCAGAAAAAAGCCTGAAATAGCTCTGTGGTTCAAGTGGGAGAGAGTTATCCTTGTTCAAGAAAAACAAGGTACAGTGCTGAGTTCAAGATCCAGGACTGGTGTATGCACGCACACACAGGGACACACACACACACACACACACACACACACACACACACACACACACACACACACACACACACAGACCAGAAGTGAAACTGAGACACAGAATGGTAAAGCACTGGGCTTCTGCATTGAGCTCATGTTCAGCATCCAGGTCCTGTGTTGAACCCAAAACCTAGCCACCTAGGGCCCAACAAGGAGAGGTCAAATGTTTCAAGACATGATGAGCTTCACCAGCCCTAGATGACACGAATCTTTCTGATATGCGATATGTGCTTGGATATCCCAAGCTTCCAGAAACCTAGGAAAGGTATCATAGGCCCATCATCGCCTGCAATTAAACATTTCATTAGGTTCAATATCCTAGTTTTTGGCCAGAAGAACTCCTGAATTATATTGAGCACTGTATCTGAACACAGGAATATAGTCTCACAATGGCAGGATAAGTGCAGGGAACTTGGTCTGCCAAGGGAGGTTACACAATTGAAGGCATCCTGTCAAAACAGAGAACTAGGGAGAGAGATAGCTTGGGGTACAAAGAGGCCTTTTTCTCCTGGCCTTCAGAGCCTACCCACACTCATCCTCACTAATTGGTCCAGATAGAGTTGTTTCACCGCTGTACAGGGATAAGGCCTTTTTTGTTTGCCTGTTCAGACAGTGACTGAGACTTCTTACCACAGCATGGGGTGGGGAGAAACCCTCAGGCTACACTGGGAACAGTAAGGGGAGTCCCTGAACATGCACTGTTTCAAAAGCACTCTCTATGCTATGAAATCATTGTATTAAAACAAATTTCCTAGTTTGGTGCTGTTCATTATAACTACTCTGGAACTACACCTAAAGGAACATCCATACACACGCAAAGACATGGAGGTACAGGCCCTTTGTGCGGGGGGGCACGTCCTGGGGTTGGATTATGAGCCTAGGCATTGTCCCTGAGCTGCTTTTGCTCAGGTAATGCATTAACCTTCAGTCGCAGTCACACATCTGGGCTTTTCTCTGATCTCTTAGAAATAACAGTGTCATGGACTTTCTAATACTGGCTGGATTCAGACTAAGGTTCTCTACATCTCAGCCTCCTCAGAGCTTCCCTTTCTTTCCTTCTTCATGTTTTACTCTGGACAAGCTGACTTCTTAACAGGGTCATTCCATTGGTTTGAATTTATAAGTAAACTACCCAAGTTCTTTATAGCTGCTTTCTCTGAAAACGATTTTCTCTCATCATCTTCTCCTTTGGTCACAGGTTTGCAGCCAAAAGTGAGAAATGAGTGTTACAGGATTTGGGAGCAAATGTCCACAGGACATGCCAGTTCAGTCACTTAGTATTGAGCTGCAGTAAATTTACTGTCTCAGGATGAGTGGATCGAAAGCTGGAACAATCCTCATGCAGTCTGCACTGCTCTTTTGCCTATAAAATGACCTAATAATTATGAGTGTTTCTGAACTTAAGTATCTAGAACACACTAGAAACATCTTCCTGTTTCTGTTTTTCTCTAGTACCTCTCGAGATTTAGACTAAAGGTTTGTGAGGAGCGGTTCCTCAGCGAATCCCTGAAGAAAATTGCTTGAATCCTCCTCAGGAGATCGCCGTCCAAAGCCAGCCTGAGCAGGAAGTTGTGAGCCTCTTTTCTCCAATAAACCACCAGAAAACCAGAAGTGAAGCAGTGGCCCAGAGGGTAGAGCTCCAGCTTTGAGAGAGAAAGCTAAGCAGGAGATACTGGCCAGAGCAGGCAGGAAAGCCTGAGAGGTGCTTATGTCCAATTTTTATCTACCAGATGGCTGGAAGTGGAGCTGTGGCAGTGGTAGAGCCTCAGCATTGAGTAAAACAACTCAGGATTGCATAAGGCTCTGCGTTTAAGCCCTGGGATGACCACAAAAAATTCAAAGAGAGAATGCCAAGTTATGTATCCGTGCCTTACCTACTTATGTTTGTATTACCTCCCTGAGTGCAAACAGACCATATGCAATGCTTCTGCTTTTATTTACTGATTTATTTTTCAGAGATGCCTGTTGCACAAACTGCATCATAATCTTCATTTCAGGCCCATCGCTTTTCTCTTCCAGGGTACCAGGCCTGTGTCCTTATATGATGCACACTTAGGCTCTCAGCAGGGTTTATTTACATTTTACTATGAGGCCAACACAGGAACAATCACAAATCAGGCAAGGGAAGACAAGATCAGGTTTCTTAGAAGTAACTGGTATTCACAAAAATTAACTTGGGGAGAAAAAACGGCAGCCTACATATGTACAAAATACCATTAATAAAAAGATGAGGGGGCTGGGCATGTGGATTAGTGAGAGACTGTTTGCCTAGCATGCAAGAAGCCCTGGGTTCGATTCCTCAGTAGCACATACACAGAAAAAGACAGAATTGGTGCAATGGCTCAAGTAATAGAGTGCTACAGATAGTGCCCAGGCCTTGAGTTCAACCAAGAACTGGCATAGGTAGGTAGGTAGGTAGGTGAGTGGGTAGATAGATAGATAGATAGATAGATAGATAGATAGATAGATAGATAGATAGATACAAAGATGATAGATGAATCTGGTCTTGGATGTCAAGAGGGAAGAAGGGAACAATTAGCAGTCATGAGGCCTTCGGCAGTGTGCCAGGATACCAGTATCGCATTCACATAACCACAGAGCAGGAAGACTGTCTCTCTCCCACTTCTCAGGCAGCTGAGGGACCCAGAGCCAAGAGGGGAGAGCCAGGTGCTTGGAGAGAGAAGAGAAACGGCTCTGCTTCTCCTTGGCCTGGGGATTGGCATTAATGATTTGCAGAATGAAGGAAGGAGAATGGATTCACCGAGGTAGAAGAAGGGCCTTCAAATCTGACAGATGGAGAGTCAAGAACCCACTTCCTAAGACCAAAAAGCAGGATTTTTCTACTCTGTTCCTCCCCTCTCCCCCACTAAACTGTCTCTCTATTGGTAACCTAATGATAGCCTGAGGTTGCCTTAACCTGAGGGAGGAAGGTTAATCAGTCATTGTTTGAAGAGGTTGAAAAAAGCCTGACCCTGTTGTAACTCTAACAAATGTTTGAAGTTCCCCCCCTGCCCGTTGCTGGTTGTGCCTGGAATGAATGAAGTGGTTTTGCAGCTCACTTTCCTGTTGAGTGTGTACATTCTGCCTCCTAATCCTGCAGGCCTTGGTCTCTTCACCTAGCCTGGCTTTTGCAACTATTTTCTGTCCTTCATATACAGTAATACATTGGAGTTCTTCCTGCTAACAGGGCTAGGGCTTGGACCCTGAGAACTTCATTTGAACCCAGGATGGGTCAATAATGTTTCTTTCCTGCTTCTACAGCTTGAGAATTCTAAGAACATTTAGAGTGCAAGTAACTTCTCATCACCAAGGGAAACCCAGGAAGCTCTTGAACATCTCACCTTTCAGAAGTGGAAGTCAGAGTGTCATAGACTTTCCTACTCTGGCTGACTTTACCCTGTGATCCTGAGACCTCAGCCTCCTAAGATAGGTTGATGGGCGTGAGCTACTGATTCTCTGCTAGGTTCACAACTGTAATGACATTTGCAGTACAAGTCAACTGCTTATCACAAAGGGTTTGGGGAGCATATTAACCCTTTCAACATTGGACCATTCAGAACCCTGTAGCACACAAGGTTATAAGGCTAGAGTCTCAGAGGCTGGGTATATGGATCTACTAAACTTGAACCTTGAGCTCTGACTCCAATTCTGGTATACATCAGCATTCATTTTCCTGAGAATGTTCTCTTAATTGGCAAATAGGAAAAGTACTTTGATTAACCCTCACTTTTTTCCAGTTGTGTGTCTCGAACTCAAGCCAGGGTAATGTCCCTGAGCCCTTCAGCTCAAGGCAAACAGTACCACATGAGCCACAGTGTCTTTTGGTGGTTCATTGGAGATAAGGGTCTAACAGGCTTTCCTTGCTTAGCCTTTCTTTGAACTGTGGTCTTCAGCTCCCAGTCTCCTGAGAAGCTAGTTTTCCAGATGTGAGCCACCAGAATCTGGCCTATTATTTTTGAAAGTCCTGGGGCTTGATCTTAGGACTTGGGCACTCTCTCTGAGCTTCTTTTTCTCAAGACTAGAGCTTAACCACTTGAGCCACTCCACAGCTTCTGGGTTTTTCTGAGTATGTGGCACTGAGGATTCAAACCATGGCATTCATGCATGCTGAGCGAGCTCCTTACCACTGTCACATTTCTAGCCCCACCCTTACAGTTTTATCCCTCAACTTGCCTATTCTCAAGAAAAGGCCTCTGATTATAAATCATCTAAAGAAATCCCTATAGGAAGGTGTCCAAAGATGAAGAAGACAAAGCTCATCTGTGGGAGAGACTCTAAACATGTGAAGACTGTAACAAATGCTTCCATTTAATTATGTATCATGTTTCAACACTTAATAAAGTATAAATGAAAATGAGTCAATGTCCTAAATTATTGTGAATCATTTTATAATAGATGTAAAACATGTACTAAATATTATGTGTATAATAATACTAAATACAATAAACAATAAATAAATTAATCAAATAAAAAATAAAATACAAAATCAATAATAAAAAATATATGTAATAAACATACATATGTAAGTATATATCATATATTACACATGTATAGAAATATTTTTTTCCATTGCAAGGTGCTCATTTGGGCCCTCAGAACTCTAGCCTGAATTTGTTTTCCTCAAAGATAGTAAGCTTCGCCTTCACCTATGGTGCAAAAGAGTTACCTGGAGGGTGAGATCAAATCACAGCAATTACAGAAATACTGGCCCCAGTTCCAAGACAGTGGCTTAATTTTTTTAATGAAAGCAGTTATGTTCATTCAGTTCCATACAGAGCATTTAAAAAAAAAGCAGTGTAGAATTTTGTACATCTTTTCAGACATCCTTACCTTACCCCCAAAGTGCTTCTCTGAGCACTACATTGTTTCTTTTTTTGTACATTTTTATTGCAAAAATGTTGTACAGAGGGTTCACAGTAACATGAGCAAGGTAATGAGTTCATTTCCTATTGAGCATTGTTGCCTCCTCTTTTTTTTTTTGTTTTCCCCCTACCATCCCTTCCCTCCCATCTCCACAACTACTCCCCCTGCCGAGTTCAGTGACTTTTTTTTTAATTTTTGGCTTGGCACGGGGTTTGAACTCAAGTAGTGGTAACTCTGCACCTTCCCTCACATTGCTACAGATTTACCAAGACCCTGAGTTCAAATCCCAGGCTTAGGAAGGAAACTGGCAGAAATTCCAAATGAAAGAGCTTTATTTCTTTTTAATTTAGTTAAATAATTAATTAATTGTTTTATTTATTCTTTATTTTGCCAACCACGGGGCTTGAACTTAGGTTGTGGCAACTCTGACTCAGCTTCCATCACCCTAGACTGTGGTGCAGTCTGTGGACCCATAGCTGATCCTGAGATCCTAGGCCCTGAGGATTTGCAGGAAGAAAAAAAAGTAGGATACCACAAAAAGTGGCGAACTTCAGAGGGCTGGGGTATTACGTCTTTTTCTTTGTACCATGGGTCTGCATGACAAGGCTACAAAGTGGACGTGACCGGCCGTTGCTCAGACATGCAAGGCAAGCACTCTACCACTGAGCCACCTTCTATTTTCTCATTCCTGGAAGAAGCTGCACATGAAGACAACACTGATCCTTATTTTCAGTCTGTACCTTTGAATAAGGAGGAACATCTTTCCTCTGCTCACCATCAATTCCCTACTTTCTAGTTAGAATGACTTAGAATAATAAAAATGTAAAAAGAGAAAATAAATCATCATGAAAAAAAAACAGATGCAGAAAATTCATTGTATTTTTCCCACAAGTTCAACCAATATGAACTATTGGGGAAATACATGGACACCTTATTCCCACTGGCATTGAAAGTCCCTAGTTAGGCAATTCTGATGAAGATGAGTAACAAAATGAAAAAGTGAGAAATCGTATCAATTGCAAGAAAAAAAAAATGGAGTAGGATCCAAGAAAATTTCTTCTTTGGGCTGCTGAAAATAATCGGCTTACTAGAGTGTGGTGACTATTTTCCATAAAAGCTACTCATGTGAATACTAGGGATGACAATGAATATACCCCTCTTCATCGGGAAGCCTACAGTGGACACTTAGACATTGTCCATGAGTTGGTGGCTCAAGCAGCAGATATTCATGCAATAATTGTTAATGGCTGAACACCCCTGCGCAGTGCTTACTCGTGGAATAATACCAGTGTGGAGTCTTTCTTACTTCATCATGATGCAGATACAAATGCTCAAACTAAACGCCTCTTGACTCCCTTGCATCTTGCTGCTGGGAATATAGATAGCAAAGATACAGTGGATCTCCTTCTGTTGAACCATTATATCAAACCAGGTCTGAAGAACATCTTGCAAGAAACTGCCTTTGATATTACCAAAAGGATAAGTATGTATCACTACCTCTTTGAAGTTGTGGAAGGCTGTACAAATTGTTCTATGAAGTTGTAATGTTTAGGTTAAGTTTCTTTTCTTGTATCTTTTTTTTGTTGAATTTTATTATTTTACTGTGAAAACACCATACAGAGGGGTTAAAATTACATGAGCAAGGTAATGAGTACATTTCTTATCAAGCATTGTTGCCTCCTCCTTTATTTCCCCTTCCCATACCTTCTCATCTCCCCCCCACTCCCCTCCCCCCTCCCTACCCCTTCTCCCCAGCCAAAGTTGTAAAGTTCGGTTTTCTACATGACGTCTTGTACATCTCATTGTTGCAATGGGTCAACCTGTATCCCTATTTAAATAATTTGTTTTTTCCCTTCCCCTCCACAAATCATACCAACATCAAATACAAATAAAGCAGGGGTTATACGGTGGTGGAGGGACATACAAAGCAACAAAGAAATCATCTTATAAATATGTTAGAAACAATTGCAAGAAAGAAAAAACATTGAATCCTTATCTTGGGGTTCATTTCGCCTAACATCAACTTATCTGACCATTTCTGCTTGTCTCAGACATATAGTAGTTATTGCAAATACGGGAAACCATGGGATCTATGTTTCTTTGGGCCTGGCTTACTTCACTTAATATATTGTTTTCCAAGTCTTTCCATTTTCTAACAAATGGGGCAATGTCATTCTTTCTGAGGGAGGCATAAAATTCCATTCCATAGACTTCTATTTTCTTAATCCATTCATCTACTTAGGGGCATCAAACAAGACCATACTAAAGCTACCAGAACAACTATGTTTATTGCAGCATTATTTAGCATAGCTAAGATATCAGTTATGTTTCTTAAACATCAAAATGCCAGTCCATTCTTTGTGTCCATATAAAATATTTTCACAATCCAAATAACAGCAATATCTTACTGTAAAAATTCCGTGGAATTTTTACAAGTGAATTGCCTGACTTTGATGTCAAAATGTATTTGAGTTGTTTGTGTACATCTATAATGATTTCTGCAGATTTTGTGATTTTTTAATCAGAAATAATTTGATCTTATCTGTTGAAATGAGTGTTATAGAAACTAAAGATATTTCTGGTTCTTGTCTGAAAAAAGTATATTTTAAAATATTCTATATTCTGTGTTTGCATAATATCCATAATCTATTTCATTCTTTCCTAGATATATTTTGAATTCAACATTGTTTTATAATATATATATATATTTATTAATGAATTCCTTAAGAAGCAGGAATTAGCAGTAAGCAATAGTCAAATGCAAGTCAACTTAAAATGAAGGACGAGATCACAAAATCTAAGAGAAAGTACTGCGATTCAAACTTTCAATTTACAGATGACCAGCCCATATGAGTGAACAAGATCACAAAGTGTCACAAGATTATTTTTAATACCCCTCCCCTAATGATTAATGAACGATTTCAGTCCAGCATAAATGGGCCAGAAAAATAGCTCCTGGAAGGATAGATCCACAATTTGTCTATAAAGGCCATGAAAACTTGACTTAGAGGTCAAATGTAATTAAAAAAAAACATTAATTGAGAAGATCCTTAGTGCTTAATAACACTATGAGATATACATGTTGCCCTGTCAAAAACAAAGTTTACAACTTTGGTGCGGGGGGGGGGGGGGAAGTCGGGGTAGGGGGCAGGGGGAGGATGCAAAGGAATGGGAAGGGGAAACAAAGGAGGAAGCTACAATGCTTGATAAGAAATGTACTCATTATCTTGCCCATGTAATTGTAACCCCTCTGTACAGTATTTTCACAATAAAAAAATACACAGGTACTTCAGTAAAACTTGGTTCTGTGGTATGAAAATGTCATTCTCACAATATTTAATCTCCTGAAAGTGTATTCTTTTTCAAGTAATCTTTGAAAAATCAAATTCGCAAACCAGGCGCTAGTGGCTCACGCATGTAATCCTAAATACTCAGGAGGCTGAGATCTGAGGATCACAGTTCAAAGCCAGCCCGGGCAGGAAAGTCCGTTAGACTCTTATCTGCAATAAACCACTCGAATATCAGAAGTGGCACTGTGGCTCAAGTGGTAGAGTGCTCGGCTTGAGCTGAAGAGCACAGGGACAGTGCCCAAGCCCAGAATTAAAGCCCCACGACCTACCCCCAAAAAAAATCACATTCGCCAAAATAACATTTGACAAATAGATGATACTTAGTGGCAATAGAGTTACAATAGAATTGATTTGCTTACACAGCACTAATGCCAAACAGGTTCAACCATTCATTAAACTGTAGAAATAGTACCACCCATCATTTGTGTTATTCATTAGGTGCCTTTCAAAATTTGTTAACTATATCAGCCTCCCATATTTCAAACCCAAACGTTAGCTAATAAAGTAAATTTCATCATTTAATAAGGTACATTTTAAAAAGTCACAAATAGTTGCCTTATCATATGTTATTTTGTTTTCCCTATCTGTCTAACATAGTAAGTCTTGAATATGGGTACTCGTCAGAGATGTGAAAAACATAAAATCTGTCTTCTATTTCTATCATATTCCTCTATAATAATAAATTTTAATTTTCTTTTTTTTCCCGAAACTTAAATGTAGTAGAAAATATTATCCCATGTAAAATAAAATAATCACACACCATTGTACAAAGCCATTTGTAAAAATTGGTAATTTGGAATACATTCTAAACCATTTTTAAACTTTCTTGTTGACTAAAGATTAATCTTCCAAATGCATGAGAATTACATCATGTCTAGGTGCTTCACGCCTCCAGTCTTGCAAATTATTATTGCAGATGAATGAATTATGGAAATATAAGCTGACATAAGTTCAAGTATATGCAGGATTGAAACTCCATGGAATGTATATAAACCTTTTAAACTATTAACAGACAGTTTAACAGAATGACTATCAGGAAGTTGAAGCCAGAGAGGAATAATAGTAAATACATAGAATGAATGAAAAATGGAACAACGGGCAAATACAGCTAGAATTTCAATATACATGTGATAAAGGAAGTGGTAAAAATGAAATAAATCTTGGAGAAGGAGTTGGTTCACAATGATAGAAGGAGTGAAACTGATCCAGGAGCATTGGACAATTAGATGGACATATTTAATTTTAAAACACTTGCACAACCTTTTGAAATTCAGTGAAAAAACACACAAAAATTACAATCAAACAGCAATCTCTAGAGAGTATGAATATAACCTCTCAAAATTTTAAGCAGTTAATGAAGGGCTGTCTTGGGAAAAGCAAACAAAACTATTCAAAGAGGGCAGTTTGGGGCAGGGGAGAAATTTGAACAGATTTAAATAGATTGTCTCAGGTTATAAATCACCTATATATGCTGCAAATGTTATGTTCCTTCTGCGAGTTCCCTCTGTCTGAACTGGATACTCCAGTCCTGAGCCACACTTGATAGCTTGTGAAGATAGAATGCAAGAGAAAAGATCAAGAACCCATTACTCGGCTGGAGAGAAAACAATTCTCTATGTTTTCTTTCATCTCTCTTCACTACTCTTTCTTCATACTTTTAAGTCAATTGATTTTGAGTTATATATTTCCTTCTTTCTTCTGGAAAAGTAATTGGTGAAAGTAATTCACTAAATAGTATTTGCCATTTTTTTTATCATGCGGTTTACTTGTTCAAGGGAGTCCATTAAACTTCACCCCTGCATTTGGTTGCCATAAAAACCCAACATTGATGTTAATCAGGACAAACTGTAATGTAAAACTTTGTCTACAAAAAAACCAGTCCAAGAAACTGTGATCACAAATATTTGGATATCCGTTTTTCTTTTTTCTTTTACCTTGAAAGTCTTCTTGTGTCGGGCTGGGAAGGTGGCTCAGTGGTGGAGCGCTTGCCTTGCATGCTTGAGGCCCTGAGTTCGATTCCTCAGCACCACATAAGCAAAAAGAAAAAAACCGGAAGTGGCATTGTGGCTCAAGTGGTAGAGCGCTAGCCTTGAGTTGAAGAGCTGAGGGACAGCGCCCAAGCCCAGAGTTCAGGTCCCACGACCGGACCTGAAAAAAAAAAAGAAAGGAAGAAAGAAAGAAAGGAAGGAAGAAAGAAAGAAAGAAAGAAAGAAAGGAAGAAAGAAAGAAAGGAAGAAGGAAAGAAAGAAAGAAGGAAAGAAAGAAAGAAGGAAAGAAAGAAAGAAGGAAAGAAAGAAAGAAGGAAAGAAAGAAAGAAAGAAAGAAAGAAAGAAAGAAAGAAAGAAAGAAAGAAAGAAAGAAAGAAAGAAAGAAAGAAAGAAAGAAAGAAAGAAAGAAAGAAAGTCTTCTTGTGTCTAAAGTGCCCACAAACATAAGTACTCCACCATTTTTTGGTTCAATCACTTCTAACCTCAAAGATATGTTTTGCTAACAAGACGCTTAGAGGAAACTGCATAATACTCCACTTTTATCTTCTCTCTTCAGACTCTCGTTAGATACCACATCAGGAACAGTGAAGTTATTCTTTGCAAAATTATTTCAATAGATTATTTTTCTCTTAATCTTGCATTTGCTCAACAAGATGTATGGAAGAGAATAAAGTTAAATCACCCATACTTTGGAAGACAATGTTCTGTTACAAAGGACAATGCTTCTATGTCCTACTTCTATGTCCTCCTCTTAGCTCTTGCCTGATTTCCAATTAATCACAGCTTCTTGGCTCCAAGTGCAGTGAAGCTGAAGGACTCTAAGGCCTCCCCCACAGCTACATCTTCATGGTTTCTCCTTTAAAACTCTTTTAAGTTTCCTCCTTTGGATGTGGGATTTATTTTCATGTCTTCATTAAATAAGTTCTGCATTGTAGTGAGCCAAATCGGCTCTGTAAAATCACTTTAGGTAGCAAAAATATTACAATCTATATCAAAAAGTTTTGGCCTCCTTCCACTGCTGAAGCCAATTTGCTCAGCTAGGGCTTCTAAGAACACTGTTTTCTTACTTTTTCCATGTGCTCAGTTCTTTTCTGAACCCAAAACTTTTTGGCTTATGTAATAAGAGATGTCTTCACTATCTCATTTTAATAAGGATTTATATTTGTGAGCCACTTAGAAATGTGAATCACTGGTTTGAAGTATCCAATCAGATTTTTTTCTGTGTTTCAGTGCTTCAGTGCAAAGACATTGTGGAAAGTATTACAAACAAAAACTGTAAACCCAATACCTTTTTTCATTGTGGAGGGCACTTTCTCCCTAAATATTTTGACCCAAATTATCTTTTTCAGAGAATTACTGTTTGGTAATTAAAGGTCAATTCACAAATTTTGATGTCTCTTTTTAAAGAAATTTGAATTAAATTGCACTATAACCTTGTTTCACACAGTGAGAGAATATTTCCTGGGTAAGGACAGTTTTCAAGGGAAGCTACAGGATTTACAGCAAGGTTTCTGAGGTTTGATTGTTTAGTGTGAAAATGAGCCATCTTCACTCCACTAATTATCCATGGATTTTTTGCATGAAAGCCTATTTTCCCAGGCAATTTTAAATTTTCTTAATAGGCTATGTTGTTTAAAAGTTTGAACAATTAAAATTTACGTGTCATATTTTTAAAACTCTTTTGAAATTCCTATATCAAAACCGTGAATTCACCAATCCCAATTCCACCTTTACCATCAAAAACAGTTAACACGTTGTTTTCACGATATAGTGTCCATGCAACTATTATTTTCCAGTGGCTTTGTTATGCATATATATGACCACATAAGCTGATGTTGAACAAAATGAACTCCAAGATATGGAATCAGAGATTTTTATTTGCGGTTGTTGGTTTTTATGTATTATGTGATCTCTATTTTCTTTGATTTTTCCCCTTTGATTTATCCCTTGCTGTATTTGATTTTGGTACCCTGTGTATTGTGTATACATTTACCTTCATTAGGGAAGGGAAGAGGAACATCACAATGGTGACACAAATAACAAAGGCCAAACCGATGCATTAGCAATACTCACAAGACAATACGTTGGAAATATACATTACAACTTGTGAAGGGTACATAGGTGAAGGAAAACTGTGAGAAAAGTGAGGGAGGGGGTAACAAGTTGGAAAAGTTATGTATTCACTACCTTACAATTACTGTAACCCGACTGTACATCACTTTGACAATAAAATTAAATTTAAAAAATAAGCTGCATAAAATAAAATTTCACTATATTGGTATAGTTAATATTATTCTTTATATAGTAAAATTTTAAAAATCAATACTATTTGGCATCTAATTTGATTTAATTACCCTTTCTTTATCAGAAGGTCGTCAACTTGAAAGTTATCCAACTAGACAATATTTTCACAATATACTTGTATATTTTGGAAAAAATAAATTTAGCACTTTCACACACATAAAACCGAAAACAATTTAATTCTATGGAAACCCATAACTTTTAAAAATAAATAAGTTGTTAGGACAGAATATATGTGTTGTTCAAAATTCCTATGACTAATAACTACTCGTTTTCAAATTCTGAACTTTCCATACCTGAGAGATTCAAAACAGTACTTGTTTTCATGTTATATAATTCTGCAATAGATGCAGTTTCCAATGGAGTATTAGAGATTGAGAAGTCAACAGAAAAATAGCCACATTCTTATAGAAGATAAAACTATGGAGCATCTGTAATAATTCTTCAAGAGTAAGCATTCCCCAGCTTTATGCCATAAAGTCATCCTAGCCCAACAGTTTCCAACTTGTAAGGTGCACCTTAAAGTTCCGTTATTTCACATCATGAATAGCTTATCTTTACTGTGAAAAAATACTGCACCTCTGGTATTGTGATGCCCTCCTTGTTCTGCAAAGAACACCACAATAAACTCAGTTGAATCAATTTTCCCCCTGTGGTATTCTTGAGATCAGAACTCTTGCAAATATTATTTATATTTTTTAACTATCATAGATATTGAGGATACTAAGTTAAGAAGATTATGGTTCAAAGCCCATCCAGGCAGGAAGATCCCTTAGAATCTTATTTCCAATAAACTTCTCAGAAAAAGCCAGACACAAGTGGCACTGAGGTTGAAGTGGTAGAGAAGGAGCCTTGAGCTCAGAGACAGTGTCAAGGCCCAGAGTTCAAGCCCTAGGTCAAACCAATAAAACAAAAACAAAAATTGGGCTGGGAAGTTGGCTCAGTGGTAGAGCGCTTGCCTTGCATGCATGAGGCCCTGGGTTCGATTCCTCAGCACCACATAAGCAAAAAGAAATAAAGCCGGAAGATGCGCTGTGGCTCAAGTGGTAGAGCGCTAGCCTTGAGCTGGAGAGATGAGGGACAGCACCGAGGCCCAGAGTTCAAGCCTCACGACCTGACTCCCCCCCCAAAAAATAAAATAAAAATGAACCCAAACCTAGCATTTTTTCTCATTGTATACAGAGGCACATAACTAAGGAAATTGCTTCCTGTGTAACATATAAGTAGAAGAAAGAAGATGTCACACAATTATTCTCTTCATACCATGTTATACCAAACCCTCAAAAATGCTTTTTCTAAATTTATAAATTAATATCATCCATTTGTTGGCAACTCTGTCTAAATTATTCACATTATCATTTTATACATGAACTGTTGGAATGATCTATTAACTAAGTTCTAATTATAACTCTCTTGAAACAATATTCTAGGCAAATAGAATGCCAGAATCATTTGTGAATTTGTCAGTTAAAACCTCTACTTAAAAAGAATTTTATAGTATCCAATAGAATATGGAATTACAAAAAAAAACTATTTATTTTGAATCTAAATTCTAATTTTGCAAGGTCCACAAAGTCCTACATTAGATGAACTGTGCTATTTCTCCGGGCTTAAATTTTGTAAACCTTCATCATTTCTTTGGCATCCAACAGAATGATGCTTACTTACTTTTTCAAATTTTGGATGGGAATCATGAGCTATTTTGCATCTAAGAATGTTCTGTAATGAAGAGAGATTAAAACACAACTGAGGATTATATATCAGTTGCATTTGAATAGGAAATTTGACTTCTCAAATCATAATGACAAAATTAGCCCAAACTTCCAACTGTGTATTCTTTTCTTGTAATTTGGTTTGTTTTATTGAGACAAAAATTATAGTACCTGGTCCAGTGAAGGTATCACTATGTAATTCCACTCTCTAATCTCCTTTCTTAGTCTGAGTGCTAGAATTCCAGGCTTGTATCAGATTGCCCTGCCATAGTTTGTTGGTTTATTTAATCTAGAAACACACTAGCAAATCTGAACTTCTCTGATGATCTTATCCATTGACTGCTCAGATTGTTTATGTACAGTTTTGAAAGATGTTCGAACATTTGACACAGTATATGAACATTTTCAGATGCACATGCAGGAGTCTCTGATTCATTCCTCCATGGATCTGATCCCTTTAATAATGATTACTTGACTTTCTTACTATCTCTAGTCCCTACCTATGTAATAGTCTCAAACTTGTTTGAAGAAAGTTCACCAGAGGACTTTTTAATATTAAAATTTATCACTTGATTATAGTTTTACTCAGAACATATTTTCTATTGCTTTCTAGCTTTTCTACATATTCTGAGAGTTGTTTCATTTGTGTATTCGTGGGTGCACATATAAGTGCCCCTGTGTGTATGCATATGTTTGTATGCATGTATGGAAAACCTCAAGCTCTTATTCAACAATCTTGCTCATGAGTAGTATTTCATCACTTGAACTGTTCTTCCAATGCAGCTTTGGCTGGTTAATTATAGATAGTGTCTAAAGACTGTTCTGCCCAGGCTGGATGCAAACTGAATTTCCCAGACTCCTTTACATTCTTAAGTTTTATTTTTCCAGGAGTATCAACTTTTAAACTACGAACATTTTTGTGAGTGTTGTCTAACCTGTAGCCCAGATTTTTAACTCAAGAATTCATATAAAGATAGATGAACATACGCATTACATATGCTGAATGTACACTGTTAGAAATGTGATCTTAAGCTGGGTGGCGGTGAGATCTGAGGACTGAGGTTCAAAGCCACCCCGCGTAGGAAAGTCCCAGAGACTCTTTTCTCTAACTACAAGAAAACTGGAAGTGGCACTGTGGCTCAAGTGGTAGAGCACTAGCCTGGAGCTGAATAGCAGAGGGACAGTGCCCTGGGTTCAAGTGCCACGACCACCACCACCACCAACAATATATATATATATATATATATATATATATATATATATATATATATATATATATATATATATATATATATATATATATATACAAAGAAATATGATCTTTGCCTCCAGGTTCATTGCTAGTATAATCCCTGCTCTTTCAAGATGGACTTTTTCCAGTTAAGTCCATTCTCTTATATCTGAATTGCATGGAATCAGAATCATACTTCTATTCTACTTTTTACAAATTTGCACGATTGGAAGTGTGATTTAGAAAGGGAGTGGCCTCATACTTCATTTTCCACTTAGGAGAAATGCTTTCTCTATATCACTTCTGTAAATCTACATACTGAACTTGGCTTCATTGTTTCAATGTTGTCTTATTTGTAGATCCTTCTATATTGTATTGAACCCTAAAACACAGAACTTCTCTTTCTCCTATTATTGCTATTGTTTCTCTTACTGTTAACTCTTGTACACTTGGAAAATAATGCACAGCACATACCCTCACAAAAAAATGATCTGAGAACCCTCTTCCCATTTAAAATTCACCTTAATTTACAGAGCACTTTTGAAGTTTGAACTCAATGTACTCATGGATAATGCATTTATAATCAATATAAATTTCATATTTTCTTTTTACTAAGTTGTCTCTGAAACACTGCTACATGATGTCCAAAGGTGTCCTTGTGCTTTTTCAATGAAGCCAGCAAACATTCATTATACCTCAAGCAGCACCATAAATTGTTGCTAGAAGTAACTATTACTGGAGGCGGAAACTGATCCCAGGGGAGGAATTGAACATAGAGATATGACAAAGTTCAAGTTAATTTGTGCTTTCCTTTTTACTGTACAAGAAAAGGATCCAAGGCTTGAGGGAAACTCTGTCCCTGACTTTTCGAGTGCGTTTTTTACTCATATAAAACTGGCTTATAAACTTCTGGTTGATAGTATTACAAAAGGAAATAATGTGCCATTTGAGGGCCACCATAGAACAAAAGGAAATAACGTTGTTTTAAAAGTGTTCTACTGCAAAGAAAAAAAGACATGGAGATTTTAAAGTGCTTTATGGATGGATATTTCACTTCTGAGATGATTCGCTTGTTGCAGGATTTAGTTATCCATCCCTTTATTCTGGTCCTGAGTTCTCCATAGGAAAAAGGATTCCAAAAAGGCAGGATCCAGTGAGTATAATCAGCAAAAGCAGTCTCTTCTCATACCAGTACTCCTTTAAGGAGTGTCCCAAAGAAATACCTGGGTTTTTTTGTTTGCTTGTTTGTTCAGTTTGTGCTGGTTCTGAAGCTTGCTCTCAGAGGCTGGAACATGTCACTGAATCGATGCCTTTCCTGCCCACCTGTCCCCAAAGCTAATACTTTACTGCTTGAGCAAAATCCTCACTTCTGGACTTTTTGGTGGTTAATTAGCGATAAGAGATTGACAGAATCTCCTGCCTGGGTTTGCTTTGAACTGAAATAGTAAGAAAGCCAAGTGATGGGCTGAGAAGGTTACTGAGGAGTAGAGTGCTTGCCTTGAATGCATGAGGCCCTGGGTTCGATTTCTCAGCACCACAAGAGTAGAAAAAGCTGGATGTGGTACTGTGTCTCAAGTGGTAGAGCACTAGCCCTGAGCTGAAGAGCTTAGGGACAGTGCCCAGGCCCAGAGTTCAGGCACCATGACTGCCAAAAAAACGCCAAGTGACATCAACTGTATCAAGATTTATTTTTTGAACCAAGAAATACTAAATGATGTTTATTATAAAGCTAATATTTGACAATTTTTAAAAGAAGAGAATATGTCCAGCGAAGAAGCCATAACTTAAATAACAGCAAAAGTAAGTGCACTGAATCATTTTGGTATTATTTTTTTCTGCTTTGGAAGATTACGATTGACCTTGTCCTTCCTTTGGGGGAAACTTAAAGTCATATTTGCACTTTTTGTTGGTCGTGGGGCTTGAATTCTGATCCTGGGTGCTGTCCTTCAGCTATTCATCTCAAGTTCAGTGTTCTACCACTTTAGTTATGGCACCACTTCTGGGGTTCTGGTGGTTAATTGAAGATATGGTTCTCATTGACTTTCCAGAGCAGGCTGGCTTTGAACCGCAATCTTGTGGTCTCAACCTCCTGATTAGCTAGGATTAAAGGCTTAAGCCAACAGCACTCAGCTCATATTTCCATTTACTGCACTTAATGACACTATGTGGACAAAGAATGGAAATTTGAATCAAATGATGACATGGCAGCTTTTCAGAAAAAATTGAGGTAGCAATAAATAGTCCTCCTATTCCATTTTGTTACATTAATGACTCCTGAGCTATGCAACCCTTACATTAGCAACCCCTTGCCATCTGTGTAGGTGTATTTAGTATCAGGAGAGACTTAGATTTTTAGAAACCAAAAGGGATCAGGTCTGGAAAAACAACATAAGAGAAGATACATTTATCACACAGAGATTAAGAACTAGCCTAAGAGATTTAAAATGCTAAAGGCAATGAAGAATAAACCTGGTTGATAACTAGTTCTTCAATAACCAAGAATGGTTCCCCAGAATGATTTCTGGTATGCGTTAGTTACTATCATTTGTTCCTTCCTTCTAGAGTTATTCCTTCTCTTGTCCCAACTGATAATTTGCCTCTGCCTTTTTGGTGCCATGACTGACCAAAAAGATTTCCAAATCTCACTTAGACTATCCTTCTCATTGTGATTAGCAGTGACCTCTCAAAAGCCTGGAATCTTTGAATTTCCAGAATTAATCTTCACCTGACATCTAAGCACATTCCTAGCATTAATTGTTGGGACCTAATGAACAAAACTTTTTTTTCAACATAGTATCCTAATATAGGTAAAGTACATGAATTAGGGAGTATTGTCAGGTATTAGTATGGAAGGAACAATATATATTCCAAGTATGGATTATTTATTTTGCATTTACTAACTAATTTTTTTATGTTTTTTGGTGGTTTTTTTTGCCAGTCCTATAGTCCTGGAACTTAAACTCAGGGCTAGGGAAATATTCCTGAGCTTTTCCTTTCTCTCATGGCTAGCACTCTACCACTCTAACACTTCCAGTGTTTCTTTTTCTGTTTATGTGGTACTGAGGAATTGAACTCAAGTTTTCATGCATGGTAGGCAAGCACCGTACCATGAAGCCACATTCCCAGAGCTCTAAATGACTTTCTTAAGAAGGTATTATATTTTCTTTCCATAACTATGTATCATAATTTTGGCCAGTTGCTAGAAAAGAACGTAGAAAGCAATATTAAGTCCAATAAGGCTGGATGGACAGTGAATAACTGTCACGGTCTAGCCAGGGCACAGAGGGGCTTACCTCATAGGACTGGTTCAACAGACTGAGTGAGACAGTTCTTAACCCACAGCCCACCTCCAGAATGAGAGGGCCACCTTGGGTTCCAGCCACATGGGGACACTGGGCCACCTCTTCAGCACCCATACAACCACTTCCTGTGAGAGAAAGAGAGAGAAAGAAAGTCAGAATTACAATTAAGCTGGGTGCTGGTGGTTCAGGACTAAAGTCCTATGAGATATGATGAACATGGTTCATAGCCAGCCTAGCCGGGAACGTCCATGAGACACTTATCTCCAAAGAACCACCAGAAAACTGGAAGTGGCACTGTGGCTCAAGTGGTAGAGTGCTAGTCTTGAGCTGAGGAGCTTGAGGACAGCACCCAGGCCCAGAGTTCAAGCCCCACGACTGACAAGAAGTGGACTTCCCACCACAAGAAGTGTGCTGAATACCACACATTCTCCTAGGGACCATGGCAGAGAAGTCAGGCTGAGCTTTCTGTCAACTGGAGGTCATGAGATGGTCACCTGCCTTCTCCGTGACTCATTTTCCCCAGCTACAAAACTGAACACAGTGAAGGATCTCCTTCCTCATGGGAATAGGATAAGGCTGAAAGAGAACCATGTTTTGTTTCATAAACCCGTACGTGTCACATGAGTAATAACAGGCCCCATCTGAGCCCTTTCCCAGTTATCTTACTGCCGTATGCTCACAGAATTGCCAAGAACCGTATCTGACAGCCGCTCCTTCTGTTCCTGGCCCTGCTCTAGAGATCCCCCTGTATTGATCCCTTGTTTCCTCACAACTGTCCAAGGAGGAGACTGAGGTACAATGGTGGAGGCCCAACCCAGATCTTTATGGCTGCTGTAAACTAAGTTTGGGATAATCATCTAAACCAATGACTGAGCATGACACTATATGTCTACCATCCCAACTAAGGAGGACCGGGCCTCGTGGCGCACACCTGTCACAGATAGGAGGACCACAATCCAGCCCAGCCTGAGCACATTTTGAGTGAGTCTCTATCTCGGAAATGCCCAAGACAGAAAGGCTTGGATACCATGGTAGAAGACCTGACTGGCAAGCCTAAGGCCTTGAGTTCAAACCCTAATACACCAAAAAGAACGAGAGTCCCAGTGGCAGAGGCTCATATGTATAATCCTAGCTACTCAGGAGGCTGAGATATGAAGGTCACAGCAAAAGATTTAAAATAGGTTTGGCCTCACCCATCAGAAGTCATGATGAGAAAACCCGGAGTCTGACTTATGCTGGTGCACTCCATACCAGCAGGGCTCACATCCTTACTAAGTGCTGGCCATGCTCTCTGTCCCCCTAGGAAGCCAACCCCTGTGGGCCCCATACTCAGGTCCTCCCAAGCTCCAGCTGCCACCAACCAGGCCCAAAGGAGTAGAAAACTCAAAGGCACACAGGTCCCTTGGTCTTATAATTTAAGGTTGCTGAGTCCCCTTCAAGCGTCTCACACTTCCAGGCCCCAAGACCTCAGCCACAAAGCCCATGCATCCCCCAAAGGTAGCAGGCAGAAGTTACCAAAGGACCCAGCCTCCATATTACAATCCACTTCTACACACACACACACACACACACACACACACACACACACACACACACACACACACATACACACACAAATCCAGACCAGTGACAGAAGACTCGCCCATGCAGCACCTGCAATTTTCCAAATGATCACTCACCTGAGTACAGTCAGGTTATACAAGGAGGAAGATGATATATCTGTCTCTCTCCTTCTCTCTCTCTCTCATGCACACACACAGACACACACACACACAGACACACACACACACACACACACACACACACACACACACACACACACACAATCTCAGAGCAGTGCATCTCCGGAGTTTTTTGGTTCCTCTTCTGAGACAATGTACAAGCTGGAGCACAGGAGTTCCCTTAGAAGAATCAGGGGTTCCCACCCAAGTGGAGCACCACTCTAATGATGCAGCACCACACACACACACACACACACACACACACACACACACACACACACAGATTCCGAGCAGTGCCTCTCCAGAGTTTTTTGGACAATGTACAAGCTAGAGCACGGGGGTTCCCTTGGAGGAATCAGGAGCTCCCACCCAAGGGGAGCACCACTCTAATGATGCAGCATACTGTGCCTATCCCTTTCTCCAGGGCCAGTCCCTTGACTCCCCAATCACCAAAACTCTAGGCCAGGACGCTGGGTAAAGGAGTCCCGAGACAAGCAGGGGGTCATGGTGACCCCAGAGGTGTGTCTGACCTGAGGTGGCGGTGGTATTGGGGAAATGGATGGGGTCCTAAAGGCTACATACATGGACTTATTTCCAGCCTACATGCTTCTGGCCCACATGGCAGATTCTTGGGAATCCAGGACCACATTGTCTGGGAGCACCAGCAGAAACTAACAGAGCTGGGAAATGTGATCACTCTGTGAGAACTGTTGACAGTTGGGGGAGGGGACAGGCTGGGTGTATGTGTATGTGTGTTTAGGGGGGTGTTCCTCCCAGATATTCACATTCTGCTCTGACCCCCAGCACTCTCACTTCCCTAATGGGCTCTTCTGGGACCCTCTCTTCAAGTGAAAGGGTGACCAAGCACAGAGGACAAGGGCTCACACAGCAAGAGAGACCTATCTTCTGCATCCAATGCCTCAACCCCCAGAAAAAAGGAAAAGACCCAAGAAGGCAAGTGTGGAGGTGCTGCTCCCCACGTCTGACTAAAGCCACCAGGTTCCCACCAGGAAGATGAAGGGTGCAGATGAGTGGCTGTGTGGCTCCCACTGCTCCAGGCCAGGGGCTCTGTGGTGTCCCCTCCTCACCCATCCCTGCATCTCCCTGTTTCTTCTGACACTGGCAACTAGGGATGGGGGTGGGATACTCTGGTCACTCCCCACTCCCACCCCTGGGGCACATTTGTGGCAGAGCCCAGGCCAGACTGTATGGTATGGGGGAGCTGGAAGTCCAGTCGGGGGGGATCGCATGGTGTGGGGGTCACAGGGTATGGGCCCAGGAGGAGGCCACTCACATGTGCTACTGGGAGAAGCTGTTGGAGGCAGCTCCGGGTGAATTCGAGCAGCGAAGGCAGTAGCATGGCAAATACTCATGCCTGGAACAGAGACAGGGGGACCTGGACCAGGTCGGGGCCACAAGCCTGCCTGTGGAGTGCCATCACTTGAGGACTCCAAGAGGTGCCATGGGTCCAAGCAAGCAGTGCTCGGTTTGAAATGCAGTGCCACATGGAATGCTGAAGGGGACCAGGGCGTGGGCATGTGCGTGGCAGGGCTGAGCAAGACCTCTCCTCCTACGGCTTGAGTCTCTTGATCACCACTCAGCCACCTCTACCTTCTTCAACTGTTGGTAGTGGTGTCAACCAACAGAGGAATCCCAGTGCTATCAGGCAACATAGAATGTGGGTGTGACCACCATTCTTACATCCCATTGGTCAGAAAGAACCATGAAAGAATGGGAGTGTGGCCGGAATCCTGTGATGCAGACAGAATGGGCAGAGTGAAGATGACAATGGCTCCCCCAGCCCCTTTCCCAGGGAACTCTGTCCAATTCAGTTGGGGACAAGATCGTGACCGGCTTTAGATTGTTGTGTATGTCTGTTTGTTGCCAGTCCTGGACCTTAAACTCAGTATCTGGGCAGTCTGTAAGCTGCTTTTGCTCAAGACTAGCCCTCTACCACTGGAGCCACACAGCTCTACTTCTGACTTTGTTGGCATTGAAGTTGGACAGGGGTCTCAAGGACTTTCCTGCCTAGGGTGAGTTTGACCATGATCCTCTTATCATAGCCTTGTAAGTATCAAGGCGACTGCTGAGAGCCACTGGTGCCTGCCTGATCATTGGTCTTGCTTATGTTGTGGCACAGACCTGTGAGTTGCCTATCCTCGGGTTGAAGTGGTGGGAGCTGGAGCCCACAGTAGGAATCCTGGTCCTGCCACCTCCAAATGGCAGGAGAACCTAAGAAACTCATTCTTATCCATAAGATTACCAATGGAATGTGATCAATGTCAAGATTGAATGAGTAGTTCTTGAATGATTCTAGGATCAAATTATACACAATTATATCCTAGGACACTGATCGATTTTAGTTAATACTTCATTAAGTATTTAAACAATCACATACATTAAATGGAGGCAGAATGAAATACCTAAGAATTCGACCTCACATAGTATAAAGGTGTAATTTTTTCTGGCAGGTTTGGGATTTGAACTTATTGTCTGGGTAACTCTGTTGCACTGTGTGTTAAGGGGAAGCTTGCCTCCTTGAAATCAGGAAATTCAAGTCTGTTCCTTAGGCCTGAATTGAATCCCCAGCACTAAAAAACATCCTATTCATGTACATTTTAAATATATGATTTATATTCATGTACATATGTTCACTCCATATTACACTCAGTATAGTTATTTTTTTGTCTTTTTCTTGTATTGACCGTTTATTTTATTGACTATTATGACACATAGAACATTGATTACATTGATTACGTAGGATTATAGGTCTGCATATGTATTCCACTTTATACTTGACACCCAGGACTTTCACAGAAAAGGAAAAAAAAAAAGTTTCACCATCAGCTTCTTACTCCACGATTAATTGTTTGGAGTCCTGGCATCTGAATGCATGGCCTACAAGGCCAAATTCATGAATGGGTGAGTGTCAACACGCCATCCTGGGGCAAATTGAGCTGACAGGCAGTTCCCAGGAACTGAGATCAAGCCCCAGGGGTTGACAAAATATGAACAGATTGACTTGCAGATGACAGTACAATAATAAATATATATGTTTATATAGTGCCAGAGATGTCTATACATTATTCAGTTATATAGAATACATTCCTACAAATTCTGGGGTATTTATTATGCCTCCATGTAATTAATGTTACTGTTTCATCCTTAATAAACTATTAATTAAATCAGTGTCCTGAAATTATTGCATTCCTGTAAGTAATAGTATTCTTTTAATGCTTCATAAATATTAAATAAAATCAATCAGCTTCCTCAAATCATCTTGTCTAATTTTATAGGAGAATCATTCACGATCAACTCATTCAACCTGACATTGATAACATTCCTATGGATGGGAACGAGTCTCTTAGTATCTCATGCCATTGGTAGGTGTCAGGACTGGGATTTGAAATCAGGGCCTATGTTGCCACATGGTCCTATGGCTTCCCCGATAGTCCACCAGCCTTCAGCAGTGCAAGGTAAAATACCCTTTGCAACAGTGTCATTTGGATCCAGGAGGGTCACCTCACAAAGGAAGAAAACATAAAAAGGCCATCTCCACATTTTCCTGTGATTTTTTTTCCCTTCAAGGCCTAGGGATCTAGGATCCCAGGATCAGCTGTGGGTCCAGTGGCTGCACCTCAGCCTAGAGTGATTGAAGCTGAAGCAGAGTTGCCACGACCCGAGTTCAAGCCCTGCTCTGGGAAAAAGTAAAATAAAATAAATTTAGCTCCCTGGCTTGCAATTCCCAACATTTATTCTGCCAGGTTTTGGATTTGAACTCAGGATCTGGGTAAATCTTCAGTGGATGAAGGGGAAGCTCACCTTACTTGAAGATAAGAATTTCAGGCCTGTTCACTAGGCCTGAATTCAAGCCCCAGCCTTTGAAAACTTACTATTTATATAAAGATAGGCTTTGTACTTACCTATAGATGTTCAGTCCGTACAAGTTTGGCGTGGTTGTTCCTTGTATTTATTGTTGTATTCATTTATTCACCATTGATTTTACTGTCTATGATGACAACCATTCCATTTATTACATTAATGACATCCTATCACATAGCATCTAGATTTGTAGAAGTGTTTTCCATCATGCCTGACACCCAGGACTCTCAGAGAAAAGGAAAACAAGTTTCACACTCAGCTTCTTACCCCATGATCCAATTGTTGGTAGTGCTGGAATCTGAACTCAGGGCCTAGCAGGACTAAGTGGCAAATAGGTCAATATGAAAACACCATCTTGTGAGCAACTAAGGAGGAAGCCCATTCCCAGGATATGACATTGATCCCCATGGTGGGCCACAATAGTTATAAATTCATTGTTTAAACATAGGATCTATATTTACATATATGTGTGGATAGCATCTTGTGTTCGGTGTACTTCTTATTTTGTGACTTATCCATGGAGGTATTGTGTATTTTACTGAGTAGTAACAGATATAACAGTGTTTACATGGATGACAACCTATTGCCATGTCTATAGGGTTTCTTATACTTTCTCCATCCTAGTTGAGACATAGGACATTCGCAACACAGGAAAATAGGTGAATCGATTGGCTTCTCACATCAGGATTCATATTTTTGCTGTGTTGGGATTTCAACTCAGAGCCTAGCAGGCCCAATTCAGGAAAGGGTCAAGGTGAGGACACAGGCCTGTGAGCAATGAAGGAGATAGGCCATTCCCAGGACCTGACATCGAGTGCCAGGGAGGGCCAGATAGTCATAAATTCATAATTTAAACATAGGATCTATATTTACATACATGTGTGGGCAGCTTCTTGCATTCAGTGCACTTCTTCTCCTTATTTTGTTCTTAATTCATGCCGGTATTGTGTATTTTATTGGTGACAGGTATTAACTGTGCTGACATGGATGACAACCTGTTCCCACGGTTATAGGGTTGCATATGCTTTCATTCTCCATCCTAGATGAGACCCAGAACTTTCACAGGAGAGGAAAACATTTGCAACGACTGGCTTCTGACATCAGGATGAAAATTTTGTCAGTGCTGGGAAGTGAATTCAGGTCTGGGTAGTTCTGTTGAACTGTGATGGAAGGGGAAGCTCACCCTCCTTGAAGACTAGAATGTCAGGCCAGGTCCAGGGCCTGATTTGAAGCCCCAGCACTGGACAAAATAACAAGCCCACCTTTTTTAAACATAGGACCTCTCTTTACCTACAAGTATGTTATGCAACTTGCATTCAGTGTTAGTTATTCTTTTTATTTTGTGTCTTATTCATGGATGTATTGTATGTTTAATTGAGTACGATGACAGATATAACTGTGCTGACATGGATGTCAACATATTCCCATGGTTATAGAGTTGCCTATATAGTATTCTCCATCTGCGCTGAAACCCAGGACTTTAACAAGACAGGAAAGCAGATGGATCAATTGGCTTCTCATATCAGGGTGAAGCTTTTGGCAGTGCTGGGATTTGAACTCAAAGCTTAGCAGGCCCAATTGGTGAATGGGACATGGTGAGCACACCACCCTGTGAGCCACTAAAGAGCTGGGCCGTTCCCAGGACCTGAGATTGATCTCCCCAGGGTGGGGGCCAATATAGTCATAAATTCTCAATTTAAACAGAGGACCTCTATTTCCATACATGGATGGGCAGTACCTTGCATTCTGTGTAGTCATTCTCATTATTTTGCCTTATTCATTGATGTGGTGTGTATTTTCTTGAGTATAGAATAACAAATATAACTGTGTTGACCTGGATGACAATCTATTCACATAAGTCGAGAGTTGCCTATGCATTCTCCATCCTAGCTAAGACCTAGAACATGCACAGCACAGGAAAGAAAAAAAAAAGTTGCAAATACTGGCTTCTCACATCCGGGTGAATTTTTGTCAGTGCTGGGATTTGAACTTGGGGCCTAGGAGGCCCAACTGGCCAATGGGTCCACGTGCGCACTCCAGCCTGTGAGCCATGAAGGAGCTGGGCCGTTCCCAGGAACTGAGATCAAGCCCCAGGGAGGCCACAATAGACATCAATGCATCATTGAAACATGGGATGTATATTCACATCTGTGTGTGGATTGCATTGATCATTTAGTGTAGTTATTCTCTATTTTGTATGCTATTCATGTATGTAGTGTGTATTTTCTTGAGTACATGATGACAGGTATAACTGCGCTGACATGGATGACTACCAATTCCCATGGCCACAGGGTAACCCATGCATTCTCCATCCTAGCTGAGACCCAGAACTTGCACAGGAAAGGAAAACAGGCACAACGATTGGCTTCTCACATCAGGATGATTCTTTTTGCAGTGCTGGGTTCTGAACTCAGGGCCTAGCAGGCCCAAGAGGTGAATGGGTCCACGTGAACACAACAGCCTGTGAGCCACTAAGGAGCGGCCGTTCTCAGGACCTGAGATTGAGCCCCCAGGTCGGGGTAGGGGGAGGGTGCACAGCAGTCATCCATTCATAAGCTGAAGGTAGTATGCAAATAAGTACATATAGAGAGAGAGTAGGAGAGATGGCCACCTGTGATGGAATTGAATCTACTGTGTGACTACCGATTCTTGGATCTTTCCTGATGCCTCCATTTCACAACTGATGATTATTGTCATGCTTCATCAAATCTTCATTGCAAATAAGCAATACCCCATTATTCTTGCCTATCATTTCCTACTCCATCACACATGAACTACTGATTCAAAGATGACATCAATCGCATTCCATAACTCTTCCTAGGTCCATAAACTAATATCTTGGGATCTCCCTCCATACCATCTTAGTATGGTGGCTGAATTCAAGCCTCAGGCCTGGAAAACATACTCCTTATATACATTTTAAAGATAGCACTTATACTTCCATACAGATGTTCAGTCCATATCGTGTTTAGTGTGATAGGGTTTATACTTTCATATAGATGTTCAGTCCATACTGTGTTTTGTGTGATTATTCATTTTATTTCTTGTTTTGTTCATTTATTTACCATTTATTTTATTGACTCTGATGACACCTATACCATTTATTATATTGTTTATATCCTATCACATAGCATCTAGATTTTTAGATGTGTTCTCATCATGCCTGAAACGCAGAGCTCTCCCAAGAAAGGGAAACATGTGTCACACTCGGCTTCTTAATTCAAGATTAAATTTTCACAGTGCTAGGATATGAACTCAGGGCCTAGCAGGCCCAATTCATGAATGGGTGAGTGTGAGCCTGGCAGCCTCTGGCCAATGAAGCTGTCAGGTGGTTCCCAGGTGCTGAGATTGAGCCCAGGTTTGGCCAAAACAGTGATACATGGAAAAAGTGCCAGAGCCGACTATGTATTATTAAACGACATCAACTACTTTCCTACCAACTCTTAGGTATTTATTATACTTCCATTGAAGGAATATTATTCTTTTCATGCTTAATAAACTATTAATTAAGATCAATCAGCATCCTAGGATTCTTTCATCCAATTTTAGACTAACAATACACGAACTACTCTTTCAATCAGTATCCTATGCATAGGAACGAGTCTCTTGGGATCTCCACCACTGGTAGGTGTCAGGACCGGGATTTGAACCTGGGGCCTAGGTTGACAGGTGGGCCTATGGTTTCCCTGATAGCCCGCCAGCCTTCAGCAATGGCAGGTCAGGTCCACTTTGCAGCTGTGTCATTCAGAACCAGTAGGATCACCCTGCAAAGAAAAAAATTATAACCACTCCCAACCCTCTGCGGCTCACTACTTTTGGTGCTGTTCCACTTTTTTTTTCTTCCTTAAAGCCCTCTTGGCTTGGGATCCCAGAATTGGCTATGGGTCCAGAGGCTGCAGCCCAGCCTAGGGATATCAAAGCTTAGGCAGTGTTGCCATGATCTGAGTTCAAGACCAGTGGTTGGCAAAAAAAGAACAAACAAACAAACAAATAAATACATAATTTATTTATTTAACTAAATTAAAAAAATAAAGCTCCCTGATTTGGAATTTCTGCTAGTTTTATTTCCTATCCTGGGATTTGAACTCAGGGTCTTGGTAAATCCAAACCAATGTGAGGGAAGGTGCAGAGTAGCCACTACTTTAGTTCAAACCCCATGCCAAGCCAAAATTAAAAAATTAAGTCACAGATCTTGGCAGGGGGAGGTAGTTGTGGAGATGGGAGGGAAGGGATCGTAAGGGGAAAACAAAGGAAGAGGCAACAATGCTCAATAGGAAATGTACTCATTATTTTGCTCATATAACTGTAACCCCCTGTACATCATTTTTACAATAAACATCATACAAAAAATAAACAATGTAGTGCTAAGAGAAGCACTTTGGGGGTAAAGGAAAGATGTCTGAATAGCTATACAAAATTCTACACTGCTTTTTTTTTTGAAAAGTTCAGTATGGAACTGAATAAACATAACTGCTTTCATCAAAAATATTGTCTCTGTCTTGGAATTGGGGCCAGTATTTCTGCTATTGCTGGGATTTGATCTCACATTCCAGGTAACTCTTTTGCACCATGGGTAAAGGCAAAGTTTACTGTCCTTGAGGAAAACAGATTCAGGCTAGTGTTCCCAAGGCCTGCAGTATGGCCTTGCAATGGAAAAATACTTATGATATATACTTACATATGTGCGTTTATTACATATTATGATTATTGTCATTGTTTTTTATTTATTTTTTTAATTTTAATTTTTATTTTTTATTGTGAAAATACTGTACAGAGGGGTTACAATTACATGGGCAAGATAGTGAGTACATTTCTTATCAAGCATTGTAGCCTCCTCCTTTGTTTACCCTTCCCATCCTCCCTCCCCCCTACCCAATCCTCCCCCCCCAAGTTGTAAAATTTGTTTTCGACATGACAACTTGTACTTCTCATTGTTGCAACAGGTCCACCTGTATCTTTATTTATTTTATTTTTATTTGATTTATTTATTCATTGTTTAATGTATTTAGTATTATTACATACATATTTATGACATTTTATAAATTTATTATAAAATTATACACAATAATTTAGGACATTGAGTCATTTTTCATTAATACCTTGTTAAGTGTTGAAACATGATACATAATTAAATGGAGGCATTTGTCACAGTCATCACATGTTTAGAGTCTGTCCCAAGTATGAGCTTTGTCTTATTCATCTTTGGACAACTTCTCACAGGGATTTCTTTAAATGATTTATACTCAGAGGCTTTTTCTTGAGGATAGGCAAGTTGAGGGATAAAATAGTAAGAGTGAAGCTGGGAATGTGGCTTATAGGTAGAAAGCTTGCTCAGCATGCATGAATGCCAGGGTTTAAATCCTCAGTGCCACATACTCAGAAAAAGCCAGAAGCTGTGGAATGGCTCAAGTGGTAGAATCCTAGCCTTGAGAAAAAGAAGCTCAGAGACAGTACCCCGGACCTACGTTCAAGCCCCAGAACTGGCAAAACAATAGGTCAGATGGGGGTGGCTCACACCTACAACCCTAGCTAATCATGAAGCTGAGACCTCAAGACCACAGTTCAGAGACAGCCTAGGCAAGGAAAGCCTGTTAGACTCTTACCTCCAATGAACCACCAAAAGACCCCATGTGGAGCTTTAACTCAAGTGGTAGAGTGTTCACCTTGAGCTGTAGGGCTTAGGGATAGTGCCCAGGCTTGAGTTCGAGATACATACCTGGAAAAAAGTGAGGGTTAATCAAAGTACTTTTCCTATTTGTTAATTATGAGAACATTTTCTGGAAAATGAATGCTGGTGTACACCAGAATTGGAGTCAGAGCTGAATGTTCAATTATAGAAGATCTAAATGCTCAGGCTCTCTGTCTCTAGGAGTATAACCTTGTGTGACAGGGTTCTGAAAGGTCCAATGTTGAAAGGGTTAATATACACCCCAAGCCCTTTATGATGAGCAGTTTACTTGTATTTTCAATGTTATTATAGTTCTGAACTTAGCAGTGCAAGAGAAGCTCATGCTTGTCACCCTTGCTTAGGAGTCTGAGGTCTGAGGATAACAGGGTGAGGACAGCCAGGGCAGGAATGTCTATGAGGCTCTGACTTCCACTTCACCACAGACAAAGCAGAAAGGGACTCATATGGCAGAGCGATAGCCTTGAGCCAAAGGAGCCCAGGGAAAGAGCCTAGATCCACAATTCAAGCCCAAAGACCTGCAAAACATTTAAAGCAAAGGACAGAAAAAGAAGGAAAAAGACAGCAACTCCCTTTGGGTTTGATCAATCTATTTCTATCTTGGAAGCTCCTGAGGAGCTAACAGGACAAGCAACAAAGAAGGACATGGACTGGGAGAGCAGGCTGAGTTCAAGTGTAGCAGATCCATCTACCCAGCCACTCACGTGAAGATTGTAATCATCTTGTGTCCTCGAGTGGTCTTCTGAAAGGTCACATGTTCAAGAATTCCTGGATTTCCCTTCGTGATGAGAAGTTACTTGCACTCTAAATGTTCTTAGAGTTCTCAAGCTATAGAAGCAGGAAAGAAACATCATTGACCCATGCTGGGTATAAATGAAGTTCTCAGGATCCAAGACCTAGCCCTGTTAGCAGGAAGAACTCCAATGTAACACTGTATTTGAAGGACAGGAAACAGTTTCAAAAAAACGGACTAGGTGCAGAGATCTAGGCCTGCAGGATTAGTAGGCAGAATGTACACACTCAACAGGGAAGTGAGCTGCAAAACCACTTCATTCATTCCAGGCACAGCCAGCAAGGGGGGGAAACCTGAAAAATTTGTTAGAGTCACACAAGGGTCAGGCTTTTCTCAGCCTCTTCAAACAATGACTAATTATCCTTCCTCTCTCAGGTTAAGGGAGCCTCAGGCTATCTTTAGGTTACCAATAGAGAGCCAGTTTAGTGAGGGAGAGGGGAGGAAGAAAGTAGAAATATCCTGCTTTTTGGTCTTAGGGAGTGGGTTCTTGACTCTCCATCTGTCAGATTTGAAGGCCCTTCTTCTACCTCTGCCAGTCCATTCTCCTTCCTTCATTCTCCACATCATTAATGTAAATCCCCAGTCCAAGGAGAGGCAGGGCCCTTTCTCTTCTGCCTCCAAGCACCTGAGTTAGAACCTGGCTCTGCCCTCTTGACTCTGGGGCCCTCCACTGCCTTAGAAGTGGGAGAGAGACAGTCTTCCTGTTCTGTGGTTATGTGAAGGCGATGCTGGTGTCATGGCACACTGCAGAAGGCCTCATGGTTGGGAAGTGTTCCCTTCTTTCCTACTGACATCCAAGACCAGATTCACCTATCATATTTCTATCTATCTATCTATCTATCTATCTATCTATCTATCTATCTATCTATCTATCTATCTATCTATCTATCTATCTATCTATCTATCTGTCTGTCTGTCTGTCTGTCTGTCTGTCTGTCTGTCTGTCTGTCTGTCTGTCTGTCTGTCTGTCTGTCTGTCTGTCTACTTACCTGGTATCTCTTTGGCAGTTCTTGGGCTGAACTCAAGGCCTTGGCACTGTCTCTAGCACTCTGCTACTTGAGTCACAGCACCAATTCTGGCTTTTTCTGTGTATGTGCTATTGAGGAATCAAACCCAGGGCTTCTTGCATGCTAGGCAAACACTCTCTCACTAATCCACATTCCCAGTCCCCTCATCTTTTTCTTAATGGTACTTTTTACATAAGTACCCTACCATTTTTCATCCCCAAATTAATTTTTCTGAATACCTGTTATAAATATGAATCCTGATCTTCTCTTCCCCTGCCTGATTTGTGACTGTTCCTGCGTTGGCCTCATAATAAAATGTAAATAAAGGCTGCTGAGAGCTTAAGTGTGCATCATATAAGGATGCAGGTGTGGAGCCCTGGAAGAGAAAAGCGATGGGCTTGAAATGAAGAGAATGGTGCAGTATGCGCAACGAGCATATCTGAAAAATAAATCAGTAAGTAAAAGCAGAAGCATTGCTTATGATCTGTTTGCACTCAGGGAAGTAATATACACACGTAAGTATGTAGGACATTGATACATAACTTGGCCTTCTCTCTTTGAATTTTTTTTTTTAAATTTTATTTTATTTTATTTGAGAACATACTGTACAGAGGGGTTACAATTACATGGGCAGGATAATGCATACATTTCTTACCAAGCATTGCAGCCTCCTCCTTTGTTTACCCTTCACCTCCCTTCCCAGCCTCCCCCCTCCCCCCCATCCAATCATACCCCCCTCCCCCCCCCCCACCGACATTGTAAAGCTGGTTTTGACATGACATTTTGTACTTCTCATTGTTGCAACAGGTCCACCTGAATCCTTAAACGACTTGTTTGTCCCCGTCTCCTCCACATGTTATACTGACATCAAATATAGTGAAAGCGGGGGTTACACTGTGGGGGAGGGACATACAAAGCAACAAAGAAATAACCTTATAAATGCGTTAGAAACACATGCATGAAAGAAAAAAAAACATTAAAATACATATTTGAGGGTTCGTTTTCCTAACATCACATTCTCTGACTTTTTCCGCTTGACTCATACCTATACTAGATATTGCAAATAAGGGAAACCATGGGACCTATGTTTCTTTGGGCCTGGCTTACTTCACTTAATATAATTTTTTCCAAGGCTTTCCATTTCCTAACAAATGGGGCAATGTCATTCTTTCTGATGGAGGCATAGAATTCCATTGTGTATATATACCACATCTTCTTGATCCATTCATCTACTGAGGGGCATCTGGGTTGGTTCCATATCTTAGCTATGGTAAATAATGCTGCAATAAACATAGTTGTGCTGGTAGCTTTAGTGTGGCCTTGTTTGTGATCATTTGGGTAAATGCCCAAAAGTGGGATTGCTGGGTCATTGGGGAGCTCTATGTGGAGTCTTTTGAGGAACCTCCATACTGCTTTCCAAAGTGGTTGAACAAGTTTACATTCCCACCAACAATGAAGTAAGGTTCCTTTCTGTCCACATCCCCTCCAGCATCTGTTGTTGTTAGAGTTCTTGATTTTTGCTGTTCTAACTGGAGTGAGGTGATATCTCAATGTTGTTTTGATTTGCATTTCTTTTATGGCTAGGGATGTTGAACATTTCTTCATGTGTCTATTGGCCATCCTTCTTTCTTCTTCAGAGAAGCTTCTCTTTAAGTCTTTCGCCCACTTACTTATTGGGCAGTTGTTTCTTTGAGGATTTGTTGTTGGGTGGTTTAATTTTTTGAGTTCCAAGTATATTTTAGATATGAGACCCTTGTCCGTTGTATGGCTAGTAAAGATCTTCTCCCAGTCCGTGGGCTTTCTATTGATCTTGCTAGCTATGTCATTTGTCCTGCAGAAGCTCTGCAACCTTATACAATCCCATTTGTCCAACCTTTCTTTGATTTGTTGTGTTTCCGGGTCTCTATTCAGAAAATTTCGGCCTGAGCCAAGGAGACCCAGGGTTTCTCCTATTCCATCCTGTAATGTTTTCAGAGTGTCTGCTTTGAGTTCAAGGTCTTTGATCCATTTGGAGTTGATTCTGGTGCAGGGTGATATATAAGGATCTAGCTTTAGTTTTCTACATGTAGTTAACCAGTTTTGCCAGCACCATTTACTGAAGAGGCTGTCTGTCTTCCATTCTATTGTTTTAGCTCCCTTATCGAAGATTAGATGGCTATAGGTCTGTAGGTTAATTTCTGGGTTTTCAATTCTATTCCATTGGTCCTGAGGTCTGTTCTTATGCCAATACCAAGCTGTTTTGATTACTATGGCTTTATAGTAGAGTTTGAAATTAGGTATTGATTTTCCTCCAGCAGTGTTCTTTCCGTTGAGGAGCGTTTTTGCTATTCGGGGTCTTTCATTGTTCCATATGAATATTTGGATTGCCTCTTCTATTTCCTTGAAGAATGAGGGTGGAATTTTGATAGGTATTGCATTGAATTTGTAGATAGTCTTGGGAAGTATTGCCATTTTCACGAAGTTAATCTTTCCAATTCTGGAGCATGGTAGGTTTTGCCATTTTTTAAGTTCTGTGTTGATTTCCTTTTTCAAGATTTTAAAGTTTTCATCATAGAGGTCCTTCACTTCTTTAGTTAAGTTAATTCCTAGGTATTTTATTTTTTGTGGGGCTATTACAAATGGAGTTGCTTTCCTAATTTCAGCCACACTTTTCGCATTGTTGGCATACAGAAAAGCCATTGATTTTTGGGGGTTAATTTTATAACCTGCTACTTTGCCAAAGTTTTGAATCACCTTGAGTAATTTGGGAGTGGAGTCTATGGGATTCTTTAAATACAAGATCATGTCATCTGCAAAGAGGGAGAGTTTTATTTCTTCTTTCCCTATTTGGATCCCCTTTATGTCTGCATCTTGTCTTATTGCTGTAGCTAGGCATTCTAATACTAGATTGAAGAGAAGTGGAGAGAGTGGGCATCCTTGTCTTATTCCTGAGTTAAGAGGAAATGGCTTTAGTTTTTCACCATTGAGTATAATGCTGGCTGTAGGTTTGTCATATACAGCCTTTATTGTATTGAGGAATGTTCCACGGATTCCTAATTTTTCCAAAACCTTCATCAGGAAGGGGTGTTGGATCTTGTCGAATGCTTTTTCTGCGTCTATTGAGATAACCATGTGGTTCTTATTCTTGCTCCTGTTGATGTGATGAATAATATTAATTGATTTGCGTATATTAAACCAGCTTTGCATCCCTGAAATGAATCCTGTTTGATCGTGGTGTATGATTTTTTGGATGAATTGTTGAAGTCGGTTGGCCAAAATTTTGTTGAGAAGTTTTGCATCAATGTTCATCAAAGAAATGGGTCTATAGTTCTCTTTCTTTTATGAGTCCCTGCCTGGTTTTTAGATGAGGATTATGATGGCTTCATAGAATGTGTTTGGTAGTGAACTTTCTCTTTCAATTTCATTGAAGAGTTGGAGGAGAATTGGTGTGAGCTCTGCTTTGAAGGCCTTGTAAAATTCTGCTGTAAAACCATCTAGTCCTGGACTTTTCTTAGCTGGGAGGTCTCTTATTGCTGTTTCTATTTCAATGCTTGATATGGGCCTGTTAAGATAGTTTAACTCATCTTGGTTTAGTTTTGGCATGTCAATATTTGCTAGGAAGAGGTCCATTTCTGTCAAGTTCTCAAACTTATTAGCATAAAGTTTTGAGAAGTATTCCCTTATAATGTTCTGAATCTTGCTTTTTTCCGTGGTGATGTTTCCATTCTCATCTCTGAGTTTATTAATTTGGGTGTGTTCTCTTCTTTTTCTGATAAGATTTGCTAAGGGTCTGTCAATTTTGTTAAGTTTTTCGAAGAACCAACTCTTTGTTTTGTTGATTCTCTCTATAGTTTTTTTGGATTCTAATTCATTTAATTCTGATTTAATTTTGATTATTTCTTTCCGTCTACTGGATTGGGGTTTATCTTGCTGCTCTTTTTCAAGGAGGTTTAGATGTGTCATTAAATTGTTAGTTTCAGATCTCTCCAATTTGTTGATGTAGGAGCTCAGAGCTATAAACTTGCCTCTGAGTACTGCCTTTGCTGTGTCCTAGAGGAGCTGGTATTTTGTGTGTTCATTTTTGTTGAATAGCATGAACATTTGAATTTCCTTTCTAATCTCTTCCATGACCCACTCATGATTCAGCAGTGTGTTGTTCAGCCTCCATGTGATACCGGACTTTCTTTGGTGGCTTTTCGTGTTGAGTTCTAACTTTATTCCTTTGTGGTCAGAGAGAATGCAAGGTATAACTTCAATGTTTCTGAATTTAGACAAGTTTGCTTTGTGGCCTAAAATGTGGTCTATTTTAGAAAACGTTCCATGTGCTGCTGAGAAAAACGTGTATTCCGATGCTGCTGGGTGAAATGTTCGGTAAATGTCTGTTAAGTCTAGTTGATCTATGCAGCTGTTTAGATCTGCGGTTTCTCTGTTGAGTTTTTGCCGAGTTGATCTATCTAGTGGGGAGAGTGGTGTGTTAAAATCCCCAACAATTAATGTCTTTGTATCTATATGGGATTTGAGGGAAAGTAGTGTTTCTTGGATAAATTTGGGTGCTCCATTGTTTGGCGAATAGATATTTAGAATTGTAATATCCTCCTGAAGGAGAGATCCTTTAATTAGTATGTAGCGACCTTCTTTATCTCTTTTCACGAATTTTAATTTGAAGTCTATTTTATCTGATATTAGGATTGCAACTCCCGCCTGTTTATGCGGTCCGTTTGCTTGGTAGATTTTGTTCCAGCCTTTAACATTGAAAATGTGTTTGTTTTTACAGGCAAGATGTGACTCCTGCAGGCAGCAGGTAGAAGGGTCTTGTTTTTTAATCCAACTAGACAGTCTATGTCGCTTAATTGGAGAGTTCAGTCCGTTAACATTAAGAGATAGGACTGAGAGGTATTTGGGAGTTCCTGCCATGTTATCTACCTTCTTGGGGGCTGCGAAAACTGGGTTCTTCCTATGGTTCTTGGATTCTCAGTTTGGGTGCAGTTTCTTGGCCTTTATTGCGGTCTTGTTGGTTTTCTATGTGTAGGACATCTTTAAGAATCTTTTGTAGGGCTGGTTTGGTGGAGATGTATTGTTTCAATTTTTCTTTGCTATGGAAGGTTTTTATTTGGCCTTCAGTTATGAAGGAGAGTTTAGCTGGGTACAGTATTCTTGGTTGATAGTTGTTTGTTTTTAGGGCATGGAATACATCATTCCAGGCTCTTCTTGCTTTGATTGTCTCTGCTGAGAAATCTGAGGTGATTCTAATTGGATTCCCTTTATAAGTGATTACCCTTTTCTCTCTGACAGCTTTAAGGATCTTTTCCTTGTTCTGAGTTGATCCTGTGTGGATTATAATGTGGCGGTGGGATGTCCTATTCTGGTCTGGTCTATTTGGGGTTCTAAAGGCTTCTTGTATCTGGACAGGCCTATCTTTTTGCATGTTTGGGAAGTTCTCTGCTAGGATCCTGTTAAACAAATTTCGTAGACCATTAACTTCTGTTTCTAGGTGCTCCTCTACACCCATTATGCTTAGATTAGGCCTTCTGATGTTGTCTTCCAGGTGTTGGATAGATCTATCATATTTCTGGGATTTGTCTTGGATGGTTGTATGTTCTTTCTCTATAATATCTAGGCTGTCTTCAATTCCTGAGATTTGATCTTCTGCATGGTCTAACCTGCTGTCAAGACTCTCTACTTTGTTTTTTATCTCTTTTCCTTCTAGTTGGTCAGCTTTGATGGCTTCAAGTTCTTTGTTGAAGCTCTGTTTTAGGTCTTGTATGAATTTCTTTACTTCCTTAATTTGGTGTTCAGTGTTTGTCCTCAAATCACTTAGTTGATTGTTTATGGTTTCTTTGGGCTCCCATTCCTTCTGTTGGGTTCCATTCAGCATTCCCTTTGTGGTCTCCCTGACTTCCTTCAGCTCTTTGTTAATGGATTCCATGAATGCCTTTAGTGATCTTTGTGTGTTCTCTACCTGGTCTCTCAATTCCTGTATTACTCTTTGATTAGCTTCCTCCCGTTCGTGGGATTCCTGCAGATCTCTTTGAGTGTTCTCAGCCTGCTCACGCCATTCCTCCCTTTCTCTTTGAGTATTCTCAAGTTGTTCACGCAAATCCTGTATCAGTTTTTGAGTAGCTTCCTCACGCTTATGATATTCCTGTATAAACTTCTGGGATGCCTCCTCTCTCTCCCTATCACGCAAATACAGAGTCCTTTGTATGTTGTCAAACTTTTCATTTATCATGTTTGCCAGCAGTGTTTGTAGAGCTGTTTGGGAACTCTCCTCTGGATTATTCATTATCTGTACTAACCCCTGATTATCAAGATTGGGAATTGAGATACCCGAATTTGCCATTTTTCTTGTGTTTTTCCGGCTTACTCTGCCCATTTGAGATGAAGATAGCACCAGTTTTGTGCTAGAACACTATCTTAAGGCAACCATCAACCAAAGTGTGCATTTGTACAGTCAATAGTCTACAGATACAATCTAGTTCAACAGATACATCTATTCGACATCAAACAACTATATATTAAAGGGCTTTGAACCGCAGAGAAGAATTTGGAAAACCAGAAATTATTAGGGTTAAGGAGAGATGTGGGTAAAAAATAGGAATAGATTGGTGTGGGGAGGCACAGGGAGAGTTAACTATGTCCTAATCACAATGCAGGAAATAGGTTGGGTAGGATGCAAGTAGAGAGAGAGAGAAAAAGAAGAAAGGGAAAGGGGAATGAAAAGAGACCAGAAAAAAAAATAGAAACGTAAAAATTAATGTTATTTTAGAGATTAAAAGACCATCTATTTATAGAGGAATATGAATATGTTGAGAGAAAGGGAGGGACATAGAGGAGATGTGAAAAACTTTAAAAAAAATGCTTAAAATATTATGTAGGTATAAAAAGGTTGTACTGCTATTAATGAATTTAAGTCTCAGAGGTTTTGAATTGAGTAATAAATTTGTGGATTAAGTGTGTACACAATGGGGGATAGGGTCTACTGGTTAACTACAGGTTTATCTGAGGATGTGCAGGACAAGAGTTAAGTCACATAAAGAAGAACAAAGAGGAAAAGATGGAAAGGTTAGGAAAGTGAGAAGAAAAGATCAGAAGTTCAGTAGAGCTAGACAAAAAACAAAAAGATAATTAAGAATGAAAGAAAAAGAGAAAGAAGACAAGAAAAGAAAGGAAAACACACATTCACGTATTCCTAAAATAAAAATTATAAGAGGAGAAAAAAAAAGTTAATGGAAAACAATTATTTTTTCAGAAGAGGCAAAAATTAAAGATTAATAAAAGTTTTAGAAAAGCAAAAAAATTTTTTATATATACAAGGTAACAAAAAATGAAAAAAAAAACACAACAAAAAAAAGAAAAAAAGAAAAGAAGAAGAAGAAGAAAAAAAAAGTTCTTTGATTTTTTTTTGGGGGGGGGAGGGGTGGAAAGAGTCCTGTATCTCCCTTTTGTCTGTAACCAGAGTCTGGTTGGAGTCTCTGGTCAGCTTTAGGTCCTGTGGCTTGATTGGTTTCTTAAGTCAGTTTGTTGGAACAGGCAGAAAAATGCTATGTTTTACACAAGATTTTGAGATCCCCCTCCCAGGTTAGTTTATGGGAGGGTGGTCTGCTTTGAGAATCACACAAGAGGGGGATGCAGTGATGAGGCTAGGTTTTGGGTAGAGTTGAGGCCTTTCAACAAACAGGAGCTTTTCCCTGGAGCTATTTTGTGAAAAAAAACTCACAGCACCCAGCCTGGAGCCATTCTCAGGGTTTCTGTTTTTCAATTGATTGTGGTGGCTGCTAGAGGGAGGGGCAGCCTCTGGCTCTGGTTACCCGGTGAGGAGAGCCACTCCAATGGCTGGCGCCTGAGCTGGGTGACTTTTCCCTGGATGGAACTGAGTCTGTGAGGTCACTTCGCCGTTAAGTTCTTGTGACCTGCTAAATGACTAGTTTTATTCCAAGGCCTGAGCTGGAGCTAGCCGCTCCTCCGAGCTTTGTCGGTATCCAAGATGGAGATCACTGGCGCTGGGGGGGAGGGGTGGCCTTCCCTCCTCTGCTCCCTGAGAAGGAGTGAGGAAGTCGGGGTTCTACTCACGCCGAGTCTTGGATCCGGGTCGTCTCTGGTCTGCAAAGTGCAGGATGAAGTTGTCTGCTCCTTGTCCATTCTTGCTGGTGTTGAGTAGAATCCGCTCGTCCGCTGCGTCTGGCTCCTTCGTCCCGGACTGTGTCTCAGGTATGCCCCCGCGGCGGCGGTGGTCGCTGCCGCGACCCTGCCGCCGCAGCAGCAGCTGCTGGCAGGCGCTCAGATGTGTCTGCTTGGCTTCCCCTCTCTTGACTAACTCTCTGTCCTGTGATGGCACACTTGGTGTGATTCTCTGGCTTGGGACTGTTCACTGGAACTCTGAAACTGTTTTCTATGCAAGAGCTTGTTCAGATTCCAGCTTCTCCTCCGCCATCTTCCCGGAACTCCACTCTCTTTGAATTTTTTGTGGGCATCCCAGGGCTTAAACACAGGGCCCAATGCAATGAGCTGTTTTGCTCAAAGCTGAGGCTCTACCACCGCCAGAGTTCCACGTCCAGCCATCTGGTCGATAATTGGACATAAGCGCCTCCCAGGCTTTCCTGCCTGCTCTGTAAAGTATCTCCTGCTTGGCTTTCTCTCTCAAATCTGGAGCTCTACCCTCTGGGCCACGGCTCCACTTCTGGTTTTCTGGTAGTTTATTAGAGATAAGAGGCTCACATACTTTCATGCTCAGGCTGGCTTTGAATGGTTATCTCCTGAGGAGGATTTAAGCACCTTTCCTTGGGGATTCGCTGAGATGCCAATCCACAAAACCTTTAGTGTAAATCTTGAGAGGAACTAGAGAAAAACAGAAACAGGAAGATGCTTTTAGTGTGTTCTAGATACTTAAGGGTGTAGACAAAAACATTCATAATTATTAGGTCATTTTATAGACAAAAGGAGCAATGCAGACAGTCTGAAAATCGCTCAAGGTTTCAGTCTTCTCGTCCTGAGATAGTAAATTCAGTGCAGCTCAATGCTACGTGACCGAACTGGCATGTCCTGTAGACATTTGCTCCCAAATCCTGGGACACTCATTTCTCATTTTTGGCTTCAAACCTGTGGCCAGAGGGGAAGATGAGGAGAGAAAATCCTTCTCAGAGATTGCGCCTATAAAGAACATTGGGTAGTTTACTTATAAATTCAAACCATTGGAATGACCCTGTTAAGAAGTCAGATGTCCAGAGTAAAAAATGAAGAAGAAAAGAAAGGCAGGTTCCAGTGGCTGCTGACTGTCCCAACTACTCAGAAGGCTAAGATGTAGAGAACCTTAGTTTGAATCCAGCCAGTGTAGGAAAGTTGACAATATTATATCTATGAGATCAGAGAAAAACCCAGAAATGGGGCTGTGACTCAATTTTAATGTGCTACCTCTAAGCAAAAGGAGTTCAGGGACAACAGCTAGGATTAATGTCCAACCCCAGGACCTGCCCCCCACCAAAAAAAATACCGTGTAGCTACATGTATTGTACATGGATGGATGTATCCCTATAGGTGAATCTCCAGATTGAGAAACAGCAGAACTTCTGGATTTTCTGTTTATGTAGCACTGATAAATCCAACCCAGGGCTTCTTGCTTACTAGGCGAGCACTCAACCACTGAGCCGCAGGAGTAAGTGAGGTATAAATAGATAGAGCTTCCTGTATATAAGTATTATATACACAAAAGGAGAGATGTCTGTATATTATTGAATTATAGATAATATTACTACCAATTATTGGTTTTAAATTATGTCTCCATTTAATGATGTGTCCCAGTTGAACAATTAATAAAGCATTAATGAATAATTACTCAATATCCTGTTATTATTTATCATATATGTGCATACATCCATACATATAATTACATATTTCATAAATGAGACAAATTAACTTATGTATCGTGTGTTACTACTAATTATTAGGTATTTAATTATGTCTCCATATAATTTTTATTCTCTTAATGCTCAATAAAATATTAATTAAACTTAATCCAAGTCCTACAATTATTGCATCTAATTTTATCCCAGAATGATTCACTACTAATTCAATCTGTTTTTCTTCCACCTATTTCATTTCTTACATTTATGACATCTTATTGCATAGCATATAGATTTGAATAAAATTTATACATCCTACCTGTCACTGAACACTTTCAAAGAAGAGGAATACATGTCACACTCGGCTTCTCACTCCATGATTACATTTTTGACAGTGCTGGGATCTAAACTCAGGGCCTAGAGGCTCAGTTCATGAATGGGTGACTGCCAGCACAGCAGCCTCTAGCCAATTCAGCTGCTAGGCAGTTCCCAGGCCCTAAGATTGAGCCCTGTATGTTGATTCCATATTGCAGTTAGTGTAGTTATTCATTTTATTTTTTTGTTTTATTCATTTATTTACCATTTATTTTATTGACTCTTATTACACCTGAAACATTTACTACATGTATTACATAGGATATAGCTTTGCCTATGTATGAAACTTCACACCTGACACCCAGGCCTTTCACAGAAAAGAAAAACGTGTCACCTTAGGCTTCTTACTCCACCATTCAATTTTGTGAGTGCTGGCATCTGAACTGATAGCCTGCAAGGCCCAATTCATGAATGGGTGAGTTGCAGCACACCAGCCTGGGGCATATAGAGCTTACAAGAAGTTCCCAGCACCTGAGCTCGAGCCCCAGGGGTTGACAAAATAAGAACAGATTGACATGCAGGTGGTACTACACAAATAAATACAGATCTTTAAAGAGTGCCAGAGATGTTTATACATTCTTCAGTTATATAAACTACATTCCTAGCAAGTCTTGGGTATTTATTATGCCTCCATGTAATTAATATTTTCGTTTTCATCTTTAATGAAATATTAATTAAATCAACTACTGTCTTGAAACAATTGCATCCATATAATTAATAGTATTCTTTTAATGTGTCAAAAAATATCCATTAAAATCCATCGCTTCCTAAAATCACTCTGTTTAATTTTATAGTAGTATCATTCAGGAACAACTAATTCAACCTTGACATTCATATCCTTCCATCGGTATTCCTATATATAGGAACCAGACTCTTAGGATCTCCCTGCATTAGTAGGGGTTAAGACCGGGCTTCGAACACAGGGCCTATGTGGCCGTGTTGGCCTATGGCTTCCTTGGTAGCCTGCCAGCTTGCACCAATGCCAGGTTAGAAACACTTTTCAGCCATGTCATTCAGACCCAGTATGGTCACCTTGCAAAGAAAACAAATGTAAAACCGGAAGCCATCTGAAAGTTGCCGATTTGTTTTTTGTTTTTATTTTTATTTTTTCTGTAAAAATACCGTACAGAGGGGTTACAATTACATGGGCAAGATAATGAGTACATTTCTTTTCAGACATTGTTGCCTCCTCCTACGTTTCCCCTTCCCATCCCTTCCCATACCCTCCCTGCCTCCCCACCAGATCCTCCCCCCCACCAATGTTGTAAAGTTCGTTTTTTGACATAATGACTTGTACATATCATTGTTGTAATAGGTCCACCTGTATCCCTATTTAAACGATTTGTTTTTTCCCTTCCCCTACACAAATTATACCACCATCAAATACAGTGAAAGCACGGGTTATACTGTGGGGAAAGGACATACAAAGCAACATAGAAATCATCTTATAAATATGTTAGACACAATTGAATGAAATAAAAAAAAAACCTTTTGAATACTTATCTTTGGGTTCATTTCCCTAACATCAACTTATCTGACCTTTTCTGCTTGACTCAGACATATACTAGTTATTGCAAACAAGGAAAACCTTATCTGTGTCGTTTTATTTATTTTTATTCCTGTCAGTCTTTGGAGCACAGGAACCCAGGTTCGGCTGTGAGTCCAGTGGCTTCAACCCAGCCTGAATTGATCGAAGCTGAGGCAGAGTTGCCATTATCTGAGTTCAAGCCCTGTGCTTGACAAAATAAAAATAAATAAATAAATACATTAAAATATTTAAAAAATTATGAGGTGCTGTGGCTTGGAATTGACGCCATTTTTTCTGCCAGTCCTGGGATTTGAACTCAGGGTCTGGGAAATCTGCAGCATTGTGGGGGAAGGGGAAGCTTACTATGCTGAAAGACAAGAAAGTCAAGCCTGTTCCCAGGGCCTGAATTCAAGTCCTAGCACTTGAAAACAATAATATTTGTATATATTTTAAATACATGATTTATATTTACAGGTTTACTGCATATTGTGGTTCAGATAGTTATTGATTTTATTTTGTGTTTTACTTATTTCTTGTGTATTTTAGTGAGTATGATTACACATATAATATTTTTTACATCCTATTACATGGAACACAGATTTGCCTATGTATTATCCATCATTCCTGAGACCCAGGACTTGCCGATAATGAAAACAAGTGGGAAAATTAGCTTCTTTCACCAGGATTTTTGGCAGTTCTGTGATTTGAACTCTGGGCCTACAAGACCCACTTCATAAATGGGTCAATGTTAGCACACCAGTCTGATGCAAGTGAAGTTGGCGGGCAAATTTGAGGACCAGAGATCAAGCCCTAGGAGTGGCAATATATAAACAGACAGATGTGTAGATTGCAGTGTGTGTGTGTATTTACATATGTATATGCATCTATAAATAAATATATACCGAGACAGATAGATATTTGTGTAGATTCTATTGCATAACTCTCTATATAAAGTGATGTCTATAACTTATTCTTATATATTCTACTGTTACCAATTTTTTGGTCTAAAATTATGCATCCATTAATTAATTAATCACGGTGGAAGACTTAATAAAGTATTAATTCAATTAATCAATGACCTATATTTATTGTGTACAATCTTATACTAGATTGACTAGCTAATTAGTAATTCAATTAGTACAAGCCAAACATTCTATTTGTCTTCCTATAGATAGGAATAGATAGGAATGAGTTTCCTAGCATCTTCAGCCATGTGTAGGTGGCAGTCTCAGGATCAAACTCAGGGCCTAGGTGTTTGGGTTGGGCTCAGGCTTCACTGAAAGCCCCCAGCCTTCGGCCAAGCAAGGTCATGTACAATTTTCAAGCTGAGTCATTGAGACCCAGGATGGCCACAGTGCAAAGGAAACAAAGGTAAAATGGTTGTATAAAACTTCCTTGATTTTTCCTCCTCCATTTTTGTTGCTTTGATAGAATTTTGCCAGTGCTAGGAGTTGAACTCCGGTCCTAGGACCCCTGGATCATCTGTGGGTGTGAATGCTGCACCCCAGCCTAGAGTATTCATGGTTTAAGACACAATAAAGTGCTTCCTTCAGCAAAAGGACCTCAGGGACAATGTTTAGGCTCACAGTTCAAGCTTCAGGAGCGGCCAAACAAAAAATGAGCCATTAAGTCTGTTTGTTTGTGTATGTATGCATGTATTTCTATCGGTGAACATCCAGAGTCGCTATGAAGAAAGGCACCCAGCTAGGAAATTTGCTTTGAATAGAATGATTTCATAGCACAGAGAGTGCTTTCAAGACAGTGCGTGTTCCTGGGATCCCTTCACTGTTTCCAGTGTAGCCTGAAGCTTTCTGCACACTCCAGGCTGTTGGAGGAAATCTGCCTCATTGTTAGTACAGGCAGGAAAAAAAGCCTCACTCCTGTACAGCTGTGTAACAAACAATTCATGTGGGCCAATTAGTGAGGATGAGTGTGGGCAGGCTCTGAAGGCTAGGAGAAAAAGGCCTCTTTGCACCCCAAGCTCTTCCTCTCCCAGTGCTCCATTTTGACTGGAAGCCTTCATTTGAGCCATCTCCCATGGCAGGCCAAGTTTCCTGCACTCATCCTGTCTTTGTTAGACTATGTTCCAGTGTTGAAAAAGAACTACTACTACTACAATTAATTCAAGAGTCCTTCTGGCAGACAACTAGGGAGCTGAACCTAATAAGATTCCTAATTGGCAAAGGTGCCTCCCTAGGTTTCTGGGAGCTTATTAAATCTAAGCACTTGTGCAAAATCATAATGCTTCCTGTCATCGAGGGCTGGTGAAGCTCATCATGTATTGAAACCTTTCCCCTCTCGGAGTTGGGCCCTGGGTAGGTAGATTTTGGGTTAAACACAGGGACAGGGTGCTGACCTTGAGCTCAGAGGAGAAGCTCTTTGTTTTACCATTTGGTGTCACTGATTCATTTCTTGTATCTTTGTGTGTGTGTGTGTGTGTGTGTGTGTGTGTGTGTGCGTGCGTGTGTGCGTGTGTGCGTGCGTGCGTGTGTGCATGCGTGTGTGCGTGTGCATACACCAGCCCTGGAGCTTTTATTCAGGACCTGACCACTGTACCTTAGTTTCTCCTGTACAAGGACAGCACTCTACCACTTGAGCCACACAGGCTTTTTTTCTAGGGATGTGGTACTGAGGATTCAAACCCAGGGTTTCATACATGCAAAGCATTCTACCCCTAAGGCACATTCCCATCACTCCACTTCAGGTTTCTTGATTTCTTTTCTTGTAAGTTGGAGGAGTTGAAGCCTGGGCCTGGGTGCTGTCTCTGAGCAATTCAGCTCAAGTCTAGCACTCTACCACTTGAGCTACAGTGCTCCTCCATGCTTTCTGGTGTTTCTTTGGAGATAACCATCTCAAGGAATCTCCTGCCGACACTGGCTTTGGACCATGATACTCAGCTCTCAGGCTCCTGAATAGCTAGGGTGAGAGGTGCGATTCACTGGTGCCCAGCTTCCACTTTAAGTTTCTAAGTGGTGAATAGGAGATAATAGTCTCATGGGACCTTTTGTTTCTGGGATAGTTTGGAACCCAAATCCCAGCTTCCTTAGCAGGCAGGATGATAGACCTCAGCTAAAAACAACTAAGCCGTGACACTTTCTACAAGGGGGTCTTTGGTTCCGCATGGTAGAGTGCAAGCCATGAGCCCAAGAGGAAAGTCAAGCGCCTAGGCTCTGGGTTGAAGGTTCATGATGGAGAAAAAGAAACCAAACCAATTGTCAGCAGGAGACAACTCACTAGAGTTCAGTACATACATAAATTTGGCCCTGCCTTGGGGACATATCTGAGCCTCAACTTTCTCATCTGCACAAACATCTTACTTGTGGAGCTCTAACAAGGACCAGATGAAAGAATACACCCCATGAAGGACTCAGCACATAACACCTCAGCAGCCTGCGCACCAGGAGGGACTCATCACATAGCTCTATCCCAAAAGCTGTCATTAGAATTCGGGTGCTTTCATCAGTATCACCATTCTTTCAGAAAAACGTCACAAACCACAAAAGTTCACATCTAATGGTTTAAAGATGTGGTTAATGGAGGGGAGGGTCCTCAGGCTTGGGGATTGCACTCATAGGTTGAGGGTGCTCTCCTAAGACCTTTTCCTCAAGGCTAGGACTCTACCACTTTGAGCCTCAGCTCAAAGTCTCACAGACTTCCTGCCAGGGCTGAGTATGCAAACCACCAGTTTCAGAACTCATCCCCGAGCAGTTAGGGGTGAGCCAGCAGCATCTGGTTCCATGGAGTTGGTTTGTAGCTGTTGACCTCTGGCTAAGTCAGGTTAGACATCAGCCATCAGCTTCAGACTCCTTGCTTGCTCTGTCATGAGGTATTTGAAGCCCTGTCATTCTATAGTTGCAGTCATAACATTCTAACTTGTTTTTGGTGCTTCAGTGACAGCACCACTTCTGGCTTTTTCTTTGCATGTGATAGTGTGGAAATGAACCCAGAGCTTCATACATCCTAGGTAAACACTCTACCACTGAGCCCCAGTAGTGACAAGTGTAGAAATAGATATGGTTTGTTTTATATATATATATATATATATATATATATATACATATATACATATATGTATATATATAAAACAAGAGAGAGATGTCTGTATATTATTAAGTTATATATACTATATTACTACCAATTATCAATAATTAAATTATTTCTTCCTTTATTGAGGTATCATGTTTGAATTCATAAAGTATTAATTGAAAATTAGGCAATGTACTATGATTATTGTGTATAATTTTATAATATAAACATACACTAAGTACTAATGTAATTGTTACTTTTACAACATTCCATTCATATGGCTGTCTATTTGAATGCATTTTTTAGGATCTCCTGATATTTGTAGGTGGCGGGGATTTGATCCCCGGACCTAGTTTGCTGGTTTGGGCTATGGCTTCCCTGATAGCCCATCAAACTTCAGCAGTGCAAGATCACGTACACTTTCCGGGCCCTGTCATTTAGACCCAAGATGGTCACAATTCAAAGGAAAAAAACTATGTAAAACCACCATCTGGAACTTCCCAGTTTTATCCTTCTCCTTCCTTCACCCTCTTTTTTTTTGTCAGTTGTCAGGCAAAAGTCTGAGTCTGTACACTGTCCCTCAACTCTTCAGCTCAAGGCTATCATTTTACCACTTGAGCCATAGCAACACTTCCGGCTTTTTTCTGATTATGTGTTGCTGAGGAATTGAACTCAGGACCTTATGCATACAAGGCAAGCACTCTACTACTGAGCCACCTTCCCAACACTTCACCTTTTTTGCCACTCCAAAGATTTGAATTCAGGTCCTAGGATCTCAGGATGGGCTGTGGGTCTAGAGGCTGCACCCCAGCCTAGAGTGATCAAGGCTGAGGCAGAGTTGCCACAAGATGAGTTCAAGGCCCGGGCCTGGCCAAAAAAATTAATGCCCTGGCTTGGAATTGGCACCATTTTTCTGGAGGCCTGGGATTTGAACTCAGGGTCTGGGGAACTCTGTGGCACTGTGGGGGAGGGGAAGCTCACCGTCTTTGAAGGCAAAAATTTCAGACCAGTTTCAAGGGCCTGAATTCAAGCCCCATCACTGGAAAAATAATACTCATATATGAGATCTTTTTACATACAAGGGTTTACTCCATATGACATTTATTACCCTTCTTTATTCATTGCTTATTTTATTTAGCATTATTACATATATAATTTTTTTCATTTATTATATCTTATCACATGGATATATTTGCATATGGATTATACATCATACTGAGACACAGGACTTTTACAGAGAAGGAAAAAATGTGTCAAAATTGGCTTCTTACTGCACATATAAACTTTTGGCAATGCTGGGATTTGAACTCACAGGCCACAATGCATAATTTATGAATGGGTCAGTTGTAGAACAAAAGCCATTGGCAAACTGAGCTGCCAGCCAGTTCTGAGGACCTGAGATTAAGCCATAGTAGTGGGCTATATATATATATATATAAATAGATAGATTGTTAGATATAATCATAGATATAGACATAGAAAGATAGATAGATATAGATAGATAGATAGATAGAAAGACAGTAGATAGATAGACAGACAGACAGATAGATAGATAGATAGAAAGACAGTAGATAGATAGATAGATAGATGTGTAGTTTGCTATATATATGAGAGAGACAATGTGAGGATATTAAATTATATATATTAAGAATTATTAGTTAATAAATTAGGTCTCCATTTAATGCAGCCTCATGGTTGAATACTTACTAAAGTATTAATGTAAAAGAAGTCAGTATTCTTTAATTAGGAGAACCAAACCAGGGTGTTAGAATGGAAGACATAATCCAATAATTTTTGTGTGGTATTCTATAAGAGAATCATTAACTCTCAATTTATTTGTAACTTTTATAAATTCCATTAAGCATTCCCATGGATAGGAATGATTTTCTCAAGATCTCCCTCCATTTGTAGGTGGCAGACCTGGCATTTCAACTCCAGGCCTGAGTAGTTTACTCAGAAATGCAAACCATTAGAATGACAATGTGAAGACTTCAGATTGTCATGAGAAAAATAGAACAAGAAGAAAAGAAAGCCAAGTGTCAGTGGATCCTGCCTGTAATTCTAGCTCTGCAGGAGTCTGAGAGGTAGAGAATGACAATTTAAATTCAGTCGGGACAGGAAAGCCCAGGACAATCTTATTTCTAAGGGATCACAGGAATCAAAAAATAAACATGAGTGGGGCTGTGGCTCAAGGGCATAGCACTACCTTTGAGCAAAAGGAGCTCAGGGACAGTGCCTAGGCTCATCGTATAACCCCCAGACTTGCCAAAAACCAAAAACAGTAACTCCATGTCTACCCATGTATGTATGCATGTATTTCTATCGGTGAAGATCCAGAGTCCCTATGTTGAAAGGTACTCAGCTAGGAAATTTGCTTTGAATAAAATTTTTTCATAGCACAGAGAGCGCTTTCAAGACAGTGCATATTCTGGGGCTCCCCTCACTGTCCCCAGTGTAACCTGAGGGTTTCTGCAAACCTCAGGCTGCTGGAGGAAGTCTGCCTCATTGTTGAAACAGGCAGACAAAAGGCCTCACTCCTGTACAGCTGTGTAATAAACAACTCCATCTGGGGCAATTAGTGAGGATGAGTGTGGGCGGGCTCTGAAGGCCAGGAGAAAAAGACCTCTTTTTATCCAAAACTATCTCTTTCCCCAGTGCTCCTTTTGGACAAGAAACCTTCATTTGTGCCACCTCCTCTGGCAGGCCAAGTTCCTTGTACTTATCCTGTCTTTGTTAGACTATGTCCCAGTGTTGAAACAAACTGCTACAATTAATTCAAGGGTCCTTCTGGCAGACAACTAGAGAGCTGAAACGAATTAAAAGATTCCTAATTGGCAAAGTTGCCTCCTTAGGTTTCCAGAAGCTCACTGAATCTAAGAACATGGGTCATATCACAATGCTTCCTGTCAGCTAGGGTTGGTGAAGCTCATCAGGTTTTGAAACCTTTGACCCCTCCTAGTTGAGCCCTGGATGGCTAGTTTTTGGAGTTGAACACAGGGCCTAGGTGCTAACCATGAGCTCAGAACCGAAGCTCAGTGCTTTACCACAATTTGGTGTAACAGCTTCACTTCTGATATCTGTGTGTGTGTGTGTGTGTGTGTGTGTGTGTGTGTGTGTGTGTGTGTGTGTGTGTGCATACCCTTGTCCTGGAACTTGAGGACCTGAGCACAGTACCTGAGTTTCTCCTGTACAAGGATAGAACTCTACCACTTGAGCCACAGGGGCACTTCAGGCTTTTGTTTTAGTGATGTGGTAGTGAGGAATCAAAACCCAAAGATTCATACATGCAAAGCAGTCTAACGCTTCCTCTTCAGGTTTCTTTCTTTCTCTTCTTGTATGTTGGAGGAGTTGAAGGTCTAGGCCTGGATGCTGTCCTTGATTCTTCAGCTAAAGCCAAGTGCGCTACCACTTGAGCTACAGCATTTCTTCAGGTTTTTGTTGGGTCACTGGAGAGTAGCATCTATCTCAAGAATTTCCTGCCAGGCTGGCTTTGGACCCTGATCCTCAGCTCTCAGGCTCCTGAGTAGCTAAGATGACAGGTGTGTGTTAGTGGTGCCCAGCTTCCACTTCAAGTGTCTAAGTGATGAATAGGAGATAATATTCTCATGGGACGCTTTGTGTCTGGGATAGTTTGGAACCCAGATCCTCAGATCTCAGCTTCTTGAGTAGGCAGGGTGACAGACCTCAGCTACAGATGCCTAGATCTAACTCTCTGTTGCAAGAGGGTCCTTGGCTCCACATGGTAGGGCGTTAGCCATGAGCCAACAGGTAAGGGTTAGTGCCTAGGCCCTGAGTTCAAGGTTCACGACTGAGGAAAATAAATAATTGTCTGTAGGAGACAACTCACTAGATTTCAATACATACATAATTTTGGTGAGCCTCAAGTTTCTCATCTGCACCATCATCTTACTTGTGGAGCTCTTACAAGGATCAGATGAAAGAATGAACCCCATGAAGGACTCAGCACACACCTCATGAAGGACTCATCACATAGCTGTATCCCACACGCAGTCATTAGAAGTTGGGTGCTTTCATCGGTATCACCATGCTTTCAGAAACACGTCACAAACCACACAAAATTCACATCTAATGATTTAGAGGGATGGGTCTTTTGGGGAGGGCTGGGAGTCAGCCACAGGGAATGCACTGGAAGGTTGGGGGTACTGTTGTAAGATCATTTGCTCAAGGCTAGAGCTTTACCACTGTGAGCCACAGCCCAGAGTTTTGCAGAATTCCTTCAAGGGCTGGGTTTTAAACCCACCAGTATCAGATTTCAGCCCCTGAGTATCTTGGATGACAGGGCTGAGTGAGCCAGCAGCATCTGGCTCCATGGGGCTAGGTTGCAGTGGTTTACTTCTGGCTAAGTCAAGTTAGATGTCAGCTTTCAGCACCAGACTCCCTGTTTGCTCTGTGATGAGGTATTTGCAGTCCTATCCTTATATCGTTGCAGTTAGAACATTCTATTTTCTTTTTTGGGGTGCCAGTCCTGGGTCTTGAGTAAGGGTCTAGACACAGTCCCTAAGCTTTTATGCTCAAAGCTAGTGCTCGACTGCTTGATGGACAGCATGACTTCCAGATTTTTCTGTGCACGCGGTAGTGTGAGGAATCAAACCCAGGGCTTTGTACGTACTAGGCAAGCACCCTACCACTGAGCCCCAGGAGTGACAAGAGTATGAACAGATAAATGTATAGATTGGTTGACACATAAATGGATGTATATGTATACAACAAGAGAGAGATGTCTGTATACTATGTAACTGCATATAGAATATTACTACTGATTATTGGCAATTAAATTCCTTCCTTTTTAAAGTATCATGATTGAATACGTAATAAAATATTAATTGAAAAATAGTCAATGTAGTATAATTGTTGTGTATAATTTTATAATATAATCGTACACTAACTACTAATTTAATTGTTACTTTTATAACATTCCATTCCTATGGATGCATATAGGAAAGGGTTTCTTAGAGTCTCCCGCCATTCATTAGTGGCAGTCCTGGGATTTGACCTCCAGACCTAATTTGCCTGTTTCAGCTATGGCTTCCTTAATAGCTGCCAAACATCAGCAATGCAAGGTCATGTACACTTTCTGGGCTTTGGCGTTTAGACCCAGGATGGTTACAATACAAAAGAAATAAAAATGTAAAACTACCTTCTTGAACATCTCAGTATTATGATTCTCCTTTTTATTTTTTATAGGTTTTGCCTGTCCCGAGATTTGAACTCAGGTCCTAGGATTCCAGTGCTGGCAGTGGCAGAGATGCCAAGACCTGACTTCAAGTCCCGTACTTGGCAATAAAAATAATAATAATAATAATACCCTGGCTTGAATTTGGACAATTTTTCTGGCAGGCACGGGATTTGAACTCAGGGTCTGGGTAACTCTGTGACATTGTGGGTAAAGGGGAATGGCTCACTGTCCTTGAAGACAAGAAATTCAGACCAATTCCTAGGGCCTGAATTGAAGCCCCAGCACTGGAAAAAATAATGTTCATATATGAGATCTATTTACATACATGGGTTTACTGCGTTGACATTTATTACCCTTATTTATTTAGTATTATTACACATATAACATTTTCCTTTTATTATATCATATCACATAGGATATATTTTATACATCATACTGAGACCAAGGACTTTCGCAGAGAAGGAAAACAATGTGTCAAAATTGGCTTCTTATTACAAGGAATAAATTTTTAGCCATCCTGGGATTTCAACTCATGGACTACAATGCCCAATCCATGAATGGGGTCACAGTCTTAGCAGATCGGACTCTGGCAAACTGAGCTGCCAGGAAGTTCTGAGGACCTATGATCAAGCCACATTTGTCCCATATATATGGGACTAGTACATATATATATATATATTTTTTTTAATGAGACTAGTACATATATATATATATATATATATATATGGGACTAGTATATATATATATATATATATATATATGGGACTAGTGTGGCTTGATCATAGGAATCATGATTTATGTATATTATATACAAATATACATATATGTTGATAGATGTGTAGATTGAGATATATATATGTATATATAAATATAATACATATATATATATAGAGAGAGAGAGAGAGGGACTGTGAGGATATTAAATTATATATATTATTTCCAACTATTAGTTATTTGTGCTTCCATTTAATGAAGTATCCTGGTTGAATACTTATGAAGTCATTAATTAAAAATTAGTCAATATCCTCAATCATACCATGATGCTAGAACGGAAGATATAAATCCAATAATTATTTTGTGGCATTCTAAAATAGAATCATGAAGCAACTGCACATTTAATTATTACTTTTATAGCATTCCATTAGCATTCACATGAACAAGAATGAGTTTGTCAGGATGTCCCTCCATTTGTGGGTGGCAGACCTAGCATTCAAACTCCAAGCCTGTGTAATTTAATTTGAATGCAAAACATTGGAAGGACACCATGAAGATTTCAGGTTATTATGATTTAAAAAAAGAACAAGAAGAAAAGAAAGTAAGGTGTCAGTGGCTCCTGCCTGTAATCCTACCTCCTTAGGAGCCTGAGATGTAAAGAATGCCAATTTGAATTCAGCCCGGGGTGGGAAAGTCCATGATACCCTTCTTTCTAAGAGGTCACATGAAGAAGAAAAACCATGATTGGGTCTATGGCTCAAGGGCAGAGTGCTACACTTGAGCAAAAGGAGCTCAGGGACAGAGCCTAGGCTCATAGTACAACCACAGACCTGCCAAAAAAAAAAAAGTATCATTGTATGGATGATGAACATTCGGCAGGTTGCCCATGCCCAGACACCCAATCTGGGCAAGCTGGGACAAGCCCTCAGAGAGTACTAAGTCTGAGCTGGCAACTTGAACACAGCATCCTTCTCTGCCATTTAAAGAACTGAAGCATTATGTTCTGGCCGAGGTGTCCCATTGGGACACCTAGAAGCCAGACACTACCTCCAGGGAGACCACAGTTCTAGGCTATAGTTGTCGAAGGTTCTGGCTTCATATTCTCTATCCCTCTGTATGATGTGAGCCTAGACCTCCGGGGCTCATTCCTCATTGCCAAGTCACAGGCTGGTCCCAAATATTGGCAAAGATATGAAATAGTCAGTGATTTCTACAACAAAAGGAGTAAGCTAATAAACCCCACCTTCATAACTCCCATTAGAAGTGAGCCTTGTGTTGTGTATGTGGCTTAGTGGTAGAGTGCTTAGATAGCATGCATGCACGAAGCCTTTGGTTCTATTCCTCAGTACCACAGAAACAGAAAAAGCCAAAAGTGGCACTGGGGCATAAGTAGTAGAGTGCTAGCCTTGAGCAAAAGGAGCTCAGGACCATGACCAGACCCTGAGTTCAAGCCCCAAGACTGGCAAAAAAAAGTTAGCCTGGTGAGATATATTGTTCTGGGACTCAGAGGAGGGTCGAGGTTATAGGTTAGAGGTAGGGTAGAGGGCAGGTGCTGGTGGCTCACCCCTGTAATCTTAGTTACTTAGGAGGCTGAGATCTGAGGATGACAACTGCAAGCAGGAAAGTCTTTATGAGACACTTTTCTCCAGTTAAACACCCAAAAAGCCAGAAGTAGAGCTGTGGTTCAAGTAGTAGAGCGCTATCCTTGAGCACAAAGGCTCAGGGATAGAATAGCATCCAGGCCATGAATTCAAACCCCAGGAATGGCACACACATGCACACACACACACACACACACACACACACACACATACACACACACAACCTCACACACATACACACACACACACACACACACACACACACATCAAGATAGAGCATTTGCCACTCAGCCTGCACAAGTTCCATCTCTAGAAACTTAATACTAAAAAAAATAGAGGGAGATTGGAAGGAAAGACTTGCTCCATGAGGTGATATAACCAGTGCCAAAATTCCACAGGAGTTCTAAGATGTGAAAGAAGACAGAGAGCCTCAGGCAGAAGGTCCAGCATGGGCAACAGTCCTGAGGTGTGGTTTAGAGCAAGTGGTGTGGGTGGAATGAAGATTCTGTGGCTTCAAACAAGTCTGGCAGGACATTCAAGGCTGTGTCTAGGTTTGTACTTGAGTCTCAGGTAGGGCAGTGGTTGGGGTCCCAGAATGGGGCCCAGGGGGAAGATTATCTTGTCTTTTCACCATGGACCCCAGCCATTTCCTGTGGCTGGAAGCCTATTTTTCACAGCTCCTGACCCTCAGATCTCCTTTGCATGGAGGAGTCAGGGCAAATGCAGGGAAGAAATCTTGCTTAAGAAAAGCTTCTAGGGGCTGGGAAGATGGCTCAGTGGTAGAGCGCTTGCCTTCCATGCCTGAGGCCCTAGGTTCGATTACTCAGGACCACATAAGCAAAAAAGAAAAAAGCTGGAAGTGGTGCTGTGGATCAATTGGTAAAGCACTCGCCTTGAGCTGAAGAGCTGAGGGACAGCGCCCAGGCCCAGAGTTCAACCCCCAGGAATGGACACCCCCCCAAAAAACAAAAACTTCTAGCCTAATGCCACCAGTGGCTCAACCCCTGTAAATCCTAGCTACTCAGGAAACAGATCAGAGGGATGAAATTACTGAGACTCTTCTTGCCGATGAATTACCAAAAGCCAGAAATGGAGCTGTGGCTCAACCCCCAGTACTGGCACCTAAAAAAATTTTAAAAAAGCTTTCAGGAGCTCCTAGTCCACTGTAGTGAAACTCCAGATCAGCCCGGCACCGGTAGCTCACACCTGTCTTCCTAGCTCCTCAGGAGGCTGAGACCTGAGGATCACGGTTCAAAGCCAGCCCAGGCCAGAAAGTCTTGGAGACTCTGAACTCCAGAGAACCTCCAGAAAACTGGAAGTGGCGCTGTGGCTCAAGTGGTAATCTGAAGAGCTGGGGAACAGCAACTAGGCCCAGAGTTCAAGCCCCATGACCAACAACTGGCCTGCTTGGACCTCACTCTGTGGCAGAATATTTTCCAATGGGCCCCTGATGGACTAGCAATGTCTAGGTGTCCCACCAGTCTTCAGAGCAGCCTCTTTGGATATCTTTCCCTACAGAGTAGGCCACAGAATCAGAGAAGGGTCAAACCTTGGGGCACGGAGGTCATCAGTCGAGTCATCACAATGGCATCTATCATGGGTGCAGTATGGATCTGAGCAGTAAATCTACGTCTCATACCAGGGTTCTGGGCCAGGAGGGGCAGGAGCTGCAAGATGACATAACAGGTAATGCCCACTCACACAAGTATCACAAAAGTGTGAATCTGTCAGGCACACCTTTGACGGGTGTTGAGTTGGGCTCATGAAAGACTTGTAGGCTTAGGAATCCACGGGTGGCTGGTTGCTGCTTGTAGCAGTCACTACCACTGGAGTCCCAGGGCTTGGAGCCTTGCTTTCCTCACCAGTGCTCAGGGGCAGATGAAGGTCTGAAATCGTGGGCCAACTACAAAGAGCATCCATAGTGTCCTTCTCTTGGTCCTGTGGCCCCGTGCATGAATGGAGGGGCAGGTTCCATGGAACTTACTGCCATGACCCAGACCCCTCAGCTCAAGAAGGACTTAGGGAGAAACAACTTGATCTGCCTTGAGAGTTTACTATGATTATGCCTCAGGACTGCCCACAGTTCTACCTCAGCTCATCATTAACACCTCTGTGTGTGTGTGTGTGTGTGTGTGTGTGTGTGCGTGTGTGTGCATGCATGTGTGCGTGCACATATTTGTACAGGGGTTTGAACTCAGGACTCAGGCTCTGTCCCTGAGTTTTTTCATTGAGGGCTAGCACTTTACCACTTGGGCCAGAGCTTTTCTTCCAGCTTTCTGTGGTTATTTGTAGAAGAGAGTCTCACTGGCTTTTCTAGCTGGGCTGCCACTGAATGGCAATCTGCAGATCTCAGCCTCTGAGGAGATAGGAATATGAAAGAATGAGCTATTAGTATCTAACTGGCCACACTTTCCTTCTTGGATAAAATAGAGTATCTCTCTGTCCCAGCCGAGCACCCATGTTCAGCTACTTCTCCAACCCAGGCTTCAGACAAAACATACCCTCCACTGAGGACAAAGAAATGGGATCAGGTTTGAGCTTTATGTTCTCCACACAGTCAGGGGCTGCTAGGAGCTGATGTAGAGATCAGAAGTCTAGGCCAGGGCAAGTAGACAGCTGTAGAACAGAAGAGTGTATGAAAAGACATCCTTGCAGCTGGGTGCCATTGGCTTATGCCTGTAATCCTAGCTACTCATGGCTGACACCTGAGGATCAATCAAGATTCAAAGCTAGCCTGGGTAGACTCTTATCTCCAATGAATCATCAAAAAGCTGGGAAGGAAAGTTACACTAGTTCACACGGTATAGCACCAACCTTGTGCAAACAAGCTAAAGGATAGCACCTAGGCTCTGAGTTCAAGTCCCGGTAAACACACACACACACACACACACACACACACACACACACACACACACACACACACACACACACACAAACATCTTTAGCAGATGCCAATGTCTCATACCAGCTATCTAGTACTCAATAGGCTGAACTCTTAGAATGGCAGCTTGAAGCCAGCCCAGGCAAGTAAATCTGTGAGACTCTTCTCTCCACTAAACTACTAAAAAAGATGAAAGGTGAGCTGTGATTCAAGTGGTAGAGTGTTAGCTCAGGGACAGTGCCTAGACCCTGAGTTCCAGTTCTGAGATTTTTTTTGGGGGGGGGATGTCCGGTCATGGGGCCTGACCTCTGGGTCTGGGCGCTGTCCCTCAGCTCTTCAACTCAAGGCTAGCACTCTACCACTTGAGCCACAGCGCCACTTCCGGCTTTTTCCTTTTTGCTTATGTGGTGCTGAGGAATCAAACCCAGGGCCTCAGGCATGCAAGGCAAGCGCTCTACCACTGAGCTACCTTCTAAGCCCTCTGAGATTTTTAAAAAAATAAATACCCTTTGTCATCCCCAACCCCACAGGCCATAAATCCAGATTTTGGTCATCCTAGATCTCACTTCCGTTCCTGCTACTTCCACAGCACTGTCACAAGTAGCCTGTGTGTGGCTAGCTCTGGGTTAAGAATTGAACTTACACAAGGGGGACGTAACCAGGTCAAGGCTCATGCCCCAGAACATTGAGGTACTGGCCATACCAGTCTCTCACCCCCTCTACCCTGACCCTGGAATCTAGTCTGTGCCTCTGTATTATGGTTATCCGGAATTGTTTAGAAGGACCTGAGAGGCTCAGCTGGGCGGGGGGGGGGGGGGGGGGGGGGAGGGGAGGGGAGATAGACTTTCCTGCGATAAGGTACTTTTAAAACGTTTCCTAGACACCAATGGGTACTTCGAAGACAACTTGGCCTCACCTTCCATGTAGCCCAGGTCCTCTTTTTTGGGCGGCCTTCAGTCAGCTATCAGGCTGATGTTGGCCAGAGGCATTGGCAACCACCCTTCCCCCACTCCATTGCCAGCCTGCTAGGATGGACATGCATCCAGAGGCCCAGCTGAGGAAAAGGAAAGGACATGCATGACTGAGCCCCTCTCCTCCATGTGCAGGGGAGAATCTATGTCAGCTGGCCCTTCTGACCCAGAAGCCTCTGGTGGTGGCCAAAGTTATGGACAGCCAGATTTGGGCCCCAACAAAAAGCTAGAATATACAGGTCTCTGGCAATTTAGGACTCATTGTAGACACAGATAGGGGGCTATAGGCAGAGTGCCATGGAGGAAGGGCTCCCTCTGAAGTCAGGAAGAGGCAGACAGGTGCCCAAGAAGGGGACAGAGAAAGATGAGGGAAAAATACACACACACACACACATACACACATACACACACACACACAGGAGTAGCCCAAGGCCTCAGCAGTCCCTGAGCATCCCAACCCCCGAGAAGGTAGCACTATCGTCCTCAGACCAACTGTAGAAAAAACACAGAGCATCTCACAAGTCTGGAATGGCTCATAACACAGCATGGCATTTCCTACTTTATACACTCCTATGCAGAAAATTCAGCTACCTTATTTTTGGTTGTTGGTCATGGGGTTTGAACTTTGGGCCTTCACACAGTCCTTTAGCTCTTCAGCTGAAGGTGCGCGCTCTACCACTGGAGCCATAACACCACTTCTGGTTATCTGGTGGTTCAAAGCCAGCCTAAGCTGGCTTTGATCTGCGATCCTAAGATCTCAGTCTCCTAAGTAGCTAGGATTACAGTTGTGAGCCACTGGCAGCACCCGGCTTCAGTTACCTTCTTATACCCAGGGAAACCGAACTTGTCAGGCTATAAATTACATGCAGTCCTTTGCTTCGGACTTTGAACCAGCATCCAAAACCATACTTCCATGGATGGAGAGAATAAAATTGACACTACCCTCCCACCCCTGCTCACATTCACCCCACTCCCTGCCTAAGACAGGAAACATCCTCTGGAGTTCTTGGTAAGGCAACACCCACCCTGCTGTGATTTCATACTCGGGCAAAACTGGGGATATCTTAGAAATTTCTGTACATTGAGGCCAGCACCTGGTCTCCCAACCACAGCACTCCCACTCCTTCACTATCTCTTGCAGGCAAGGGGTGTCTTTTCGTTGGGTTTTTTTTTTTTTTTTGGTTGAGGGGCTTTAACTCAGGGATTGGGTACTGTCTCTGATGATTATTTTTGCTCAAGGCCAGTGCTCTACCATTTGTGCCATGGAACCACAACCAGTTGGAGATTGGAGATGAGAAGTTTCCTGCCTGAGCTGGGGAAACGGGATCCTCTGGATCTCAGCCTCCCAAATAGCCAGGATGACAGGTGTTGGACACCAGCCCAGGGCTTATGGTGTCTCATTCTTTAGAATTTCCTTCTAGTCCTCCTCTAGACACTACCAACTAGATACTCCTCTACCGCCCTCAGGGACAGCAAAGGGCCATGGGCATTAAAGGGTCCCCTCCACATCTCTACCCCTCTCTAAGTTCCCATCTGCCTCCTGTGGATGGTCTGGTCATCTGGAGCAGATCAGACCCACTAGGACTTCTGGGACCTGCCTGTATCCCCCTGCCCCACCCAACAGGTACCTGAGTATTTCTAGAGCCAGCTGCTTCATGTCCTGGTGGAAGATGTTGGGAGGGTTGCTGATAACCGGGTCCAGGTTTTCAGGGCAGAAGGAGTGTCCAGTTCCCCACTGTCAAAGAAGGAGACACAAAGCATGGATGGATCTACTAAAAACTACAGGGCATAGCCATCCACCCATCACCAAGGACCCTTGGAGTGCTGTTTTATGTTGACAGTCCTAGGGCTTGACCTCGGGGCCTGAGCACTGTGTAGGAGCTTCTTTTGCTGGAGGCGAGCGCTCTTCCACCAGAGCCAAGGTGCCACTTCCTAATTTTTCTGTGTATGTGGTACCTAGGAATTGAATCAAGGGTTTCCTGTGTGCTAGCAAGCCCAATACTGCTAAGACACAATCCCAACCATGGATAGCTGTTTTTCTGTGACTCCTTGGGCCTGTCTCAGGACAGTCTTGCACATCTGTACCGAGTTTCACAGCAGCAGCCATGGCTGGAAATGATCATGACCAGCTATGTTGTCCTTTATCTACAGCATCTTTGCTGGGGAGAGAGAGAGAGAGAGAGAGAGAGAGAGAGAGAGAGAGAGAGAGAGAGAGAGAGAGAGAGAGAGAGAGAGATACAGACAGACAGACAGAGAGAGAGAGAGAATGAGTTTCAGGGATACCTACACCCATCTCTGTGGTGACTCATCCTCTCAGTGGTGAGTCCATTGTGGATCCCCACCCCAAGGAAGGTGGGTAGGGAGGGTATGTAAGGTCACATCGAGTGGAATGATCTGAATTCTATCCTGCAACTGAAGCCTGGAGAGATAATGAAGAGAAGGAGAGGTTTAGAGGAACATCAAAGGAAGCCCCTTATCTTTGGCTACAAGTACCAGAGAGAAGACTGAATTCATCCAAAAGGGTTTTCAGTAGTAAGATAACAGGTAAGATAACATTTAATTTATTTTATTTTTTGTGAGTCCTAGGTCTCGGATTCAGGGCCCGGGTGTCATCCCTGAGCTTCTTTTTCTCAAGGTGAAGGCTCTACCACTTGAGCCACACCACCACATCTGGCTTTTTTGTGTATGGGGAGAGATTGTTTATGGGAGATAAGAATCTCACAGATTCTCCTGCCTGGGCTGGTTCTGAGTCACAACCCTCAGACCTCAGCCTCCCAAATAACCATGATGACAGGCAGGAGCCACCAGCACCTGACTGCCACCTTCCATTTATAATCTCCTAGGGCCAGTTCTGGGCTACCCACACTGCACCCCCTTGTGGTGAGTGGGAAGCCGACATGGGTGGGTTTTATACATCAACAGCCTGTGAGCATTGTTCCGGATCAGTCTGATGGCAGCTTCCTCCTTATTGACAGCAATGACTTGGCTCTGGCACAAGAACAAATGTTCCCCAAGAGGTATCAGGCCTAGGGTCTTTCCTCTACATACTGCCCATCCACCCCAAAACAACACACTCCAGCAAAGCAAAGTAGAAATAGAGTGGATTCATTTTCTTATAACCAGGGTCTGGCGAGATAAGCGGTGGGGAGGATCAGAGGCCCAGGATCGTGCTGGGTGGGAAGACAAGGTGACACCTCCTTATATCCACTTTCCTTTAACTGTCTTAGCAGAAGGTAGTGGGGAAGGACTCGCGGGAGGGACAGACGATGAATATCCGACACAGTCTAACCCAGGCACAGAAGGGCTTACCTCAGGGAGCTAGTTCAATAGGCTGAGCGAGACAGCTCCTGACCCACAGTCCACCTCCAGAATGGGAGGGCCACCTTGACACCCAGCCACATGGGGACCCTGGGCCACCTCCTCCAGCACCCATTCAACCAGTTCCTGTGTGAGAGAGATAGGTAGGGAGAGAGACAGAGACAGAGAGAGACAGAGAATGTGAGAGAGAGAGAGAGAGAGAAAGAAAGAAAGAAAGAAAGAAAGAAAGAAAGAAAGAAAGAAAGAAAGAAAGAAAGAAAGAAAGAAAGAAAGAAAGAAGGAAAGAAAGAAAGAAAGAAGGAAAGAAAGAAGGAAGGAAAGAAGGAAGGAAGAAAGAAAGAAAGAAAGAAAGAAAAAGAAAGAAAGAAAGAAAGAAAGAAAGAAAGAAAGAAAGAAAGAAAGAAAGAAAGGAAGGAAGGAAGGAAGGAAGGAAGGAAGGAAGGAAGGAAGGAAGGAAGGAAGGAAGGAAGGAAGGAAGGAAGAAAGAAAGGAAGGAAGGAAGAAAGAAAGAAAGAAAATCCGAATTACACTTTAGCCGGGTGTCGGTGGCACAGGACTATAATGCTAACTACACAGGAGGCTGAGATATGAGGATCATGGGTCATAGCCAGCCCAAGCAGGAATGTCTGTGAGACTCTTATCTCCAAAGAACCACCAGAAAATTGGATGTGATGCTGTGGCTCAAGTGGTAGAGTGCTAGCCTTGATCTGAGGAGCTCGGGGACAGTGCCCAGGTCCAGTGTTCAAGCCTCACAACTGACAAGAAGTGGACTTGCCACCACAAGAAGGGGACTGAATAACATTCACTGTCCTAGGGAACATGGCAGATAAGTCAGGCTGAGCTTGCTGTCAGCTGGGGGTCAAGAGTAGGTCACCTAGCATCTCCATGCCTCATTTTCCCCAGCTACAAAACTGAGCACAGTGAAAGATCCTTTTCCTCATGGGGATAGGGTAAGGATGAAAGAGAGCCATGTTTTGTTTCATAATCCCGTACCTGTTGCACGATAAATAACAGGCCCCATCTGAGCGCTTTCTGGGTATCTTCCTGTCATATGCTCATAGAATTTCCAAGAACCATATCTGACAGCCTCTCCCTCTATGCCTGGCTCTGCCCCAGAGATCCCCCTGTATTGATTCCTTGTTTCCTCACAACTGTCGCGGGAGGAGACTGAGGACCAATGGTCGAGGCCCAACGCAGAGCTTCACCTTAGGTCAAGAATCGGCTGCCATGGACTAAGAGTTTGGGACAATCCATCTAAACCAATGACTGAGCATGGCACTACATGTCTAGCATTCCAACTAAAGAAGACCAGGCCTGCTGGTGAATGCTTGTCACAGATAGGAGGCCTGTGATCCAGCCCAGCCTGAGCATATATTATCTATTTCGGAGATGCCCAAGACAGAAAGGCTTAGCTCACATGGTAGAAGACCTGATTGGCAAGCCTAAGGCTTTGAGTACAAAACCTAATATACCAAAAAGAATCAGAGGCTTTGTGCCAGAGGCTCAAGCATGTAATTCTAGCTACTCAGGATACTGAAATCTGAAGATCACAGGTCAAGATTTAAAATAGGGTTAGCCTCACACATGAGACGTCATTATGAGAAGAACCGGTCTCTGACCCATACCAGTGCACTCCATACTAACAGGGCTCACATCCTTACTAAGGGCTGACTATGCTGTCTGTCCCCCTGGGGAGTCACCCCCTGTGAGCCCCACCCCAAGGTCCTCCTGAACTCTCTCTGCCACCAACCAGGCCTAAGGGAGTAGACATCTCCAGGGCACACAGATCCTTTGGTCTTATAATTTAATGGTGCTGAGTCCCCTTCACGTGTTCCACCCTTCCAGGCCCCTAAACCTCTGCCCAGAAACCCATGCATCCCCCAAAGATAGCAGTTATAAGTTACCAAAGGGTCCAGTGCTCCGTGTTACAACCCACTTCTACACACAGACGCACACACACATACACACAAAGCCGGCACGGGTGGCTCATGTCTGTCATCCTAGCTACACAGGAGGCTGACATCTGAGGATCACGATTCAAAGCCTGTCTATGCAGGAAGGTCTGTGAGGCTCCTATCTACAGTGAACCACTAAATAGCCAGAGGTGGAGCTGTGGCTCAAGTGTCAGAGCACTACCTTTGAGCACAATAGCTCAGGAACAGCACCTAGGCCCTGAGTTCAAGGCCCAGTTCTTCTACCTCAAAACACACACAAACACAGTCACACACACAGACACACACAGACACACACACACACACACACACACGCACACACACACACACACACACACACATACACACACACACACACACAGATGGACAGCCCAAGGCTTCAGCAGTCTCTGAGAAGAGAACCATGAACTCCCTCCATTAAGATCACATCCCACCCCCGAGAAGATGGCACTCCGACTTCAGACCCACTGTAGACAAAACATTGAGCTTCTCACATACCTGGAATGTCTCATAGCCCAGCATGGCATTTCCTACTGTACACACTGCTATGTGGAAAACTTAGTCACTTCTTTTTTTGTTGTTGTTGGTCATGGGGTTTGAACTCTGGGCCAGGGCACTGTCCTTCAGTTCTTCAGCTGAAGGTGAGCACTCTCCCACTTGAGCCACAGCGCCTCTTCCTATTCTCTGGTGGTCCACCGGACATCAAGTCTCACAGAACTTTTCTGCCCAAGCTGGCTTTAAACCGAGATCCTCAGATCTCAGTTCCTGAATAACTAGGATGACACCCATGAGTTACTGGCAGCCGGCCAAAGATACTTTTCCATGCCATTCATCCTATCTCCTCAGGAGACTGAGATCTGAGGACTGCATTTGGATGCATCCTTCTCAGCAAAGTACATGAGAACTCTTTATCTCCAATTAAACACCCAAAAAAGTTGCAAGTGGAGCTGTGGCTCAAATGGTAGAGTGCTAGCTTTAAGCATCAAAGACAAGGGATAGGACACAGTATCTAGTTTCAAGCTTTTTCTAGCAAAGACCCACCCAAGAAAAGGAAGCAGATGGGCACACTGGAGCTCAAAGCTCACACATAATACTCAAGACTCCCAGAACAGACCCAATCCTGGTCTGACTCTCTAGATTCTATCTCTTACATCATGGCAATCTTGGATGGAACTGACCATGCACCAAGTTAGGACGTTCAAGTACAATCTCATACTGAGGATCCCTGACCTTATAAGAGACTCAGGATCTCTCACTGTCCTGCATTGACACTGGGCAGTGAGGTGAGGTCTAGTTATCCAACCACAGGATGTGGCAACAAAAGGATTTCACAGCCAAGGGAAGCAGACAGGAGGGCTCTATGTCCCTCTCTCTCAGGAAGGAGAAAAGGCCTGATCCATCCCAGTAATGTTCCTGGGTTGTGAGTATACTCAAAAACAACACTGCTCAGAGCGCAGGGCCTCTGGTTTTCCCACCAGCCTCTACCCAAGCCTGCACCACCTTCAGCTGGCCCTCTCTGAATCCCAGATCTGCCATCTAGACTAAAGGCTGAGCCAGAAGAGAAACCCACCTCTGCCTCTGAGAATGGCAGTCAAGAGGTCCTAGTGCCCCCTAGAGGAAGTCTCGGGGCTACATGGGTCCCTACTCCCATCCTCATTCCCTGTCTGTTCTGTGCCAGTGGCACACTTACCTCTGTCTCTGGTGGAGGAATGAACACCGGGGGTGTTGTGTAAAGCCTAACTCGGAAATCCTTACCCAAAAGAACACCAGAGACTATCACCAATGTAAAAGCAAAGGAGTCTTTATTGGAAGCTTGAGCTTGGTCCCCGCAGTGTCCACGGCAGCAGCCCATGATGTTGAGAGGCCCCGAGCCCATAGTTACAACACTTTTCATACACTTTTTCGGGAAGGTAGGGCTTTGTGTACATCATAATTTCTTGTAACAAATCACTACAAACCCCAGGAAAATCACCAAATAACTCTATAGTATGATTGGCACGCTAAAAAGTGGGAAAGGACCAGAAACAAGTTGTTGGTTAGATCAAGGGGGTCGACGTTCTTTCAACTGGTTGGCATGCACCACAGGAGAGTCTCAAGAGGATACGTGCTAAACTGCAGAGTTCCTTTTTTAAACAAACACCACCTGTGGCCTGACTGCAGGGTCACCAAGCACTCCAGCACCTGCCTGCCTCCGGTTTTCCCAAGGATTGTTTATGTTCCTAGTTCCCTGGGAATTGCTTCTTCTGTTCATTCCCAGGTCGGGTTCATTGTCAGCTGCATAACTCATACCTCAGAAGATGCTCACTAGCTCAAGATGGAGTCACCCAGGCCTCAGTCTTCTCAGTATCATCTTCAGATTGAGCCCAGGAATGTCCAAGTCCCCAAGGATGTACTGCACAAGCATCCTGTGGCAGATTACAGCCAGGTGGTCAGTGGTGAACCCAAGGTGCCAGGACTTTTAATAGCCATGTGGCTGGGTCGAAGGCTCTATCACTGACGGTTGAGGTTGTCAGGCGAGGTCATGGCTCTAATGTCCTGACACACCTGACCTGGGATCGTCGTCCCTCTTCATCCTCCTTGCTCCACCTCCCCCGCCTTGACACTCCCTCACCCCAAAACCTCCCTAGATCTTGGACCAGAAAATAAACTTGTTGGGGCTGGGGATATTTGAAACCTGTGACACACCCTGAGCCCTACGGTTTACCTGAGGATGCTTCCCTTTGCAGTCTGTGACCACAAAGCTCCTGGATGTCATAAAGTAGCTGAGGGGTCATTGGCTTGGTCCTACATACTGTCTTTAAGCTCTGAAACTGTCCCCACAGAGATTGTGAATGGTTGGCTGCCTTGATGCAGGGACTCCAAACCAAGGCTCACATTCTCCCTTCTTCCCTTTCTTTCTTCTTTTTCTCCCACCATCCTCCTCTCTCTTTCCTTCCTTTCTCTGACTCCTGGGCCTTGAACTCGGAGCCTGGGTGCTGCCCCTGAGTCTTTGTACTCAAGGCCAATGGACTAAGGCTTGACCCACACATCCACTTCTGGCATTTTCTTTTTGGTAGTTAGTTGGAGATAAAGTCTTACAGGCTTTCCTGCCCAGAACTTAAGCCTCGATCTTCCCATCTCAGCCTCCTAAGTAGCTAGGATGACAGGCATGAAGCACAGGCATCCAGCTCAAACAAAGGTTTCTTTATGTGTTGTGGAACCAGCACTGGAAATTTTCATCATCTAAAACCACCCCACCCCGGCAGAGCCTGGCGCACACTCTAACTCTGTGTTGGATAAAAAAATAAGCGTCTGTCTACGACAATACTACAGAAAAGTCCCATCTGATTCTGGTAAGCATCTTGGGTGGGCAAAATATGATGTAGCTCTCCAACAGTTCTCCCTACTCCCTCTTCCTGTCCTTCTCGTGCAAAGCATTTAACTCTTTTGGCTCTGAGGATGTGAGCCACGATGTACTCGCTGGATTCTGGGGCCTCTGGGATGCCTAGCTTCTCAAAGATCTCTGTCCAGTTGCTGACCAGCTTTGTGGCACTCAATTCCCCACTCAGGTGTGAACAAGGCTCCCGTGAGCTAAACGCCTGGCTCAAGGGGCATACTCTCCACCACCTGGGGCCAGACAGGATGGTCTACCATATCCGGCCCCCAAGTTTCATGTTGCAGAGAAAGGATCCTTGAGACATCCCAGGTCTCTGAATCTCCCATAGTCCAGTACAGGTGCTAGGAATCGTCTCTGCTCACAGCTGGCAGGCTGGGGATGGTGAGGTCACAATCTCTGCTCCCCACAACATTCTAGACTGTGGTGTCCACCCTAGAGAGTGCCGGAGCTAATCAGTAACTGCTGGAGAAAGGCAGTCAGGGCACGACGTTCATAGCAGGAGACCATCTGGCTAGGGAACTCTACCTGTGCTGCTTTGAACATCATTGTTTGGCAGCTGAAATGGTCCGTCTAATTTGACCCATAATCCCAGGTGTTAGTGGAAATTAACAAATTCAAGAAAAAACTTTGGAAAAGATGACATTTCACTTGTCCCAATCAAACTTAAAGGGTTCCAAAGTCAGTGGACCCTTTTCCTTCCAGACAGCCTACAGCAGGTTACAGAAACTGGCAGTCAGAGAGCCCTAGATAACTGCCATGTCCTGAAACTGAGCAGGCTCCAGCAGAGAGAACACACTTGCCTACCACTGCTCAGCTGGAAATGGCTCAGGCGGGACACAGACTGGAGTCTGCAGGACTCCAGGGAGGACTCCACAACAGTGCATTGACCCGGAAGGGAATCCACGCTACCAGTGGGGGCCTGGAGCCCCCTGCCCAGATGCCCACAGACACCATCAATGCCCTGGGTACGGTTCCCCTCTCATCCTTTGTCGTGGTGAGCCATCTGCCATATCACACCATTCACCACTTCCCAGACCCTCCTAGCTTCACAGCCCCTGCTCTCCTCCCCCACATCTCATTCCCTAATTATGTTTGGCAGACACATTCCCAAGCCTTGAATTAGCTCCAACTATACACACGAGAGCAGAGTGTCTGGATGGAAGAGTGCGGCTGTGGTCACACTCATGAGCCTTCTGGCTGAAGACAGAAGGACAGGTGTCCAGCCTGGTCTGTGTTTCCCACAGATCTCCTAGTGGAGACCTACACAGGCCCAGCAGCTACAGTTGGCTACAGGAAAGGGGAGGAGGGAGGTGGAAAGAAGTGGAAAGGAAATCTACTGAAACCTTCTCCAAAATGATGAAGGAGAAAACAGAATTTGTGGCTGGGCTTGTACTGGGCATTCATGATAAAAGAACAACAAATACACACATACACACAAATAAAATGCATTTGCTCTTTTTAGATACGGTGACTTAAATATATTTTCATTGTTCTCATCTCCTTACTCTCCCAACACACACACACACACACACACACACACACACACACACACACACACACACACACACACAAATCCAAACCGGTGACAGAAGACTAATCCATGCAGCACTTGGAATTTACCACCTGATCATTCACCTGAGCACATTCAGTCTGTACAAGGAGAAAGATGATCTCTCTCTCTCTCTCTCTCTCTCTCTCTCTCTCTCTCTCACTCCCTCCCTCTCTCTCCCTCCCTCTCTCCCCCATCTCTCTCTCTCTCTCTCTTTCTCACACACACAGACTCAGAGCATTGTCTCTCCCGAGTTAGTTGGTTCCTCATATGGGAAATGTACAAGCTCTAGCATGGGGGTCCCTGGTCAGAACCAGGGGATCCCACCAAGGGGAACATTGCTCTAAAAACACAGAACCACCCTGCCTCTCCCTTTCTCCAGGGACAGACCCTTCCCATTGGGAACAACCAGCATTGAGTCCCCATTCATTAAAACCCTATGCTAAGACTCTGGGTGAAGGCGTGCTGAGACTGATGGCTCCTCAGAACCAGGAGAGAAAACAAAGAAGGGGTCATGGTGCCTCCAGAGGGGTGTCTGACCTGGGGTGGGGGCATTGTTGGGGAATTTGATGGGTTCCTAAGGGCTATATACATGGATGGACCTCCTTACTTCCAGCCTAGATGCTTCTGTGTGACTTGGTGGATTCTTGAGGAGGACGAGGAGACCAGATGAACCAGGAGCACTAGCAGAGCTGGCAGAGCTGGGAAATGTGATCACCCTGGGAAAACTGTTAACACCTGAGGTGGGGGGGGGGGCAGGACAGGTGTATGTGTGTTGGAGGAACATGCCTCCCAAATATTCACCTCCTATCTGACCCCCAGTGCCCTCACCTCCCTTCTGGGCTCTTCTGGAACCTCCTCAGATGATGTGACTGAGCACAGAAGACAGACAAGGGCTCCCACAGCAATAAGGGGGCTTATCTTCTGCATCCAACACCCTCCACCCCCAGAAAAAAAGGAAAAGACCCGAGAGGTGCTGCTAACCACCTCTGACTAAAGCCATCAGGTTCCCACCAGGGAGAAGAAGGGTTCAGATATGCGGCTGTGTGGCTCACACTGCTCCAGGCCAGGGGCTCTGTGGTGTCTCCTCCTCACCCATTTCTTCATCTCCCCTTTTCCTGGGGACACTGGCCACTAGGGATGGGGGTGGGATCCCAGGGTCGACACCCCACCCCAGCAACTAGGTCTCATTTGTGGCAGTGCCAGGGTGGACTGTGGGACACGAGGCAGGTGCGGGTGGGACAGGAGAGGGGAGGCAGGAGGCGCAGGTCTGGATCCACTGGGGGGGGTGACAGGGAGTCATGAGGTACAGGGGTCATGGGGTGTGGCCCCAAGGGGCAGGCACTTATGTATGCTACTGGGCAGAAGATGTAGGTGGCGGCACCTGGTGCTTGAGGGCCCTGGAGTCTGAGTTCGGGGCTGCAAGCAGGCTAGGGCCGGCCATTTCTGCCAGGCAACTGAGAGAGGCACCAAGGATCCGAGCTGGCAGCACCATGTGTGAAATGTGGCACTGCTGGGTGGGGGCGGGGGTGTCTGAGGATGCCTGGCAAGGCTGTGAGCTTCCTCTGCTCCTCCTCCTCAGATGCTGTTGCTGCCTGTTCCTCAGCAGACTCTGCCACCACCTCAGCGGCCTCCTCCCCAGGAGACAGTACTTCCACCACCGCCACAGCCTAAGCAGCCACCATCTCCATTGCTGCACCTCAGCCACTACCACCTTGCTCCCCCCGCCAGGATCTCAGACTCAGGGGCGCCATGGCCGCCTCTTCTCTATGGGGCTGCTCGGCAATGTTCCTGTCGTGCTGGCTCCACGTGCTGTCTGCTCCTGGCCAGGATCTGCACTATGATCCAAGTGGACGCCAGCTGCTGAAGCCGCTTCCCCTCCTGCATGTGATTGCTCTTCTCTCTGACCTCACTCTCTGCCCTCCACTCCTCTCCTCAGCTGCCCCACCCCCACCCGTGCATTTGCGCCCACCCCCTCAGGTCCCTGGCCTTGGCTGCCACTGCACTGTGCCCCTGGGACCCCCTTCCCCTGGGTTCTCCCCCTCACCCCTGACTGAAATCGCAGCTCTGACTGGGCTCTGAACCTTCCAGGCCAAGGAAGCTTCCTGGCCATGGCAATTGCAGCCTCAGCATAGCACTCCCCACCAACCCCAGTACCTGCCTGGGGGGAACTAATCTCCCCTCAGCCCCATGGCTGGAGGAGACTCTCTTCCATGCCCGCCCACTCTACACACCAAGCAGGTGCATGGTGACCCTCGTGTGTGTATATGTGTTTGTGATTGTGTTTGTGTGTGTGTGATTGTTGGGGATAACTACCACTCAAGAACTCAGAACATAGCAACCTTTGGAATGACTCAGTACACAGCACAATTCCCAAAACAGCACAAAGCACCCTGTGTAAAGGATTCAGCACACAGTTAACTTTGAAGGACTCAGCAGATAGTATCTTTTGTAGAGTACTCAGCACACAGCACTTTTTGAAGGAGGGAGACCATAGCCCACAGTGTAAAGGACTCAGTGCATGACATGTTTTGAAAAACTAAGCATGTAGCACTCTTTCCCAGGTACTCATTACATAGCATCCTGGGTTAAGACTCCAAACACAGCACCCTCTAAGGGCTGAGTACGTAGAACACTATGTAAAACACTCAGTGCACAGCACCCTTTGAAAAACTCATCACATAGCACAATTTTTAAGGACTCAGCACAATCAAATTGTGGAAGGTCTTAGCACATAGCACCATTTGAAGGACAGTACAGAGCACCCTGTGTAAAGGACTCAGCACACAGCACTCGAAAAACTCACCTCATCCCTCTCTTCCCAAGGGTGCTGCTATGTGCTGAATGGAATGAATTAGCACACCACACTGTTTGAAGGACTCAGCATACAGTACATTGTGTAATGGACTCTGCACACAGTACCTTTGGAAAACCCAGAACAGCCCAACCCTCTTAGGGACTCAGCACATAGCACCTTTTGTGATGACTCAGCAAACAGCACCTTTTTGAGGACTCAGCACAAAACCCCCATGGGGGAAGGACCCAGCAAACAGCACCCTGTGAAGGAATCAGCACATAGCTGTAACGTCACAAGTTCAGCTGTCATTAGAATTAGTGTGCTTTCTTCAGTATCACCATTCTTCAGAAATACTTCATAAATCCTACTAGTTCACATTTAGCTAACCTGTATTTTATGGAGGAGGGTCAGCTGGGGGTCTTGAAGTCAAAGCTTGGGAGCCTTGTCTCTGAGCTATTTGGTTCAATGCTAAAGCTCTACCATTTTGAGACACAGCTCCAATTTTGATTTTTCGGGGGTGGGGGTTGTTCTTTGACAGGCCTTACAGTGATCAGAAAGGCTAAGTAGGGGTATCCGTGGGCAAAGGCTCTTAGCTTGGCCTGGAGCTGACATCTCCCTTCCTTGTGCCCCTCGGAGCCGGGCCTCCTGGAGCTCTCTTGGCCTAGGGTGGAACAGACCTGCTCTGGCATCAGCACTCATGGTGTTCAAAAATCAGCTTGGACCTGGTCACTTTCCCAAATTGAACTGTAGAGGACTATGGCGGTGGGGGGGGTGGCGATGTCCCGTGTCTGGCCACCAGGGAGCAGGAGTCTCCCACCATAGGGATTGTACCTGTGTTGTGTTTACTCTTGCTTCCCCGGGGCCCCCATCATGCTTCAAAGCCATCCTGGACAGGAAAGTCCTTGAGGCTCTTACCTACATTTAACCATAGAAAAGCAAGTGGGGCTGTGACTCAAGTGGTAGAGCACTAGGCTTGACCAAGAAAACTCAGGGGTAGAGCTTAGGCCCGGAGTTCACACACACACACACACACACACACACACACACACACACACACACACACACACACACACCACATGCATGCAAAATCAAGGATTTCTACACTGCAATCTTTGGGTATTCTCTACCTTTTCCCCACTAAGCCTGGTGGTTGTTGGCCTAAGAGTTTGATGCATACAACACCACCTGGCATCTTTGATTTTAGGGAACAGAATGGATAGAAAGTCAGCCTTCCCCCATCCCAGCTCCTTGGTTGTGTCAAGGTTTTTCCAGGCCCTTTGGGGCTCCTTTTACAGACACGCCAAGAAGCCTTGAAATGGTATCACACGCTGGACACTGGTAGCTCACTCCTGTCATCCGAGCTACTCAGGAAGCTGAGATATGTAGCATTATGGTTCCAAGCCAGCATGGGCAGGAAAATGTGTGAGACTCTTATCCTCGCTGAACCTTCAGAAAACAAGAAGTTGCCCTGTGGCTCGTGATGAGTGCCAGCCTCAAGAAAAAGAGCTCAGGGACAATTCTCACAGCCAACAACAAGGAGAGGTATTGCATGTTGGCTTTGGGATTAGCATGGGCCAAATGTAATTGGAATTTTCAAGTGCCCCAAGAAAAAGCAGTACCTCCTTTAGTCCCATGCTCCTCCATCTCATCTCACCCCCTGACCTTGGCCATGCTTTGGGTCAGCTTGGTCCTGGCTGGACAGGAGTACTTCAAGGAGGAAGATCCCAGAACAATCTCCCCGCCTCCTTCTGCCCTGCTCACCCTGCTGTTTCTGCTCTTTGCCATAGACCTTCTTCCTGGAATCCATCTGTGAGGTCATCACCACCAACATAGTGGTGAGTGGTGGTGGTCCAGGCTAACACGGGCAGTCAGAGGTGGAAGTGGGTCTGGGACTAAGACCTTCCACCCTAAGTATGGGCTGAGGCCAGGACTGACCTTTATTTCATCCTGAGCCTTGCAGGGGTGGGGAGTCAGTGTAGACTCCACATAGAGTCAGGTAAGATCGGAATCTGGAGAACCATTTGTTTGGGGAAAGATGTGGGGCTCAGGGAGGCACTGTTTTTGGTACTCCTCTCTCAGGACTCCCCTCTCTCTCTCTCATCCCTCAATGGTAGAAGAGAAACTTCAACTAAGAGTGTAGGAAGCGGGGGCAGAGGAATATTTCTGTGTGAACCAGACTTGTGCTTCATAGTCATCCTAGCCCCTACTTCCTATTTATCTGAGGAATGGCCATATGGGTTTGGGAGGACAGGGTATCATCCTAGCTGAGAATGTGTCTTAGCTGTAGAGTGTTTGCCTAGCATGCCTGAAGCCCTGGGTTTGGTTCCACACAGAAAAAGCCAGAAGGAGAGGTGGCGCTCAACTGGTAGAGCAACAGCCTTGATCAAAAAGAGCTCAGGGACAGTGGCCAGGCACTGAGTTCAAGCCCCAGGACTGGAAGAACAAAGCATAATATGGGCCTCTTCCCTGGCCACCAATGGTCCATTAGATGTCCCTTGAATTTGGGCCACCTCCTGGCTGCCTCTGCCCTACCCGACCCGCAGTTTACCCTTCCCATGACCCAGCAGATTGAGGCCTGAGAGAAGGCAAACTGGCAACCTACTTCTGGTGACTGCTGAGGATTTTGAGAGTCATTATGTCACATAGAGAGTTATCATCCTCATGAGTCTACAGAAGAAAAGGAGGGAGTGCTCCTTGCCCAAGCCCTCCAGCAGCCTACAGCTGTAGGCTGCTCTGGTTGTGGGGCATCTGCCGCAAGACGTGCTCCGTGGGGGAGTCCTCTATGTGGTCGGGAACCCCGACCTCTCCTTTGGCAGTTTCCAAGCTGTCTTGAAGTTGCAATTCTTCAAAACCTTTCTGCTCCAGCCTCATTTCACCCACTCCGGAGCCTGAGGCGTCTGAAGGAGCGTGGTGGCAGGGGGCTCAGCCTGTGCAGACATCTGGAGCATTCTGTCAGCCCCTTCCCCTGCGAGGACCAACAGCAGCTCTCACAGCTCTCTCTTCTTTCTCCATCTTCTGGGAGAGCTGGCACACATGCTTGGCTTTCTCTAAACACAGCTCATGCAGGACAAACAGCTGCTCTTTACACGCCACTAGGGACTCCTCTATGGTGCAAATGTCTGCCGACAGCTAGCTGCATCGATGGTGGAGTTAATCTGCTGGACTATGGAAGTACACCTCATCATGCAGGTCATGGACGAAGCAGATTTTCTTCTCGGATGCCCACGTGTCCCACTTCCCATCCTCATGCCTGCTGTGGTAGCAGCTCATGGGGCGGGGTGTTTGTGGCTCCAGCTCTACCTTGCACTGAGCTGCTGTGTTGGGAGGGTGCCTGCGATAGGGCTGCCGCTCCTGCAGGAGTTTCCCCCTGTGGAACTCAGCCTCTGAGAGTGCTCATAGAGCCATGTCACTCTAGGTCTGGGGCATGTCTCCATCTTCTGCGATGGTCACGTTGGGAGAAGTCACCTCCTCACCTTTTGCTTCTCCAGGGCTCACAGCTTCCCCTCCCCAAGAAAAGCCAGGAAGCTCAGCAGGGCCTGCAGCCTCTCCTCCTGTAGTCTGGTCACTTCCAGGCACTTAAAAGTGTCCTGCCACTTTGGGGGCACCACCTGGTCCACCCTGTTGGTTGGGCCATGCACTTGCTTCAGCTGCTCCAGCAGCTGGGTCTGCCTCTGCAGGGTCTATTGTAGGGCCTCCTCAGAGTTCAGCCACTCATTGGAGGCAATGTGCTGCTCACAGGTGGCTCTGAGCTCCTGCAGATGGGCCTGGGACTGCTCCTGCCGCTCTTGCAGCTCCCAAGATGCTTGGCTCTCTCTCTCTCTCTCAGCCACCTCTTTACATTTGTCTATCTTATCCTCTGAGTGGACTAGCTGTTCCCACAGATGTTTCTTCACCTGCTACTCTGAGTCCAGGATGCTGATGAGCTGGACTTCTCACCACTTACCCTGTGGAGAGCATCCCACAACAGAGCCAGCTGTTCCTCTTGCTATGGGTTGCACACACATGTGCATCTTGGGGTCTCGGGGATCTCCTGCCAATCCTTGGACTTCTCCTCCAGGCTCTATAATTGCTCCTGCTGCTCAGCATTCTGGAGACAGAGCCTTTGGTTTTCCTTGACCTGGATGTGAAGTTGTTTCTCCAGGTTTTTCAACTCCATCTGTCTATGGTATTCCTGGGCCTGCAACTGCCGCTCAGCCTGAGATGGTTCTGCCAGCTTCCTCCTCAGTTCCCCCAGCTCATTCTCTAGGTCCAGAACCTGCCTCATCCTTTGCTCCTTCTCTTCTGTCAGTTGGTTCACCTGGTCGGTGAGCCAAGGAACCTCCTCCTTCCATGCAGAACTGTCAATGCTCAGGTCCTCCGTCAAGGAGTCTCTCTCCAGATTTGCTGAGTTCACCATCCAGCTCAGGTTGTCCAATAGTCTCTTCAGTACCCACGCCCCACCAGCACTTGTTGGAACTTGCAGATTCTGTTCTTCCTGTTACTCTTCTGTGTCCAGAGCACTTCCAGCTTCTCCTGAAATTCTGTGTTCACTTGCTCCAGGTCATCAAAACTACTGGTCTTTTCCTCGAGCTGAAGTGTCACATCTTTCAGCAGTTTGAAGAATATTTCTATCTCCTTCTGTGCAGTAGTGACCACAGAAGCCGCCATCTCCAGCTCTGCCATGCACCGCTTTTGACCTACAGGTGGCTGGTGAGATCTCATTGCTTTATTTTTCTGCCATTGGCTGCCTGCTTGACTTGGGCCGGTGCAGATTGTAAATCGCTTTCTGCTGAAACCAACCTCTGTATGGGTGGCTTGTGGATCTCTAGCTTTGTTTTTGGTGCTTCCTGCACCTGAGCTATCTTCTCCCTCTCTTTCTCCAGTCAGTCCCTCAGGTCTGTCTTTTCCTGCTTCAGTGGTTGTACCTTGGCATAGAGCGCCTGTTTTCTTTTGTTGCAATCCAGGTGAGCATCACATGTGGCCAGCACCTCTGCAGATCCTTGGTAGTATCGGGAACATTGATACTCTGACCCTGGTGACTGTGACTGTGTCCAAAGGCAAGGGAGGCCCGCAATAAGCATCAGCTTTGGCCAGGTGCTCCGTTGAATCACGCTCTTCAGTGGTGTTTGTCTTGGGGATCCCTCCCTTTTTTGTGTTCTTTGTTTTTTTGAATGATGCAGGTCTGATGGGAGGATTCTTCTGCCGGTGTTCTGGCAGTAGTTTCTTGTCTGCAGCTCTCTCATGGAGTCTTGTTGTTTCAGACATCTGAGCACTTTGATGGAAAAGATGGGCTAGCCACATTACCAGGCTCTGGGAAATCCTCTATTCTCCCACTCACTGACTAGGTCGTCACTTTCCTATTCTACTCCAAAGTCTCCTCCTTGAGTATCCTGCTCACCACTCAGCAACCTCTACCTTCCTCAACTGCTGGTGGTAGTGTCAACCATCTGAGGGAATCTTGGTGCTGGGCAGCATGGAATGTGGGCATGGCTACAATTCTTGTATCGCATTGGTCAGAAAGAACCATGAAAAAATGGGGGTGTGGCCAGAATTCTGTGATGCAGGCAGCATGGGCGGAGTCAAGATGACAGCGGTGCCCCCAGCCCCTTTCCCAGGGAACTCTGTCCAATTCAGTTGGGTACAAGAGGGTGACCTGCTTTAGCTGGATGGTTGCACAGATTGTTGTGTATGTCTGTTTGTTGCCAGTCCTGGACCTTGAACGCAGGATCTGGGCACATTCCATGAGCTGTTTTTGCTGAAGGCAAAAGCACTACCACTCTACCACTGGAGCCACACAGCTCTACTTCTGGCTTTGTTGACACTGAAGTTGGACCTGGGTTTCAAGGACCTTCCTGCCTAGGGTGAATTTGACCATGATCTTCCTATCACAGCCTTGTAAATATCAAGGAGGACTGCTGAGAGCCACTGGTTCCTGCTGAATCATTGATCTTGCTGTTCTTGGACAGACCAGTGAGTTCCCTATCCTTGGGTTTAAGTGGTGGGAGCTGGAGCTCACAGTTTGAATCCTGGTCCTGCCACCTCCAAATGGCAGGAGAGCCTTAGAAATTCATTCCTATCTATACGAATATCAATGGAATGTGATATATGTTATGACTGAATGGGCAGTTTTTGAATGATTCTACGATAAAATTATACACAATTTTATTATAGAAGACTGAATTTTATTCAATACTTTATGAAGCATTTAAGCAATCACATTCATTAAATGGAGGCATAATGAAATACCTAAGAATTGGGCCTCACCTAGTATAAAGGTGTCATTTTTTTCTGCCAGGACTGAGATTGGAACTCTTAGTCTGGGTAACTCTGTTGCACAGTGTAGAATGGGGAAGCTGGCCTCCTTGAAGTCAAGAAATTCATGTGTACACCTCGGGTCTGAAATCGATCCCCAGCACTAGAAAACATCCTATTCATGTACATTTTAAATATGTGATTTATATTTACATACATATGTTGACTCCATATTGCTTTCAGTGCAGTTATTCATTTTATGTTTTGTTTCATTTATGTAGTGACTGTTTATTTTATTGATTATTATGGCACATAGAACATTGATTACATTTATTACATAGGATATAGGTCTGCATACGTATTACACTTATACCTGACACCCAGGACATTCAAAGGAAAGGAAAACATGTGTCACCATCAACTTCTTACTCCACGATTCATTTTGTGGGAGGGCTGGCATCTGAACTCACGTCCTACAAGGCCCAAATCATAAATGGGTGAGTGTCAACACACCATCCTGTGGCAAATTGTATTGACAGGCATTTCCTAGGACCTTAACACAAGCCACAGGTTTTGAAAAAATAAGAATAGAGTGACACCCAGATGGTAGTATGCTAATAAATATATGTCTTTATAGAGTGTCAGAGATGTCTATCCATAATTCAGATATAAAGACTACATTCCTATCAATTCTTGGATATTTATTATGCCTCCATGTAATTAATGTTATTATTTTCATCCTTAATAAACTATTAAGTAAATCAGTGTCCTGAAATTGTTGCATCCTTGTGAGAAATAGTATTCTTTTAATGCTTCATAAGATAATTAAATAAAATCAATCAGCTGACTGAAATCATGAAGTCTAATTTTATTCAAGTATCATTCATGAACAACCTATTCATCCATGAAATTGATAACATTCAAGCGTTATTCCTGTGAATGGGAATGCGTCTCTCAGGATCTCCCACCATCCAGAAGTGGCATGACTGGGATTCGCACTGTAGGCCTATGTTGCTATACGGGAACTTCCTCAAAAGCCCACAATTTAAAAAAATATATTTAGCTCCTTGGTTCGCAATTCGTGCCATTTTTTCTGCCAGGCCAAGGATTTGTACTCAAGGTCTGGGTAAATATGCAGCACTGTGAGGGATGGGAATCTGACCATGCTTGAAGACAAGAAAGTCAGTCCTGTTCCCTAGGCCTGAATTCAAGCCTCAGGCCTGGAAAACATACTCCTTATAACCACTTTAAAGATAGAATTTATATTTTCATACAGATATTCAGTCCATATTGTGTTTGGTGTGGTTATTCATTTTATGTCTTGTTTTATTCATTTATTTACCAATTATTTTATTGACTCGGATGACACCTCTACCATTTATTACATTGTTTACATCCTACCACATAGCATCTAGATTTGTAGATATGTTCTCTATCATATCTGACACCCAGGACTTTCTCAGAAAAGGAAATCATGTGTTACACTCGGCTTCTTACTCCAAAATTAAATATTTGGCAGTGCTAAGATCTGAACTCAGGGCCTAGCAGGCCCAATTCATGAATGGATGAGTGTGAGCATGGCAGCCTCTAGTCAATGAAGCTGGCAAGTGGTTCCCAGGTGCTGAGATCCAGCCCCAGGTTTGGCCAAAACAGTGATACATGGATAGGCAGATGGTGCTATACAAATAAATACATATTGGTAGAGAGCACCAGAGTCGTCTATCTATGATTGAATGACACCTACTACATTCCTACCAACTCTTAGGCATGTATTATACCACCATTGAAGGAATATTATTCTTTTCATGCTTAATAAACTATTAATTAGTATCAATTAGCTTCCTAGGATTATTGCATCCAATTTTAGACTAGACCGAAGCATGAACTACTCTTTCAATTGGTATTCCTATGCATAGGAATGAGTCTCTTGTGATCTCCTGCCATTGGTAGGTGTCAGGACCGGGATTTGAACCCGGGACCTATGTCTTCCCTGATACCCCACTAGCCTTCAGCAATGGCAGGTCAGGTCCACTTTGCAACCGTTTCCTTCAGACCCAGGATAGTCGCTGTGCAAAGAAAAAAAATGTAAAATCCCCAGCCCTCTGCAGCTCACCACTTTTTTTCTATGCTACTTTCTTTTTTCGTCTTGCAACCCCTGTGGGCCTAGGATCCCAGGATCGGCTATGGGTCCAGAGGCTACACTCCAGCCTTGGGCGATCGAAGCTGAGGCAGAGTTGCCACGACCTGAGTTCATGCCCCCTGTTGGCAAAATAAAGAATAAATTAAAAATTAATTATTTAACTAAATTAAAAAAGAAAGAAAGCTCCCTGATTTTGAATTTCTGCCAGTTTTGTTTCCTAGACTAGGATTTGAACTCAGGTCTCAGTAACTCTGTAGCAGTGTGCACGAAAGTGAAGAGTTGCCACTTCTTGAATTCAAGCCTGGTGCAAAGCCAAAAATAAAAATTAAGTCACTGAGCTCGGCAGGGGGAGTAGATGTGGAGATGGGAGCCGGGGGATGGTAGGTGGAACACAAAGGAGGAGGCTACAATCCTCAATAGGAAATATAATCATTACCTTGCTCATTTAACTGTTACCTCTCTGTATAAAATTTTTACGATAAAAAATGAAAAAAAGTAGTGCTCAGAGAAGCAGTTTGGGGTAAGGGAAAGAGGTTTGAATAGATTTACAAAATTCCACACTGATTTTATTTTAATGTTCAGTATGGAACTGAATAATCATAGCTGCTTCCATTAAAAAGAATTAAGTCACTGTCTTGGAAATGGTGCCAGTATTTCCTTCAGTGGTTGGATTTGATCTCACCATCCAGATAACTCTTTTGCACCTTGGGTGAAAGCAAAGCTTATTGTCCCTGAGTAAAAGAAATCCAGGTTAGAGTTACCAGGGTCTGAATGAAGGACCTGCAATGGAAAAATATTTCTATATGTGTGTAATATATTATATATATTTTCTTATGTATGTTTATAACATATTATGATTTTTATTATTGATTTTGTATTTATTTTACTTTTTACTTGATTCATTTATTTTAGTTTTTACTTAATTCATTTACTTATTGTCTATTGTATTTAGTATTTTTGGTGGGGGAGTCCAGTCGTGGGCCTAAACTCTGGGTCTGGGTGCTGTCCCTCAGATCTTCAGCTCAAGGCTAGCGCTCTGCCACTTGAGCCCACAGCGCCGCTTCTGGCTTTTTTTTCTGCTTATGTGGTCCTGAGGAATTGAACCCAGGACCTCATGCATGCAAGGCAAACTCTCTACCAGTGAGCCACCTTCCCAGTCCCTATTTAGTATTATTACACACATAATATTTAATATATGTTGTACAACTATTATAAAATTATACACAATAATATAGGGCTGAGTTCTGGGAAGATGGTGGAGGAGAAGCTGGGGGCCAAACAACTCTCCCATAGAAATCAGTTTTAGTGCTCCAATGAACAGTCCTAAGCCAGAGAATCACAAAGTTTGCCATCACAGTAAAGAGTGTTAGGCTAGAGAAGGAAAATCCAGGCAAAGAGACAGATCTGAGCACTTGTCAACAGCCGTGGCTGCGGTGGCAGCGGCAGTGGCAGTGGCAGCAGCGTTGTCGGTGGCCATAGACCCCATACCTGCAACACAGAGAGTCCAGGACAAAGGCACCAGATGCGTAAAGTGAGTGCATTCTACTCAGCACCAGCAAGAACCGACAAGGAGCACACATCATCATCCTGCAGTTCACAGACCAGAGATGACCCAGGAACCAAGACTCTGGCTCGAGTAGAAGCCTGACATCCTCTCAGGGAGCAGAGGAGGGAAGGCCACCCCTCCCCCCCACTATGGGAGATCTCCAGGCTGAGCAGCTAGCTCCAACTCAGTCCTTGGAAGAAAACAAAAGAGTCATTAAGCAGGTCACAGGAACCTAACCTGACCTGCTAGGCTCAGCTCAACCTAGGGAAAAGTCACCAAGCCTGGGCCGCCAGCCCAGGAGTGTCTTTCTTCACTGGGTAAACAGAGACAGAGGCTTCCCCTCTCTACAGCAGCCTTGACAATCAGTTGAAATTCATTAAACATAAACCCTGAGAATGGCTCCAGTCAGGGCTCTGTGAGTATCTCAGAAGCTAGCCCCTCAGGGAAAAGCTAATGTTTGCTGGAAGGCATCAACTTTACCCAGAACCTAGCCTAATCACAGCATCTCCAAACTAGAGAAAACAGCCATCTTCCTCTTCTGTGATACTCAAAGCAGATTTCCCTCTCATTGAACTAGCCTGGGAGGAGGATCACAAAACCCTGGGTAAAGCAGAGCATTTTTCTGCTTGCTCAAACAAACTGACTTAAGAAACCAACCAAGCCACAGGAAAATCAAACACCACAAGCAGACAAGAGACTCCAACTAGAGACTGGCTACAGACACAAGGGAGATACAGGATCTTCCCATTCCACCCAAAAAACTCAAAGAACTCTTTTTTTTGTACCGTTTATAAAGAATTTTTTTCTAAAACTGTTTTTAATTTTTAATTATTAACTTAAAAATTTTGTTTTCTATTAACTTTTTTCTTCCTCTTATAATTTTTATTTTAGGGGTATATGTGTGTGTGCTTTCTTTTCTTTTTTTAAAATTTTTTTGTTTAGCTTTATTGACTTTTTGATCCTTTTTTGTTCTTTCCTTCTCATTCTTTTCACCTTTTCTTCTCTTTCATTCTTCTTTCCGTGACTTAATTGAAGTTCTGCTCATCCTGAGATATACCCGTAGTCGATTATTAGACCTTATCCCTCATTGTGTACACATTTAATCCAGAAATTTATTACTCAATTCAAAACATCTTAGACTTAAATTCCTTAATAGCAGTACCATATCTTTATACTTATATATTTTAAGCATTTTTATTTTTAAGTTTTTCATGTCTCCTTTCTATCCCTACCCTTCTCTTATCCTATCCATGTTCTTCTCTAAATATTATGTTTTTAAATTTGCATAATTTTTTATAAGTGTTTCACTTTTTACCTTTTAAATTTTTTCTATTTTCTTGTCTCTTTTTTCTCTTTCTCTTTCTTTTTTTCTCTCTCTACTAATATTCTATCCAACTTATTTCCTGCTTTGAGATTAGGACTTAGTTAAGTGAACCTTTTCAGCCTGTCCACATCCCTCTATTACTATTTTTACCCACATCTCTCCCTAAACCTAATAATTTCTGGTTTGCCAAATTCTTCTTTGTAGTTCGTAACCCATTAATACATAGTTGTTGGATGTTGAATAGATATATCTGTTGAACTAGATTGTATATGCAGACTTTTGACTGTGCAACTACAGAGTTTGGTTGATGCTTCCCTTAAGATAGTGTTCTAGCACAAAACTGGTATTAATTTCATCACAAATGGGCAAGGCTGAGAATACTCAAAGAGAATTACAGGAATTGCGTGGACGTGAAGAAGCTAATCAAAGAGTAATACAGGAATTGAGAGAGCTGGAAGAGAATACACAACGATCACTAAAGGCATTCATGGAATCCATAAACATAAAGTTGAAAGAAGTCAGGGAGACCACAAAGGGAATGCTGAATGGAAACCAACAGAAGGAATGGGAGTCCAAGGAAAGCATAAGCAATCAACTAAGTGATTTGAGAATAAACACTGAACACCAAATTAAGGAAGTAAAGAAGTTCATACAAGATCTAAAACAAAGCTTCAACAAAGAATTTGAAGCAATCAGAACCAACCCACTGGAAGGAAAAGAAATAAAAAACAAAGTAGAAAGTCTTGATAGTAGGTTAGACCATGCAGAAGAACGAATTTCAGAGATTGAAGACAGCCTAGGTATTATAGAGAAAGAACATACAACCATCTAAGACAAATCCAAGAAATAGGATAGATCTATTCAACACTCGGAAGACACCATCAGAAGGCCTAATCTGAGGATAATGGGTATAGAGGAGCACCTAGAGACACAAGTTAACGGTCTGGGAAATTTAATACGATCCTAGCAGAGAACTTCCCAAACATGCAAAAAGATAAGCCTAGTCAGATACAAGAAGCTTTTAGAACTCCAAATAGACCAGACCAGAACAGGACAACCCAGCATCACATTGTAATCCTCATAGGATCAATTCAGACCAAGGAAAACACCCTTAAAGATGTCAAGGAGAAAGGATCAATCACTTATAAAGGGAAACCAATTAGAATCACCTCAGATTTCTCAGCAGAGACGATTAAAGCAGGAAGAGCCTGGAATCACGTATGCCATGCCATAAAGACAAACAAGTATCAACCATGTATATTGTACCCAGATAAACTCTCCTTCATAACCGAAGGTCAAATAAAAACTTTCCATATCAAGGAAAAATTGAAACAATTTATCTCCACCAAACCAGCCCTACAAATGATTCTCAAAGATGTCCTACACATAGAAAACCAACAAGACCACAAAAAGGCAAAGATACCGCAGCCAAACTGAGAATCCAAGAACCATAGAAAGAACCCAGTTGCCAAGCTCCCAAGAAGATGGATAAAATAGCAGGAAATCCCAAATACTTCTCAGTTCTATCTCTCAACATTAATGGATTTAACTCTCCAATTAAGAGACATAGACTGTCTAGTTCGATGAAAAGATCCTTCTATCTCCTTCCTTCAGGAGTCACAATTTGCCCCAAAAAACAAACACATTTTCAATGTGAAAGGCTGGAACAAAATCTACCAAGCAAACGGCCCCCATAATAAGGTGGGACTTGCAATCCTAATATCAGATAAAATAGACTTCAAAGTAAAATTAGTGAGGAGAGATAAAGAAGGTCGCTACATACTCCTTCAGGAGGATATTACAATTCTAAATATCTATTTGCCAAATAACTGAGCATAAAAATTTATCCAAGAAACACTACTTTCCCTCAAATCCCACATAGATCCAAAGACATTAATTGTTGGGGACTTTAACACACCACTATCCACACTAGATAGATCAACTTGGCAAAAACTCAACAGAGAAACCGTAGATCTAAACACCTGTATAGATCAAGTAGATTTAATAGACATCTACCAAATTTTTCACCCAGCAGCATCAGAATACACGTTTTTCTCAGCAGCATATGGAACATTTTCCAAAATAGACCACATTTTAGGCCACAAAGCAAACTTGTCCAAATTCAGAGCCATTGAAGTTATACCTTGCATTCTCTCTGATCACAAGGGAATAAAATTAGAACTCAACAGCAAAAGCCACCAAAGAAAGTCCTGTAACACATGGAGGTTGAAAACACACTGCTGAGTCACGAGTGGGTCATGGAAGAGTTTAGAAAGGAAATGCAAAATTTCATGATATTCAACAAAAATGAACAAACAAATTACCAGCTCCTTTGGGACACAGCAAAGGCAGTACCCAGAGGCAAGTTTATAGCTCTGAGTTCCTACATCAACAAATTGGAGAGGCCTGAAAACAACAACTTAATGAGATATCTGAGCCATCTTGAAAAAGAGCAGCAAGAAAAACTACAATCCAGTTGATGGAAAGAAATAATTAAAATTAAATCAGAACTCAATGAATTAGAATCCAAATAAACCATAGAAGGAATCAAAAAAACTGAGTTGGTTCTTGGAAAAAATTAACAAAATTGACAGACCCTTAGCAAATCTTATCAGAAAAAGAAGAGAACACACCCAAATAAATAAACTCAGAGATGAGAATGGAAACATCACCACAGGACAACAAATATTCAAAACATTATAATACTTCTCAAAGCTTCTCAAATACTTCTCAAAACTTTATGCTAATAAGTTTGATAACTTGGCAGAAATGGACCTTTTCCTAGCAAATACTGACATGCTGAAACTAAACCAAGATGAGTTAAGCCATTTTAACAGGCCCATATCAAGCATTGAAATAGAAACAGAAATAAGAGACCTCCCTCCTAAGAAAAGCCCAGGCCCAGATGGATTAACAGCAGAATTCTACAAGGCCTTCAAAGCAGAGGTCACACCCATACTCCTCCAACTCTTCAATGAAATTGAAAGAGAAAGTTCACTACCGAACACATTCTATGAAGCCATCATAACCCTCATCCCAAAACCAGGCAGGGGCTCATCAAAGAAAGAGAAATATAGACCCATTTCTTGGATGAACATTTATGAAAAACTTCTTAACAAAATTTTCACCAATCATCTTCAACAATTTATCCAAAAAAAATCATACACCACAATCAAACAGGATTCATTTCAGGGATGCAAAGCTGGTTCAATATATGGAAATCAATAAGGATGATTCATCACATCAACAGGAGCAGGGATAAGAACCACATGGTTATCTCAATAGATGCAGAAAAAGCATTTGACAAGATTCATCACCCCTTTATGATTAGTTCTGGAAAAATTAGTAATTCATGGAACATTGCTCAATACAATAAAGGCTGTTTATTACAAACCTACAGCCAGCATTATACTTAATGGTGAAAAAATAAAGCCATTTCCTCTTAAATCAAGAACAAGACAAGGATGTCCACTCTCTCCATTTCTCTTCAATGTAGTATTAGAATGCCTAGCTACAGCAATAAGACAAGATGCAAACATAAAGGGGATCCAAATAGAGAAAGAAGAAGTAAAACTCTACCTAGTAGCAGATGACATGATTTTGTATTTAAAGAATCCCACAGACTCCACTCCTAAATTACTCAAGCTGATTCAAAACTAACCCTCACAAATCATTGGCTTTTCTGTATGCCAACAATGAGAAAAGTGTGGCTGAAATTAGGAAAGCAACTCCATTTATAATAGCCACTCAAAAAATAAAATAGTTAGGAATTAACTTAACCAAAGAAATGAAGGACCTTGATGATGAAAATTTTAAAAACCTGAAAAAGAAAATAAAAACAGAATTTACGAAGTGGCAAAAACTCCCATTCTCCTGGATTGGGAAGATAAACATCATGAAAATGGCAATACTTCCCAAGGCTATCTACAAATTCAATGCAATACCTATCAATATTCCAACCTAATTCTTCAAGGGAATAGAAGATGCAATCCAAAAATTCATATGGATTAATTGAAGACCCCGAATGGCAAAAACAATTCTCAACAGAAAGAACAGTGCTGGAGGCAAATCAATACCAAATTTCAAACTCTACTAAAAAAAACATAGTAATCAAAACAGCATGGTACGGCACAAGAACAGACCTCAAGACCAATGGAATAGAATTGAAAATCCAGAAATGAATGCACAGACTTATAGCCATCTAATCTTTGATAAGGAAGCTAAAAAAAATAGAATGGAAGAAAGACATCCTCTACAGTAAATGGTGCTGGCAAAATTGGTTAACTACTTTTAGAAAAGTATAGCTAGATCCTTATATATCACCCTGCAACAGAATCAACTCCGAATAAATCAAAGACCTCGGAGTCAAAGCAGACACTCTGAAAACATTACAGGATGAAATAGGAGAAACCCTAGGTCTCCTTGGCACAGGGCTAAATTTTCTTAATAAAGACCCAGAAACACAACAAATCAAACAAAGTTTGGACAAATAGGGTCGCATGAAATTGCAGAGCTTCTGCATGGCAAAGGACATAGCAAGCAAGATTAATAGGAATCCCACGGATTGGGAGAAGATCTTCACTTGCCATAGAACAGACAAGGGTCTCATATCTAAAATGTACCTGGAACTCAAAAAATTAAATCCCCCAATAACAAATCTTGAAAAAAACAGCTTCCCAATAAATAAGTGGGCTAAAGACATAAAGAGAAACTTCTCTGAAGAGGAAAGAAGGATGGCCAATAGACACATGAAGAAATGCTCAACCTCCCTAGCCATAAAAGAAATACAAATCAAAATAACATTGAGATACCACCTTACCCCAGTTAAAATGGCAATAATCAAGAACTCTAATAACAACAGATGCTGGAGGGGATGTGGACAGAAGGGAATCTTACTGCGTTGTTGGTAGGATTGTGAACTTGTTCAACCACTTTGGAAAGCAGTATGGAGTTTCCTCAAAAGACACATAGAACTCACCTATGACCCAGAAATCCCTCTTTTGGGCATTTACCCAAATGTTCAAAACAAGAACACACTAAAGCTACAAGCACAACTATGTTTATTGCTGCATTATTTACCATAGCTATGATACGGAATCAATCTAGATGCCTCTCAGTAGATGAATAGATCAATAAAATGTGGTACATATGCACAATGTAATTCTATGCCTCCATCAGAAAGAATGACATTGCCCCATTTGTGAGGAAATAGAAAGACTTGGAAAAATTATATTAAGTGAAGTAATCCAGGCCCAAAGAAGCATAGGTCCCATGGTTTCTCTTATTTGCAATGATTAGTATATATCTGAGTCAAGCAGAAAAGGTCAGATAAGTTGATGTTAGGGAAATGAACCCTAAGATATGTATTCAAAAGTTTTTTTTTTCTTTCATGCTATTGTTTCTAACACATTTATAAGATTATTTCTTTGTTGCTTTGTATGTCCCTCCCCATGGTATAACCCCTGCTTTCACTGTATTTGATGTCAGTGTAATTTGTGGAGGGGAAAGGAAAAAACAAATCGTTTAAATAAGGATATAGGTGGACCCACTGCAACAATGAGATGTACAAGTTGTTATGTTGAAAACAAACTTTACAACTTTGGGGGAGGAGGATTTGGTGGAGGGTCGGGGGGAGGATGGGAAAGGATGGGAAGGGGAAACAAAGGAGGAGGCTACAATGCTTGATAAGAAATGTACTCATTATTTTGCCCATGCAATTGTAACCCCTCTGCACAGTATTTTCACAATAAAAAATATCATACAGCAAAAATTTAATAATATAGGACATTGACTCATTTTTCATTAATACTTTTTTTTGTTGAAACATGATACATAATTAAATGGAAGCATTGTCATGGTCTTCACATTTTTAGAGTCTCTCCCAATTATGAGCTTTGTCTTCTTTGTCTTTGGACACCTTCCTATAGAGATTTCTTTAAATGATTTATACTCAGAAGCAAGTTGAGTAAGGGTGGGGCTAGAAATGTGGCTTAGTGAAGAGAACTTGCTCAGCATGCATGAATGCCAGGGTTTGAATCCTCAGTGCCACATACAAAGAAAATGCCAGAAGCTGTGGATTGGCTCAAGTGGTAGAGTGCTACCCTTGAGAAAAAGATGCTCAGAGACAGTACCAAGGCCTTAAGATAAAGTCCCAAAACTGTCAAAAACTATCAGCCAGATGCCAGTGGCTCACTACTGGAACACTAGCTTCTTAGCAGGCTGAGATCTGAAGACCACAGTTCAAACACAACCTAGGCAAGGAAAGCCTGTTAGCCTCTTACCTTCAATGAACCACCAAAAGACCTCATGTGGTGCTGTGGCTCAAGTCTAGTGTTCGACTTGAGCTAAAGGGCTCAGCAACAGTGCGCAGGCTTGAGTGCAAGACACACAACTGGAAAAAGTGAGGGTTAATCAAAGTACTTTTCCTATCTGATAATTAGGAGAACATTCTCTGGAAAATGAATCCTGATGTACACCAGAATTTGATTCAAAGCTCAAGGTTCAAGTGTAGATCATCCATATGACCAGACTTTCAGGCTCTAGCATTATATCCTTGTGTCCTACAAGGTTCTGAAAGGTCCAATGTTGAAAGGCTTAATATGCTCCAGAAGCCCTTTGTGATAAGCATTTTGACTTGTATTGTCAATATAATTACATTTCTGAACCTGGCAGAGAAGCAATAGCTCATGAGGGTCACCCTAGATCAGGAAGCTGAGGTCTGAGAATCACAGGGTGAAGTCAACCAGGGAGGGAAAGTCTATGACACTATGAATTCCACTGCTGAAAAGTCAGAGGTTCAAGAGCGCCCTGGGTTTTCCTTGGAGATGTTACTTGTACTCTAAATGTTCTTAGAATTCTTGAGCTATAGAAGCATGAAAGAAACATTATTCTCTGGCTTAGGACTGTTCACTGGAACTCTAAAACTGCTTTCCTTGTGAGAGCTTGGTTAGCCTCCAGCATCTCCTCCACCATCTTCCCGGAAGAAGGGATGGGAAGGGTAATAAAAGGAGGAGGCTACAATGCTTGATAAGAAATGTACTCACTAACTTGCTCATATACTTGTAACCACTCTCTACACTATCTTCACAATAAAAAATAAAAAAACAAAAAAAAACATTATTTACTCATCCTGGGGTCAAATGAAATTCTCAGGATCCAAGCCTTAGACCTGTTAGCAGGAAGAATTACAGTGTAACACTGTATTTGAAGGACAGGAAACAGTTTCGAAAGCCAGGCTGGGTGAAGAGACCCAGGCCTCAGGATTAGGAGGCAGATTGTACACACTCAACAGGAAAATGAGTTGCAAAAGCACTTCATTCATTCCAGGCACGCCAGCAATGAGGGGAAACCGGAAACATTTGTTAGAGTAACACCAGGGTTAGGCTTTTCTCAGCCTCTTCAAACAATGACTAATTAACATTTCTCCTTCAGGTGAAGGGAGCTTCAGGCTATCTTTAGGTTAACAATAGAGAGCCAATTCATTGGGGGAGAGGGGAGGAAAAGAATAAAAAACCCTGCCCTCTGAACACACCCACATAAATAAACTCAGAAATGAGAATGGAAACATCACCAGGGAAACAACCAAGATTCAGAACATTATAAGGGAATACTTCTCAAAACTTTATGCTAATGAGTTTGAGAATTTGACAGAAATGGACCTTTTCCTAGCAAATATTGACATGCCAAAACTAAACCAAGATGAGTTAAACCATCTTAACAGGCCCATATCAAGCATTGAAATAGAAACAGCAATAAGAGACCTCCACGCTAAGAAAAGTCCAGGACCAGATGGTTTTACACGGAATTCTACAAGGCCTTCAAAGCAGAGCTCACACCAATACTCCTTCAACTCTTCAATGAAATCGAAAGAGAAAGTTCACTACCGAACACATTCTATGAAGCCATCATAACCCTCATCGCAAAACCAGGCAGGGACTCATCAAAGAAAGAAAACTATAGACCCATTTATTTGATGAACATTGATGCAAAACTTCTCCACAAAATTATGGCCAATCGACTTCAACAATTCATCCAAAAAATCATACACTACGATCAAACAGGATTCATTTCAGGGATGCAAAGCTGGTTCAATATACGAAAATCAATTAATATTATTAATCACATCAACAGGAGCAAGAATAAGAACCACATGGTTATCTCAATAGATACAGAAAAAGCATTCGACAAGATCCAACACCCCTTTATGGTGAAGGTTTTGGAAAAATTAGGAATCCATGGGACATTCCTCAATACAATAAAGGCTGTTTATGACAACCTACAGCCAGCATTATACTTAATGGTGAAAAACTAAAGTCATTTCCTCTTAACTCAGGAACAATACAGGGATGTCCACTCTTTCCACTTCTCTTCAATCTAGTATTAGAATGCCTAGCTACAGCAATAAGACAAGATGCAGACATAAAGGGGATCCAAATAGGGAAAGAAGAAATAAAACTCTCCCTCTTTGCAGATGACATGATCTTGTATTTAAAGAATCCCATAGACTACACTCCCAAATTACTCAAGCTGTCTCAAAACTTTGGCAAAGTAGGAGCGTATAAAATTAACCCGCCCCCCCAAATCAATGGCTTTTCTGAATGCCAACAATGAGAAAAGTGTGGCTGAAATTAGGAAAGCAACTCCAATTGTAATAGCCCCACAAAAAATAAAATACCTAGGAATTAACTTCACCAAAGAAGTGAAGGACCTCTATGATGAAAACTTTAAAAACTTGAAAAAGGAAATCAAAACAAAACTTAAAAAATGGCAAAACCTCCCATGATCCTGGATTGGAAAGATTAACATCATGAAAATGGCAATACTTCCCAAGGCTATCTACAAATTCAATGCGATACCTATCCAAATTCCAACGTCATTCTTCAAGGAAATAGTAGAGGCAATCCAAAAATTTATATGGAACAATAAAAGACCACGAATAGCAAAAACGCTCCTCAATGGAAAGAACACTGCTGGAGGAATATCAATACCAAATTTCAAACTCTACTATAAAGACATAGTAATCAAAACAGCTTGGTACTGGCATTAGAACAGACCTCAAGACCAATGGAATAGAAGTGAAAACCCAGAAATGAACCTACAGACCTATAGCCATCTAATCTTCGATAAGGGAGCTAAAAAAAATAGAATGGAAGAAAGACAGCCTCTTCAGTAAAGGGTGCTGTCAAAATTGGTTAACTACATGTAGTAAACTAAAGCTAGATCCTTATCTATAACCTTAAACCAGAATCAACTCCAAATCGATCAAAGACCTCAGAGTCAAAGCAGACACTCTGAAAACATTACAGGATGGAATAGGAGAACCCTAGGTCTCCTTGGCACAGGCCGAAATTTTCTTAATAGAGACCTGGAACCGCAACAATTCAAAGAAAGGTTGGACAAATGGACAAATGGGGTTGCATGAAGTTGCAGAGCTTCTGCATGGCAAAGGACATAGCTAGCAAGATCAATAGAAAGCCTACAGATTGGGAGAAGATCTTCACTAGCCATACAAGGGACAAGAGTCTCATATGTAAAATATACTTGGAACACAAAAAATTAAATCCTCCAACAACAAATCCTCAAAGAAACAACTGCGCAATAAATAAGTAGGCTAAAGTCTTAAAGAGAAACTTCTCTGAAAAAGAAAGAAGGATGGTCAATAGACACATGAAGAAATGCTAAACCTCCCTAGCCATAAAAGAAATGCAAATAAAAACAACATTGAGATACCACCTCACTCCAGTTAGAATGACTATAATCAAGAACTCTAGCAACAACAGATGCTCGAGGGGATGTGGACAGAAGGGAACCTTACTTCATTGTTGATGGGAATGTAAACTTGTTCAACCACTTTGGAAAGCAGTATGGAGATTCCTCAAAAGTCTTTACATAGAGCTCCTCTATGACCCAGCAATCCCACTTTTGGGCATTTACCCAAATGTTTACAAACAAGACCACACTAAAGCTACCAGCACAACTATGTTTATTGCAGCATTATTTACCATAGCTAAGATATGGAACCAACCCCGATGCCCCTCAGTAGATGAATGGATCAAGAAAATGTGGTATATATACACACAGGAATTCTATGCCTCCATCAGAAAGAATGACATTGCCCCAATTGTTAGGAACTGGAAAGACTTGGAAAAAATTATATTAAGTGAAGTAAGCCAAGCACAAAGAAACATAGGTCCCATCGTTTCTCTTCTTTGCAATATCTAGTATATGTATGAGTCAAGCAGAAAAGGTCAGATAATGTGATGTGAGGAAAATGAACCCTTAGGGATGTATTTTAATGTTTTATTCTCTCATGCACTTGTTTCTAACGCATTTATAAGATTATTTCTTTCTTGCTTTGTATGTCCCTCCCCCACAGTATAACCCCTGCTTTCACTCTATTTGATGTCGGTATAATTTGTGGAGGAGATAGGGAAAAACAAGTCGTTTAAGGATACAGGTGGACCTGTTGCAACAATGAGAAGTACAAGTTGTCATGTCGAAAACGAACTTTGCAACTTTGGTTCGGGGGGGTTGGGAGGATTGGTTGGGGGCGGCAGGGGGGAAGCTGGGAAGGGATGTGAAGGTTAAACAAAGGAGGAGCCTGCAATGCTTGATAAGAAATGTACTCATCTTGCCCATGTAATTGTAACCCATCTGTACAGTATGTTCACAAAAAAAAAAATTAAATTAAATTAAAAAAACAACAAAAAAAACCCTGCTCTCTGATCTTAGCAAGTGGGTTTTTGATTCTCTATCTGTCAGATTTGAAGTCACTTCTTCTACTTTGCCAGTCCATTCTCCTTTCTTCATTCTCCACATAATGAATGCAAATGCCCAGTCCATGGAGAGGCAGGGCCCTTTCTCTACTGACTCCACGCACCTGAGTTAGAACCTGGTTCTGCCCTCCTGGCTTTGGTGTCTTCTGCTGCCTGAGAAGTGGGTCAGAGATGGTCTTCCTGCTCTGTGTTTGTGTGAAGGCGTTGCTGGAGTCCTGGCACACTGCAGAAGACCTCATGACTGGGACTTGTTCCTTCTTTCCTCCTGAAGTCCAAGACCATATTCATCTATCTATCTATCTATCTATCTATCTATCTATCTATCTATCTATCTATCTATCTATCTATCTATCTATCTATCTATCTATCTCTATCTATCTATCTATCTATCCATATCTCTACCTACATACCTACCAACCTAACTAGCTGTCGCTTTGCCAGTTCTTGGGTTGAACTCAAGGCCTGGGCACTGTCTCTAGCAATCTGCTACTTGAGTCACAGCATGAATTCTCATGTTTTTTGTGTGTGTGCTACTGAGGAATCAAACCCAGGGCTTCTTGCATGCTAGGCAAGCACTCTCTCACTAATCCACATTCCCCGCCCCCTCATCTTTTTCTTAGTTGAAGTTTTTACATAAGTATGCCACCATCTTACATCTCCAAGTTCAATTTTCTGAATACCAGTTATTTCTATGAAATCTAAACTTCTCTTCCCCTACCTGATTTGTGACTGTACCAGCCTTGGTCTCATAATGAAATATAAATAAAGGCTGTTGAGAATTTAAGTGCATCATATAGGGACCCAAGCCTGGATCCCTAGAAGAGAAAATCGATGGGCATGAAATGAAGAGAATGATGTGGTATGTGCAAGAAGCATATCTGAAAAATTAATCAGTAAATAAAAGCAGAAGGATTGCATATGATCTGTTTGCCCTCAGGGAGATAATATACACACATAAGTAGGTAGAGCACTGATACATAACATGACCTTCTCTTTTTGAATTTTTATGACCATCCCAGGGCCAAAAGTCAAGCCTCATGTATTCCTCAGATGTTTTGCTCAAGGCTGAGGCTATACCACCACCACAGCTCCACTTCCAGCCATCTGGAAATTAATTGGATATAAGGACCACCCAGGCTTGCCTGGTTGGGCTTGTATTTCCTGCTCAGCTCTCTCAAAGCTGGAGCTCTTCTGTCTGGGCCACTGCTCCACTTCTGGTTTTCTCGTGGTTTATTGGTGATAAGAATCTCACAGACTTTTCTGCTTGGGCTGGCTTTGGATGGCGATCTCCTGAGGAGGCTTCAAGCAGCTTTCCTCAGGGATTCACCAAGGAGCCGCTCCACACAAAACCGTAGTCTAAATCTCAGGAGGTACTAGAGAAAAACAGAAACATGAAGATGTTTCTAGTGTGTTCTAGATATTTAAGGTTGGAGACACATAACACTCATAACTATTACATCATTTTATAGGCAAAAGGACCAATGAAGACAGTGTGAGAATCACTTCAGCTTTTGGTCCTATTATCCGGAGACAGTAAATTCACTGCAGCTCAAAGCTAAGTGACAGAGCTGGCATGAGCTGTGGACTTTAGCTCCCAAATCCTATGGCATTCATTTCTCACTTTTGGCTTCTAATCTGTTACCAGACGGGAAGATAAGGATAGCCAATCCTTCTCAGAGAAAGCAGCTATAAAGAACATTGGGTAGTTTACTTATAAAATCAAACCATTGGAATGACCCTGTGAAGATATCAGATTGTCCAGATTAAAAAATGATGAAGAAAAGAAAGGCAGGTGCCAGTGTCTGCTGACTATAATCCCAGCTCCTCAGACGGAGGAGATGTAGAGATTATCAGTTTGAATCCAGCCCAGGCAGGAAAGTCCTTAACATGCTTATTTCTAAGAAATCACAGAAAAACCCAGATGTGGGACTGTGATTCAAGGGTAATGAGCGACCCTGGAGCAAAAGGAGCTCAGGGACAACCCCTAGGCTCATAGTTCAACCCCAGGACCTGCCCCACCAAAAGAGCCTGTGCCTCCATGTCTTTGTGTATGTATGGATGCATTCCTATAGGGGAATCTCCAGAATAGCTTTTGTGAATGGCACCAAGCTAGGAAATTTGTTTTCAATACAATGATTTCATAGCACAGAGATGGCTTTCATGACAATGTATGTTCTGGGGCTCCCCTCACTGAGCGCAGTGTAGCTTGAGTGTTTCTCTGCACCCCAGGCCTGCTGGAAGAAGTCTCTCACATTGTCTGAACAGGCAGGCTAAAGGCATCACTCCTGTACAGCTATGTAACGAACAATTCCATCTGGGCCAATTAGTGAGGATGAGTGTAGGTGGGCTCTGAAGGTAAGGAGAAAAAGGCCTCTTTGTACCCCAAGCTCTCTCTTTCCCCAGTGTTCTGATTTGACAGGAAGCCTTCATCTGTGCCACCTCCCGTGGCAGGCCAAGTTCCCTGCACTTATTCTGCCTTTGTGAGGCTATGTTCTGGTGTTCATATAGAGTGCTAAATGTAATTCAGGAGTCCTTCAGGAACACAACTAGGGCACTGAACCTAAGGAAATGTTTCATTGCAGATGATGATGAGCCTATGATCCCTCTCCTAAGTTTCCGGAAGCTTGGGAAATACAAGCACATGTCATATATCACAATACTTCCTGTCATATGGGGCTGGCAAAGCTCATCTGTTTTTGAAACCTTTGACATCTCCTAGTTGGGCCGTGGATGCCTAGGTTTCGTTGTGAACACAGGGCCTGGGGGCTGACAATGAGATCAGAGCAAAGACTAGTGCTTTACCATTTTGTGTCCCAGCTTCACTTCTGCTTTCTGTGTGTGTGTGTATGTGTGTGTGTGTGTGAATACACTAGTCCTTGAACTTGAACTCAGGACTTGAGCACTGTACCTAGTTTCTCTTGTATAAGGATAGCCCTTTCCCACTTGAGCCACAGAGCCAGTTCAGGCTTTTTCCTGGTAATGTGGTACTGATAGCCCAGAGTTTCATATATGCAAAGCACTCTACCCCTAGTGCACATTCCCAGCCCTGTACTTCAGGTTTGTTAGTTTGTGTTTGTCTTTTTGTTGTTGTTGTTGTTGGTTGTGGGAATTGAAGTCTGGGCCTAGGGGCTGTCCCTGAGTTCTTCAGCTAATGTCTGGTGCCTTACCATTTGAGCCAGAGGCCACTTCAGGTTTTCTGGTGGTTCATTGGAGCTAAATGTCTCAAGGACTTTCTTGCCCAGGCTAGCTTTGAACCATGATCTTCAGATCTCATCCTCCTGAGTAGCTAGGATAACAGGCATAAGCCACAAACACCCAGCTTCAACTTCAGTTTTCATAGTGGTGAATTGGAGATAAAATCTCATGGGACCTTTTGTGTTTGGAATAGTTTGGAAACCTGATCCTCAGATCTCAGCTTCCTGGGAAGGCAGGATGACAGACCTCAGCTATCCACCCCTAGGCCATGGCACTCTGCTGCAAGGGGGTCCTTGGCTCCACATGGTGGAATGCTATCTATGAGCCCAAGAGGTAAGGGTCAGTGCTGAGGCTGCAATTTCAAGGTTCATGTCTGAGAAAAAACAAAACAAAAGAATTGTCTGCAGGAGAGAACTCACCCACTCTTTAGTAATACAAAATTTTGTCCCTGCTATGGGGACATATCTGAGTCTCAATATTCTTGTCTGCATAATCATCTCAATTGTAGAGCTCTTACAAGGACCAGATGAAAGAATGCACCCTGTGAAGGACACAGCACATGGAAGTTTTTGAAGGACTCAGCACACAGCATCATGTGATAGACTCAGCACACTGCACCCTATGAAGAACTCTGCACATAGCTCTATTAACCAACCTGTCATTAGAATTAGGGTGCTTTCATCAGTATCTCCATTCTTTGAGGAACATTTCATAAACCATACAAGTTCAAATCTAATGGTTTAGTGGGGTAGTTTTTTGTGGGGATTACCAATGGGGTTTGAACTCAATGCATGGGCATACTGTTCTAATACCATTTGTTCAAAGTTAGAGATTTACCACTTTGAGCCACATTTCCAGGAGTCTCACAGACTTCCTGTTAGGGCTGGGTTTTAAAGCCCCCTAGCAGCCAGGGTGACGGTGGTAAACCAGCAGCGTCTGATTTCTTGGAGCTGTGTTGCAGCGGTTTACATCTGGCTAAGTCAGTCTAGGCGGCAGCTGTCAGCGCCAGACTCCTAGCTTGCTCTGTGGTGATGTATTTGAAGTCCTGGCCTTCTATACTTGCAGTTAGAACATTCTACCTTTTTTTGGCAGCAGTCCTAGGCCTTGAGTAAGGGCTTAGACACTATCCCTAAGCATTTGTGCTCCAGGCTAGCACTCAATTGTTTGAATGACAGCAGAACTTCTGGATTTTCTGTTTATGTGTCACTGAGGAATTGAACCCAGGGCTTCCTGCTTACTAGGGAAGCACTCAACCACCGAGCGCCAGGAGTGAACAAGGTATAAACAGCTGGAGATTGCTGTATATAAATATCATGCACACAAAAAGAGAGATATCCCTATATTATTAACTTATAGATATTACTGCCAATTACTAGATATTAAATTATGTCTTCACTTAGTGATGTGTCCTAGTTGAACAATTAATAAAGCATTAATTAAAATTACTCAATATCCTGTTATTATCATATGTGTACATATATACATACATATATTTACATATTTTATAGAATGAGACAGATGTCTATATATAATTAAATTATGCATCATGTGTCACAACCAAATAATAGGTATTTAATTATGACTCCATGCAATTTTTATTCTGTTAATTCTTAATAAAATATTAATAAAACTTAATAAACATCCTATAATTATTGCATCTAATTTATTTACAATGATACACTAATACAACCCTTCATCATTTATTGTAGTGACAATTATTCCACTTTTGACATCTTATTACATAGCATATAGATTTGCACCTGTATTATACATCCTACCTGACACCGAGCACTTTCAAAGAGAAAGAAAATGTGTCATGCTCGGCTTCTAACTCCAAGATTACATTTTTGGCAGTGCTGGGATCTAAACTCAGGGCCTAGAATTTCATAAATGGGTGATTTTCAGTGCAGCAGCCTCTAGCCAATTCAGCTCTTAGGCAGTTCCCAGGCCCTGAGATCGAGCCCCATATGCTGACTCCATATTGTGCTTAGTGTAGTTATTCATTTAATTTTTTTGTTTTATTCATCTATTTACCATTGATTTTATTGACTGTTATTACACATGGAATATTTATTACATTTATTACAGAGGATATAGATTTGCCTATGTATGAAACTTCACACCTGACACCCAGGACTTTCACAAGAAAGGAAAATGTGTCACCATGGGCTTCTTACTCCACGATTCAATTTTTGTGAGTGCTGGCTTCTGAACTCACAGTCTACAAAGTTCAATGCATGAATGGGTGATTGTCAGCATGCCAGCCTGGTGCACATTGAGCTGACAAGTAGTTCACAGCACCTGAGATGGAGCCCCAGGAGTTGACAAAATAAGAACAGATTGACATGCAGATCATAGTACACAAATAAATATAGATCTTCAGAGAGTGCCAGAGATTTCTATACACTATTCAGTGATATATGCTACATTCCTACCAAATCATAGGTATTTAGTATGCCTCCATGTAATTAATATTGTTTTCATCCTTAATGAATTATTAATTAAATCAATCACTGTCCTGGAATTATTGTGTCCATATAATTAATAGTATTCTTTTAATATGTCAAAAATATTCATTAAAATCCATCGGTATCCTAAAATCACTCTAATTTTATAGTAGTATCATTCAGTAATGACTAATTCAACCTTGACATTCACAACCTTCCAATGGTATTCCTATGAATAGGAATGAGACCCTTAGGAACTCCCTCCATTGGTAGAGATCAGGACCCGGCTTCAAACCCAGGGACTATGTTGCCATGTTGGCCTGTGGCTTCCCTGGGAGCCCACCAGCCTTCAGCAATGCCAGGTTACCAACACTTTTCAGCCATGTCATTCAAACCGAGGAAGGTCACCTTGCAAAGAAAACAAATGTAAAACCTGCAGCTATCTGCAAGTTGCTGGTTTTTTTTTCCTGTGTCGTTTTATTTTTTTTTTCCTGTCAGCCTTTGGGGCCCAGGATCCAGGTTCGGTTGTGGGCCCAGTGGCTGCACCCTAGCCTAGAGTGATCGAAGCTGAGGCAGAGTTGCCACCACCTGAGTTCAAGCCCTGTCCTTGACAAAATAAAAAAATATACATACATACATACATACATACATACATACGTTGAAAATATTTAAAAATTTTTGAGGCTCTTGGCTTGGAATTCATGCCATTTTTTTCTGTCAGAACTGGGATTTGAACTCAGGGTCTGGGTAAATCTGCAGCATAGTGGGGGAAGGAGAAGCTCACCATGCTGGAAGACAAGAAAGTCAGGCCTGTTCCCAGGGCCTGAATTCAAGTCCTAGCATTCATATACATTTTAAATCCATGGTTTATATTTACATACACATGTTTACTGCATATTGCAGTTAGTATAGTTATTCATTTTATTTTGTGTTTTATTTATTATGTATTTTAGTATGATTACACATATAATAATATTTTTTACATCCTATTACATAGGATATAGATTTGCCTATGTATTATACATCATTTCTGAGGCCCAGGATTTTCACCAATAAGGAAAATAAGTGAGACAATTGGCTTCTTCCACCAGGATTTTTTGGCAGTTCTATGATTTGAACTCAGGGCCTAGGAGGCCCACTTCATGAATGGTCAATGTTAGCCCACCAGTCTGATGCAAGTGAAGTTGTTGAGCTAATTTGAGGACCTGAGATCAAGCCCTAGGAGTGGCCAACATATAAACACATAGATGTGTAGAATGAAGTGTGTGTGTTTGTATTTACGTATGTATATGCATCTATAAATGTATACAGAGACAGATAAGTATTTATGTAGATTCTAGTGTATAACTCTATATAAAGAGTGATGTCTATATCTTATTTTTATATGTTCTATTACTACCAATTATTTGGTCTAAAATTATGCCTCCATTAATTAATCATGGTAGAAGACTTAATAAAGTATTAATTCAATTAATCAATGACCTATATTTATTGTGTACAATCTTATACTAGATTGACTAGCTAATTAGTAATTCAATTAGTACATTTCAAACATTCTATTACTGTTCATATACATAGGAATGAGTATCCTAGGATCTTCAGCAGTGTATAGGTGCCAGTCCCAGGGTCCAACTCAGGGCCTAGGTGTCTGGGTTGAGCTCAGGCTTCACTGACAGCCCACCAGCCTTCAGCCATGCAAGGTCACGTTCAATTTTCAATTTTTAAGCTGAGTCACTGAGATCCAGGATGGTCAAGTGCAAAGGAACAAAGGTAAAGTGGTTGTGTAAAACTTCCTGGTTTTTTCCTTCTCCATTTGTGTTGGTTTGATGTTTTTTTGCCAGTGCTGGGAGTTGAACTCAGGCCCTAGGATCCCTGGATCATCTGTGGGTGTAAAAGCTGCACCCTATCCTAGGGTAATCATGGTTTAACACACAATAAAATGCTTCCTTGAGCAAAATCAGTTCAAGGACAATGTCTAGCCTAACAGTTCAAGCCTCAGGATCTGCCACACAAAAATAGAGCCAGTAACCCCATGTGTATGTATGATGTATTTCTATTGGTGAACATCCCGAGTCTCTATGAAGAAAGGCACCCAGCTAGGAAATTTGCTTTGAATAGAATGATTTCATATCACAGAGAGTGCTTTCAAGACAGTGTATGTTCAGAGGCTTTCCTCACTGTTCCCAGTGAAGCCGAGGGTTTCTCCATACCCCAGGCTGCTGGAGGAAGTCTACCTCATTGTTGGAACAGGCAGACAAAAAGACTCACTCCTGTAAAGGTATGAAACAAACAATTCATCCGGGGGCATTTAGTGAGGATGAATGTGTGTGAGCTCTGAAGTCCAGGAGAAAAAGGCCTCTTTGTAACCCAAGCTCTTTCTCTCCCAGTGCTCTGTTTTGACAGGAAGCATTCATTTTTGCCACCTCCCATGGCAGGCCAAGTTCCCTGCACTTATCCTGTCTTTGTTAGACTATGTCCCAGTGTTGAAACAAATTGCTACAATTAATTCAAGAGTCCTTATGGCAGACAACTAGGGAGCTGAACCTAATGAAATGATTCATTATTGGCTACGGTGCATCCCTAGGTTTCCAGAAGCTTGCTAAATCTAAGTACATGTGTAATATCACAATGTTTCTGGTCATCTAGGGCTGGTGAAGCTCATCAGGTTTTGAAACCTTTGACCTCTCCTAGTTGGGCGCTGGGTGGCTAGGTTTTGCGGTTGAACACAGGACCAGGGTGCTGATCATGAGCTCAGAGCAGAAGAACTTTGCTTTACCATTTGGTGTCACAGTTTCACTTCTGGTATCTTCGTGTGTGTGTGTGTGTGTGTGTGTGTGTGTGTGTGTGTGTGTGTGTGTGTGTGTGTGTGTGTATGCATACTCCAGTCCTGGAGATTGAACTCAGGACCTGTGCACTGTACCTGAGTTTCTCCTGTACGAAGATAGCACTCTCCCACTTGAGCCACAGAGACATTTCAGGCTTTTTTTCTAGAGATGTGGTACTGAGGATTCAAACCCAGGGTTTCATATATGCAAAGCACTCTACCCGTAAGACACATTCTCAACACTCCACTTAAGGTTTCTTGCTTTCTTTTCTTGTAAGTTGGAGCAGTTGAAGTCTAGGCCTGGGTGCTGTCTCTGAGCACTTCAGCTCAAGTCTAGCACTCTACCACTTGAGCTACAGCACCCCTTCAGGCTTTTTGGTGGTTCACTGGAGATAACCATCTCAAGGAATTTCCTGGCCAGGCTGGTTTGGACTCTGATCCTCGCTCTCTGCCTCCTGAGCAGCTAGGAATACACGCGTGAGTCTGTGGCACCCGGCTTCCATTTCAAATTGCTAAATGGTGAGTAGGGGATAATAGTCTCATGGGACCTTTTGTGTCCGGGATAGTTTGAACCCAGATTGTCAGATCTCAGCTTCCTGAGTGGGCAGGATGACAGACCTCAGCTACAGATGCCTAGGGTCCTTGACTCCACATGATACACACTAGCCATGAACCCAACAGGGAAAGTTCAATGCCCTGAGTTCAATATTTACAACCAAGAAAAATAAACCAAAACAATTGTCTTCAGAAGACAACTCATTAGAGTTCAGTACATACATAATTTTGGCCCTGACATGGGGATATATCTGAGCCTCAACTTTCTCATGTGCACAATCATCTTACTTGTGCATCTTTTATAAGGACCAGATGAAAGAATGCACCCCGTGAAGGACTCAGCACACAACACCTCATGAAGGACACATCACATAGCTGTATCCCACAAGCTGTCATTAGAATTAGGGTGTTTTCATCAGTATCACCATTATTTCAGAAACACTTCACAAACTGCACAAAGTTCACATCTAATGGTTTAAAGGGGTGGGGTTGTTTTAGGGGGGAGTTAGCCACGGGGATTGCACTCAAAGTTTGGGGCTACTGTCCTAAGACCTTTAGCTCAAGGCTAGAGCTCTAACTCTTTGAGCCACATCTCAGAGTTTTGCAGATTCCTGCCAGGGCTGGGTATTAAATCCACCAGTGTCAGATCTCATCCCTGGGCTATCTTGGATGATAGGGGTGAGTGAGCCAGCAGCATCTGATTCCATGGAACTGGGTTGCCTGGCTAAGTCAGGTTAGATAGCAGCTGTCAGCACCAGATTCTCAGCTTGCTCTGTGATGAGATATTTGTAGTCCTATCCTTATATCGTTGAGGTCAGAACATTCCTTTATTTTTTTATTGTTGGTGCCAGTCTTGGGTCTTGAGTAAGGGTCTAGACACAGTCCCTAAGCTTTTATGCTCAAAGCTAGTGCTCACTGCTTGTGTGATAGCAAAACTTCCGGATTTTTCTGTGCATGTGGTAGTGAGGAATTGAACCCAGGGCTTTGTATGTATTAGGGGAGGAGTCTATCACTGAGCCCCAGGAGTGACAAGTGTATAAACAGATAAATGTGTAAATTGGTAGATAGATAGATAGATGTATATGTGTAAACTAAGAGAGATGTCTATATTATGAAATTGCATATACCATATTACTACTAATTATTGGCAACTAAATTATTCTTTCCTTTTTTAATTATCATGATTGAATACATAATAAAGTATTAATTGAAAATTATTCAATGTAGTATAATTGTGTAAAATTTTATGATATGAAAACAATACACTACTAATTTAATTGTTACTTTTATAACATTCCATTTGTATGGATGTATCATCAGAATGGGTTTCTCAGAACCTCCCACCATTCATTAGTGGAAGTCCCGGGATTAGAACTCCAAGCTGGTTTTGGCTATATAGCCCGACAAACATCAGCAATGCAAGGTCATGTGCACTTTCTGGGCCTTGTCATTTAGACCCAAGATGGTCACAATACAAAGAAAAAAAAAGTAATATCACCTTCTTGAACTTCTCAGTTTTATCCTTCTCTTTTTTTTTTTTTTTTTTTTTTTTTTTTGTCCCCCTGATATTTGAACTTGGGTCCTAGAATCCCAGGGTTGATTGTGGCAGAGGTGCCAAGACCTAAGTTCAAGCCCCGTGCTTGGCCAAAAAATAATAATAATAATAATAATAAGGCCCTGGCTTGGAATTTGCACCATTTTTCTAGCAGGCCTGGGATTTGAACTTGGGACCTGGTTAACTCTGTGACATTGTGGGTAAAGGGGAAGCTCACAGTCTTTGAAGACAAGAAATTCAGACCAGTTCCCAGGGCCTGATTTCAAGCCTCAGCACTGGAAAAAATAATATTCATATATGAGATGTTTACATAAATGGGTTTACTGCATATGATTTTATTACCCTTATTTTTGTATTATTATTACACGTATAACACTTCATTTATTACATCATATCACCTAGATTATATTTGCATATGGATTATACATTGTACTGAGACCCAGGACTTTCACAGAGAAGGAAAAAAATGTGTCAAAATTGTCTTCTTACTCCACGAATAAATTTTTGGCCATGTTGGGATTTCAACTCACTGCCTACAATGCCCAATCCATAAATGGGGTCACAATCTTAACATACCAGCCTCCAGGAAACTGAGGACTTTTGATCAAGCTACAGTAGTGCCCAATATATACATTGATAGGTATGTATATGTGTATGTGTTATATATATATATATATATATATATGCATATATATATTACATTATGCCACCATTTAATGAAGTATCATGGTTGAATACTTATAAAAGCATTCATTAAAAATTAGTTAATATCCATCCATTAGGGGAATCATACCATGGTGCTAAAATGGAAGATATAAATCCAATAATATTTGTGTGGTATTCTAAAATAAAATCATGAATTAACTGCAAATTTAATGATTACTTTTATAGCATTCCATTAGCATGCACATGAATAGGAATGAGTTTGTCAGGACCTCCCTCCATTTGTGGGTGGCAGTCCTAGCATTCGAACTCCAAGCCTGGGTAGTTTACTTCTAATGCAAACCATTGGAATGACACTGTGTAGATTTCAGATTATCACAATTAAAAAAAGAACAACAAAAAGAAAAGAATCCAGGTGTCAATGGCTCCTACCTGTAATCCTAGCTCCTCAGGAGGCTGAGAATGTAGAGAATGCCATTTTGAATTCAGCCAGGGCAGGAAAGTCGGTGACATTCTTATTTCTAACAGATCGCCAGAAAAAAAAAAAAAAACCAAACATGAGTGGGATTGTGGCTCAAGTTGCAGAGTGCTACCCTTGAGCAAAAGGAGCTCAGGGACAGGGCCTAGGCTCATAGTACAAACACGGAACTGCTCCTCTCCCCAAAAGGAGGCAATCACTCCATGTCTCTGTGTATGGATGGATGATGGGCATTCAGCAGGTTGCCCATGCTCAGCCCACTCAACTTGGGCAAGCTAGGACAAGCCCTCAGAATTCCTAGGCTGTAGGAGTGGTTGAAGGTTCTAGATCCATATTATCTATCCCTATGTAGTATGTGAGCCTAGACCTCTAGGGCCTGGTGGCACTCACTCATTCCTCATTCCTAGTTGCAGAGTCACAAACTGGTCCAAAATCTCGGCAAAGATATGAAATAGTCAGCGATTTCTATGCTGAAAGGGGTAAGCCAATAAATCCCACCATCATAACTCCTGTTACAAGTCAGCCTTGGGCTACGAATGTGGATTAGCGGTAGAGTGGTTACCTAGCATGCACGAAGCCCTGGGTTCAATTCCTCAGTAATACAGAAACAGAAAAAGCCAAAAGTGGCACTGTGGCTAGCCTTGAGCAAAAGAAGCTAAGGAACATGCCCAGACCCTGAGTTAAAGCCCGATGACTGACAAAAAAAAAGTGAGCCTGGTGATACATATTCTTCAGGGACTCAGGAGGGCCGAGGTGAGAGGTAAGAGGTAGAGGGCAGCTGCTGGTGGCTCACCCCTGTAATCTCAGCTATTCAGGAGGCTGAGATCTGAGGATCACAATTATAAGCAAGAAAGTCTTTATGAGACACTTTTCTCCAATTAAACACCCAAAAAGTCAGAAGTAGAGCTGTGGTTCAAGTAGTAGACTGCTAAACTTGAGCAGAAAAGCTAACGGATAGTGTCCAGGCCATGAATTCAAACCCCAGAACTGACACACACACACACACACACACACACACACACACACACACACACACACACACACACCAAGATAGTGCATTTACCAGTAAGCCTGCACAAGTTCCACCTCTAGAGAGAGAAAGGAAGGAAAGATTTACTCCAGGAGGTGATATAACCAGTGCCAAAATTCAGCAGGAGTTCTAAGGCTTGGAACAGGACAGAGAGCCTCAGGCAGAAGGTACAGAATGGGAAAAGATCCTGAGGTGTGGTGCAGAACAGGTGGTGTGTGTGGAATGAAGGTCCTGTGGCTTCAGACAAGTCTGGCAGGACATTCAAGGCTGGGTCAAGTTTGTACTTGCATCACAGGTATGAAAGAGGGTGGAGTCCCAGAATGGGGCCCAGGGGGAAGATTAGCTTTCCTTTTCACCATGGACCCCAGCCATTTCCTGTGGCTGGAAGCCTATTTTTCACAGCTCCTGACCCTTAGGTCTCCTTTGCATTAAGGAGTCAGGGCAAATGCAGGGACGAACACTTGCTTAAGAAAAGCTTCTGGGCTGGGAAGGTAGCTCAGTGGTAGAGCACTTGCCTTGCATGCATGAGGCTCTGGGTTTGATTCCTCAGCACCACATAAGCAAAAAGAATAAAAACGGAAGGGGCGTTGTGGCTCAAGTGTTAGAGTGCTAGTCTTGAGCTGAAGATATGCGGGACATTGCCCTGGCCCAGAGTTCAGGCCCATGACTGGACCCACCCTCCCAAAAAAAGAAAAGAAAGAAAAGAAAAGCTTCTAACCCAATGCCATCAGTGGCTCAACCCCTTTAAATCCTAGCTACTCAGGAGACTGGGATCAGAGACTGCGGACCAAAACCAGCTCAGGGAAGGAAAGTTAGTGAAAATCTTCTTGCCAGTGAACTTCCAAAAGCCAGAAATGGTGCTGTGGCTCAAGTGGTAGAGTGCCAGCCTTGAGAGAAAAGTTAAGTGACTGGAGACCAGACCCTGAGTTCAAGGCCAGTAATTGCATTAAGAAAACGCTTTCAGGAGCTCCTTGTCTACTGTGGTGAATGGCCAGATGAGCTGGGCGTCGGTAGCTCAAACCTGTCCCCCTAGCTCCTCAGGAGGCTGAGATCTGAGGAGCATGGATTAAAGCCAGCCCATACAGGAAAGTCCGGGAGACTCTGATCTCCAAGGAAGCACCAGAAAACTGGAAGTAACGCTCTAGCTTAAGCAATAAGCTGAAGAGCTGAGGGGACAGCGCCCAGACCCAGAGTTCCAGTCCCATGACCAACTCCCCTGGCCTGCTTGGAACTCACTTTTTGGCTCTAGCCAGAGTACTTTCCAGTGGGCACCTGAGTTTCTCCCAATGTCTAGGTGTCCTACAAGTCTTGAGAGCAGATCATTTGGAGGCCTTTGCTTACAGTGTGGGCCACATTATCAGAGAAGTGTCCAGCCTTGGGGAACGGAGGTCATCGTCTGGGTCATCAGAATGACATCTGTCATGGGTGCAGTGTGGATCTGAGCAGTAAATCAACTTCTCAGACCATGGTTTGGGGCAAGGAGGGCCATAAGCTGCATGGCAGGTAACGCCTGCTCATGTGGTATCACAAGAGTGCAAATCTGTCAGGCACACCCCGAGAGGGTGTTGAGTTGGGCTCATGAAAGACTTGAGGACTCACAAATCCACAGCCAGCGGGCTGCTGCTTGTAGCAGTTGCTATCCCAGGAGTCCCAGGGCTCAGAGCCCTGCTTTCCTCACCACTGCTCGGGGGCAGATGAAGGTCTGCAATCGTTGGCCTACTACAAAGGAGAATCCCTAGTGTCCTTTCCCTTGGTCCTGTGGCCCCATTCATGGATGGAGGGGCAGGTTCCATTGAACTTACTGCCATGGCGCAGACATTTCAGCCCAAGAAGGACTTAGGGAGAAACCACGTGAACTGGCTTAAGAGTTTACTACTACTTTGCCTCAGGACTCCCCCAATTCTGGCTCAGCTCATCATTACCACCTTTCTGTGTGTGCACGCATCTTGGTATTAGGGCTTGAACTCAGGGCCAGGGCTCTGTCCCTCAGTTTTTTTCATTCAAGGCTAGCACTCTACCACTTGAGCCACAGCTTTCCTTTCAGCTTTTGGGTAGTTATTGGGAGAGAAAAATCTCACACACTTTTCTAGCTGGGCTGCCTCTGAATGGCAATCCTCAGATCTCAGCCTTCTGAGTAGCTAGGAATATGAGAGCATGACCTATTAGCACCTGGCCACACTGTCCTTCTTGGTAAAGACGAAGTGCCTCTCTCCCAGCCTAGCACCCATGTACAGTTACCCCTCCTACCCCACCTCTAATCCTCCAGGCTTCACAGGAATCATACCCTCCCCTGAAGACAAAGAAATAGAATCAGGTTTGAGCTTTTTGTTCTCCACACAGTCAGGGGCTGCAGGGAGCTGATGTGTACTGTAGTTCAAGTGGTTGAGCGCTAACATTGTGCAAACCAGCTAATGGATACCACCTAGGCTCCGAGTTCAAGCCGGCAACCTCACACAAACACACGCACACACACAAACGCACGCACACACGCAAACACACACACACACACACACACACACAAAACACACACACACACACAAATATCCTTAGCAGGGCCCAATGGCTCATACCAGAAATTCTAGCTACTTAAGAAACTGAGCTCTTAGGATAGCAGCTTGAAGCCATCCCAGGCAGTGAAATCTGTGACTCTTCTCTCCATTAATTACTTAAAAAGATGAAAGTTGGGCTGTGGTTCAAGTGGTAGTGTGTCAGCTTTGAGCAAAAGAAGCTCAGAGACTGCACCTAGGCCCTGAGTTCCAGCTCTAAGATTTTTTAAGACACCCTTTGCCACCACTCCACCCCGAATCAGGCCATAAATCCAGGTTTTGGTCACCCTGGATCTCACTTCCATTCCTGCCGCTTTCACAGCACTGCCACAAGTGGCCAGTGTGTGGCCAGCACTGGATTAAGAAGTGAACGTACAACAAGGGGGGCATAGCCAGGTCAAGGCTAATGTCCCAGAACATTGAGGTATTGGCCAAACTAGTCTCTAATCCTCTCAGTTCCTGGACCTAGAATTTAAAGTGTGTGCATCTGTATTCTGGGCAGCCAGAATTTTCTAGAAGGACATAAGAGGCCAAGCTGGGGTGGGAAGATAGACTTTGCTGCAATAAGGTACGTTGGCATTTCCTAGACACCGATGGATACTTTCAAGCCACCTTGACCTCAAATCCCATGTAACACCGGATCCTCCTTGCTTGGGCAGCCTTCAGTCAGCTATCAAGCTCGAGTTGGCCAGAGCCACCACAAACCCTCCTTCCCCCACTCCACTGCCAGCATGCAGGGATGGATGTGAGCCAGAGAACCAGCTGAGGAAAAGGACAGGACATCACATGAATAAGGCCCCCCCAGAGGCAGGGGAGAACTTATGCCAGCCGGCCCTGCTGACCCAGAATCCCCTGGAGGCACCCAAATATTTGGACAGGCTGGATTTGAGCCCCAAAGAAAAGCTGGAATCCAGGCCTCTGGCAATTTAGGACTCACTGTTGACTCTGATAGGGGGCTAAAGGGCAAGGTCAGTGTGGAGGAGGGGCACCATCCGAGGTCAGAAAGAGGCAGCTCAGGAAGGGGGCAGAGGAAGATGAGGGAAATACACACACACACACACACACACACACACACACACACACAAACATGCACACAGGTAGCCCAAGGCCTCAGCAGTCCCTGAGCACCCTTACAATCCCACCCTCAAGAAGATGGCACTACTATCCTCAGACCAACTGTAGACAAAACTCAGGGCCTCTCACAAGTCTGGAATGGCTCATAACATAGCTTGGTATTTCCTAAATGTACACAGCATTATGCAGAAATCTCAGCTACCTTATTTTTGGTTGTCGGTCATGGGGTTTGAACTCTGGGCCTGTGTGCAGTCCCTCAGCTCCTCAACTAAAGGTGAGTGCTCTACCACTGGAGCCACAGTGCCACTTCAGGCTTTCTGGTGGTTCAATGGAGATAAAGTCTCAGAGATTTTCCTGCCCAAGCTGGCTTTGAACCGCGATCCTCAGATCTCAGCCTCTACCATCCCACACCTGCTACAATTCATCCAGTCTCTGCCTGCCACAGGCCATGACCTCTGGAGTTCTTGGTAAGGCACTGACCACTGTGCTGTGGCTTCACACTGGGGCAAACCTGGGGAGTTCTTAGAAATGTCTGTAAAGTGAGGCCAGCACCTGTTCTCCCAACCACAGCACCCCTACTACTTCACCATCTCTTATAAGCAAAGAAGGGGTGGCTTTCTTTCCTTCTTTCTTTCTTTCTTTCCTTCCTTCCTTCCTTCCTTCCTTCCTTCCTTCTTTCTTTCTTTCTTTCTTTCTTTCTTTCTTTCTTTCTTTCTTTCTTTCTTTCTTTCTTTCTTTCTTTCTTTCTTTCTTTCTTTCTTTCTTTCTTTCTTTCTTGTTGAGGGGCTTGAACTCAATGCTTGGCTACTGTCTCTGATGTCTATTATTCCTCAAGGCCAGTGCTCTAACACTTCAGCCACAGCTCCATTTCCAGTTGGATTGGAGATGAGGCTCTCGTGGTACTTTCCTGCCTGGGCTGGGAAATGAGATCCTCTGGATCTCAGCCTCCCGACTGGCCAGGATGATAGGCATGGGATGACAGGCGTGAGCCACTGGCACACAGCTTATGGTGTCTTGTCCTTCAGAATTTCCATTAGTTCTCCTCTAGATGCTACCACCTAGACATTCCTCTACCTCCCTCAGGGACAGCAAAGGGAGGCTGAGAATTTGGGTAGGGCCATAGGCTTTAAAGGGCTCCCTCCACATCACTAGCCCTCTCTAAGTTCCCATCTGCCTCCTCTGGATGGACTGGTCATCCAGGGAAGATCAGACCCACTAGGAGTTCTGGGGCCTGACCTGTATCCCCCCACACCACCCAACAGGACCTGCGGATTTCTGGGGCCAGCTGCTTCATGTCCTGGTGGAAGACGTTGGGAGGGTTGCTGATAACTGGGTCCAGGGGTGCTCAGGGCAGAAGATTGTCCAGCTCTCCTCTGTCAAAGAAGGAGACACAAAGCATAGATGGATTTACTAAGAGCTTCAGGGCATAGACATCCACATGTCACTAAGATCCCTTGGAGAACTGTATCGGGACAATCTCGCACATCTATACCAAGACTCACACAACTGTACCGAGTCTGTCACCTGCAGCCCTAGCTGGAAATGAACATGCTCTGCTATGCTGTCCATCATCTGCAGCACCTTTGCTCTCTGTGTTTCCTGTCAGATCCTCCTTCTTAAGCAGGACCCCCTTTTCAAGTGCTGCCTCCAAGAAGCCCATTTCGATCACCTTGGCAGAGCTGGAGCCTCTCCGCTCTGCAGGCTGCCGGCTTTGTCACACTCTGCCTTCTGCCCAGTGTGGGTTGAGAGTGCACAAAGGGGCCAGGCCTGGGTTCCACTGCTGGATTTCTGAAGGCCCTGATACACCACACAAGGACAGGTGTTTTATCACACTCCGTGAGAGGGCACTCGAAGCCCAGGTAGTCTGTGGTCATAAGACAGGGCCATTTCTTTGTGTGGGCTTGAACTGAAGATCTGGGAGCAGACTCTCAGAGTTTTATTGCTCAAGGCTGGTGCTCTACCTTTTGAGCCACAGCTCCACTTCTGGCTTTTTGGTGATTCCATGGAGAGTAGAGTCTCACGGGCTTTTCAGCTTATGGCTGGGTTCAAATAGTGATCCTCAGATCTCATCCTCCTGAGTAGCCAGTATGACAAGGATGAGCCTGAGCCCCAGGTGAGAGGCACCAAATGCTTTTTTTTTTTTTTTTTGCTCTTGTTTATCTCCAGTCAACTAGCAAGCCCAAGTTAAAATAATCAGTTACTGGGGATCAAAACCCTCTCCTATGTCAGTTAATCCAAAGAGATAAAGTGTCTTTGGAAAAGGCTAGTCTGAGTTGGCTAGGGGTATGTGTGTGTGTGTGTGTGTGTGTGTGTGTGTGTGTGTGTGTGTGTGTGTGTGTGTTTAAGTGTCAGGGATATCTACCCTTATCTCTGTGGTGCCTCATCCTCCCAGCAGGGAGTGCATAAAGGTTCCTGACCCCAAGGAAGGTGGATGGGCAAGGGTACTTAAAGTCATATCCAGGGGGATGATCCGAATTCTGTCCTGCAATGGAAGCCTGGACAGATAATGGAGAGAAGGAGAGGTTAATGGGAACATTAAGGGAAGCCCCTTACCTTTGGCTAGAAGTACCAGCCAGCTCGAAGACTGAATCCATCTTTCTTGGTAGTCAGATAAAAGGTGGACACTGTTCATTTATTTTATTATGATTGTGTGAGCCCTAGGGCTTGGATTCAGGGCCTGGGTGTTATCCCTGAGCTTCTTTTGTTGAAGGCTGAGGCTCTACCACTTGAGCTACACCACCACATCTGGCTTTTTTGTGTGTGTGGGATTGGGGGAGATAGGTGGTTTATGGGAGATAAGAATCTCACGGACTTTTCTGCCCAGGCTGGTTTGAGTCACGACCATCAGCCCTCAGACTCCTGAATAGCCAGGATGATGGGTGGGAGCCACAAGCTCCTGACCACCACCATCCATTTATAATCCATTAGGCCCAGGGCTGGGCCACCCACACTGCACCTCCTTGTTGGGAGTGGGAAGCAGACATGAGTGGATTTGATACTTCAACAGCCTACCTATCTTTGAGCATTGTTCCAGGTCAGTCTGATGGCAGCTTCCTCCTTATCCACAGCAATGACTTGGCTCTGTCACAAGAACAAATGTCCCCCGGGAGGTGTCAGGTCTGGGGTCTTTCCTCTGCACCCCACCCCCCCAAGCTGGCTTTGAGTTGAACCGTGATCCTCAGATTTCTGCTCTTGAGTACTTAGGATGATAGCCATGAGACACCGGCACCTGGCCAAAGATACTTTTCCAAGCCTGTCATCCTATCCCTTCAGGAGACTGAGATCTGAGGACTGCAGTTGGATGCACCCTTCTCAGCAAAGTCCATGAGAACTCTTATCTCTAATTAAACACCCCAAAAAATTGGAAGTGGAGCTGTGGCTCAAATGGTAGTGTGCTAGCTTTGAGCATAACACAAGGGATGGGACCCAGGCCCTAGTTATAAACTTTTTCTAGCATAGACCTACCCAAGAAAGGGAAGCAGGTAGGCACACGGGAGCTCAAAGCTCACACGTAATACTCAAGACTCACAGAATAGACCCCATCCTGCTCTGATTCTCTACATTCTATGTCCTAGATTATGTCAGTCTTAGATGGGACAGACCATGCACCAAGTCAGGACGTTCAAGTACAATCTCATACTGAGGATCCCGTGACCTCATCAAGGCCTCAAGATCCCTCGACACTGGGCGGGCATTCAGTTGAGGTCTAGTTATCCAGCCACAAGATATGGGATTGAAAGGATTTCTTGGTCAAGGGATGCAGACTGAAGGGCTGTAGGTCCCTCTCTCTCGGGAAGGAGAAAAGGCCTATCCATCCCAGGAATGTTCCTGGGTTGTGACTATCCTCAATGAAACAACCCTGCTCAGAGCTCAGTGCCTCTGGTTTTCCCACCACCCCCTACCCAGCCCTGCCCCACCTTCAGTCGGCCCTCTCTGAATCCCAGATCTGCCATGTGGACTAAAGTTTGAGCCAGCAAAGGGACCCACCTCTATCTCTGAGAATGGCAGTCACGGGGCTCTACAGTCCCCTAGAGGAAGTCTTGGGGCAACAAGGGTCTGACTTCCCCCCTCATTCTCTGGATGTCCTGTGCCAGTGGCAGGTTTACCTCTGTCTCTGGTTGAGGAATGAACACTGGGGGTGTCATCTTCAGATTGTGCCAGCAAAAGTCCCAGTCCCCAAGGATGTACCACACAGGCATCCATCAGTGGATGACAGCCAGCTGGTCAATGGTAAACCCAAAGTGCCAAGACTTTTAACAGCCATGTGGCTGGGTCAAAGTCTCTATCACTGATGGTCTAAGTTGTTAGATGAGGTTATGGCTCCAATGGCCTGACACCCCTGACCTGGGATCATCCTCCCTCTTCATCTTCTTGCTTAGCACTTGCCACCCTCCTCTTGACACTCCCTCAGCCTATACCTCCCTATACTTTGGACAATTTCTTCTTATCTGACTAGAAAATAAACTCGGTGGGCCAGGGGAAACTGAAATTTGGTGACACAACCTGAGCCCTAGGGTCTACCCAAGGCTGTTTCCCTCTGCAGTCGGCGACCACACAGCTCCTGGATGTCATGAAGTTCCTGAGGGGTCCGTGGCTTTGTCCTACATACTGGCTTTAGGCTCTGAAACTGTCCCCACAGAGATTGTAAGTGGTTGGCTCCCTTGATCCAGGGACTCCAAACCAAGGCTTACATATTCCGTTCTTCTTTCCTTTCCTCCTTTTCTCCCTCCATCCTTCCCTCCTCTTTCTCTTTCCTTTCTTTGTGTCACTCCTGGGCCTTGAACTCAGAGCCTGGGTGCTGTCCCTAAGCCTTTTTACTCAAGGCCAACAGTCTACAGTTTGAGCCACTCATCCACTTCTGGCGTTTTCTTTTTGGTAGTTTGTTGGAGATAAGAGTTTTACAGGCTTTTCTTCCTGGGACTTAAGCCTCAGTCCTCCCATCTCAGCCTCCTAAGTAGCTAGGATGACAGGTGTAAAGCACCGGCATCTAGCTCAAACCAAGATTTCTTCATGTGCTGTGGAACCAGCACTAGAACATTTCATCGTCCATGATTCCTGGACCTGGCACACACTTTAACGGTTTGTTGGATAAATAAATGAGCATCTCTCTATGACAATACTACAGAAAACTCCCATCCAACTCAGATAAGCATCCTGGGGGTGGAGGGGTTAGTGGGGGATTTGTTGAAGCCTGAAGTAGCTCTTCCACAGTTCTCCCTCGCCCCACTTCCTGCCCTCCTGGAGCCACCGCACTTAACTCTTTTGGCTCTGAGGATGTGAGCCACGATGTACTTGCTAGATTCTGGGGCTCTTCAATGCCTCTCTTCTCAAAAATCTTTGTCCAGTGGCTAACTCACAGTTTGGCACTCAATTCCGCCCTCAGGTGTGAATGAGGCACATGAGGTGAAAGCCTGGCTCAAGGAGCCTCCTCTCCTCCCCCTGGGGCCAGACAGGATGGTCTACCACATCCGGCCCCCAAGTTTCATGTTGCAGAGGAAGAATCCTTGAGGGTTCCCAGTTCTCTGAATCTCCAAGATTCTAGTGCAGTGCTGGGAATTGTCTCTGCTCACAGCTGGCAACCTGGGGATTGCCAGGTCACCATCTCTGCTCCCCATGATGTCCTTGACTGTGGTGGTCACCCTAGAGAGAACCAGAGGAGAATCAGTAGCTTCTGGAGGAAGGGAGTCAAAGTAGGATGTTCCTGACAGGAGACGATCTGGCTTGGGAACTCTGCCTATGCCGCCTTGAACATCATTGTTTGGCAGCTGAAATGGTCCATCTAATTTGACCCATAATCCCAATCATTAGTAGTAATTGCCAGCTTAAAGAAAAAATCCTGGAAAAGCTGGCATTTCAGTTGTCCCAATCAAACTTAAAGGCTTCCAAAGTCAGTGGTCCCCTTTTCCTTCCAGACAGCCTACAGGAGGTTACAGAAACTGGCATTCAGCCAGCCCTAGCTAATTGCCATGGCCTGATACCGTGCAGGCTTCAGCAGGGGGAACGCACTAGCCTACCACTGCCCAGCTGGAAACAGCTGAGGCAGGACACAGATTGGAGTCTACAGTACTCCAGGGAGGTCTGCCCACCGGTGCACTGCCCTAGGAGGGAATCCAGGCCACCAGTGGGGGCCTGAAGCCCCCTGCCCAGATTCCCATGGACACCGACAAAGCCCTGGGTAAGGTTCCCCTCTCATCCTTGTTTGTGGTGAACCATCTGCTATGTCACACCATTCGCCACCCACCAGACTCTCCTAGCTTCACATCTTCTGCCCTACTCCCCCCATCTCATTCCCTAATTATGTTTGGCAGACACATTCCCAACCCTTGAATTAGCTCCAACTCTACACACCAGAGCAGGTTGTCTGGCTGTATGAGTTTGGCTGTGGTCACACTTGCCTCACCAGCCTGAAAACAGAAGGACAGGTGTCCACTCTGGTTTGTGATTCACACAGACCTCCAAATGGAGACCCACGCAGACCCAGAAGCTACTGTGAGCTACAGGAAAGGGGAAGAGAGAGGTGGAAAGAGGTGGAAAGGAACATCTACTGAAACCTTCCCCAAACTATTCATGTAACAGTGAAGGAGAAAATAAAAAATTGTGGCTGGGATCATACTTGGCATTGATGACAAAAGAACAATACACATGCACAAAAATAAAATGCTTTTGCTCTTTTTAGACATAGTGACTTAAATATGTTTCCATTGTCCTCATATCCCTGCTCTCCCAACATGCACGCATGCACACACACACACACACACACACACACACACACACACACACACACACACACACACACAAAATCCAGACCTGTGACAGAAGACTGGTCCATGCAGCACCTGAAATTTGCCAACTGATCGCTCATCTGAGCACAGTCATGCTGTACAAGTTGAAAGATGATCTGTCTCCCTCCCTCCCTCCCTCCCTTTCTCTCTCTCTCTCTTTCTTTCTCTCTCTCATACACACACACACACACACACACACACACACACACACACACAGACTCAGAACAGTGCCTCTCCTGAATTTGTCAGTTCCTCATCTGGGACAATGTACAAGCTGGGGCATGGGGTTCCCTTGTCAGAACCAGGGGATCCCACCAAAGGGGAGAACCACTCTAATAAAAAAGAACCAGCCTGCCTCTCCCTTTCTCCAGGGTCAGAATCTTCCTCTTGAGAACAACAAACCTTAACTCCACATAAACCAAAACCCTAGGCCAGGATGCTGGATAAAGGAGTGCTGAGACAGGTGGCTCCTCAGAGCCAGGACAGATAACAAGCAGGGGTTCATGGTTCCCCCAGAGGGGTGTCTGACCTGGGATGGGGGCGGTTTTGGGGAAATGGATGGGCTCCTAAATGTTACATACATGGATGGACTTCCTACTTCCAGCCTAGATGCTTCTGGGCGACTTGGTGCATTTTGGGGGAGGATGAGGAGACCAGATGGACCGGGAGCACCAGCAGATTCTGGCAGAGCTGGGAAATGTGATCACCCTGTGAGAACTGATGACAGCTGGGGTGGGGAGTATAGGCTGGGGGTGGGTGAGAGGGGGTGTGTTTCTCCCAGATATTCATCTTCTATCTGACCCCCCAGTGTCCTCACCTCCCTAGTGGGCTCTTCTGGGACCCTCCTCAGGTGAAAGGGTGACCAAGCATAGAGGACAAGGGCTCACACAGCAAGGGGGTCTATCTTCTGCATCCAACACCCCCACCCCCAGAAATAAAGGAAAAGACCTGACAAAGCAGGTTTGGAGATGCTGCTCCCCACCTCTGACTGAAGCCACCAGGTTCCCACCAAGGTGAGGAAGGGTGCAGATGGGTGTCTGTGTGGCTCCATTACTCCAGGCCAGGATCTCTCTGTCGACCCCTCCTCACCCAACCCTGCATCTTCCCGTTTCCTGGGACGCTGGCCACTAGGGACATGAGAGGGATCCTCGGGTTGCCACCCACCCCCACCCCCCACACCTGGGGTGCATTTGTGGCAGAGCCAGGGTGTACTATGGGATGAAGGGGAGGCACAGGTGGGACAGGAGAAGGGAGGCGGGAGGCACGGGTCGGGTCCGGGTTCGCAGAATGGGGGAGACTGTGAGGGGGGTCGAGGGGTTCACTGGACAATGGGGTCCCAGGGTGTGGGCCCACAGGGTGGCCCCTCACGTGTGCTGCTGGGAGAAGCTGTAGGCAGTGGCTCCAGGTGTGGCAGGCCCAGAATCCAAGGACCAGGGACCTGGACCGGGTCACTGAAACAAGCCAGCCAGGGGCTGGGAAACTGAGAGAGGCAAGCCACGTCTAGGCTAGCAGTGCCATTTTTGAAACACGGCACCTTGGGGAGGGCCGGGGAGGGAGGGGCGGGATCTGAGGGCTCATGGTACGGCAAGCGTGGCCTCTCCTCCACCTCAGCTGCAGACAACTCAGCTCCTGCCTCATCCACAGCCAGACCTGTTTCCACCGATTCCGCCATCACCCCTGCCACTGCTGCCTCCAAGGCTGCCTCTTTAGCTACCTCCTCCTCAGTGTCCTCCTCCTCTGTGGCCACTGCCACCACCATGATAATTGGCACCTTGGACTTGGGACAGCCCATCGCCACCACGCCACCATGGGGCTGCTTGAGGTGATGTGTCTGCTGTGCTAGTTCCTCATGCTCTGCGCTCCCAGTCAGGACCTTCACTTCAATTGAGGCCTCAGCCAGCCACTGAAGCCACTTCCTCTCATGCATGTACTTACTCCTCTCTGCTCTCTCTCTCTCTCTCTGCTTCCACTCCTCTTGTGGGCCACTTCAACCCCTCCACGCAGGCCTGCCTGCCACTGAGAGCCCCTGGCCACTGCTACCACCACAGTGAGCCCTCTGGGCCCTGCCTCCTCCTCCCCTTTCCCCCACACCCTCCTCTCCTCAACCCCCCCTACTCCCCTCAGCCCCGCCCCCACTCTTGCCTACAAGAGCAGCCCCGCCCGGGCCCTAAGGCTTCCAGGCCATGGGAATTGCAGCCTCACCTCAGCTCAGCACTCCCCGTCAACCCTAACACTTGCCCAAGGAATCAAATGTCCCCTCAGCCCCACCATTGGAGGGGACTCTCCTCCATTCCTCTCCACTCCACACATCAAGCAGGTACACGGTGACCCCTGTGTGTGTGAATGTAGGTGTCTTTGTGTGTGTGTGTGTATGTGTGTGTGTGTGAGCGAGAGAGAGAGAGAGAGAGAGAGAGAGAGAGAGAGAGAGAGAGAGAGATTGTTGGGGATAACTACCTCAGAACAATGCACCCTTTGGGATGACTCAGCACACAGAACACTTCAAAAAACAGCACAAAGCACCTGTGTAAAGGACTCAGCACAGTGTGCCCTTTGAAGCACTTAGCATATAGTAACCTTTGGGATAACTCAACGTACAGCTCCCTTTGAAGGAGGAAGTCCATAGCATGCAGTGTATAGGACTCAGTTCATGGCACGCTTTGAAAAACTCAGCACGTAGAACTCTTTTCCAGGACTCATCACATAGCACCCTGTGTTAAGGCTCCACACACACCACTCTTTGAAGGGCTGAGTATGTAGCACCCTGTGTAAAGCATTCAGTGCACAGCACCCTTTACAAAACTCAGCACATAGCAGAGTTTTGAAGGACTCAGCATATACCACCCTGTGGAAGGGCTCAACACACAGCACCATTTGAAGGACAGTACAGAGCACCCCATATAAAGGACTCGGCACATAGCACTTGAAAAACTCACCTCAACCGACTCTTCTCAAGGATGCAGCACATTGCACCCATTGGGATGACTCAGCATACAGCCCCCTTTGAAGGACTCAGCAAAAGTACTCTGTGTAAAGGACTCAGCCCACAGCACCCATTGAAAAATTCACCTGTCCCTCCCTTCTCAAGGGCTCAGCACATAGCACCCTTTGGGATGAATTAGCACACTGCACCTTTTGAAGGACTCAGCATAAAGTACATTCTTTAATGGACTCAGCACACAGCACCCTTTGAAAAACCCAGCAAGGCCCACTCTTCTCAAGGACTCATAATATAGCACCCTTTGGGATGACTCAGCACACAAATGCTTTTGGAGGACTCAGCACAAAACCCCCATGTGGGAAGGACCCAGAAAATAGCACTCTGTGAAGGACTCAGCACATAGCTGTATGTCACAAGTTCAGCTGTCATTAGAATTAGGGTGCTTTCTTCTGTATCACCATTCTTCAGAAACACTTCACAAATCCTACTAGTTCACCTTTAGTTAACCTGTTTTATGGGGGAGGGTCAGCTGGGGGTCTTGAACTCACAGCGTGGGGCCCTGTCTCTGAGCTCTTTGGTTCAATGTTAGAGCTCAATCACTCTGAGACATGGCTCCAATTTTGTTTTTTTGGGGGGTGGGGGTTGTTCTTTGACAGGCCTTACAGTGATCAGGAAGGCCAAGTTGTGGTGTCCATGGCCAAAGGCTCTTAGCTTGGCCTGGAGCTGACCTGTCCCTTCTTTGTGTCCCTGGAAGCCGGGCCTCCTGGAGCTCTCTTGGCATAGGATGGAACAGATCTGCTCTGGAATCAGCATTCAGGGTGGGCAAAAGTCAGCTTGGCCCTGGTCACTTCCCCCAATTGAACTCTACATGACGATAGTCCCCCACGATGTCACGGGGCCACATGTCCCGCATCTGGCTACAAGGGGGCAGGAGTCACCCACCATAGGGATTGTACCTGGGAGTTGTGTTTACTCTTGCTTCCCTGGGCCCCTATCATGCTTCGAAGCCACCCTGGACAGGAATGTACTTGAGAGTCTTACCTACAATTAACCATCAAAAAGCAAGTGGGGCTGTGGCTCAAGTAGAAGAGCACTAGCCTTGAGCAAGAAAACTCAGGAATAGAGCCTAGGCCCTGAGTTCACACACACACACACACACACACACACACACACACACACACACACACACACACACACACCACATGCATGCAAAATCAGAGATTTCTACACTGCAATCTTTGGGTATTCTCTACCTTTTCCCTACTAAGCCTGGTGGCTGTTGACCTAGGTATTTGATGCATCAAACACCAGCTGGCATCTTTTATTTTGGGGAACAGAATTGCTAGAACATCAGCCTTCCCCTATCCCAGCTCCTTGACTGGGTCAAGGTCTATCCAGACCCTTTGGGGCTCCTTTTACAGAATAGCCAAGATGCCTTCAAAAGGAATCACATGCTGGGCACTGGTGGCACATGCCTGTCATCCTAGCTACTCTGGAAGTTGAGATCTAGAGGACCTCGGTTCAAAGCCATCTTGGGCAGGAAAGTATGTGAGACTCTTATCCTCGATGAACCATCAGAAAACAAGAAGTGGCACTGTGGCTCAAGTGGTGGAGTGCTAGCCATGAGGAAAAGAGCTCAAGGACAGTGGCCAGGCACTGAGTTCAAGCCCCAGGACGGGAAGAACAAATGTTTGTTGGAGGCTTGTTTTCCCTTTGAAAACTATTCATTCTTTGTGATAAGCATAACATGGGCCTCTTCCCTGGCCACGAATGGTCCATTAGATGTCACTTGAATATGGGCCACCTCCCAGAAGCCTCTGCCCTACCTGACCCTCAGTTTCCCTTCCCATCACCTGGAGATGGAGGCCTGAGAGAAGGCCACCTGGCCACCTACTTGTGGTGGCTGCTGAGGCTTTTAAGAGTCAGTATGTCACATAGAGAGTCATCATCTGCATCAGTGTACAGAATAAAGGGAGGGAATACTCCTTGCCTGAGCCTGTGAGATGTGGGTGATCTGCATGTGTGGCTTCTGCGGCAGGATGTGCTCCTTCGGGGAGTCCTCTATGGGGTAGGGTACCCCGACCTGTCCTTTGGCAGTTTCCACACTGCTTTGAAGTGGCAATTCTTCCAAACCTTTCTGCTCCTCCCTCATTTTGACCACCGCAGAGTCTGAGGTGTCTGAAGCGGTGGTGGTGGCGGGGGACTCAGCCTGTGCTGGCATCTGGTGCCTGCTGTCCATGCCTTCCCCTTCACAGGGGCTCCCACAGCTCTCTCCTTTTCATCTTCTCCTGGGACAGCCAGCACATGTGCTCAGCTTTCTCCTGGCACAGCTCACAGGATGAACATCTGCTCTTTACACACCACGAGGGAATCCTCGATGGTGTCCATGTGTGCCAACAGCTGGGTGCATCAATGGTGGTGCTCATCCACTGGATTCTAGAAGTCCACATCAACAGGCAGGTCGTGGACAAAGCAGATTTTCTTCTCGGATGCCCACGTATCCTGCTTCCCATCCTCAAATATGCTGTGGTGCCAGCTCACAGAGTGGGGGGCCAGTGGCTCCAGCTTTCTCTGGCACTGAGCTGCCAAGTGGACTGGGAACCTGCAGTGGGCCTGCCACTCTTGGTGCAGGAGTTTCTCCCTGTGGATTTCAGCCATGGAGAGCGCCCCCAGATCCACGTCCCTCTCGGTTTGGGGGATGTCTCCATCCTCTGCGATGGTCATGTCTGGGGGAGTTGCCTCCTCACCTTTTGCTTCTCCAGGGCTCTCAACTTTCCCTTCCCCATGGAAAGCCAGGAAGCTCAGCTGGGCCTGCAGGCTCTCCTCCTGTGGTCTGGTCACTTTCAGGCACTAGAGGGTGTCCTGCCACTTTGGGGGCACCACCTGGTCCTGACAGTTGGTGGGGCCTGCACTTGCTTCAGCTGCTCCAGCAGCTGGTCTGCCTCTCTAGGTGCTGCTGCAGGGCCTCCTTCTCAGAGCTCAGCTGCTCATTGGAGGTGATGTGCAGCTCACAGGTGGCTCTGAGCTCCTGCATCTGGGCCAGGGACTGCTCCTGCCACTCCTTCAGCTCTCAAGCTGCTTGGCTCTCTCTCTCTCAGCCACTTCTTTCCATTCCTCTATCTTCTTCACTGTGTTGTCCAGCTGTTCTCACAGATGTTTCTTCACCTGCTGCTCTGAGTCCAAGATGCTGGCCAGCTTCTCTTTCTCACTGCTTATCATGTGGAGATTGGCCCTCAGCAGGGCCAGCTGTTCTTCCATCTGTCCGTTGCACACATGCGCATCGTGAGATCTTGCAGATCTCCTGCTGATCCTTGGCCTTCTCCAGTCTCCACAGTTGCTTCTCCTGCTCCATGTTCTGGAAATGGAGCCTTTGGTTTTCCTGGACCTGGATGTGCAGTTGTTCTTCTGGGTTTTTCAACTCCATCTGCGTGCAATAGGCCTGGGCTTTCATCTGCTGCTTGACCTGAGATGGTCCCGAAGGGGGCCATGTCTCTGCCAGCTTCCTTCTCAGTTCCCCCAGCTCCTTCTCTAGGTCAAACACCTGCCTTGCCCCTCGATTCTTCTCCTCTGTCAGTTGGTTCACCCACTGGGTCAGCCGCCGGGCCTCCTCCTTATGCACAGACCTCTCAATGTTCAGGTCTTCTGTGAAGGTGTCTCTCTCTAGATTCGCTGCAGTCACCATCCAACTCAGGTTGTCCAGTAGTCTCTTTAGTACCTCACGCCCCGCCAGCACTTGTTGGAACTTGCAGATTCTGCTCTTCATGTTGCTCCACTGTGTCCAGAGTGCTTCCAGCTTCTCCTGCAACTCAGTGTTCACTTGCTCCAAGTCATTGAAGCTTCTGATCTTTTCCTTGAGCTGAAGGGTCACATCATTCAGCTGTTCAAAGAACATTTCGGTCTCATTCTGTGAGCAGTGACCTCAGAAGCCGCCATCTCCAGCTCTGCCATGTGCTACTCTGCGGTCTGCAGGCACCTGGTGAGAGCTTCATTGTCCCTTTCTCTGTCATTGGTCGCCTGCTGCACGCGGGCTGGTGAATATTGTAAATTACTTTCTTCCCAAACCAACCTCTGTATGGGTGCCTTGTGGATCTCTAGCTCCCTTTTCATTGTTGTGTGCAGTTGGGCTATCTTCTCCTCTCTTACTCCCGTTCATCCTGCAAGTCTGTCTTTTCCTGCTTCAGTGGTTGGATTTTGGCACGGAGCGCCTCTTTTCTTCTTTTGCTGGGATCCAGGGTGGGCACCACATGTCAGTACACCTCTGCAGATCCTTGGTGTTATTGGGACCATTGACACTCTGGACCCTGGTGGCTGTGGCTGTGTCCAAAGGCAGGGGAGGCCCATGGTCAGCATCACATTTGGCTGGAATATCCTTTGAGTCACACTCCCCAGTGGTGTTTGTCTTGGGGATCCTTCGCTTTTTCAAGTTCTTATTTTTCTTGAATGTTGCAGATCTGTTGGGAGGATTCTTCTGCCAGTGTTCTTGTGGCAATTTCTTGCCCGCATCTCTCTCATGGAATCCTGTTGTTTCAGACATCTGAGCACTGGGAAAGATGGGCTGGCCACTTTCCCAAGGTCTGGGAAATCCTCTATTCACCCACTCACTGTCTAGGACTTCAATTTCCTACTCTACTCCAATGTGGCCTAGAGTATCTTGCTCACCAATCAGCCACCTCTACCTTCCTCAACTGTCAGCCAACTGAGGGAATCCAGGTGCTACTGGGCAGCATGGAATGTGGGCGTGTCCACCATTCTTGTTTCCCATTGGTCAGAAAGAAACATGAAAGAATGGGGGTGTGGACAGAATCCTGTGATGTAGGCAGAATGGGCAGAGTCAAGATGACAGCACCCCTTTCACGTGAAACTCTGTCCAGTCCAGTTGAGGACAAGAAGGTGACCTGCTTTAGCTGGATGGCTGCACAGATTGTTGTGTATGTCTGTTTGTTGCCAGTCCCTGACCTTGAACTCAGGATCTGGGCAGAGCCCTTGAGCTGCTTTTGCTCAAGGCTAGCCCTCAACTAGTGAAGCCACATGGCTCTACTTCTGGCTTTGTTGGCACTGAAGTTGGACAGGGGTCTCAAGGACTTTCCTGCCTAGGGTGACTTTGACCATGATCCTCCTATCACAGCCTTGTAAGTATCAAGGAGGACTGCTGAGAGCCATTGGTGCCTGCCTAATCATTGATGTTGCTGATGTTCTTGGACAGACCGGTGATTTCCTTATCCTCAGGTTTAAGTGGTGAGAGCTGGAGCCCACATCCTGGTCCTGCCACCTCCAAATGGCAGGTGATCCTAAAAAACTCAATCCTATCCATATAAATACCAATGGCATGTGATATATGTGATTGAATGGGCAGTTCTTGAATGATTCTAGGATAAAATTATACACAATTATATTATAGGACACTGATCAATTTTAATTAATACGTTATGAAGCATTTAAACAATCACATTCATTAAATGGAGGCAGAATGAAATACCTAAGAATTGGACATCACATAGAATACAGTTGTCATTTTTTCTGTCAGGACTGGGATTGGAACTCATGGTCTGGGTAACTCTTTTGCACTGTGTGGAAAGGGGAAGCTCACCTCCTTGAAGTCATGAAATTCAAGTCTGTTCCTTAGACCTGAAATCAATCCCCAGCACTAGAAAACATACTATTCATGTACATTTTAAATATTTGATTTATATTTATATATAGGTTGACTCCATATAGCTTTCAGTGTATTCATTTTTATTTTTTGTTTTATTCATGTATTGGCCATTTATTTTATTGACTATTATGGCACATAGAACATTAATTCCATAGGATATAGATCTGCATATATGTTTCACTTCATACCTGACTCCTAGTACTTTCACAAAAAAGGAAAACGTTTGTCACCATCAGCTTCTTACTCCACAATTCATTTTTTGGAAGTGCTGGCATCTGAACTTCGGCTTACAAGGCCCAATTCATGAATGGGTGAGTGTCAGCACGCCGTCCTGGGGCAAATTGAGCTGACAGGCAGTTCCAAGAACCTTAGATCGAGCCCCAGGGTTTTACAAAATAAGAACAGAGTGACACCCAGAGGTAGTATGCTAATAAATATATATCTTAATAGAGTGCCAGACATGTCTACACGTTATTCAGTTATGTAGACTACATTTCTACCAATTCTTGTGTATTTATTATGCCTCTATGTAATTAATGTTATTGTTTTCATCCTTAATAAACTATTAAGTAAATCAGTGTCCTGAAATTGTTGCATCCCTGTGAGAAATAGTATTCTTTTAATGCTTCATAAGATAATTAAATATAATCAATCAGCTGACTGAAATCATGAAGTCTAATTTTATTCAAGTATCATTCATGAACAACCTATTCAACCATGACATTGATAACATTCCATCGTTATTCCTGCGAATGGGAATGAGTCTCTTAGGATCTCCACCATCCAGAAGTGGCATGAGTAGGATTCGAACTGTAGGCCTATGTTGCCATGCGGGACTATGGATTCCTCAACAGCCCACAATTAAAAAAATTATTTAGCTCCCTGGTTCGCAATTCGAGCCATTTTTTCTGCCAGGCCAAGGATTGGTACTCAAGGTCTGGGTTACCCGATAGTCTGCTAGCCACGACCAATGCAAAGTGAGGTACCCTTTGTAGCCATGTAATTTGGACCCAGGTTGGCCACCATGAAAAGGAAGAAAATGTAAAAAATCCATCCTGTGGCTATTTTTCTGTGTGGGTTTTTTTTTTTAATCCTGCAAGGCTTCAGGACCTAGGATCACAGGGTCTACTATGGGCCTATGGCAGCCCACCTGCCTAAAGTGATGGAAGCTGAGGCAGGGTTGCCATGAAGTGAGTTCAAATCCTTTGGTTAGCAAAAAAAAACAAAAACTAAAAAAACCCTAAAAACTAATAAAGCACTCTAGTTCAGAATTTGCACCATTTTTCTGCCACAGCTCAGATTCCAACTCAGGTCTAGGTAACACTATAGCACTATGGGGGAAGGGGAAGCTTACCATCCTTGAACACTACAAGTCCAGGTCTGCTCCTAGGGCCTAAATTGAACCCCCAGCACTGGCAAAAATCATATGCCCATCTATTTTAAACATAGGATCTCTATTCACATACATTCATTCAGTACAATTATTCTTTTTATTGGGTGTCTTAGTCATGGATGCATTTTGTTTATTGAGCATGATGACAGATATAACTGTGCTATCATGGATGACAATCTATTCCCATGTCTATAGAGTTGCTTAAGTCTTCTCCATCCTAGCTGAGACCCAGAATTTTCACAGGACAGGAAACAGGTGGATTCTCACACCTGCATTCCTCTTTTGGCAGTGTTGGGATTTGAACTCAGAGCCTAGTAGGCCCAATTGGAGAAAGGGTCAAGGTGAGGACACCATGATGTGAGTATCTAAGGAACTAGGCTGTTCCCAGGACCTGAGATTGAACCCTGAGGATAGGGCAGGTGGAGAGGACAATAGTCATCCATTCATAAGCTGAAGATAGTCTGCATATTTGTTTAGAGTAGGAGAGATGGCGACCTGTGATGGAATCCAATCTACCTTGTGACTACTGATTCTTGGATCTTTCCCGATGCCTCCATTTCATGACTGTGATGATTATGGTCACGCTTCATCAATTCTTCATTAAAAATAATCGATACCCCAGGAATCTTGCCTATCATTTAATACTCACATCCTGCAGGAACTACTCATTCAAGGATGAGATTGATAATATTCCACGACTCTTCCTAGGTCCGGAAACAAGTATCTCAGGATCTCACGCCAATCCTTCAATGTAGGGGGGCTGACTGGGATTCGACCTCTGGGCCTCTTTGTCTGGATGGCCTGGGGCTTCCCCAACAGCTGCAGGCCTTCAGCCATTCCAGGTAACCTTCACTCTGTAGGTCGTTGGGTTCAGACCCACCATGGTCATGGTACAAAGGAAAATGAACATAAAAGCACCAGGTGGAACTTCCCACAGCTTTTTTTCCCTTGCAGCTTTCTCTTTTTCCTGCAAGCCCTGGGGTCCTAGGATTCGAGGATGGGCTCTAGGCCCAGAGGCCACAGCATAGGATGATCACAGCTGAGGCAGAGTTGCCACTACTTGAGTTCAAGCACCGGGTCTGGTAAAAAAAAAAAAAAAATATATATATATATATATATATATATATACATACATATATATATACATATATATATATATGTATATATGTATATATATGAAGGAAGGAAGCACCCTAGCACAGAAATCGCGCCATTATCCTGCCAGAGCTGAGATTTGAACTCAGGTCTGGGTAACTCTGTTGCACTGTTGGGGAAGGGTAAGCTAACCATCTTTGAAGACTACAAGGTCAGGACTGGTCCCAGGGCCTGAATTGAAGCCCCAGCACTGCCAAAAATCATATGCCCAACTATTTTACACATAGGTTCTCTATTTACATGCATATGTGGAATGCATCATGCTTTCAGTGTAGTTATTCTTTTTACTGTGTCTTAGCCAGGGATGCATTTTGTATTTTATTGAGTATGATGACAGATATAACTGTGCTGACATGGATGACAACCTATTCCCATGTCCATGGAGTTGCCTATGTCTTCTCCATTCTAGCTGAGACCAAGGACATTCACAGGACAGGCAAACAGGTCGACCTATGGGTTCTCACATCAGGACTCTGCTTTTGGCAATGTTGGGATTTGAACTGAGATCCTAGCAGGCCCAATTGGTGAAAGAGTCAAGGTGAGGACACCAGCATGTGAACAACTGAGGAGCTAGGCCATTCCCAGGACCTGACAATCAGCCCCAGGGAGGGCCAGGATAGGAATAAATTCATACTTGAAACATAATATCTGTATTGACATATATGTGTGGGCAGCATCTTGCGTTCGGTGCATTTCTTCTCCTTAATTTATGTCTAATTCATGATGGTATTGTTAACTTTACTGAGTATGGTGACAGATATAACTGTACTGACATGGATGATGACCTGTTCCCATGGTTATAAGGTTGCCTATGCACTCATTCTCCATCCTAGCTGAGACCCAGGACTTCCACATTAGAGGAAATCAGGCACAATGTCTGGCTTCTGACATCAGGATGAATCTTTTGTCAGGCCTGGGATTTGAACTCAGGTGTGGGTAACCCCGTTGCACTGTGGGGGAAGGGGAAGCTTATCATCCCTGAAGACTAGAATGTCAGGCCTGGTCCAGGGCCTGATTCGAAGCCTCAGCAGTGGACAAAATAACAAGCTTACCTTTTTTAAACATAGGATCTCTATTTACATACAGGTGTGGTATGCATCTTGCTTTCAATGTAGTTATTTTTTAAATTTTGAGTCTTATTCATGAATGTATTGTGTATTTTATTGAGTATGGTGACAGGTATATCTGTGCTGCCATGGCTGACAACCTATTCCCATGGCTATAGATTAGCCTATATAGCATTCTCCATCCTCAATGAGGCCCAGGCCCTTCACAGGACAGGAAATCATGTGGATCCATTGGTTTCTCACATCAGGATGAATCTTTTGGCTGTGCTGGTGTTTGAACTCAGAGCTTAGCAGGCAGAATTGGGGAATGGGTCAAGGTGAGGACACCAGTCTGTGAGCCACTAAGGTGCTAGGCCGTTCACAGGACCTGAGCTCATGCCCCATGGGGGTCAATATACTCATGAAATCATAATTTAAAGAAAGGAGTTATATTTCCAAACATGGGTCGGTGGCATCTTGCGTTCAGTGCACTCATTCTCTTGATATCGTGTCTTATTCATGGATGTAATATGTATTTTACTGAGTGTGATAACAGTTATAACTATGCTGACACTGCTGGCAACCAATTCCCATGAGTATAGAGTTGCCTATATAGCATATTCCATTCTAGCTGAGACCCAGGACTTTCACAGCATAGGAAAACTGGTGCAACCATTGGCTTCTCATATCAGGATGAAACTTTTGGTAGTGCTGGGATTTGAACTCAAGGCCTAGCAGGCTCAAGTGGTGGATGAGTCATGGTGAGCACACCAGGACGTGAGCCACTAAGCATCTAGGTCTTTCCTGGAACCTGAGATCAAGCCCCGGTGGGCGCTATAGTAGTCATAAATTCAGAATTTAAACAGAGGATCTCTATTTCCATACATGGGTGGGCGGCATCTTGGGTTCCGTGTAGTTATTGTCTTTATCTGGTGTCTTACTCATTGATATATTGTGTATTTTCTTGAGCATAGGATGACAGATATAACTGTGGTGACCTGGATGACAAGCTATTCCCATGAGTATAGAGTTGCCTATGCATTTTCCATCCTAATTGTGACCCAGAACTTGCACAGCACAGAAGAACAGGTGCAACGAATGGTTTCTCACATCAGGGTGAATTTTTGGAAGTGTTGTGATTCGAAGTAGGGGCCTAGGAGGCCCATCTGTCCAATGGGTCCACATGAGCAAACCAGCCTGTGAGCCACTAAGGAGCTGGGCTGTTCCCAGGAGCTGAGATCAAGCCCCAGGAAGGCCACAAGAGTCCTCAATGCATCATTGAAACATGGGATGTATATTCACTTCAGTGTGTGGACTGCCTCATGCATTGAGTGTAGTTATCTTCTCTATTTTGTATGCTATTCATGGATGTATTGTGCATGATCTTGAGTATATATGACAGGTGTAACTGGGCTGACATGGATGACAACCTTTTCCCATGGCCACAGGGTGGCCCATGCATTCTCCATCCTAGCTGAAATCCAGTTCTCACACAGGAAAACAGGTGAAACGTCTGGCTTCTGACAGGATGAATATTTTGGCACTGCTGGGAACTGAACTCAGCACCTAGCAGGCCCAATAGGCGAATGGGTTCACATAAGCACACCAGCCTGTGAGCCACTAAGGAGCTCGGCCATTCCCAGGACCTGAGATCGAGTCCCAAGGGTAAGGCAGGGGGAGCACAATAGTCATCTATTCATAAGCTGAAGGTAGTAAGCAAATAAGTACATATCTGTATAGAGTAGGAGAGATGGAGACCTGTGATTGAATCCAATCTACCCGGTGCCTACCGATTCTTGGATCTTCCCTAATGCCTCCAATTAATGAGTGTGATGATTATGGTCACGCTTCATCAACTCTTCACTAAAAATAATCGATACCTCATGAGTCTTGACTATCATTTCCTACTCGAATCCTCAGGAACTACTCATTCAAGGAAGAGAGTGATCATATTTCATGGCTCTTCTTAGGTCCAGAATTGAGTATCTCAGGAACTCCTGCCATTCCCTCAATGTAGGATGGCTGACCAGGATTCGTCCTCGGGGCCTCCGTTGCCCGGTCATCCTGTGGCTCCCCCGACAGCCAGCAGGCCTTCAGCCACACCATGTCACCTTCAATCTGCAGTCCACCGGGTTTGGTCTCACCATGGTCAACATTCAAATGAAAATAAACCTAAAAGCACCAGTTGGAACTTCCTGCCACTTTTTCTCCTCCGGCTTCTTATTTTTTCCTACAAACCCTGGGGTCCTAGGATCCGAGGATGGGCTGTGGTTCCAGAGGCTGCAGCCTAGGATGATCGGACCTGAGGCAGAGTTGCCACAACTTGAGTTCAAGCCCCAGGTCTGGCAAAAAATATTAAAAAATTGAAAAATTATGAATGAAGCACCCTAGCTCAGAATTCGCGCCATTTTACTGCCAGAGCTGGGATGTGAAATCAGGTCTAGGTAACTCTTTTGCACTGTGGGGGAAGGAGAAGCTCACTATCGTTGAAAACTACAAGGTCAGGCCTGGTCCCATGGCCTGAATTGAAGCCACAGCTCAGGCAAAAATCATATGCCCATCTATGTTACACATAGGATCTCTATTTACATACATGTGGGGAATGCATCATGTTTTCAGTGTAGTTGTTCTTTTTATTGTGTGTCTTAGTCAAGGATGCATTTTATATTTTATTGCATATGATGACAGATATAACTGTGTTGACTTGGATGGCAACCTATGCCCATTTCTATAGAGCTTCCTACTCCTTCTCCATCCTAGATGAGACTCAGGACATTCTCAGGACAGGAAACCAGGTGGATCAATGGGCTTCTCACATCAGGATTCATGTTTTGGCAGTGTTGGGATTTGAACTGAGTGCCTATCAGGCCCAATTGGCAAAAGAGTCAAGGTGAGGACACCAGCCTGTGAGCAACTAAGGAGCTAAGTCATTCTCAGGACCTGAGGTTGTGCCCCAGTGAAGGCCAGGATAGGCATAAATTCATAACAGAAACAGGATATGTATTGACATATGTGTGTGTATAGCATCTTGCATTCGGTGCATTCCTCCTTATTTTGTGTCTAATACATGGAGGTATTGTGTATTTTACTGAGTATGGTGACAGGTATAACTCTGCTGACATGGATGATGACCTGTTCCCATTGTTATAAGGTTGCCTATGCATTCATTCTCCATCCTAGCTGAGACCCAGGACTTCCATAGGAGAGGAAAACAGGTGTAAAGACTGGCTTCTAACATCAGGATGAATCTTTTGTCAGGCATGGGATTTGAACTCAGATCTGGGTAACCCTGTTGCACTGTGGGGAAAGGGGAAGCTCATCATCCCTGAAGACTAGACTGTCAGGCCTAGTCCAGGGCCTGATTTGAAGTCCCAGCAGTGGACAAAATAACAAGCTTACCTTTTTTAAACATAGGATCTCTATTTACATACAGGTGTGGTATGCATCTTGCTTTCAATGTAGTTATTTTTAAATTTTGAGTCTTATTCATGGATGTATTGTGTATTTTATTGAGTATGGTGGCAGGTATATCTGTGTTGCCATGGATGACAACCTATTCCCATGGCTATAGAGTTGCCTATATAGCATTCTCCATCCTCGATGAAGCCCAGGACTTTCACAAGACAGGAAAACAGCTGTAAGGATTGGTTTCTCACATCAGGATGAAACTTTTGGCATTGCTGGGAGTTGAACTCTGGGCCTAGCAGGCCCAACTTTCTATTGGGTCCATATGAGCACAACAGCTTTTAAGTTACTAAGGATCTAGGCCCTACCCAGGACTTGAGATTGAGCTCCGGGGTGGGGTTTGTGCACCGTATTCATCCATTCATAAGCTGAAGCTAGTATGCTAATAAATACCTATTTGTATAGAGAACATGTGGCAAGCTGGAAACCTATCTACCATGTGACTACCAATTCTTGGATCTTTCCCAATGCCTCGATTTCCTGAATGTAATTATTATGGCCACATTTCTTGACGTCTTAATTAAAAATAGTTGTTGTGCCAGAGGTCTTGCCTATCATTTATTATGTGAATCATGTATGAACTTCTCAACTCTTCCCTAGGCCTGAATTCAAGCACCAGCCCGAAAAATGTAACATTTATAGACATTTTAAATATGTGATTTATATTTACATTTATATATTCTGTCTGTATTGTGTTTGTTGGAGTGACTCATTATATATTATTATTGAGTGATTAAATTAACATTTATTTTATGAACCTATATCATTTATTACATTTATTCCAATCTATTCCGTAGCATGTAGCTTTGCACACATACTATGTACATCATACCTGACACCCAGCACTTGCACAGAAATGGAAAACAGGTGTCACACTTGGAATCTTACTCCAAGATGAAATATTTGGCAATGCTGGTACCTGAACTGAGGGCCTAGAATGGGTGAGTGTCAGCATGGCAGCCTCTAGCCCATTCAGCTGCCAAGTGGATCCCAGGACCTAGGATGGAGCCACAGGTTTGGCCAAAATAGCAGTACCTTTCTATGTGGTATATATACCATATATATATATATATGGTATACAGATAAATATATATTTAGATATTTTGATACTGCCAGTGATGTCTATGTGGAATTAAATGACACATACTACGTTCGTACAGATTCTCAGGTCTTTAGTGAGGACTCCATTTAATGAATAGTATTCTTTTAATGCATAATAAACTATGAATTAAAATCAACCTGTGTTCTGTGATTATTGGGTCTAAATTTATACTAGACTGATTGATGAACTAGTCATCCAACCATGACGTTGATCATATTTCTCTGGCATTCCTATGGAAAAGCAATAGTTTCTTAGGCTCTCCAGCCCTTTGTAAGTAGCATGACTGGGATTCAAACTCAGGGCCTAAGTGTCCAGGTTGGCCTATGGCTTCGCTGACAGCCTGTAAGCCTTCAGCAATGCCAGGTGACCTACAGGTTGCAGCAGTGTTATTTGGACACGGGATGGTCACCATGCAAGGAAGGAAAACCAAGGAACTGCCATCCATAGGTGGTTCCTGGATTTTTTTTTTTTTTGGTTCTGTTTTCATTTTGTTTTCCTGTCAACCCCCGAGGCCTAGTATCCCAGGATGGTCTGTGGGTCCAGAGGCTGCACCATCCCAGCCTAGGTTGATGTTAGCTGAGGCAGAGTTGCCACGATATGAGTTCAAGCCCCGTGGTGGGCAAATAAATATAAAAAATAAATACTTTAAAAAATATTAAAAATATCTTGGTGCCAGCTGTGGTTCATGCCTGTAACCTTAGCTACTCAGGATGCTGAGATATGAACATCACGGTTAAAAGCCAGCCAGGGCAGGAAGTCTGTGAGACACTTATCTCCAATAAACCACTAGAAAACCAGAAGTGGTGCTGTGGCTCAAGTATTATAGCACTCACCTTGAGCTGAAGAGCACAAGGACAGCTCCCAAGGCCAGAGTTCAAGTCCCATGATATATATATATATATATACATATATATATGTATATATATATATATATATATATATATATATATACATATATACATACATGCATACATATATACAAACATACAATACTAATGAAGCTCCCTGGCTTGGAATTCATGTCCTTTTTTTCTGCCATGCCTGGGAATTGAAATCAGAGTCTGGGTAACTCTAATTCACTGGGGGGATGGGGAAACTCACCCTCTTGGAAGACAAGCAATTCAGGCCTGTTCCCTAGGCCTGAATTCAATCCCCAGCCCTGTTAATGTAATATTCATCCACGTTTGAAATAATGATTAATATCTACCTACTTATGTTTATTGCAATTTTCTTTGAGTGTATTTACTTTATGTTTTGTATTATTCATTCATTATTTTATTGACTATTATTAGACTTATAACATGTATTAAATTCATTACATCTTGTGAGAAATATACAGATTTGCATATGTATTATATATCTTACTTCAGACCCAAGGCATTCATTGAAATTTTATAGTAGATCATCCCATGCTTAGAAAAACAGAAAGAATACATCAACCAAATTAATTTATCCCTAGGCACCCCAGTGGCTCACATCTGTAATCCCAGCTACTCAGGAGGTGAGAACTGGAAGATGAAGTTTCAAAGCCAATCCAGGCAGCAAAGCCTGAGAGATATCATCTCCAATTAACTAGCAAAAAGCCCGTCTACAGGTATGGCTGAAGTGGTAGAAAATTAGCTACAAACAACCAAGCCAAGAAAGAGCAAGCTGAGTTCAAGTGCGGGGAGAGGGGGGTAGAGGGATAAAGGGGAGGGAAATCCTCCAAAAACAGAGAACAAAAAAACAGTGCACAAATCCCACTTAATTTATGGTGCCATCAAACTGAATGAAAATCAATCTTGTGCATTTCTATAATTTTACATGAGCCCATATGTTCTTAGATACACTTCAAAGTTATGTTTTTAATAATAAGTGTATATATAAATTAATCATGTATATATATAAATAAACTAAGAAACAAGCCAATGAAAAAATACTTCTAAATTAGTGCCTTAACCATGGCATTATAAATTACTTGTACAAAAAGTATGTTTGAAGTTTCTTTCTTTAGAATCAATCTTAAAATGTTTGTTCATGTATCAGGCATCAGTGGCTCACACCTATAATCCTAGTTACTCAGGAGGCTGAGAGCTGAGGATGGCAGTTCAAGGCAAGCCCCGGGAGACTCTTACCGCCAATAAACCAGTAGAAAACCGGAAGTGGCAATGTGGCTCAAGCTGTAGAGTGCTTGCAAAGAGCTGAAGAGCACAAGGATAATGCCCAATCCCTGAGTTCAAGCTCCACCACCGACAAAAAAAAAAAAAAAAATAAGGAAAGAAGTTTGTTCCTACAAAATCCTAACATTCTGAGCCTTAGGAAACTTTTCTTCCTGGGTTTTATGCTCTTTAGGCAACTATTCCACTACTGAGCTACATCTTAGTACCAATGTTTTTGTTTTTCATTTTAGAATCCATTTATTCCCAAAATGCTTACAAGTAACTACTGTCCTCACAGAAGTGAGTGTTTATTCAGAAACTCAACCTTTGGTGGTATGAGGACTCCCCTAGTCTATTTCGTGGTAGGCACTGAGGAAAACCCACAGTACACAATTGCAAACATTTCATAATTATAAAAATAACTCTAAATAGAAATAACATCAACTGCCAGGCACGGGTGGCTTATGCCTATAATCATAGCTACTCAGGAGGTTGAGATTTGAGGAAGGCGACTCAAGGCTAGCCAGGGAGGAAAGTCTGTGACACTCTTATCTCCAATAAACCTCTAGAAAACTGGAAGTGGTGCTGTGGCTCAAGTACTTGAGCATTTGCCTTGAGCACAGGGACAGCAACCAAGCGCAGAGTTCAAGCCCCACAACCGACAAATTAAAAAACAAATAGAAAAAATAAGAAATAACATCAACTGTCCCAAACTTCTAGGGAGAAATGATATCCTCATTTTCATTCTCACTCTTCATGGCAGATGGTCAAAACCACCAATGTGCTATGCTGAAATGTAAAAATTTAAACACGTTTTTTGAAAAAAATCTCATGTTATAAAATCAAAATGTTTCAAATAAAGTCAAAGTGAACTTTAAAAAAATATTAAAAATGCTAATGAAACTCCTTGGCTTGGAATGTGTGCTTTTTATCTGCAAGGGCTGGGATTTGAACTTAGGGACTGGGTAACTATGTTGCACTGTGGGGGAAGGGGAAGCTCACGATGCTTGAAGACCAGAAATTCAGGCCTGTTCCCTAGGCCTGAATTCATGCCCCAGTCATACTCCTTATATATATTTTAAAGATAGGATTGAACTTCCATATACATGTTCAGTCTATATCATGTTTGGTGTGGTTATTCATTGTATTTGTTGTTTTATTCATTTATTTACCATTTATTTTACCGACTATGAGAACACCTAAACATATGTGACATTGTTTACATACTATCAAATTGCATCTAGATTTGTAAACGTGTTCTCCATCATGCCTGACACCCAGCACTCTCCCAGAAAAGGAAAACAGGTGTCACACTTGGCTTCTTACTCGAGGATGAAATTCTTGGCAGGCACTGAGATCAAGCCCTAGAGGTGGCCAAAATAGCCATACATGGATAGGCAGGTGGTACTATGCCAATAAATGTGTGTTAGTAGAGAGTGCCAAAGCCATGTATCTAGTATTCAATGATATCTACTATGTTCCTACGAAGTCTTAGACATTTAGACAGCCAAGATATTATGGAGAAAGAACATACAACCGTCCAAGAAAAGTCCAAGAAATATGGTAGATCTTTTCAACAGTTGGAAGACACCATCAGAAGGCTTAATCAGAGGATAATATGTGTAGAGGAACACCTAGAAACAGAAGTTAATGGTCTAGGAAATTTGTTTAACAGGATCCTAGCAGAGAACTTCCCAAACATGCAAAAAGATGAGCCTATTCAGATACAAGAAGCTTTTAGAACTCCAAATAGACAGGACCAGAACAGGACAACACAGCATCACATTATAATCTTCACAGGATCAAATCAGACCAAGGAAAAGAACCATAAAGCTGTCAATGAGAAAAGATCAATCACCTATAAAGGGATACCAGTTAGGATCACCTCAGATTTCTCAGCAGTGACAATCAAAGCAAGAAGAGCCTGGAATGATGTATGCCATACCGTAAAGACAAACAACAATCAACCAAGAAAACTGTACTAAGCTAAACTCTCCTTCATAAACGAAGGTCAAATAAAAACCTTCCATAGCAAAGAAAAATGAAACAATATATCTGACAAAACCAGCCCTACAAAAGATTCTTAAAGATGTCCTACATATAGAAAACCAACAAGACCACAATAACGCCAAGAAACAGCAGCCAAACTGAGAATCCAAGAACCTTAGAAAGAACCCAGTTGCCACAGCCCCAAAGAAGGTGGATAAAATGGCAGAAACTCCCCAATACTTCTCAGTTCTATCTCTCAACATTAACGGACTTAACTCTCCAATTAAGAGACAGACTGACTAGTTGGATTAAAAAGCAAGAACCTTCTATCTGCTGCCTTCAGGAGTCACATCTTGCCCATAAAAACAAACATATTTTCAATGTTAAAGGCTGGACCAAATTCTACCAAGCAAACGGCCCCCATAAACAGGCATGAGTTGCAAACCTAATATCAGATAAAATAGAATTCAATTTAAAATAAGTGAGAAGAGTTAAAGAAGGTTGCTACATACTAATTAATGTATCTCTCCTTCAGGAGGATATTACAATTCTAAATATCTATTCACCAAATGGAGCACCCAAATTTATCCAAGAAACCCAACTTTCTCTCAAATCCCACATAGATCCAAAGACATTAATTGTTGGGTACTTTAACACACCACTATCCCCACTAGATAGATCAACTTGGCAAAAACTCAACAAAGAACGTGCATATCTGAACAACTGCATAGATCAACTAGATTTAACAGGCATCTTCCGAAGATTTGACCCAGCAGCATCAGAATACACGTTTTTCTCAGCAGCATATAGAACATTTTCCAAAATAGACCACATTTTAGGCCACAAAGCAAACTTGTCCAAATTCAGAAACACTGAAGTTATACCTTGCATTCTCTCAGACCACAAGGGATTAAAAGTAGGACTCCACACCAAAAGCCACTAAAGAAAGTCCTGTAACACATGGAGGCTGAACAACACTCTGCTGAATCATGAGTGGGTCATGGAAGATATTAGAAATGAAATTCAAATATTCATGATATTCAACAAAAATGAGCACACAAATTACCAACCCCTCTGGATACAGCAAAGGTAGTACTCAGAGGCAAGTTTATAGCTCTGAGTTCCTACATCAACATATTGGAGAGATCTGAAACCAACAATTTAATGAGACATCTGAGCCTCCTTCAGAAAGAGCAGCAGAATAAACCCCAGCCCAATGGACAGAGAAATTAAATCAGAATTGAATGAATTAGAATCCAAAAGAGCCATATAAAGAATCAATGAAACAAAGAGTTGGTTCTTCGAAAAAATTAACAAAATTGACAGACCCTTAGCAAATCTTATGAGAAAAAGAAAAGAACATATCCAAATAAATGAACTCAGAGATGAGAATGGAAACATCACCAGAGAAACCACCAAGATTCAGAACATTATAAGGAAATACTTCTCAAAACTTTATGCTAATAAGTTTGATAACTTGGCAGAAATACACCATTTCCTAGCAAATACTGACATGCCAAAACTAAGCCAAGATGAGTTAAATCACCTTAACAGGCCCATAACAAGCACTGAAATATAAACAGTAATAAGAGATCTCTCATCTAAGAAAAGCCCAGGTCCAGATGGTTTCACAGCGGAATTCTACAAGGTCTTCAAAGCAGAGCTCACATTAATACCCCTCCAAATCTTCAATGAAATTGAAAGAGGAAGTTCACTACGGAACTCATTCTATGAAGCCATCATAGCCCTCATCAAAAACCAGGCTGGGTCTCATCAAAGAAAGAGAACCATAGACCCATTTCTAGGATGAACATTCATGAAAAACTTCTCACAAAATTTTGGCCAATCGACTTCAACAATTCATCCAAAAAATCATACACCACGATCAAACAGGATTCATTTCAGGGAGGCAAAGCTGGTTCAATATAAACAAATCAATTAGTATAATTCATCACATCAATAGGAGCAGGGATAAGAACCACATGGTTATATCAATAGACGCAGAAAAAGCATTTGACAAGATCCAACACCCCTTTATGATGAAGGTTCTGGAAAAATTAGGAATCCATGGAACATTCCTCAATACTATAAAGGCTGTATATGACAAACCTACAGCCAGCATTACAGTTAATGGTGAAAAACTAAAGCTATTTCCTCTTACCTCAGGAACTAGACAAGGATGTCCACTCTCTCCACTTCTCTTCAATCTAGTATTAGAATGCCTAGCTACAAATAAGACTAGATGCAAACATAAAGGGGATCCAAATAGGGAAAGAAGAAGTAAAACTCTCCTTCTTTGCAGATGACATGATCTTGTGTTTAAAGAATCCCACAGACCCCACTCCCAAATTACTCAAGCTGTTTCAAAACTTTGGCAAAGTAGCAGGGTATAAAATTAACCCTCAAAAATCAATGGCTTTTCTGTATGCCAACAAAGAAATAGTGAGGCTGAAATTAAGAAAGCAACTCCATTTGTAATAGCCCCACAAAAAATAAAATACCGAAGAATTAACTTAACCAAAGAAGTGAAGGACATCTATGAAGAAAACTTTGAAAACGTGAAAAAGGAAATCAAAACAGAACTTAGAAAGTGGAAAAAACTCCCATGCTTCTGGATTTGAAAGATCAAGATCGGGAAAATGGCCATACTTCCGAAGGCTATCTCCAAATTCAATGCAATACCAATCAATATTCCAACCTCATTCTTCAAGGATTTAGAAGAGGCAATCCAAAAATACATATGGTACATTAAAAGTCCCCGAATAGCAAAAACAATCCTCAACATAAAGAACAGGGCTGGAAGAATACCAATACCAAATTTCAAACTCTACTACAAAGCCATAGTAATCAAAACGGCATTGTACCTGCATAAGAACCGACCTCAGGACCAATGGAACAGAATTGAAAACCCAGAAATGAACACACAGACATATAGCCAACTAATCTTCAATAACGAAGCTCAAGAAATAGAATGGAAGAAAGACACCTTCTTCAGTAAATGGTGCTGGCTAAATTGGTGAACTACTTGTAGAAAATGAAAGCTAGATTCTTATATATCATTCTGCACCAGAATCAACTCCAAATGGATCAAAGACCTCAGAGTCAAAGCAGACAATCTGAAAACTTTACAAGTTGGTATAGGAGAAACCCTAGGTCTCCTTGGCACAGGCCGAAATTTTCTTAATAGAGACCTAGAAACACAACAAATCAAAGAAAGGTTTAACAAATGGGATTGCACAAAATTGCAGAGCTTCTGCATGGCCAAGCACATAGCTAGCAAGATCAATAGAAAGCCCACAGATTGGGAGAAGATCTTCACTAGCCATACAACTGACAAGGGTTTCATATCTAAAATATACCTGGAACTCAAAAAATTAAATCCCCACATAACAAATCTCCAAAGAAACAGCTGACCAATAAATAAGTGGGTTAAAAACTTACAGAGAAACTTCTCTGAAGAGGAAAGAAGGATTGCCAATAGATACATGAAGAAATGCTCAACCTCTCTAGCCATAAAAGAAATGCAAATCAAACCATAGAGATATAACCTCACACCAGTTAGAATGGCAATAATCAAGAACTCTAATAACAACAGATGCTTGAGGGGATGCAGAGAGAAGTGAACATTACTACATTGTTGGTGGGAGTGTAAACTTGTTCCACCACTTTGGAAAGCAATATGGAGGTTCCTCTATTTCCCAGCAATCCCACTTTTGGGCATTTACCCAAATGATCACAAACAAGACCACACTAAAGCTACCAGCAGGACTATGTTAATTATTGCAGCATTATTTACCATAAGGAAGATATGGAACCAACCCTGATGCCTCTCAGTAGATGAATGGATCAAGAAAATGTTGCATATATACACAATGGAATTCTATGCCTCTATGAAAAATAATGACATTGCTCCATTTGTTAGGAAATGAAAAGGCTTGGAAAAAAATATATTAAGTGTATTTGTTAGATTGGTAGTTAAACAAATGATATTATTGTTAATATTAATTTTAATGCAATTTCAGGGAACTCTCCTGTCTGTGACCTCCTAACACTTGTATTTTGGGATTTGTCCCTGAAATCTAGGATTCAACAGGACTCAAAATAAGCCAAGATCTTGCCCATGTAGTTGTAACTCCTTTGTGTAGTATTCTCACAATTAAAAAATAAGCCAAGGGTATTTGAATTCTACTATTAAGTTTTAATGATAGATCTCTACTGATCTTTCTCTTAAGTGTGTTGGAGAAACCAAATCTGAAATTAACTTGGACTTTTGTGGTGGATGTAAATGTCTTAACTACCATCTCTGGTAGTTGGTACCATTAAAATTCAATTAGCCATCACAGGTTCAAGCTTGCAATACTAGCTACTCAGGAGGCTGAGATCTGAGGATCGTTATTCAAAGCCAGCTCGGATAGGAAAATCCATGGGACTCTTACTCCAATTGACAGCCAAAAAGACTAGAGGTGGAGATGTGTCTCAAGTGGTAGAGTACTACCCTTGAGGGACAAAGCCCAGGTTCTGAGTTCAAGCCTAGATACTGACCATCAATTAACAAACTCAGAGTTTCCACTGTGAGTGCTATATTCTTTTAGAGACTGAAGTATTTTTTTTCCACATAGTCTTTCAAACATCAGCATCTCTAATGGTGAATCATTCTAGATCCTTCTTTTCCACTTGAATAATTGTTATTCTCCAGGTGTAGAGTGGCCAAGAGCCTTGCAGATCAAGAGCTCGGACATTAAATTGGCTAAAAAGAGATCAAATTAAAATTTATTCTTTGGTTGCAAATACCACATTTTTGGTATGTGTTTGCTAGCCCTGGCACTTGAACTGAAGGCCTGGGTGCTGTTCCTGAGCTTTTGTGTCTAAGACTATTGCTCTACCACTTGAATCACAACTCTACTTCAGGCTTATTAGGGGTTATTGGAGATAAAATTCTCACAGACATTCTGGACCTTGGTGGCTTCAAACTAGAATGCTGAGTAGCCAGGATTACAGGTATATGCCACCAGCATCTGGATCAAATACCACCTATAACGTTAAAAGTCAAGGATATCTGTTAACATCTATCTCTGACAGATGTACAATGTTTCACTCCTCACTGAATGAATGTTCCTTTGAACAGTATTGCATCAAATGGAGTGGACTCAAGTTAGGTCTTGAACACCAACAATCTGGTTTGGTAGAAGTGGCCTTATTTTTCTACACCTATTTGGCCATTGGTGTGGATTGTAGAAAAAAAGACAATTCCGTAAAAACAAATTCAAAGAGTCTGAGACACTTACACAAGTTCTGGACATCACTTCCTCATGGGCTGTTGTTGTGCAGGCATAATATTTGATCTGAAGAGAAACTTGGAATTACAAAAGTTAAAACCCAAAGTCTAGTAACCTCTAAAACGCCTGTGTAACTCCTTGGTCCTCATACCTGATACTAGCTATTGCAGACTTCTCCCTTAGTGAACAATAAGTTACCAACTTCATTCCTGGTTCCAGCACAGACCTGGCTTAGGTCTGTGAACCTGTGTGTAGACGTTTGAATCTTCATAGTGTGAATGGAAATTTGGCCTCCTACTAAGATAGCAGTTTGAGGGACTTGGATAGCTGTGGGCAAGTCTCTTTTTAATAGGCTGTTCTTTGTACACATTTGGTTTAGATGTAGGGATACATAACTAACTAGTCGTAGTGGTCACCTCAGGGTAGAGCAAGAGAGACAGAGTAGAGGGACAGTGATCAAGCTCACGCCATCTGCCATTTTATGCTGCTTTAATTGACATGTTCTTCATGTATTTTAGTAATTCAAGAATAAAAATTAACATTACATATAGATTTTTATATTGCTTCTTTGTTTCTGACAAAAATTAAAAGTAAAAATGAATTTAAATAGAAAGGCAGTATGATAAGAGCAGGGAAAAGGAATGGAACAATGATCATGGGAAGCTCCTGAAGTCCAACCTGGAGGTTTTATTTACCAACATTGGGGAATAAAATGAAACTATGTAACAAGACAGGCCTGCCTGCTTTTTCTCAGCAACAAGGCAGCCCTGTCTGCTTTCCTTAGCAACACAACAGCCCTGCCTGTGTTCCCTCATTTATGCCAGAGTCAAAGGGGTCAATAGACCATGACTAAGGGAGGAAATTAAAGCTGTCATTGAAAGATCAAAAAGAACAATCCCTGGATATGTCCGGAAACCTATAAAGCATCTGAATCCTTAAACACTTAGGCCTTTCAGAGAGAAAGCCAAGATGTGCTCTGAGGTCTGTAGATTCCCTTACTCAGAGAACACACAGACCTCCCAATGACAGAATCATCCCTGCCAACAATAGAAACTTCCTAGTGAGGGTCAGGGAATAAAAGACACATTAAACTTTTCTCACTGCCAGAAACCAGCACACACTCAGAGGGCACCAGGACAATACAGGAGGGAGGGCTCAGCCCTATTGCAAACAATGGATGAAGCTCAGAGGCCCACACCTAATGTTATGATGTACTCAGACCTCCTAAAGGTCCAACAGCTTCCAGCTGGTGTCCGCAGCCCTTCAAAAAGATCAATCTGTGATGCCCAGCTCTAAAGCCCACCCTGTGTTTAGGAGCCCCCTGGGCTCAGCTTCTGCTCCTGAACCTGCCTATATATTCTGTAAAGAGCCCAGAGAAACCCTTGGCATTTGTTGTGCCCCAGAAGTCAGGCCACAGTGAGGCTTCTGCAGCCCCCACCCTTGCTCCAAGCATAGCCACCAACAAGGGAACACCCCCAGGTTCCACCGAAGACCTCTTATTTGTAATAAAAAGAGGCTGTGCTTGTGCTGACACAGTCACCAGTCAGCAGTCCAGGCAAAGGGGCATCTGCTAAGGCCACCCCAAGTAGCTGTGGAGCTCTGACATCAAGACAGAGGCAGGCAGGTGCACCCATACAGGCTCCTCTTCCAAGTGCAGGCCTGCCTGGTGGCCTTTGAAGCAGAATATGACACTGCAAAATTTCACAGCACACTAGAAGAACCAGACAAGCAATTGCCCTGTGCTCAGAGACCTAACCAACGCAGGAAATGAGAGAGAGAGAGAGAGAGAGAGAGAGAGGCTATCTGTGCTTAATACCTATTTCAATATCCTTGGCAAGTAATGCATATTTTTATCAAGAAATAAAGAGGAAAACTTCAAACTCTAACTCTGATGGAGTAGCTAGGATCAATCTAAACTTCCTACCATAAACAATCACAAAATGGAAGCTATGTAAAACTATATATGTATATAAATGTATATATAATATAAACATGTAGGCATATATATGTATATTCACATATACAATGTGAATATATAATGTACAATATATATATATATATGTACACAGAGGGAAAAATAGAAATACATACTATTTGAAGGAATAAAAACCAATACCTTCCCAATTGTGATTGAAAGCATGAACCCTTCCATGCAGGAATCTATCAGCTCAAAAAAGTCAATTAACATAATTACACAGGTCCACATTAAGACACATTCTAATTAAACAAAAACAGCAAACACCCCAAAGCACAAAGACACAACTCATCACACACAAGTAATCTTCAATGATATTAAGACAAATTTCTCATCAGAAACTAGATTCACTATTAGACAGCAAGGGCAACAAATTTAAAGGGTTAAAAGGACATATCTAAAACCCACCTTTCTAACAAATATACTTGCTCCAAATGTAAGAGATGAGCTAAGTACCTACCGATGGCTCAGGCCTATAATCCTAACTACTCAGGAAGGTGAATTGTGAGGGTGGTGGCTCAAAGCCACCCTGGAACTTGTCCCCTCAGGAGGAAGTTGTAGGACACAGCTGTCCTTGAGAAGGACAGAGGCCTTTGTGCAGTGCTACTGCTGGAAAAAGACATTGGATAAGGTGGCCATCAAGAATGGAGGCTATTAGCTAGTGTCTCCAGAGAAGCAATTTATAAGATTCAGTAGTCCTCTAGAAAATCAAAGGATTTTGACCACTGTCCTAGTGGTTTCAGAAATGCCACGAGAATGACCAGAGCAACCTCAATCCACATGGATTCCTTAGCAACAGTCTTTGAGGTCTAAGAGCTAAAGCGTCAATGCTGGCAGGCTGTGATTGGTCCGATATTTCTCTGACCTCACTGGCCCAGACTATGATTGGTCCATTTCTTCTATGACATCACTATGCCTGGTTGTGATTGCTCCATTGTGTGAGGTCATGAAGGATATATAGGAAACCACTGTGCTCCAACCTATGTCAGTTAACAGAACTTGGAGCTCTTGCTTGATGACCCGCTGGACTGAATCAAAATTAAATGATTTTTTTGGTAGTGGGGACGGGCTGTTATTTGCATTTTGGTATTTCTTTTTACTCTTTCTGGGTCTTCCTTTATTTAATTTAATTTATTTAGATAGACTTGCTACCTGCCATTTTAGCAGAAGGATGGAAGTACAGAAAGAATCAATTTCAAGCTCCTTGAAGGAGGAGATCATCAAACAATACCAGAAGAAAGAGCTCTTCGACACAGGTACCTACGGAAAAGTGAAGCTGGCCCATTTCCTCCTCACAGACAAGGTTGTGGCATTTAAAATACTCTGGAAGTGAGAGTCCTCATCATTGGATAAAGAATGAGATGGACATTTTTAAGAATATATGGCACAAACACATCATCAGGTTGTACCAGATAATGGAGAAGGAAGAGTATGTGTATCCCATAATGGAACTGGCCACTAGGGGATACCTCCTGGGGTGGATCTGAAAATTCTGCCGCCTATATGAGGATGAAGCCAGGAGGCTTGTCACACATGTTGTAAGTGCTGTTCACTACTTACACCAAACAAAATCATACACGAAGACCTTAAGTCCAACAATATCCTTTTGGACACCAAAGACAGTATCAAGGTCAGTGGATTTGGTCTGAGCATCTGGCTCACCCTGGGGCAGTTGCTAATGAATGTATATGGTACAGTGCTATTCCATCCCTCTGAAATGTTCTTGGAAGAAATGATGGCCTGGTGCAGGTGTCTCACACCTGTAATTCTAGATATTCAGGAGACCGAGATCTGAGGATTAGGGTTCAAAGCCAGCCCGTATGGCTCTACCCTCTGAGCAGACTCGAACTTATACCAAAGACTAATTTGTGTAGGAAATGGCAGAGGATAGAGGTGGCTAGCAAAATAGCTACCATTCTTCTCAGAACAAGCTGCTGAATGTGGGCCCAGATGAATTGGTTTATAAAATGTGAGGTGTGCATAAATTATGACTCATCCACAAAAGGCTGCAATTAATATATGCCTGTCATGGATGGACACAAAATTATTTATGTGAAATATATTGACTAAAAAATTTCATAAGGGAAAAAGGGAAGATTAAAGGTTTCTGGGGCTGTGGGACGGGGGTTCACACCTGTAATCCTAACTACTCAGGAGGCTGAGATCTGAGGATCACAGTTGAAAGCCAGCCCGGGCAGGAAAGTATGTGAGACTATTATCTCCAATAAAACACTAGAAAACCGGAAGTGGCGCTGTAGCTCAAGCGGTAGAGTACTTGCCTTGAGCTGAAGAGCACAGAGACAGTGCCCAACCCAGAGGTCAAGCCCCATGACCGACCAAAAACAAAACAAAACAAAAGTTGCTGGTACAGGTCATTGTGTGGATTCCATCAGTATTGAAAAGAAAGTTCACAAGCAGAGGTAATGGCTAAAAAGTAGTGTGGATATGGGCTGGGAAGATGGCTCAGTGGTAGAGCACTTGCCTTGCATGCCTGAGGCCCTGGGTTCGATTCCTCAGCACCACATAAGCAAAAAGAAAAAAGCCGGAAGTGGTGCTGTGGCTCATGTGGTAGAGTGCTAGCCTTGAGCTGAAGAGCTGAGGGACAGCGCTCAGGCCCAGAGTTCAGGCCCCACAACCGGACCCAAAAACAACAACAACAACAAAAATAGTAGTGTGGGTATAATTAATGTCACTGAATTTTATACCCAGCAAGCATGAGGCCCTGTGTTCAAACCCCTGCACTTCCAAAAAAATGCTAAATCTTCCCTCTGTTACCTTCCTTAAGTAGTAGGTGCTCTTCTACTGTTATGATTGTATTGCTCAGAGCTTCTCTGGTGGATGTTTATTCACGCTTTTACACACATAATCCATTATTTGAATATTGATGTTGACTTTTAAAGTGTAATTTGTGTATTAAAATAAGGGCAAAGCCTGTATTTCTAACTCAAGAGGCTAAAGCAGGAAGATGCCTATTCAGTCAAGGCTGCATAGAGAGGTCCTTCCTAAATCCCCATGCTAGTGCTGAAACTGGAGGGACAATTGTTTGTAAGTAATTACAAGTGAGAGATAAGTTTCTGATCATATTAGGTGTTGGTCATGTCAGTTTGGATTTAATATTTACATGAATTTTAAAATTTTTCCTTTTCCCCTTACTCTCAGTATGTCATTTTGAAACTTTGTAGTACATTTTTGTTTGCTGCATTTAAAAAAAAAAAAAACAGTTTTCCTTTGTACCATATTAAATATGATTTTTTCTGTATTACAATTTATTATTTATTTTTGACATTTTTTATGTTTTTTTCTCCATTTAGGGACTGACCACAGTCTCAGATTTTGCTCAGTTCTGTCAATTGAGCCACAGCTCAACTTCCAGCTTCTTTCTTTTTGAAGAGTCTCATGAGAACCCCAGTACTACTAAGGAGGCTGAAATCTGAGGATCTTGGTTGGAAGCCAGTCTGAGCAGCAAAGCCTGAGGGTTTTTATTATTATTTTGCCATTGGTTATGGGCCCGAAAACTAGGCTTTGGCGCTGTCCATCAGCATTCCAGCTTAAGATTAGTGCTCTATCAACTGAGCTGCAGCAACATTTTCGGCTTTTCCTGCTTATGTGGTTCTGAGGAATCAAACCTAGGTCCTCATGTATGCAAGGCTAGCACCCTACCACTGAGCCAACTTCCCAGATGAAGTCTGAGATTCTTATCTCCAATTAATCACCAAAAAGCTGGGGGTTGTAATACTCTAGACTTGAGTAAAACAGGGCAAGTTCAACCCCTAGTACTGGTAATTACATACACAAATCTCATGGACTTTCTTGCTAGTGCTGGCTTTGAACTGGCATGGGTAGCTAGAATCTACAGGCATGAGCAACCAGCCTCTGACATTTTAATATATTTACTCAGCTCTTTTTTGACTTCAACCCCAATGCTTTTTAATTGCGGTCAGTAGACCTGATCTCTAGGCCTCATTGCTGTTTCTTACCTATTTTTAAAGAGGGTGGAGTTGAACCCTCGGCCTGAATGCTGTCTTTGAGCTCTTCAGCTTAAGGTGAATGCTCTACCATTTCAGCCACAGAGCCACTTCAGGTTTTCTGGTGGTTAATTGGAGATAAGTACTCATTACCTTTCCTTTGCAGGTTGGTTTTGAACCATGATTTTCATATATCAAACCCCTGAATATCTAGGATTACAGGCTAGAGTCTCAGCGCCCTTATGTTTATTAGTTTTTTGACTCAAGGATTCTGTTTCACAACTCAAACATAGCTCCACTCCTAGCTTTTTGCTGGCTGATTGAACATAAGATTTTAATGTACTTTTCTGGATAGTCTGGCTTCAAACCATGATCCTCAGTTTTCAGCTCCCTGAAGTGCTCTGATTATACACATGATTATACACAAACGGATTGTTCATTTAAAAACGTTAATATGTCATTTTTTCCAATTTTTGTTTTTAAAATTTTCCTTGCTTGTTATTTTTGCTTATATGCTAGTCCTGGGGCCTCAAATCAGGACCTGGATACAATACCAGAGCTTTTTCTTCAAGACTAGTGGCTTACCACATGAGCCAAAATATAACTTGTGGCTACACTTCTTTTGTCTTGGTGCTTGAAATAAGGCCCTGAGTGCTGTCCTAGAAAGTGATTGCCCAGTTTGCCACTTGAGTCACAGCTCAACTCCAGTATTTTTTTTTAATTCTTGGTAGCTAATAGGAGATAAGAGTCTTATGCAAAGCCCAGCATTGATCAGTTTTCTGAAATCTGAGGATCATGGCTCAAATCCAATCAAGGCAGGAAAGTCCATGAGAATCTTAGCTCCCATTAATCAATGAAAAGTTGGGAGTGGTGGAGCTCTATCCTTGAACAAAACAGCACAAGTTCAAGCCATAGGACAGCACACTGATGCACACACAGAGAAAGCCCCATGGACTTTCTTGCGTGGGCTAGCTTTGAACTATGATCCTCAGATTTCAGCCTCTCTTCATCTTTTCTTCTTTGAAAATTTTATTGGTCCTGTGGTTTGATCTCTAACCCTAGGGCCTATATCTTACCTTTTACACTCAAGGCTGATGCTTTTACAAACTCAGCCACAGCTCAAGTTTTTGTGCTGTGTAGATGAAGATGAGTCTCAAGCACATTCCTGCCCAGGCTGATTTGACATTGCACTCCTCAGAAGTCAGGCTCTTGTATAGTAAGGATTACACATACCCAGCAACATTTGGGTCATTTAAAAAGTTTAATATGTGCTTGCTTCCACCTTTTCTTATTTTCTTCATTTTTGCTTGTCCTAGGAGTAGAAATTGAAGCTCAGATGCTGTCTCAGTACATATATGGGACTAAGCATAACATTTGGCTTTTGGGAGGAAGTTAACTGGAGAAAAGAGACTCATATAGAGGTAGGTCAGATTCGGGAAGCTGAAAATTGAGGAAAGTCCTTAACACTCTTTTCTCCAATTAATCACTAAAAATCTGAAAGTAAGTAGGTCATTGAAGAAAACAGTGCAAGTTCAAACACAAGGATTGGCACAGAGAGAGAGACAGAGAGAGATAGAGAGACAAAGAGATACAGAGAGAGAGAGAGAGAGAGATCTTATGAACTCATATAACTGAGCTGAGCTTTAAACAGTATCCTCAAATTTCAGCCTGAGTAGCTAGAATCACAGATATAAGCCACCAATGATTGGTTCATTGAAACCTCTGGTATTGCCTCTTTCTTCTCTTCTTCTACCCTTCTTTTCATTTATTTATTTTTGTGTTTGTTGGTCCTGGAGCTTGAACTCATGCAAGGCCTGGCCTGATACACGAGGCTGAAATTTGCCCATCATAGTTTGAAAGCAGCCTGAGCAAGAAAGTCCATGAAACTCTTATTTCCATTCAATCAAAAAAAAATCTTATCTCCAGTGTGGCTACCACACACAAAACAGTCTCCTGGAATTTCTTTTTTTTCCCTTTTATTGTGAAAATATTGTACAGAGGGGTTACAATTACATGGGCAAGGTAATGAGTATATTTCTTATCAAGAATTGTAGCCTCCTCCTTTGTTTCCTCTTCCCATCACTTCCCATCCTCCCCCTACCCCCCCACCCAATCGCCTCCTCTCCCCCTCCCTCCCCCCCCCCCGCACCAAAGTTGTAAAGTTCGTTTTCAACATAACGACTTGTACATCTCATTGTTGCAATGGGTCCAAGTGTATCCCTGTTTAAACGATTTGTTTTTCCCCTTCCCCTTCACAAATTATACCAACATCAAATACAGTGAAAGCAGGGGTTATACTGTGGGAGAGGGACATATAAAGCAACAAAGAAATAATCTTATAAATGTGTTAGAAACAATCGCATGAAAGAAAAAAAAACATTTGAATACATATTTAAGGGTTCATTTCCCTAACATCACCTTATCTGACCTTTTCTGCTTGACTCAGTACACAATGGAATTCTATGCCTCCATCAGAAAGAATGTCATTGCCCCATTTGTTAGGAAATGGAAAAACTTGGAAAAAATTATATTCAGTGAAGTAAGCCAGGCCCAAAGAAACATAGGTCCCATGGTTTCCTGGAATTTCTTGACTGGATTTGCCTTTACACTGGATTTTATATTTCAACCTTCTGCTTTTCTAGAATTACAGACATGAGCCAACAGTCCAAGGTTCTCTACTTCAATCATTTAATTCTCTTATTGTGATCCTGAGGCTGGATCTCTGAGCCAGGGCACTGGTTCATAGGTTTTTCCTCAGGGCTGGTGCTTTCCAACTACAAGCACATCCTCATTTCTGGCTTTTGTTGCTGATTAGTTGGAGACTTAGGCACTTTCCTGCCCAGTTTGGCTATGAACAACAACCTTTAGATTTCAGCCTTCTGAATCACTAGGATTAAACACACCAACCAAAAATTCATGGATAATTTTGAAACTTTAATTGGATGTTCTCACACATTTTTTTCCCTAGCCTTGAGGCTTGAAATCAGGGCTTGGGCACTGTTCCTGAGCTTCTTTTACTGAAGGTAAGGACTCTATTGCTTGAGCCACAGTGCCACTTCCAGCCTTTTCTGTTCATGAGGTACTGAGGAAACAGACCCAGAAATTCAAACATGCTAGGCAAGCACTCTATCACTAAGCCATAATTCCTGCCATTGTTACACCTTTTTATTTGTATTTTTATTTCCTTGTGTATGCTGGTCCTGGGTCTACAAATCAGCCCAGGTGCTATCCCCGAGGGGTTTACTCAAGACTAGCAAATTAAGACATGAGCCACCACACAACTTGTGGCTATTTTTTGATGTTGTTTGGTTTTAAGTAACTACTTAGAGTTGAGTATATGAATTCTCCTATCTGGGCTGGCTTTCAACTGTGAGCCTCAAATTTGAGCTACCATCACAGGTGTTTGCCACCTATGCTTGGCTCATTTTAAACTCTGAAATTGGCTCTTTCTTCTCCCACCCTCCTCCACAGTTATTTTATTCTTTGTATGTGTGTTGGCCCTGAAGCTAATATCAAGATCTGGGTGCTGTTTCAGAAATTATTTTCTCATTTCTGCCATTGGAGCCACAGCTCAATAGCCAGTTTTTATTTTTCTTCCTTTTGGAAATGAGTCTCATATAAAGCCCAGCAAGACTCAGGAGGCTGAAATCTGAGTATCCCAGTTTGAAGCCAGCCTGAACAAGAAAGTCCATGTGATTCTTTTCATCAACTACTAAGATGCTGGGAGTGGTAGAGCTCCTACACAAATTCAAACCCTAGGTTGGCACAAAGAAAAAAGCCCCATGTCCTTTCCTGTTTGGACTGGCCTTTCAATACTATCTTCAAACTTCAGCCTCCTGAAAGCTAAAATTATAAGCATGAACCACCAGCGCCAGGCTTATTTTTAAATCTCAACTTGTCATTTCTTCTCTTCTTTCAGTTTTGTTTTTGGTCGACTTTGGGCTGAATTATAGACCAGGAATCCGTATCCCAGATTTTCGCCAGATTTCAGTACTTTACAACTACTATCACACCTTAATTTCCAGCTTTTGCTGGGTAGTTGAAGATAAGAATTTCAATGACTTTCCTACCCAGGCTGGCTTTGAGTGTGATCCTCATATTTCAACTTCTTCAGTAGCTGAGGATACACAAATAAACCAACAACCCATGGCTCATTTTGAAATGATAATTTTCTCTTTCTCTCATCTTTAATATTTTGTGCTCTTTTTTCTTTGTTTTTGTATACCACAGGAACCAGAGCACAGCTAGTGTCATATTTTTGGTGACAAATGAGACATACGGGTCTCATGAATTCTCCTACCTGGGCTGGCCTTCAATGGTGATCCTCAGATTTCATCTTCCTGAGTTGCTGATAGAACATCGGTGAGCTACCAATGCTTGATTTATTTAAACCTTTGTCATTAGATCTTCCTTCTGTACTTCTAGCCTCTCTTTCTTTCTTTTTTTTTGTTTTGGTCCGGTTGTGGGGCCTGAACTCTGGGCCTGGGCGCTGTCCCTCAGATCTTCAGCTCAAGGCTAGCGCTCTACCACCTGAGCAACAGCGCCACTCCCGGCTTTTTTTTTTCTTTTTGCATATGTGGTGCTGAGGAATCGAACCTAGGGTCTCATGCATGCAAGGCAAGCGCTCTACCACTGAGCCATCTTCCCAGCCCACTAGCCTCTCTTTCTTTAATCCTTCTGTGATTGTCATGGGGCTTGAACTCAGGTCCTGGTTGCTGTCCCAGAAACTGATTGCCCAATTCTGCCACTTGAGCAATAACTCAATTCCCAGGCATTTTTTTTCTTTTTGACAATCAATTGGAGATAAGAGTCTGAGGAAAGCCTACCATGAATCAAGCCAGGCTGAGAAGGAAAATCCATGAAACCATGACTTCTAATTAACCACTGAAAATCTTGGAGTGGTAGAGCTCTGTCCTTGAACAAATCAGCACAAGTTCAAGGAGGTACACACAAGCTGCAAGATGGCACCCAGATGCACACATACCAGAATGTCTCATGGATTTTCTTGCATGCATTAATTTTGAATTGTGGATCCTCAGATTTCAGTCTCTCTTCTTCCGCTCTCCTTTGTATTGATTGTTTGTTATTTGTAATTTTTAGTGGCCCTGCAGCTTGACCTCTGGCTCTGGGGACTGTTTCTTAGCTTTTTAACTGAAGGCTGTTGTTTACCACCTCAGCTCCAGCTCAGGGCTTTGTGCTTGGAAGCTTGGATAAGTATCTTAAGCACGTTCCTACCCAGGATGACTTGATACCACAATCCGCAGATGTCAGGCTCTTGGGTAGTTAGGATTATCCACAGGACCAACAACCCTTGTGTCATTTTAAAACTTTAATATGTGCTTGCCACTTCCTTCTTTTGTTTACTTTTTATTTTTTGTATGTGTGTGCTGTTCCTGGGTCTACAAATTGGGCTCATATTCTGTCCTAAAAGTTTTTATTCAATGATATCCTCTATTACATGAGAAACATCATAACTTTTTGGCATTTTTTGGGGGGGTTGATTAATTAGAGACAAGAGTCATGGACTGTCCTGCCAAGGATGGCCATGAACCATCATCCTCAGATTTCAGGCTCTTGAATAGCTAGTAAAACATGTATGAGCCACTGATGCTTGATTGATTTTAGCCTTTGTCATTCGCTCTTCCTTGGTTACTTCTACTCTTCTTTCTTTCTTCTGTGCATGTCCTGGGGCTTGAACTCAGGGTCCACGTGGAGTTCCAGAAAATATTTGCCCAGTTTGCCACTTAAGCCACAGCTCAACTTCCAGCTAAATAAGGTAGCTGAAATCTGAGGACCATGTTTCAAACCAGCCTGGACAGGAAAGTCCATGACACTCTTATCTCCAATTCACCACCCAAAAGCTGGGAATGCTAGGGCACTAGGTAAAGGATACTACAGAAACACACACATCACACATAGAAACACACACACACACACACCCAAACATTCACACATACACACACATACACACACAAAGTCTCTTGGACTTTGCTTTTTGGTTGGCTTTGAAACTTGATCCCAAGATCAAGCCAGGGATCAACCACAGCCATGATCAACAAACACCAGGCTTATATTTAAATTTACAATTGGCCTTTTCTTCACTTCTCCTACAATTTTTTGCACTAAGAATTGAACTCTGGGTCAGCAGTTTTTTAAATTACCTTTTGCACCAAATACAGTGCTTTACATCTACAGTCATATCTGCACTTCCAGCTTTTGGCTGGGTAGTTGGGGTTAACAGTTTCATGTACTTTCCTGCCCAGTCTAGCTTTGAACCTAGAATGGATAGGAATACACACATGAACCAACTTAAACCTTAGTTTTCTTTTTCCCATCATTTTTTAAGTCATGGGGGTATTTGTTTGTTTGTTTGTTTTGAAATATATGTCTAGGACTTCAACTCAGGGCCCAGGTTTTGTCCCAAAGTTTCTATTTGAGACTAGCACTCAACAGAATGAGCCAAAGTACAAATTGTAGCTTATTTTTGGTGGCAAATTAGGTACATGTGTCTCATGGACTCTCCTGCCTGGGCTGACCATGAACCATGAATCTTAGATTTAATTCTCCTGAGTACCTTGTACAACATGTGTGAGAAACCAATGTTTGATTCATTTCAACCTCTGTCACTGACTCTTCCTTTTGTAATTTTATCCTCTTTTTATTTCTTCTCTTTATTCTCCAGCTTGAACTCAGGGTCTGGGCGCTGTCCCAGAAATTTTCCCAGTTCTGACAATTGAACCACAGCTAAACTCCAGGATTTTTTTTCTGTTTTGGTATTTAATTAGAAATGAATATAATGTAGAGCCAGACCAGATTTATGAGGCTGAAATATGAGATCAAAGTTGGTGCGAGCCTGGGCAGGAAAGTACATGATATCTCCAATTATAACCACTAAAAAGCTGAGATTAGTAGAGCTTTGAGCAAAACAGTAAAAGTTCAAGCAACAGGACTCACACACAGACATACTTACACACACACAAGTCTTAGGTACTTTCCTACTCGGTTTGGCCTTTAAATATTATCCAAACGGGCTGGGAAGGTGGCTCAGTGGTAGAGTGCTTGCCTTGCATGCCTGAGGCCCTGGGTTTGATTCCTCAGCACCATATAAGCAGAAAGAAAAAAGCCAGAAGTGGCGCTGTGGCTCAAGCGGTAGAGTGCTAGCCTTGAGCTGAAGAGCTGAGGGACAGCGTCCAGGCCCAGAGTTCAGGCCCCACAACCGGACCCAAAAATAAAAATAAATAAATAAATAAATATTATCCACACATTTTAGCCTCTTGAGTAAACAGAATTACAGTTATGAAACACCAGTGATGGGCTGATTGGCTCATTGCAGCCTCAGTTATTGGTTCTTATTTCTCTTCTAGTCTTCTTTGCATGTATTCATTTCATTTTTTGTGAGTGTGCTAGTGCTGGAGCCAGAACTCATGCAAGGCCTGGCCTGTTTCAGGAGGCTGAAATCTTACCATCATGGTTCAAAGCCAGGCTGACCAGGAAAGTCTCAGATACTTACCTCCAATTAACTGTTAAAAATCTGGGAGTACTACAGTTCTAGCCCCAGGATGGCCCACAAGCAACTGTCTTCTGGATTTTCCTGCTAGAATTGGCCTTTACACTGGATACCCATATTTCTGCCTCCTGGAGAATTACAGGAATGAGTCACCAGCCCCAGATTCTCTTCTTATTGACATTTTTGTGATCCTGAGGCTGGATCTCTGAGCAAGGGCACTGTTTCATAGCTTTCTCACTCAAGCCTGGTTCTTTACAACTCCACTGCAGATTCACTACTGTTTTCTTGTTTTTTTGTTTTGCTGGTGATTTGAAGATGAGAGACCAGAGCCCTCAGATTTAATGTATCTTAGTATGTAGGATTACACACAAAAAGAAGTGGCACTGTAGTTCAAGTGGTAGACCACTAGCCTTGAACTGAAGAGCTGAGGGACCAGCGCTCAGGCCCAGAGTTCAAGCCTTACAACCGACCAAAAAAAGAGGATTGCACACAAAAACCAAAATCTCATGACTCATTTTGAAAATTTAATTGGATTTTCTTATACATTTTTTAATTTCTACTTTTTATTTCCATATGTATGCTGCTTGGAGCTATAAATCAGAGCCTAGGTATTGTCCCAGTTCCTTTTTTTTTTTTTGCCTGTCATGGAGCCTGAACTCTGGGCCTGGGCGCTGTCCCTCAGCTCTTCAGCTTGAGGCTAGAACCGCACCACTTGTGCTACTGCTCCTCTTCTAGTTTTTCCTGCTTATGTGTTGGTGAGGCATTGAGCCCAGGGTCTCATGCATGCAAGGCAAGCACTCTCCCACTGAGTCACCTTCCCAGTCCCCTCCCAGTGCATTTTTAATACTAGCCCTCAAATATGTGAGCCACAGGACAATTCAGAGCTTAAAAAAAACCTGCAGTTGGCTAATTAGAGTAGAGTTCATAGACTCCCCTGCTTTGGCTGGCCTTGAGTAGTGATCCTCAGATGTGAGACCCTTGAGTAAGTACAGTAACAAGTGTAAACTAACTCAATTTTGCTCATTATAACCTCTGAAATCGGCTCTCCCTTTTCTTCTTCCACCTTTCTTTTCATTTATTTATTTTATTCTTGTTCCTGCTGGTCCTGGAGCTTGATCTCAAGGTGTGGGTGCTGTCTCAGAAATCATTGTCTCATTTCTGCTATTGGAGCCACATCTCAACCCCAGGTGTTTTTTTTTTCTTCTTTTTGGTGGTTCATTGGAGATGTGTCTCATGCAAAGCACAGAATGTCTCAGGAAGCTGAAATCTGATTACCAGTTTGAAGTCAGCCTGCACAGAGAATTCCATGAGACTCTTTACTTCCAATTAGCTGGTAGTCATCCCACCGATTAGCTGAGAGTAATAGAACACCAGCCTTGAATAAAGTAGAACAAATTCAACCCCCATGACTGGCACACACAGAAAAAATGTCCCATGTACTTTCCTGCATGGGCTTGATTTTAAATGTTATTTTCTGATGAAGATGGCTGAGGAGAAGCTGGGGGCAAAACAAGCTCTCTCATAGAAAGCAATTTTAGTGTTCCAATAAACAGTCCCAAGCCAGAGAATCACACCAAGTGTGCCATCAAAGGACAGAGAGTTAGGCCAAAGAGGGAAAATCAGGCAAGGAGACAGATATGACCACTTTCCAGTGGCCACGGATGTGGCGGCAGCAGCAGCAGCCATAGCCACCATACCTGCAACACAGAGAGTCCGGGACTTAAGCTCCAGACGGGGCAAGTGAGCGGTTTCTACTCAACACCAGCAAGAACTGACAAGGAGCACACATCTTCATCCTGAAGTTCGCAGACCAGAGATGAGCCAAGAACCAAGACTCTGGCATGAGTAGAAGCCTGACAACCTCACTCCTTCTCAGGGAGCAGAGGAGGGAAGGCCAACCCTTCCCACCCATTACCGGAGATCTCCATCTTGGATACTGACAAAGCGTGGCTGTGTAGCTAGCTCCAACTCAGGCCTTGGAAGAAAACAAGAGTCATTTAGCAGGTCACAGGAACCTAAGCTGACCTGCCAGGCTTAGCTCCTCCCTGGGAAAAGTCACCCAGCTTGAGTTGCCAGCCCCAGGAGTGGCTTTATTCACTGGGTAAACAGAGCCAGAGGCAGCCCCTCCCTACAGCAGCCTTGACAATCAATTGAAATTCAGTAAACATAAACCCTGAGAATGGCTCCAGGCTGGGCTCTGTGAGTTTCTCAGAAGCTAACTCCTCAGGGAAAAGCTGCTGTTTGCTGAAAGGCCTCAACTTTACCCAGAACCTAGCCTTATCACAGCACCTCCAAATTAGAGGAAACAGTTGTGAAACTCAAAGTAGATCTCTGTCCCATTGAACTAGCCTGGGAGGAGGATCACAAAATCCTTGGTAAAGCAGAGCATTTTTCTGCTTGTTCAAACAAATTGACTAATGAAACCATACAAACCACAGGAAAATCAAACACCACAAGCCAACCAGATAATCCAACAAGAGACTGGTTATGAACACAAGGGAGATACAGGATTGTCCCCTTCCCCCAAAATATCAAATTCTCTTTTTTTGTACTTTTATAAACAAAAATTTTCTGAAACTTTTTTTTAAATTTTAAACTTTCAAAATTTTTGTTTTCTATTAACTTTTTTTTCTTCCTCTTATAATTTTTATTTTGGGGTTATATGTGTGTGTGTTGTTTTCTTTTTTAAATTATTTTATTTTGTTCTTTTTTCTTTTTTTTATTATGAACATACTGTACAGAGGGGTTACAATTACATAGGCAAGACAATGAGTACAACTCCTATCAAGCTTTGTAGCCTACTCATTCGTTTACCCTTCACATCCCTTCCCAGCCTCCCACCGCCCTCCCACCCAATCCTACCCCCATCACCCGCAACAAAGTTGTAAAGTTCGTTTTCGACATGACAACTTGTACTTCTCATTGATGCAATGGGTCCACATGTGACCTTATTTAAACGACTTATTTTTCCCCTTCCCTTCCACAAATTATACCGACATCAAATACAGTGAAAGCAGGGGTTATACTGTGGGGGAGGGACATACAAAGCAACAAAGAAATAATCTTATAAATGCAATACAAACAAATGCATGAAAGAAAAAAAACATTTAAATACATATTTTAGGGTTCATTTTCCTAACTTCACCCTATATGACCTTTTCTGCTTGACTCATACATGTACTAGATATTGAAAATAAGGGAAACCATGGGACCTATGTTTCTTTGGGCTTGGCATACTTCACTGAATATAATTTTTTCCAAGTCTTTCCATTTCCTAACAAACGGGGCAATGTCATTCTATCCGATGGAGGCATAGAATTCCATTGTGTATGCCACATTTTCTTGATCCATTCATCTACTGAGGGGCATCTGGGTTGGTTCCATATTTTAGCTATGGTAAATAATGCTGTAATAAACATAGTTGTGCTGGTAGCTTTAGTGTGGTCTTGTTTATAAACTTTTGGGTAAATACCCAAAAGTGGGATTGCTGGATCATAGGGGAGCTCTATTTGGAGTCTTTTGGGGAACCTCCATACTACTTTCCAAAGTGGTTGAACAAGTTTACACTCCCACCAACAATGAAGTAAGGTTCCCTACTGTCCACATCCCCTCCAACATCTGTTGTTATTAGAGTTCTTAATTTTTGCCATTCTAACTGGGGTAGGGTGGTATCTCAATGTTGTTTTGATTTGCATTTCTTTTATGGCGAGGGAGGTTGAGCATTCTACATGTGTTTATTGGCCATGCTTCTTTCTTCTTCAGAGAAGTTTCTCTTTAAGTCTTTAGCTCACTTATTTATTGGGCAGTTGTTTCTTTGAGGATTTGTTATTGGGGGATTTAATTTTTTGAATTGCAAGTATGGTTTACATAAGAGACACTTGTCGGTTGTATGGACAGCGAAGATCTTCCCAATCCGTGGGCTTTCTATTGATCTTGCTAGCTATGTCCTTTGCCATGCGGAAGCTCTGCAATTTCATGCAATCCCATTTGTCCAAACTTTATTTGCTTTGTTTTATTTCCGGGTCTCTATTAAAAAAATTTCAGCCTGCTCCAAGGAGACCTAAGGTTTCCCCTATTCCATCCTGTAATGTTTTCAGAGTGTCTGCTTGACTCCAAGGTCTTTGATCTATTTGAAGTTGATTCTGGTGGAAGGTGATAGATAAGGATCTAGCTTTGGTTTTCTACAAGTAGTTAACCAATTTTGCCTGCAGCATTTACTGAAGAGGCTGTCTTTCTTCCATTCTATTTTTTGAGCTCCCTTATCGAAGATTAGATGGCTATAAGTCTGTAGGTTTATTTCTGGGTTTTCAATTCTATTCCATTGGTCCTGCGGTCTGTTCTTTTGCCAGTGCCAAGCTCTTTTGATTACTATGGCTTTAGAGTAGAGTTTGAAATTTGGTATTGATATTTCTCCAGCAGCATTCTTTCTGTTGAGGAGCGTTTTGGCTATTCGGGGTCTTTCATTGTTCCATATGAATTTTTGGATTGCCTCTTCTATTTCCTTGAAGAATGAGGTTTGAATTTTGATAGGTATCACATTGAATTTGCAGATAGCCTTGGGAAGTATTGCCATTTTCACGATGTTAATCTTTCCAATCCAGAAACATGGGAGTTTTGCCATTTTCTAAGTTCTGTTTGGATTTCCTTTTTCAAGTTTTTAAAGTTTTCATCATAGAGATCCTTCACTTATTTGGTATTTCATACCCTGCTACTTTGCCAAAGTTTTGAATCAGCTTGAGTAATTTGGGAGTAGAGTCTATGGGATCCTTTAAATACAAGATCATGTCATCTGCAAAGAGGGAGAGTTTCATTTCTTCTTTCCCTATTTGGATCCCCTTTATGTTTGCATCTTGTCTAATTGCTGTAGCTAGGCATTCTAATACTAGATTGAAGAGAAGTTTAGAGAGTGGACATCCTTGTCTTGCTCCTGAGTTAAGAGGGAATGGCTTTAATTTTTCACCATTAAGTATAACGCTGGCTGTAGGTTTGTCATATACAGCCTTTACTGTATTGAGGAATGTCCCATGGATTCCTAATTTTTCCAAAACCTTCATCATAAAGGCGTGTTGAATCTTGTCAAATGCTTTTTCTGCATCTATTGAGATAATCATGTGGTTCTTATTCTTGCTCCTGTTGATGTGATGGATAATATTAATTGATTTTCGTATATTGAACCAGCTTTGCATCCCTGAAATGAATCCTGTTTGATCGTGGTGTATGATTTTTTGGAAGAATTGTTGAAGTCGATTGGCCAAAATTTTGTTGAGAAGTTTTGCATCAGTGTTCATCAAAGAAAATGTGTTTATAGTTCTATTTCTTTGATGAGTCCCTGCCCGGTTTTGGGATGAGGGTTATGATAGCTTCATAGAATGTGTTCAGTAGTGAACTTTCTCTTCGGATTTCATTGAAGATTTGGAGGAGTATTGCTGTGAGCTCTGCTTTGAAGGCCTTGTAGAATTCCGCTGTAAAACCATCTGGTCCTGGAATTTTCTTAGCTAGAAAGACACTTATTGCTGTTTCTATTTCAATGCTTGATATGGGCCTGTTAAAATGGTGTAACTCATTTGGTTTAGTTTTGGCATGTCAATATTTGCTAGGAAAAGGTCCATTTCTGTCAAGTTCTCAAACTTATTAGCATAAAGTTTTGAGAAGTATTCCCTTAAAATGTTCTGAATCTTGGTTGTTTCCGTGGTGATGTTTCCATTCTCATCTATGAGTTTATTTATTTGGGTGTGTTCTCTTCTTTTTCTGATAAGATTTGCTAAAGGTCTGGAAATTTTGTTAATTTTTTCGAAGAACTAGCTCTTTGTTTTGTTGATTCTATCTATATATTTTTTTGGATTCTAATTCTTTTAATTCTGATTTAATATTAATTATTTCTTTCCGTCTACTGGATTGGGGTTTATTTGCTGGTCTTTTTCAAGGAGGTTCAGATGTCTCGTTAAATTGTTGGTTTCACATATTTTCAATATGTTGATGTAGGAACTCAGAGCTATAAACTTGCCTCTGAATACTGCCTTTGCTGTGTCCCAGAGGAGCTGGTTATTTGTGTGCTCATTTTTGTTGAATAGCATGAATATTTGAATTTCCTTTCTAATCTCTTCCATGACCCACTCGTAATTCAGCAGAGTGTTGTTCAACCTCCATATGTTACCAGACTTTCTTTGGTGGCTTTTGCTGTTGAGTTCTAATTTCATTCCCGTGTGGTCAGAGAGAATGCAAGGTATAACTTCAATGTTTCTGAATTTGGACAAGTTTGCTTTGTGGCCTAAAATGTGGTCTATTTTAGAAAACGTTCCATGTGCTCCTGAGAAAAACGTGTATTCTGATGGTGCTGTGTGAAATATTCGATAGATGTCTTTTTAATCTAGTTGATGTATGCAGCTGTTTAGATCTGCGGTTTCTCTGTTGAGTTTTTGCCGAGTTGATCTATCTAGTGGGGAGAATGGTGTGTTAAAATCTCCTACAATTAATGTCTTTGGATCTATGTGGGACTTAAGGGAAAGTAGTGTTTCTTGGATAAATTTGGGTGTTCCGTTGTTTGGCAAATAAATATTTAGAATTGTAATATCCTCCTGAAGGAGAGATCCATTAATAAGTATGTAGCGACCTTCTTTATCTCTTCTAACTAATTTTAATTTGAAGTCTATTTTGTCGGATATTAGGATTGCAACTCCAGCTTGTATATGGAGGCCATTTGCTTGGGAGATTTTGTTCTAACCTTTCACATTGAAAATGTGTTTGTTTTTATGGGCAAAATTCCTGAAGGTAGCAGAAAGAAGGATCGTGCTTTTTAATCAAGCTAGACAGTTTATGTCACTTAATTGGAGAGTTAAGTCCGTTAATGTTAAGAGATAGGACTGAGTGGTATTTGGGAGTTCCTGGCATTTTATCTCCTTCTTGGGGGCTGGGGCAACTGGGTTCTTCCTATGGTTCTTGGATTCTCGGTTTGGGTGCAGTTTCTTGGCCTCTATTGTTGTCTTGTTGGTTTTCTACGTGTAGGACATCTTTAAGAATCTTTTGTAGGACTGGTTTGGTAGAGATGTATTGTTTCAATTTTTCTTTGCTATGGAAGGTATTTATTTGGCCTTCAGTTATGAAGGAGAGTTTAGCTGGGTACAGTATTCTTGGTTGATAGTTGTTTGTTTCTAAGGGATGGCATGCATCATTCCAGGTTCTTCTTGCTTTGATTGAATCTGCTTAGAAATCTGAGGTGATTCTAATTGGTTTCCATTTACAGGTAATTTATCTTTTCTCCTTGACAGCTTTAAGGATCTGTTCCTTGGTCTAAATTGATCCTGTGTGGATTATAATGTGACGGTGGGATGTCCTATTCTGGTCTGGTCTATTTGGAGTTCTAAAAGCATCTTGTATCTGAATAGGCCTATCTTTTTGGGAAATTCTCTGACAGGGTCCTGTTAAACAAATTTCCTAGACCATTAACTTCTGTTTCTAGGTGCTGCTCTACACCCATTATCCTTAGATTAGGCCTTCTGATGGTGTCTTCCAAGTGTTGGATATTTCATATTTCGTATTTCTTGGACTTGTCTTGGATGGTTGTATGTTCTTGCTCTATAATATCTAGGCTGTTTTCAATCCCCAAGATTCGACCTTCTACATGGTCTAACCTGCTGTCAAGACTTTCTACTTTGGTTTTTATTTCTTTTCCTTCTAATTGGTCAGCTTTGATGGCTTCAAATTCTTTGTTGAAGCTTTGTTTTAAATCTTGTATGAACTTCTTTACTTCCTTAAGTTGGTGTTAAGTGTTTGTTCTCAAATCACTTAGCTGATTTGTTATGGTTTCTTTGGACTTCCATTCCTGTTGTTGGGTTCCATTCAGCATCCCCTTTGTGGTCTCCTTGACTTCCATCAGCTCTTTGTTAATGGATCCCATGAATGCCTTTAGCGATCTTTTTGTGTTCTCATCCTGCTCTCTCAATTCCTGTATTACTTTTTGTTTAGCTTCCTTCCGTTCATGCCATTCCTGTAGTTCTCTTTGAATGTTCTCAGCATGTGCACGCCATTCTTGCCTTTCTCTTGGAGTATTCTCAAGCTGCTCAAGCAAATCCTGTATCAGTTTTTGAGTAGCTTCCTCACGCTCATGATATTCCTGTGTAAACCTTTGAATTGCCTCCTCTCTCTCCCTATCACACTCATACAGAGTCCTTTGTAGGTTTTCAATCTTTTCATTTATCATGTTTACCAGCAGTTTTTGTAGAGCTTTTTGGGAATTCTCCTCTGGATTATTCATTATCTGTTCTGTCCCCTGAATATCATGAGTGGGAGTTGAGATACCTGGACTTGCCATTTTTCTTGTGTTTTTTCAGGCTTACTCTGCCCATTTGGGATGAAAATAACACCAGTTTTGTGCTAGAGCACTAACTTAAGGCAAACATCAACCAAAGTCTGAATTTGCACAGTCCATAGTCTGCAGATACAATCTAGTTCAACAGATACATCTATTCAACATCAAACAACTATTTATTAATGGGCTATGAATCACAAAGAAGAATTTGGAAAACCAGAAATTATTAGGGTTAGGGAGAGATGTGGGTAAAAAATAGGAATAGAGTGATGTGGGAAGGGACAGGGAGAGTAAACTAAGTCCTAATCTCAAAGCAGGAAATAGGTTGGATAGTATGAAAGTAGAGACAGAGAAAAAAAGAAGAAAAAGAAAGGGAAAAAATATAGACCAGAAAAAAGAGAAAAGTAAAAATTATTATGCAGAATCGAAAACAAACTATTCAGAGAAGAACATGAATATAATGAGAGAAGGGGAGGGATATAAAGGAGATGTGAAAATCTTAATAATAAAAATACTTAAAATACTTAAAATATTATATAGGTATAAATTGGTAGTCCTGCTATTAAGGAATTTAAGTCTCAGAGGTTTTGAATTGAGTAATAAATTTGTGGATTAAGTGTGTACAGAATGGGGGATAGGGTCTAATAGTCAACTATGGGTTTATCTGAGGATGTGCAGTACAACAATTAAGTCTCATAAAGAACAAAAGAGAAGAAAATGTGAAAAGCATAAGAGAGAAAGAAAAAAGATAAAAAGTTCAGTTGAACTAAACAAAAACAAAAAGAATTTTTTTTATAAAAAGAAAGAAAAAAAGTAAACGGCACACACACATGTACTCCTAAAATAAAAATTATGAGGAAAAAAAAGTTACTAGAAAACAATTTTTTTCAAAAAACGTAAAAATTAAAAATTAAAAAAAAAGTTTTAGAAAAGAAAAAAATTTTATAAAAGGTATAAAAAAAAAGAAGAGAAGAAAAAATTTCTTTGAATTTTTTGGGAGGGTTGGGAAAAATCCTGTATCTCCCATGTTTCCGTAACCAGTCTCTTGTTGGAGACTCTGTCTGCTTGTGGTCCTGTGGCTTGGCTGGTTTCTTAAGTCAGTTTGTTTGAACAGGCAGAAAAATGCTCTACTTTGCCCAGGATTTTGCAATCTTCCTCCCAGTTTATTCCAATGGGAGGGAGATCTGCTTTTAGTATCACAAAAGAGGGAGGTGGCTTTTTCCTCAAATTTGGAGATGCTGTGATGAGGCTAGTTTCTGGGTAGATTTGAGGCTTTTCAGCAAATAGTAGCTTTTACCGGGGGCTAGTTAGTGAGAAACTCACAGAGCCCTGCCTGGAGCCATTCTCAGGATTTATGTTTACTGAATTTCAATTGATTATCAAGGCTGCTAAAGGGAGGAACAGCCTCTGGCTCTGATTACCCAGTGAAGAAAGCCACTCCTAGCACTGGCACCGGAGCTTGGTGAATTTTCCCTGGTAGGAGCTGAGTCTGGCAGGTCTGTTTAGGTTCTTGTGACCTGCTAAATGACTCTAGTTTTCTTCCAAGGCCTGAGTTGGAGCTAGCAGCTCCGCTGAGCTTTTTTGGTATCCAAGATGGAGATCTCCAGTACTGGGGAGGGGAGGGGTGGCCTTCCCTCCTCTGCTCCCTGAGAAGGAGTGAGGATGTCAGGCTTCTACTCATGCCAAGTCTTGGTTCCTGGCTTGTCTCTGGTCTGTGAACTGCATGGTGAAGATGTCCGCTCATTGTTGGTTCTTGCTGGTGTTAAGAAGAATCCGCTCGCCCACTGAATCTGGCTCCTTTGTACCAGACTCTGTGATTCAGGTATGGTGGGTTCAGTCACCAGCACCACCGCTGCTGTCGCAGTGGCTGCGGTTGCTGGCAAGAGCTCAGATCTGTCTCCCTGTCTGGATTTTCCCTCTCTGGCACACTTGGTGTGATTCTCTGGCTTAGGACTGTTCACTGGAACTGTAAAACTGCTTTCTATGCGAGAGCTTGTTGTGCCTCCAGAATCTCCTCTGCCATCTTCCCGGAACTCTCTCTTTTTATCTTTTAAAATAAATTTTTTTGTTTAGTTCTAGTGACCATTTGATCCTTTTTTTCTTTCCTACTCTTTCTTTTCACGTTTTATTCTCTTTCATTCTTTGCATGATAAATTGCTGTTCTCATCCTCATATATACCTGTAGTTGATTATTTGACTTTAGCCCTATTGTGTACACACTTAATCCAGAAATTTATTACTCAGTTTAAAACTGCTTAGACTTAACTTCTGTAATAGCAGTACTACCTCTTAATACCTATATAATATTTTTAGCATTTTTATATTTAAGTTTTCCATATCTCCATTCTATCCCTCCTGTTCTCTTATTCTATCTGCGTTCTTCTCTGAATATTATGTCTTAAAATTTGCATAATTTTTAAGTGTTGCACTTCTAAATTTTTAATGTTTGTTTTTCTGTTTTTTCTTGTCTTTTTTCTTTCTCTTTCTTCTTTTTTTCTCTCTCTACTATCATTCTATCCAAGGTATTTCCCGCTTTGATATTAGGATTTGTTTGAATTAACTCTCCCACTGCCTTTCCACATCCCTCTATGCCTATTTTTACCCACATCTCTCCCTAAACTTAATAATTTCTGTTTGCCAACTTCTTCTTTGCTGTTCGTAGCCCATTAATACTTAGTTGTTTGATGTTGAATAGATATATCTATTGAATTATATTGTATCTGCAGACTTTTGACTGTGCAACTACAGACTTTGGTTGATGCTTGCCTTAAAATAGTGTGCTAGCACAAAACTGGTTTATTTTCATCCCAAATGGGCAGAGCAATCTGGAAAAACACAAGAAAAATGGCAAGTCCAGCTATCTCGACTCCCACTAATAATAATCAGGGGACAAAAAAGATAATGAATAATCCATTGAAGAGTTCCCAAAAAGCTCTACAAATACTACTGGTAAACATGGTAGATTAAAAGATTGAAAATCTGCAAAGGACTCTCTATAAGCGTGATAGGGAGAGAGAGGAGGCAAAACAAAGGATATCATGAGTGTGAGGAAGGTACTCAAAGATTGATACAGGAATTGCGAGAGTAGCTTGAGAACACTTAAAGAGAAATAAAGGAATTGAGTGAGCAGGCTGGGATCAGTCAAAGAGAAAGTCATGAATGTCATGAGCAGGCTGGAAACACTCAAAGAGAACTACAGGAACTGTGTGAATATGAAGAAGCTAATCAAAGAGTAATAGAGGAATTGAGAGAGGGGGATGAGAATACAGAAAGATCACTAAAGGTATTCAAGGAATCCATAAATAGAGAGCTCAAACAAGTCAGGGAGGCCACAAAAGGGAATGCTGAATGGAACCTAACAGAAGGAATAGGAGTCCAAGGAAACCATAACTAATCAACGAAGTGATTTGAGAATAAATGCTGACACCAAATTAAGGAAGTAAAGAAGTCCATACAACATCTAAAATAAAGCTCCAACAAAGAATCTGAAGCCATCAAAGCCGACCAACTAGAAGGAAAAATAAAAAACAAAGTAGAAAGACTTGATAGTAGGTTAGACCATGCTGAAGATGAATTTCAGGGATTGAAGTCAGCCTAGTTATTATAAAGAAAGAACATACAACCATCCAAGACAAATCCAAGAAATATGACAGAGCTATTCAACACTTGGAAGACAACATCAGAAGGCGTAATCTGAGGCTAATGGGTGTAGAGACAGAAGTTAATGGTCTAGGAAATCTGTTTAACAGGATCCTAGCAGAGAACTTTCCAAACATGCACAAAGATAGGTCTATTCAGATACAAGAAGCTTTTAGAACACCAAATAGACGGGACCAGGATAGGACATGCCACCATCACATTATAATATACACACGATCAATTCAGACCAAAGAAAAGTTCCTTAAAGCTGTCAAGGAGAAAAGCTCAATCACTGATAAAGGGAAACCAATTAGAATCAGCTTAGATTCCTCAGCAGAAACAATTAATGCCAGAAGAGCCTAGAATGATGTATGCCATGCCCTAAAGACAAACAACTATCAACCAAGAATACTGTACCCAGATAAACTCTCCTTCAAAACCAACTAGATCACAATAAAGGACAAGCAACCATACCCAAACTGAGAATCCAAGAACCATAGGAAGAACCAAGTTTCCACAGCCCCCAAGAAGGTGGATAAAATGGCAGCAACTCCCAAATACCTCAGTCCTATCTCTCAACATTAACGGACTTAACTCTCCAATTAAACGACATAGACTCTCTTCTTGGATTAAAAAGCAACATCCTACTATTTGCTTCTTTTAGGAGTCACATCTTGCCCGTAAAAACAAACACATTTTCAATGTGAAAGGTTGAAACAAAATCTACCAAGCAAATGGCCCCCATAACCAGGCGGGAGTTGCAATCCTAATACCAGATAAAATAGACTTCAAATTAAAGTTAGTGAGAAAACATAAAGAAGGTCGCCACATACTCATTAAGGGATCTCTCCTTCAGGAGGTTATTACAATTCTAAATATCTATTCGCCAAACAACGGAGCACCCAAATTTATCCAAGAAACACTACTTTCCCTCAAATCCCACATAGATCTAAAGACACAGGCCGAAATTTTCTTAATAGTGACCCAGAAGCACAACAAATCTAAGAAGGGTTGAACAAATAGGATTGCATGAAATTGCAAAGCTTCTGCATGGCAAAGGACATAACTAGCAAGATCAGTAGAAAGCCCACGGATTGGGAGAAGGTCTTCACTAGCCATATAACAGACAAGGGTCTCATATCTAAAATATACCTGCAACTCAAAAAATTAAACCCCCCAACAACAAACCTTCAAAGAAAAAACTGCCCAATAAATAATTGGGCTAAAGACATAAAGAGAAACTGCTCTGAATAGGAACGAAGGATGGCCAATAGACACATGAAGAAATGCTCAACCTCCCTAGCAATAAAAGAAATGCAAATTAAAACAGCATTGAGATACCACCTCACCGCAGTTAGAATGGCTAGAATGAAGAACTCTAATAACAACAGATGCTGGATGGCATGTGGACAGAAGGGAACCTTAATGCATTTTTGGTGGGAGTGTAAACTTGTACAACCACTTTGGGAAGTAGTATGGAGGTTCCTCAAAAGACTCCACATAGAGCTCCCCTATAACCCAGCAATCCCACTATGGGGCATTTAACCAAATGTTCACAAACAAAACTACAAGAAAGTTACCAACACAGCTATGTTTATTGCAGCCTTATTTACCATAGCTAAGATATGGAACCAACCCAGATGCCCCTCAGTAGATGAATGGATCAAGAAAATGTGGTATATATACACAATGGAATTCTATGCCTCCATCAGAAGGAATGACATTGCCCCATTTGTTAGGAAATGGAAAGACTTGGGAAAAATTATATTAAGTGAAGTAAGCCAGGCCCAAAGACACTTAGGTCCCATGGCTTCCCCTATTTGTAATAACTTGTATAAGTCTGAGTCAAGCAGAAAAGGTCAGATAAGCTGATGTTAGGGAAATGAACCCTATGATATTTATTCAAATGATTTTTTTCTTTCATGCAATTGTTTCTAACACATTTATAAGATGATTTCTTTGTTGCTTTACATGTGCCTCCACCACTGAATAACCCCTGCTTTCCCTGTATTTGATGTTATCATTTGTGGAGGGGAAGGGAAAAAACAAATCGTTTAAATAGGTGGACCCATTGCAACGAGACATACAAGTCATTATGTCAAAAACGAACTTTACAACTTTGGTGGGGGGGGATGAGGGTTGGGTGGTGGGACGGGGGGGAGAATGGGAGGGGAAGGGGAAACAAAGGAGGAGGCTACAATGCTTTATCAGAAATGTACTCATTGTCTTGCCCATGTAATTGTAACCCCTCTGTACAGTATTTTCACAATAAAAAAGTGGTCTAATTTGGAAAATGTTCCATGTAATGGTGAGAAAAAATGTATTCTGATGCTGCTGGGTGAAATATTCAGTAGTTTTCTGTTAAATCTAGCTGATCTAGGCAGTTCTTTTGATCTGCAGTTTCTCTGTTGAGTTTTTTCGAGTTGATCTATGTATTGTGGATAGTGGTCTTTTAAAGTCCCCAACAATTCTTATCTTTGGATCTATTTGAGATTTTGGGGAAAGTAGTATCTGTTGGATAAATTTCGGTGATCCGAAATTGTTTGGCGAATAGTATTTAGTATTGCAATATCCTCCTGAAAGAAAGATCTCTTAATTCGTATGTAGTGAACTTCTTTATCTCTTCTCACTAATTTTAATTTGAAGTCTATTTTATCTGATGTTATGATTGCAATTCCTGTCTGTTTATACGGGCCATTTGCTTGGTAGATTTTGTTCCAGACTTTCATGTTCAAAGTGTATTTGTTTTTATGAGCAAGGTGTGATTCCTGAAGGCAGCAGATAGAAGGATGTTGCTTTTTAATCCAACTAGACAGTGTATGTCGCTTAATTGGAGAGTTAAATCCGTTAATATTGAGAGAAAGGACTGAGAAGTGTTTGGTAGTTTCTGCCATTTTATCCGCCTTCTTGGGGGCTGCCTCAACTTGGTTCTTCCTATGGTTTTTGGATTCTCAGTTTGGGTGCCATTTCTTTGTCTTTATTGTGATCTTGTCCGTTCTGTCTGTGTAGGACATCTTTAAGTATCTTTTGTAGGACCGGTTTGGTGGAGATATATATTTTTTCAGTTTTTCTTTTCTATGGAAGATTTTTATTTCACCTTCGGTTATGAAGGAGAATTTAGCTGTTTACAGTATTCTTGGTTCATACTTTGTCTTTAGGTCATGGCATGCATCATTCCAGGCTCTTCTTGCTTTAATTTACTCTGATGAAAAAAATGAAGTTATTCTAATTGTTTTCCCTTCATAGATGATTGATCTTTTCTCATTGACAGCTTTGAGGATCTTTTCCTTGGTCTGAATTGATCTTGTGCATATTATAATGTGACGGTGGGATGTCCTGCTCTCGTCTGGTCAATTTGGGGTTCTAAACGTTTCTTGTATCTGAATAGGCCTATCCTTTTGCATGTTTGGGAATTTCTCTGCTAGGATCCTGGTAAACAAATTTCCTAGACCATTATCTTCTGTTTCTAGGTGCTCCTCTACACCCATTATTCTCAGATTAGGCTTTCTGATGGTGTCTTCCAATTGCTGAATATATCTATCATTTTTCTGGATTTGTCATGGATAGTTGTACATTGTTTCTGTATAATATCTAGGCTGTCTTCATTTACCGAGATTCGATCTTCTGCATGGTCTAACCTACTGTCAAGACTTTCTTCTTTGTTTTTTATTCATTTTCCTTCTAATTGTTTGGTTTTGATTACTTCAAATTCTTTGTTGGAGCTTTGTTTTAGATCTTGAATGGACTTCTTTACTTCCTTAATTTGGTGTTCAGTTCTTATTCTCAAATCACTTAGTTGTTTGGTTATGGTTTCCTTATACTCCCATTCCTTCTGTCGGGTTCCATTCAGCATTCCCTTTGTGGTCTCCCTGAATTCTTTCAACTGTCTGTTTATGGATTCCATGAATGCCTCTATTGAACTTTGTTTATTCTCGTCCCTCCCTTGCAATTCCAGTGCTACTCTTTGATTAGCTTCCTCATTTTCATGCAATACCTGTAGTTCTCTTTGACTGTTCTCAGCTTGTTCACGCAATTCCTGACATTCTCTTTGTCTGTTTTCAGCCTGCTCATGCAAGTCCTATAATTCTATGATGGTTCTCAGCCTGCTCACACAATTCCTTTATTTCTCTTTGAGTGTTCTCAACCTATTCATGCATTTCTGTATCAATCTTTGAGTAGCTTCCTCATGCTCATGAGATTACTGTATTGATCTTTGGTTTGCTTCCTCTATCTCCCTATCATGTTCACACTGAGTCCTTTGCAGGTTTTCTATCTGTTCATTCACCATGTTTCCAAGTAATATTTATTGAGCTTTTGGGGAACTCTCCTCTGGAATACTGGTTATCATGAGTGGGAGTTGAGATACCAGGACTTTCATTTTTCTTGTGTTTTTCTGGCTTGTTCTGCCCATTTGATATGAAAGTTTTCTGCTAGAATACTTTTGAAGGCATGCATCAACCAACGTCCTGCAGTTGCACAGGCAAAAGGACACAGATATAATCTAGTTCAACAGATACAATCTATTCAACATCAAACAACTATGGATTAATGGGCTAACAACAGCAAGGACGAATTTGGCAAACCAGAAATTATTATATTTAGGGACAAATGTGAGGAAAAATAGGATTAGAAGAATGTAGAGAGGTAAAAGGAGAGTGAATTTAACCAAGTTCTAATCTCAAAGAGGGAAATGGATTGGACAGAATAGTAGGAGAGAGAAAAAAAGACAAGAAAAAATGGGAAAAACAAATATTTAAGTTTAATAAATGAATCTTAAAAATTATCTAAGTTTAAGGTGATATTGAGAGAAGAAAAAGATACGATGAGAGGAGGGGAGGGGTAGAAAGGAGACATGAAAAACTAAAAAATAAAAATTCTCAAAAATTATATAGGCCTAAAGAGATAATACTGCTATTACAGAATTTAAGGCTAAGAAGTTTTGTTTTGAGTAATAAAATTCTTGATTAATGTGTATACAATGGGGGTAAGGTCTAATATTTGACAATGGGCATATATCTGAAGATGAGCAGAACAGCAAATAAGTCACACACAAAAACAAGGAAACAGAAGAAAAATGAAAAGAATGAAAAAGAAAAAAAAAGATAAAAAGACCAAAAGGTCAGTAGAGATTTAAACAAAGCACACTCACACACACATACACCTAAAATAAAAATTAGGAGGGGAGAAAAAAATGAATAGAAAACAATTTTTTTAAAAAATTAAAAATTAAAAAAGGTACCAAAAAGAGTTCTTTTTTTTTGCGGGGGGGGGGGGGGGAAGTAGATGGGAAGAACCTGTATCACCCTGTGTCTGTAACCAGTCTCTTGGTGGAGTCTTTAGTCTGCTTGTGGTGTTTGGTTTGCCTGTGGTTGATTGGTTTCTTAAGTCAATTTGTTGGAGCAGGCAGAAAAATGATCAGGATTTTGTGATCCTCCTCCCAGTATAGTTCAATGAGAGGGAGATCTGCTTTGAGTTTCACAAAAGAGGGAGATGGCTGTTTCCTCTAATTTGAAGATGCTGTGCTGAGGCTATGTTCTGGGTAGAATTGAGGCCTTTTAGCAAATTGCAGCTTTTCCCTGAGGGGTAACTTCTGAGACACTCACAGAGCCCAGCCTAGAGCCATTATCAGGGTTTATGTTTACTGAATTTCACTTGATTGTCTAGGCTGCTGTAGGGAGGGGCAGCCTCTGGCTCTGTTTACCCAGTGAAGAAAGTCACTCCCCTCGGGGCAGAGCTTTGTCTGCCTGGGCTGGGTGATTTTTCCCAGGGAGGAGCTGAGCCTGGCAGGTCAGGTCAGGTGCCTGAGACCTCCTAAATGACTCTTTTGTTTTTTTTCCAAGGCCTGAGATGGAGCTTGCTGCTCAACTGGGCCTTTTCAATATCAAATATGGAGGTCTCCGGGGGTGAGGATGGTAAGGGTGGCCTTCCCTCCTCTGTTCCCTAAGAAGGAGTGAGTATGTCAGGATTCTACTCTCGCTGGAGTCTTGGTTCCTGGGTTGTCTCTGGTCTGTGATATGCAGGATGAAGATATCTGCTACTTATCAGTTCTTTCTGGTTTTAAGTAGAATCCGGTCACCTGCTGTGTCTGGCACCATTGTCCCAGACTCTGTGTTGTTCTTTTGGCGGCTAGGCTGCTGCCGTTGCCGCCACCACCACAGCTGCAGCTAATGGCAAGTGCTCAGATCTGTCTCCTTGTCTGGATTTTCCCTCTTTGCCCAAACTGTACTGTGATGGCACACTTGGTCATTCTCTGACCTAGGACTCTTCAGTGGAACACTACAACTATTTTCTATGTGAGAGCTTGTTTAGCCTCTAGCTTCTCCTCCTCCATCCTCCCCTAAAGTAATCTGTTGTTGCTTTTTAAAAAACTGGTGACAGTTTCTCATGCCTGTAATCATAACAACTCAGGTGGCTGAGATCTGATAATCGAGGATTAATAACAGCCTGGATAAGAAGGTCTGTGAGACTATTATCTCATTAACTGGTTACCAAGAAACTAAAAGGGCCCTGTGGGCCAAACTAGTAGAGTGATAGCCTTGAGCACAAGAGAATAGGGATTTCAATCAGGCCCTCAGTTCAAGCTTCTCATATTAAAAAATGTTAAAAACAATTTGCCATCATTTGTAATTTCAGCATCCTCAAGTAGTGGTTTATTTAAAGCCAATTTGCATCTCAGTTTGCACGTATTTGGGTGGGGGAACTAAACTTATATAACATTTAAAAGAAAATAAATGAGCACAAGGGTACAGGTGGCTCACGCCTGTAATCCTACCTTCTCAGGAGGCTGAGAAATGAGGATGTTGGTTCAAAGCCAGTCTTGGGCAGAAAAGTTCCCATGAGACTGCTATTTCCAATTAACCACTAAAAAACAAGAAATGGCACTATGGTTTAATCTTGTATGGCAGAGTGCTAAACTTGAGCAAAGAAGCTCTGGGACAGCACCCATGCCCTGTGTTCAAGCCTATGTCTGCAGGAAAAAATAAAGATTTCAGGGTTGGGAAGGTGGCTAAGTGGTAGAGTGCTTGCCTTGCATGTATGAGCCTTTGGGTTCGATTTCTCAGTACCACATAAGCAGAAAAGCCAGAAGTGGCACTGTGGTTCAAGTGGTAAAGTGATATCCTTGAGGTGAAGAGCTGAGGGACAGTGCCCAGGCCCAGAGTTCAGGACCCATCATGGACAAAAAACAAACAAAAAAAAGAGTTCAAACAAATGATGTGCACAATAGACTATACACTAAAGATGAAAGATTAAATTAATACATTAATAATTAAAATGATGAACATTGTTCCAATTTTGTAGGTGGTGAATGTAGCAGAAAAAGTGATAAGATATAATGATTCATTTCTAACAACTTTTCCATTTTTCAAACTCATTTACTACTTTTAAACTAAAGAGGCACGTAAGTATCACTTTACAGAAAAACAAAACTGTACATGTATTTTAGCCTGAATTCCACATTTTATAATTTGCCTTTTAGATACCTTTATTTAATACTTCACATCTTTCCAGTATTTGGTTATATCAAAATTCCTCCCTTCCTTCTTTTCTTCCTTCCATTCCTTCATATTCTTTCCTCCTTTCAATCTTAGCAATTAAACTCAAGGCTTCATGAATTTTAGGTAGGTGCTCTACAAAGTGAGCCACACACCTGCTCTTTTTGCTTTAGTCACTTTTGTTTTTGTTGGTCATGTGGTTTGAACTCTGAACCTGTACACTGTCCCTGCACTCTTCAGCTCAAGGCGAGTGCTCTACTGTTTCAGCCACAGTGCCACTTCTAGTTTTCTAGTGGATTATTGAGATAGGAGTCTCACACACTTTCCTGCCTAGATTTGCTTTGAACTGGGATCTTCAGGTCTCAGCCTCCTGAGTAGCTAAGATTACAGGCATGAGCCACCTGTGCTCAGCGCTGCTGTAGCCATTTTTATGACAGGGTTTTCTGTTTATGACCAGGCCAGCATGGATCACAATCCCTCGATGACAGGGAGGGTTGTGTGTAGCAAGTCAGACACAGTGGGGAAACAACTTTCTCTGCCCATCACAGGGAGAATTTTGGAGGGTTGCATTAGAAATTTCTAGAAGTGGGTTGTGAAGAGAATTCTGCTTCCAGGAGTCTCTTTCCACTTCCCAGCATTCTAGTCCTGCCACAAAGGGTCTATGGTAGAAGGCTCAGGATGGAGAGGGCAGACTCTCATTTTCCTTGTCACCAATCTGCCCACAGCATCAATTGTTCCATCTTAACTATTTGGATGGACTTCTACCCTGATGATTTTTGTGAGCATAAGAAACTTGACATCCTGAAAAAACTTACACAGTATGACAAGCTCAACATACCCTCTTCAGACTTGCTGTTCTGCTTACATATTCTTCTGGACCAGCTGGAGCAATGCATGACCCGTGAGACCAAGGAAAAGAGTAAATAGTCCTTGTTTAGATGCCTTAGAGCTTTTGAGTAGGGATGGAATCTAGGTCTCAAGGGATGGGCCTGCTTTGCCAAGAGCCCTTTGTACTACCCAGCTTGGCAAAATGTCCTTTTATGGATGTTCTATGCCGGGTAATGCCTGTTCCCTTTTTAAAAGAACTTGGACATAACCACTCATTAGAAACACCCTACCTTCTCATCAGTGTTCAGCCCAAACTCAAGTTCTACAGCTTCTCCTACTAAATCCTCATAGAAGTTTAGTCACACTTTAACTTCTAGAGTCTAATCTAAGACTCCTGTACCTATTTACATTCTTATGTTTGTGTCACTGTACAGAACTTCCTGCTGAACTCCAGATAAAGAACCCATCAGTGATGTCGCCTATTGTGACTGATGGAGATTGGAAGCCAAAACTGGACTCCAGAAAGCATGTGAACATAGAGGCTTTTTTCAATGTGTAGAAAGGCCCAACTAGGTTTTGAGTCCTGTGGACATCCCACTAGTTCTGAACTCCACATGTGATGTAGGTGTACCTGCACATACCACCAAGGAAGAAGATGATCCAGAATGTCTTCCATTGATGTTCACAATTCACCTAGATCACATCCAAACCAGTAAAAAATGTTTTGGTCCTGGAGTGCAGGGTAAATATGTGCTAATGGAAAATGACCCCAGTCTATGTTCAAGAAAATCAATAAGTTAGGTCCAAAGTCTAGATTCAGTTGAGGAAAGGGAATCTGTCCTCACAGAATATCCAGACCAATCTGTCCTTCTGCTGGGGATCCAATTTCCAATTGAGAAATAAGATCTGTCCCTCCATAGACTCGGGAAGAAAATACTGCCTTTAATGAGGAAGTAGATCCTTTTGAGGACTCTGAGGCAGAATTTGTGTCTGAAGCCAACTTAGAAGACAATCCAGATTTAGAGATTGCTTCCCCCCTTCTTTAGAAAATCGTTATATTTCTTTTTGGTCCTGATTGTTGTAAAATGATCATTCTAGTTATTTTTCTAACGTTATTAAAATGTCAGTGTTTATGTTATATTATATAATTCATGAGCCTTAAATGTGTTTTTTTTTCAACCTACTATGTAAAGCACCATGCACATGTGTTCTGTGTGTGGGAAAACAGAGTGACAGTGGGATGAACAAGAGAGCCTATTGGATATAAAGGGAATGGTTAAATGCACAGGGAGTTGCAAGGAAGCCAGGCCATGCCTGCATGGGGTGATAAGGTGGCTAAAAAAGATCTAGGACATACCAGATCAGATGACCTAGAAAGCTGTTCTGTCATTGAGACAAATGCCACAATACTTATAGTGGTATGTGGGACTTTCTTCCAACAGTGAGTTCAAGTCTGTATACATATTCATTGTGCTTTGGGAAATATTGAAGAAAAATTTGGCTCCATTAACATAAAAATTCTACTTAGGGCTGAATATATTTGACAAAATACATAAGAAATATCGACACTGGAAAGTATAAGCCATCATCAATAGAAGAAAGGAGGCTTATATAGATCGACAAACACAAAATCAGGGAGCAATTAAATCAGTTATATGGAAATACATGTTATATTCATTACATTTTATATAGTATATTATATGATATGTAAGATCAAATATGATTTTTCATACTACAAAGGCTTTTAACTTTTTCAATCTTAAGTATTTTTTCACATAATATTAGTGTAAAATATTATTGGGGAAAGTGGTAATATAACTTTGATTATAATTATATGAATATATATTTTTGTGTTTCTAGATATAACACTGATTATAAATAGATGGATAAATAAAAACATATATTTGTATATCTGTCTATGAGGTGAATATAATGAAACAGGCTACACGATGTATAAAAAGGCAGTTATGAGTTAGTATATGAGACTCAGGCCTGTAATCCTAGTGATGTGGGAAGCTGGGTTCTGAGTTTTAGTTTCTCTTACCCCCATGCCATTAGATTTTCAGAGAAGACCTGGTCCCTCGAGTGTAGCCAAGCGACACGTATGCAGTAGGATCACATTCTGTGACCCCAGAGGAAAGTCAGTAGAAGTCAGGACAAGCCTCTTATGCTATGACAGTCTACTCAGTTCCTGTGACAAGATGGCCATCTGTAGAACATCAGATGGAAAGTTGGCATTCCCTCCCAAAATGTTTTTGACTATCCTGAATTAAACCTTATTTCCCTTCCCAAGTTGCAAACACATAGAAATATGCCAAGGGCTCAAGAGAGATGGACAAAGACTTACAAATACATAAAATTATATACTTTTTTTTGGGTCCGGTTGTCAGCTTGAACTCTGGGCCTGGGTGCTATCCATCAGCTCTTCAGCTCAAGGCTAGCGCTCTACCACTTGAGCCACAGGGCCACTTCCAGCTTATTTTCTTTTTGCTTATGTGGTTCTGAGGAATCGAACTCAGAGCCTCATGCATGCAAGGCAAGCACTCTACCACTAACCACCTTCCCAGCCCCAAAATTATATACTTTGTTTCAGTAATTCAATGACAAATCATCAAAGGCATATCTTGAATTTTCTTTTTTTAATGGAAATGGGAATATACACTGAGTGCATTAGGGAGTAAGTGACAGTTAGGATGCTGAGTTGTGGAATTGACTCCTGGGCATGGGAGACACTTGCCTTGGAGAACTTGTGTGGAGATGCGTCTCCGCACACAGTTTCACAAAACAATGCCCATAACTTGTATGATGTCATAGCCATCTTTCCATAGCAGCAAATAGGTGTCAGGCACTGATCTTGCTCTGAGGCGGACTCAGCAACACAGAAAGGCACAAAGAATGAGAGGGAATGACTGCTAGCCACCAGACGTCAGCTTCAAGAGCTGTCTTGACCAGAAGCTAAGATAAATTGAGCTGGAGAAGGCTGATCCCTATGCAAGGCTCCTGAGCACTAAGGACCAGGCACTATTATAGGTGTTGGAGAAACAAGTGAATGTGGCTCTCTCCTCATCAATTTCATGCTGAAAAGAAAACCAGAAATCATAATGATAATTTTTATAAATCAGAGACATGACATTGGTAGTTTTGTGGCAACAACTTCACAGCGGTTATGTGAGGAGATATTCCTGAGGAGGAGATAGTTAACCTGAGAGCCATCATCCATGCAATTAACTAGAAGCAGGTACTCCAGGCAGTAAGAGCAGCAAGTACATCCCTCATTGATGGGAAAGGATGTAACTTGCTTCAGAAAAGGAATACATCACTGACGTGCTTGCTTGTGAAGTAAGAATAAAAAGGTACAATGAAGAAAAAAAGATCACACATGAAGATCTGAATAAATTATATAGATATTGGATGCTGTGAGTTACAAGAAGAAAAATTCTGATGTTATTCTAAATCTGAAATAACCCACTGGAACCAAAATGCTCACATAGTACCTAGACACATCTGATTCACTTAGAGAATACTTTTAAAATGTGATTCTAGCCAGGTTCTGGTGGCTCACAAATGGAATGCGAGCTACTCGGGAGGCCGATACCTGAGGATCACGTTTGAAGCAAGCCCAAAGAGGAAATTTGGAAAGACTCATCTCCAATTAACCACCAAAATTATGGACTTGAAGCTGTGGTTCAACTGGTAGAGCACTAGCCTTGAGAAAAAATTAAAGGACAGCACCCAGGCTCTAGGTTCAAATCCCTGGACTTCACAAAACAAAAAGTCAACAAATAAAATTTGGTGCTCAGTCGATCATCACTTAGCATTCTGCTTCAATGTATTTAGTATGAGCCTAGGAAGTTACATCTTTAGCAAATGCTCTCCCCTCATATTCTGCTTCATTACCAGTATTCAAACCCCTGGCATTACCAAAGTCTCCTCCCAGTTAGCATAGCAGTCTACCACTGGGAATTAATAGATATATTTTTATTAATCATAATCTAGCCACACACATCAAATGAGTAGTAGCCACATTCCACTATTCTGAATGTTTTTTCTCCCCCTTTGAGTTAATAAACCTTACCATTAAAAACTATAGAATACTTATTAAATTAAGTCAACAGTCATCATTCTTCCACCCAATCTTGTAACCTAATTTATGTGGTTTTTTTTGTTTCTTTGATGTTGGTGCCCTGTATCTTGTATGTACATTTCTCTAGCTTTGGGAGGTGAAGGGAAAAAACCAAATGCTTAACTAGGGATACAGTTGGACCCATTTTAACAATGAGATCAAGACACTATGTTCAAAAACGAACTTTACAATTTAGGCAGGGAGTGGGAAGGAGGGATGGAAAGGAGTAGTTGTGGAGGTGGAAGGGTAGGGATGGTAGGGGAAAAACAAAGGAGGAAGTATCAATGCTTGAGAGGAAATGAACTCATTACCTACCTTATGTAACTGCCATCCCTTTGTACATTATTTTTACAAAAAAAACGTATTAAAAAAGATGAAAAGACCCAGAAATAAAACTACATACTTACAATCATCTGATATTCGACAAAAGAGTGAAAGATGTAATGTGGAAAAAACATAGCCTTGCCGGGTGACTGTGGCTCATGCCTTTAATCTAGCTAATCAGAAGGCTGAGATCTGAGAATGGTTGTTGAAAGCCAGCAGGGCCAGGGAAGTCGATGAGACTCTTAGCTCCAATAAACCACAAGAAAATGGGAAGTGGAACTGTGGTTCAAGTACTAGCCTGGAGATGAAATGCTGAGGGGTAGCTCCGAGGCCGAGAGTTCAAGCCCCATGACCGACACACACAGACACAGACACAGACACACAGACAGACAGACAGACACACACACACACACACACCCCACACATACACAGACATCATAGCCTCTTCAACTATTGGTGTTGGGAAAACTGGACATCAATAGCCAGAAAACTGGAAGTGGATCTCTGCTTGCACTAACATCAACTCAAAATGGATTAACTACATTAAAATCAACCAAACTACTCTAAGACAGAAAAAGGGTGACATTAGAACTTATAGGTACTGAGGTGGAAGCTGGGCAGCTGCACGCCGAGCACCGGTAGTTGCGCTCCAGATCCTGCAATCTCACACTGCGTGCCTCGACCCAGTAACTGCTTACTCCAGTTGGCCCCTGCAATGGGCGCCATGCTTCCTGCGGCGCCCGGCGCTCAGGGCAGCTCTACTCACCGCCCTGGCCCTGCTCCTCAGGCCACCGGTGACGAGGGTCCCATCTTGCAATGCGAGCACTGTGATGGGATCGCGCTGGCCCAGTGCGAGCCTCTGCCTGCAGTGCCTGCGTGTGCCGAGCTGGTGCGCGAGCCAGGCTGTGGCAGCTGCCTGACATGTGCTCTGCGGGAGGGCCAGCCTTGAGGTGTCTACACAGAACTCTGCAGCTAGGGGCTCAGCTGCCAGCTGCCACCAACCGAGCCACGCCCACTGCAGGCGCTGCTGGATGGCCGCGGGTTCTGCGCCAATGCCAGCGTCCTGGCCGGCTGAGCGCCTACCTGCTGCTGGCGCCCTCTGCCTCAGTGAGTCAGAGGAGGACCTAGGCATGGGGAGCTTGGAGAGCCATGCCCCTCCCAGCACACATAGGGTGCCTGACTCCAAGTTCCATTCCATTCACGCGAAGCTGGACACCATCAAGAAAGGTCACACAAAGGACAGCCAGCACTACAAAGTCGACTATGAGTCCCAGAGCACGGACACCCAGACCTTCTCCTCGGAGTCCAAACTGGAGATAGAATATGGTCCCTTCCTTAGAGAGATGCAAGACACCCTGAATCACCTGAAGTTCCCCAATGTGCTGAGTCCCAGGGGTGTGCACATCCCCAACTACGACAAGAAAGGATTTTATAAGAAGAAGCAGTGTCGCCCCTCCAAAGGCAGAAAGCGGGGCATCTGTTGGTGCGTGGACAAGTATGGTCAGCCCCTCCCAGGCTTCGACAGCAAGGGCACGGACGACTTGCACTGCCTCGGCATGCATAGCAAGTAGACCCCACTGCATCAGTTAAATTAGAGCTCCAATACGCCTTACTTTACACAAAAGACTGCCGCGGACAGAACAGTACCTGCCTACAGCCTCCACTTACATTACTTTTTGTGATGACCTGGTTTTTTCTGTGTTTTTTAAAGAAAACCAAAGTTTAGACAGAGATTTTAGAAATGTCTATTGTTCCTTTAAATGGTAAACTTGAGCATCTTTCCACTTTTCAATAGTCAGAAAAGAAAATTAATTTCTCTGTTGCTTTCTGTAAAAATAACTGATTCTCCTGCCCAAAGCAGCGGACTTGATCCCCTTCTAGAAACCTCTCCACATCTGCCCATTGGAACAGCTGACCTTCTGCCTCCCTCACTTCAGTGGCTATTGTAGAAGACACCTCCTCGTTGCCCTCCACACTGCTCAGGCCTCATGGAGAACAGGAAGGTCAGAAACTCAAATCACCTGGACATCTCTACCATACATGAGACCCCTGGGCCTCCTGATACTATCTTTGATTCCAAGCCATGGACCCCTGGGCCGCAAAGCTTCTTCATTATCTGCAAGTGACTTGATCTGCTTGGAAAATACTGGAGAGATTGAGGTGGAATATAACTGACCAAGAAAGTTCTATAAAACTGACCCAAAATAGTTCTAGCACATTGTAAATGCAGATCTTTCTGACCTCCCTCCATTAGGCAGCTTTTCAAGGATGGAGCCCAGTGGAAGGCCCAGTGTGGCCTTGGTTGTGGTCCAGCAGGGCATGGGGGAGGCTGGGGGTGTACCCCACACCTCACAGGCCTCACCAGTAATGGATTAATCGCTCTGGAGACAACAACAACAACAACAAAATGTTTTCTAATTTAACTCCTAGTTTGGGGTTGAGGATAATAAACTGTTTAAAGGCAAAAGTTTATTTTCACCCCTCATCTTTATTCTTCACCTAACAAAACAATGGTGTTTAATGTTATCTAAACAGGAAAGATGAACAGCTTGTTGAGAGAGCCTCATAGGGCACTGGGAACATGTAGAGAATACCTTGTGTTTGTTGAACTTGGAATCCAACTCATACTTTATAATTCACACATATATGCAGAGAGAGAGAGATATGTTCTCAATGGTTAACATTGTATACAGCATAGCCCAACTATAATAGGATTCATACTAGATAATCCTAGATAGTGTTAATTACTAGAAGGTGTAACTATGGCTGTGATCAGGAGAGGACACTCAGTCCAGGCTGGGCTTTTCTCTCCCCAAGGCCAAACCCATGGCAGTGTTGGGTGTGTGGCGATTGTCCTGCCCTACACAGCAGAGAGCTCTCCTTAAGAACAAAAAGAGGTCTCAAGACAGTCTGCCTACCTATTACGAGCTTTCCTTTATTTTTTAAATTTTTGGGGGGGGAAAGTATTTTTGAAAAATTTTGTCTTGCGATGTATTTATAAAAGTAAATAAAGTTTTACCATCAAAATAATAATTAAAAAAATACTTTTAGGTACTGGCATGAACTTCCTGAATAGAATCCCAGAGGCATAACAGATAGGAAAGAGACCCAACAAATGGGACTACATCAAAGGAAAAAACCTACACAGGCTAGAGACATAGCCACTAAACTAAAAAGACAGCCAACAAATTGGGAAAAGATATTTACCTGCAATACATCAGACAAAGGGCTAATTTTCAATGTATACATGGATCTCAAGAAACTACCCCTCCCAAAACTAATAAACGAATCACCAAATGGGCAGAGGAGCTAAGGAGAGACTTCTCATAAGAAGAGGTAAGAATGGCAAAGAAACATATCAGGAAAGGTTCATCATCCCTGGCCATAAAGAAAATATAAATCAAAGTAATTCTGAGATACCATCTTATCCAAATATCTTGAATTAGACAACAAATATTGGGGGGGAAGTGGAGAAATTAGAAAATGGCAAGGACATTTGCACAACCATGTTCCTTGCTGCTCAATTCACAGTGACAAGAAATGTACACAACACAGATGCCCCACAATAAATGAATGGAACCAATAATTATGCCATCTATATACAATGAAATTTTACAGAGCCATTAGAAAGGATAAAATAATGTCATTTGCAGGGAAATGGATGACACTAGAATAAATCATGTTAAGAAATTTAGCCAACATCAAATTGACAAATGGTACCTGTTCCCCTGATATATGGAAGAAAGGTTTAAAACACCATGGGATATGATATACTGTACAGGATTCTAGACATCATTTACAGTAAGAACAGAAGAGGAAGCATTTGGCGAAAATCACAAAGTTATAATACCCAAGCACCTTTTCTACATAATACTATATATATATATATATATATATATATATATATATATATATATATATATATATATATATTGAATTGCAATGATAAGGAAACAAAGGAACTTTTCTTAATTTGTCTTTTCATTTTCTAATGAGTCTGTATTCTTCACCTAATATACAGGGAAGATGGGGGAAGGGCACAGAATTAGTGGGAAGTGGGTGAAAAAAGGCAGCAGCAGAGCCCTCTGGCTCTACTGGACATTGATGAAAGTGAACCATGCAAGTCGAGGGTCAAGATGGGAGGGAGGGTATGGAAGAGAATGTGGGAACAGATGAGATTATGTAAAAGGAAGGAAATGTACTAGTTACCTGACATACAGAAAGGTAACCCTGCTCTATATAGCCGCTAAAACATTTTTTTTGAAGAAGAGTGTTCCCAAATGAGAACATATGAGAATAAGAAAATACAGAGCAGATAATTCTTTTTTATGTCCTTGGTACCTGATAGTTTCAATCAATAGCTATTGTCCTACCAACTGAGTCATACCTCTAAACCCAAAAGTCCTTACAATATTCAAATTTTTCATTGATTTCTTCATATTTTCTATTTACTTTTTCGTGTGTGTGTGTGTGTGTGTGTGTGTGTGTGTAAGAAATGGAGTGTGATCATAGGATCTAGGTGCTATCCCTGAGCTTCTTTTTTGCTCAAGAGTACACTCTACCACTTGAGACAAAGCTTCACTTCTGGATTTTCTTGAACAGTTTATGGGAGATAAAAGATTCACAGAGACGTTTTTGCACCACTAGATTCAAATCATCATCTTCAGGTCTCAGCCGCTGGAGTAGGTAGTATTATAGGCATGAGTCAAGGCTTCTGGCTTATGAATTGTTGTCCCTTTTTTAAAAAGATGGTGCCAGTGGCTCATGCCTGTAATCGTAGCACCACAGGAAGCTGAGATCTGATAATTGAGGTTTAAAGACAACCTGGGTAAGAAAGTCTGTGAGACTATTATCTCATAAACTGGTTAGCAAGAAACCAGAAGAGGCACTGGCTCAAACTGGTAGAGTGATAGCCTTGAGCACAAAAAAACAAGGACTGCCCCCAGGCCCTGAGTTCAAGCCCCACATATAAAAATATGTAAAAAAAATTGCAATCACTTGTAATCTCAACATCTTCAATTGGTGGTGTATTTAAAGTTAATTTGCATCTCACTTCGTATGTATTTGAGGGGAAACTAAACATATAACATTTTTTTTAAAAAAATGAGCAGCTGGGTTCAGGTGGCTCATGCCTGTAATCCTACCTTTTCAGGAGGCTGAGAAATGAATATGGTGGTTTAAAGACAACCTGGGCAGAAAAGTTCTCATGAGACTGCTATTTCCAATTAACCACTAAGTGGTTTAAACTGGTATGGTAGAGTACTAGCATTGAGCAAAGGAGTTCTGGGACAATACCCATGCCCTGTGTTCAAGTCCCATGTCTGAAGGACAAATAGAAATCAGGTCTAGGAAGTAGGCTCAGTGCTAGAGTGTTTGCCTTGCATGTGGAACCTTTGGGTTCAATTCCTCAGTACCACATAAGCAGAAAAAGCCAGAAGTGGCACTGTTGCTCAAGTGGTAGAGTGCAAGCCTTGAGGTGAGGAGCTACGGGACAGTGTCCAGGCCAGAGTTTAAGATCCATGATGGATAAAAAGCAAACAAACAAAAATAATTCAAACATTTAAATGATGTGCACAATAGACTATACACTAAAGATGAAAGATTAAATTAATGAATTAATAATTAAAGTGACCAACATTGTTTTGATTTTGTAAGTGGTGAATATAGCAGAAAAAGTGATAAGAAATAATGATTCATTTCTAACCACTCATATTGTTTTAAACTCATTTACTACTTTTAAACTAAAGGGGCACATAAGTATCATTTTACAAAAAAAAACAAAAGTTGTACATGTATTTCAGCCTGAATTCCACATTTTATAATTTTCCTTTTAGTAAATAATCAGTATCTTTTCATATAAAATACCTGTAATCCCTTTATTTAATACTTATCATTCTAGTATTTGATTATATCATAATTCCTCCCTTACTTCTTTTCTTCACATCCTTTCCTCCTTTCTATACTAGCAGTTAAATTAAGGGCTTCATGCACGTAAGGTAGGTCCTCTAAAAGGTGAGCCACTGCCTGCTCTTTTTGCTTTAGTCACTTTTTTTTTTTTGGTCATGTGGCTTGAACTCTGGGCCTGGAGACTGTCCTTGCACTCTTCAGCTCAAGGCAAGTGCTCTACTGTTTGAGCCACAGTGCCACTTCTGATTTTCTGGTGGTTTAATGGAAATAATAGTCTCACAGATTTTCCTGCCTAGACTGGCTTTGAACTGTGATCTTCAGATCTCACGTCCTGAGCAGCTAAGATTACAGGCATGAGCCCCTGGCACCCAGCTCTGCTTTATACTTATTTTTTTTGGGGGGGGCTGAACTCTGGGGCTGGCCACTGTCCCTCAGCTCTTCAGCTCAAGGCTAGCACTCTACCACTTGAGCCACAGTTCCACTTCCGGCTTTTTTTATTCTGCTTATGTGGTGCTGAGGAATGGAACACAGGGCCTCATGCATGCAAGGCAAGCACTCTACCACTGAGCCACCTTCCCAGCCCTGCTTTATCCATTTTTATGGCAGGGTTTTCTGTTTATGACCAGCCCAGCATGGTCCACAATCCTTCTTTCTACCTTTTCTGAGTAGATGAAATATAAAGCACAATGCATTGTGTTCAGATGTTGATTGAGATCCAATATTGTGAATGTTTCCCTGGGCTAGCCTCAAATCATAATCCTCTCTGTATCAGTCAAGACCTAATAGCCAGCATTACAACTATGAGCTACCATGTGTGGATCAAATTTCTGACAACTAGAACATATGAACAAAGTTTTAATAATTTTAAATGTTGAATTTGAGGAAAATGAGTGCTTTTATTTGCCTAGTTTCAAATTTCACCAAAAAACAAAAATATTAACTTTTGATTTCCTAGATTAAATAAGCAGATAAACTTTAAAAAGCAATTAACTATTTAAAGAAAATAGCTAGGACTGGAAATGTGGCTCAGTGGTAGAGCGCTTGCCTTGCATGCCTGAGGCCCTGGGTTCAATTCCTCAGCACCACATAAGCAAAAAGAAAAAAGCCAGAAGTGGCACTGTGGCTCAAGTGGCAGAGGGCTAGCCTTGAGCTGAAGGACTGAGGGACAGCGCCCAGGCCCAGAGTTCAGGCCTTACTATTGGACACCCCCCCCCCAAAAAAAAAGCTAAATAGTAATCATCCTTACCACTGTAACTTTGGACTTAACACCTTGTCAAACATTGTTTACATCATAGTCGGTTTTTATGGGCAGTATATTCCATAAACGGATCATGCCACCCCCAATGTCGATGGTCAAACAGCCTATATGCACAGGAGTGAAAGCCAGGCTGTAGGCCATCACACGATCCATGCTCTTATATCTGACTTGCTTTGGAAACAGGATTATTCTTCTATTCTACTTTCTACAAAGTTGCATGATTAGCAAGCATGATTTAGAATGAGAATGGCCTCATACTCCATGTTCCACGTAGGAGTCTTGCTTTCTGTATATCACTCCCATAAATCTACATACTGGACTTGGCTTTATTGTTTCAAGGTTGTCTTATTTGTAGTCTTCTATATTGTATTGAACCCTTATACTTAAACTCAGAACTTCTTTCTTCTATTATTGCTATTGTTGCCCTTACTGTTAGCACATGTAAACTTGGGAAATAATGAACAGCACGTACACTCACAAAACGAATGTTCTGAGAACCTTCTTCCCATTTAAAATTTGCCTTAATTTACAGAGAACTTACAAAGTTTGAACTCAATGTACTCATGTATAATGTATTTATAAGCAATATAAATTTCATATTTTCTCTTTAATAAGTTGTCTCTGAAACACGTGTTACCTCAGTTCCAAAGGTGTCCTAGTGTTATTTCAGTGAAGCCAGAAAACATTCATTATACCTCAAGCAGCACCATCGATTGTTACTGGAAGTAACTGTTACTGGATGAGGAAACTGACCCCAGGAGAGCAATGGAACATAGAGGAATAACAAAGTTCAAATTACCTTGTGCTTTCCTTTTTACTGTACAAGAAAAGTATCCCAAGCCTTGAAGGAAACTCTATCCCTGGCTTTTCCGAGTATGTTCTTTACTCATATAAAATTTTTCTGTAAACTTCTAGTTTTGAGAGTATTACAAAAGGAAATAATGTACCATTTGAAGGCCAGCATAGAACAAAATGAAATAACGTTGTTTTAAAAGTGTTCTCCTGCAAAGGAACAAAGACATGAAGGTTTTAAAGTGTCTTATGGATGGATATTTGACCTCTGAGATGATTCTCTTGATGCAGGAGTCAGTTATCAATTCCTTTGGTCTGGTCCTGAGTTCTTCAGAGCATTAAGGATTCCAAAAAAGCAGGATCCAGTCAATATGATCAGCAAAAGAAGCCTCTTCTCTGATCAGTACAACTTTAAGGAGGGTCCCAAAGAAATATCTGGGCTTTTTGTTTGCTTGTTTGTTTAGTTTGTGCTGGTTCTGGGTCTTGAACCCAGAGGCTGGATCCTGTCCCTGAACAGTTGTCTTTCCTGCCCACCTGCCCCCAAAGCTAGTACTCTACTGCTTGAGCCAAAACTCCACTTCTGGTTTTTTGGTGTTCAATTTGTGATAAGAGTTTGACACACTCTCCTGCCTGGTTTGGTTTGAATTAAGATAGTAAGAAAGCTAAGTGACATCAACTGTGTGGACTTCTCTTTTGAAACAAAAAATATTAGATGATGATTATTGTAAAGCTAGTATTTGACAATTTATAAAGGAAGAGAATATGTCTAGCAAAGAAGCCATAACTTAAATAACTCAGCAAAAGTAGGTGCACTGAATCATTTTGAAATTATTTTTTCTGCTTGGGAAGATTATTGATCTTGTCCTTCCTTTTGGGGAAACTTAAGGTAATATTTGCACTTTTTGTTGGTTGTGGGACTTGAACTCTGATCCTGGGCGCACTCCCTCAGCTCTTCAGCTCAAGTCAAGAGCTCTACCGCTTAAGCTATAGCACCACTTCTGGGTTTCTGGCAGTTAACTGAAGATAAGGGTCTCATGGACATTCCTGACCAGGCTGGCTTTCAACCACAATCCTCTGGTCTCTTGAATAGCTAGGATTCCAGGCGTGATCCACCAGCACCTAACACATATTTGCGTTTATGTGCACTGAATGACACTATATAATGGAACACAATATATATATGGACACAATATATATTGGACAATATATAATGGACACAAATAATGGAAATTTGAATCGAATGATGGCATTGCAGCTTTTCAGGAAATTTGAGGTAACAATAAATATGTCCTCCTTTCCATGTTGTTTCATTAATCATTAATGACTCATGAGCTATGGGACCCTTACATTAGCAACCTCTGGCATCTGTGTAGGTGTATTTAGTATCAGGAAATGTTTATAGAGAAATATAGAAAGACAATTTTTAGAAAGCAAAGAAGATAAGGTATGAAAGAACAGCACAGAAGGAGATACATCTTTTACACAGAAATTAAGAAGTAGCCTAAGAGATTTAGAATGCGAATGGTAATGAGAAATAAGACTAGTTGATAACTATTTGTTCAATAACGAAAAATGGTTCTCTAAAACAAATTCTGGTATATCTTAGTTACTGTCGTTTATTCATTAACTCTGGAATTATACCTTCTCTTCTGTCACAACTGTTAATTTGCCTCTGCTGTTTTGGTGCCATAAATGACCAAAAATATTTCCAAATCTCATTTAGACTACCCTTCTCATTGTGATTAGCAGTGACCATTCACAAACCTGGAATCTTTGAATTTCCAGAATTAATCTTCACCTGACATCTAAGCACGTTCAAGCCATTAATTGCTGTGACCTAATGAACAAAACTTTTTTTTTCAACACAATATACTAATATAAGTAACTTACATGAATTAGGGAATACTATTGTCAGGTGTCAGTATGGCAGGAGCAATTATATATTCCAAGTATGGGTTCCTTATTTTGTATTTACTAACTAATTTTTTTTCCTAGTCAAGGGGCTTAAACTCAGCGCTAGGGAATAATTCCTGAATTTATTTATTTATTTTTTTGCTCAATTCAATCACTCTCCCACTTGAGGCACAGCACCACTTCCAGTGTTTTTCTGTTTAAGTGGTACTGAGGAATTGAACTCAGGGTTTCATACATGCTAGGCAATCACCGTATCACAAAGCCACATTCCCAGAGCCCTAAATGACTTTCTTAAGTTGATATTATATTTTTATTCCATAACTATGTACCATAATATTGGCCTGGTGCTAGAAAATGATGTAGAATAGAATACAATAAAATAAATCCAGTAAGGCTAGATGGACAATGAATAACCCTCACAGTGTAGCAAGGGCACAGAGGGCTTACCTCATGGAGATGTATCAACACGATGAATGAGACCACTCCTGACCCCCAGCCCACCTCCAGAACCAGAATGAGTAGGCCATCTTTTGTTCCAGCCACCTGGGGACGTTGGGCCACCTCCTACAGCACCCATTCTACCAGTTCCAGTCCCAGAGAGAGAGAGAGAGAGAGAGAGGGAGAGAGAGAGAGAGAACCAGAATTACAGTTAAATCCGGTGCCAGTGGCTTAGAACTCTAATCCTAACTAAACAGGAGACTGAGATATGAGGATCATGGTTCATAGACAGCCCAGGCAGGAACATCTGTGAGAATCTTATCTCCAAAGAACCACCAGAAAAGTGGAAGGGGCACTGTGGGCTCAAGTGATAGAGTGCTAGCCTTGAGCTGAGGAGCTCGAGAACAGTGCCCAATCCTAGAGTTCAAGACCCACGACTGAAAAGAAATGGACTTCCCAACACAAGAAGTGGACTGAATAACACCCATTGCCCTAGGGAGCATGGTAGAGAAGTCAGGCCGAGCTTCCTGTGAACTTGAGGTCATAAGTAGGTCACCTGGCTTCTCTGTGCCTCAGTTTCCCCAGCTGCAAAACTGAACAAAGTGAAGGATCTCCTTCCACATTGGGTAGGGTAATAATGAAAGAGAGCCATGTTTCAGTTCATAATTCCACACCTGTGGCACGATTAATAACAGGCCCCACCTGAGCCCTTACTGGTATCTTCCGGTCATATGCTCACAGAATTGCCAAAAACTTATCTGAAGGCTGCTCCCTCTCTGCCTAGCCATTCTTCAGAGATCTCTCTATATAAATACCTTGTTTCCTCACAACTGTCCTATGAGGAGACTGAGGTCCAATGGTTGAGGCCCTACCAAGAGCTTCACGTGTGGTCAAGAATCCTCTGCTGTGGACTGAGTTTGGGATAATCCATCTAAACCAACGACTGAGCTTGGTGCCACATGTCTACCATCCCAACTAGAGAGGACCAGGCCTGGTGGAGCATATCTTTCACAGCAGGACCGCTATCCAGCCCAGCCTGAGCATATATTTAGTTTCTATCTCAGAAATGCTCAAGACAGAAATGTGGCTCATCAGAGCCGGGGAGAGGAAGCAAGCATGGGGGTCATGGTACCCCCAGGGGGGATGTTTGACCCGGGTTGCATTGGTGTTGGGGTGGCCACTCACCTGTGCTGCTGAGAGAATCTATTGGCAGCTGCTCCAAATGGGGCAACAGCTATGGCAGCAGCATTGTGGACACATGAGCCCAGAGCAGATGACTAGGGGCAGAGACCAGGTCGGGGATTTAGGCCTGCTGGCAGCACGCCATTGCCTGAGGTTTGAAACCTGGCACCCCATGAAGGGAGGGAAGGGGCCAGGTGGGGGTGGGAGCATCAATTTCCTACTATACTCCAAAGTCACCTCGAGTCTCTTCCTCACCACTCAGTCACCTCTACCTTCCTCAACTACTGGTAGTGATGTAAACTAACAGAGGGAATCCCAGTGCTACCTGGCAGCATGGAATGTGGGCGTGGCCAGCATTCTTGTATCCCATTGGTCAGAAAGAAACATGAAAGAATCGGGGTGTGGCCAGAATCCTGTGAAGCAAGCAGAATGGTGAGTGTCAACAGGCCATCCTGGGGCAATTTGAGCTGCCAGGATGTTCCCAGGACTTGAGAATGAGCCCCAGGGGTTAACAAAATAAAAACAGATTGACATGCAGATGGCAGTATGCTAATAAATATATATATTTATAGAGTGCCAGAGATATCTATACATAATTCAGTTATTTAGACTATATTCCTACCAATTCCTGAGTATTCATTATGCATCCATGTAAGTAATGTTATTGTTTAAATCCTTAAAATATTAATGAAAGCACAGTGTCCTGAAATTATTGGGTTCCTCTAAGTAATAATATTCTTTTAATGTTTCATCAAAATTAAAAAAAATCAACCAGCCTTCTGAAATGATGCTGTTTAATTTTATGGGATCACCATGCACCATGAACTCACTCAGCTGTGACATTGAGAAAACTCCAGTGTTATTCCTTTGGATGGGAACCAGTTTCTTAGTATCTCCTGCCATTGGCTGGTGTCAAGAAAGGGGATTCGAAACGAGGGCCTATGATGCCACGTGGGCCTATAGCTTCCCTGATAGTCTGTCAGCCTTCAGCAATGCAAGGTGAAGTACCCTTTGCAACAGTGTCATTCAGAACCAGAAGGGTCACTGCAAAGGAAGAAAACATAAAAGGCCACATTTTTTCTGTGCATTGATTTCCCTGAAAGACCTGGGGTTCTTGGATCACAGGAGCACCTGTGTGTCCAATGGCTTCACCCCAACCTAGGGTGATCGAAGCTGAGGTGGACTTGCCACGACCTGAGATCAAGCCCCATGCTGAGAAAAAATTAGCTCCCTGGCTTGCAATTCACACAGTTTATTCTTACAGGCTTTGGATTTGAACTCAGGATCTGGGTAAATCTGCAGCAATGTGGATAAAGGAGAAGATCATCTTACATGAAGATAAAAAAGTCAGTCCTGTTCACTAGTCCTGAATTCAAGACCCAGCCCTGGAAAACATGCTATTTATATATATTGTAAAGATAGGATTTATACTTACCTATAGATGTTCAGTCCATATATGTTTGGTGTGGTTGTTCTTGGTATCTTTTGTTTTATTCATTTATTTATCATTGATTTTACTATGATGAAACCCATTGTGTTTATTATATTGATGACAACCTATCAGAGAACATCTAGATTTGAAAAAATGTTTTCCATGATGCCTGGCCCCCAGGATACTCAGAGAAAAGGAAAAAAAAAAGTTTCACACGCTCCTTACTCCATGATTCACTTGTTGGTAGTGCTGGGATTTGAATTCAGGGCAGAGAAAAACCAATTGGTCAATCAGTCAAGGTGATCATATGAACCTGTGAGCAACTAAGGAGTGTGGCCAATCCCAGAATCTGACATTGATCCCCAGGGTGGTCGTCTATAGTCAGAAATTCATAATTAAAACATAGGATCTATATTGACATACATGTGTGGTCAGCATCTTGTGTTCAGTGCAATTATTCTCCTTATTTTGTCTCTAATTCATGCAGGTATTGTGTACTTTAATAAGCATGGTGACAGGTATAACTGTACTGACATGGATGACAACCTGTTCTCATGTTTACAGAGTTGCCTATGCATTCTCCATCGTATTTGAGACCCAGGAGAGGATAAAAGGTACAACAACTGGCTTCTGACATCAGGATAAATCAGTTGTCAGTGCTGGGATTTTAGCTCAGGTCTGGGTAACTCTGTTGCACTGTGGGAGAAGGGGAAGCTCACCATCTTTAAAGAGTAGAATGTCAGGCCTGGTGCAGGACCTGATTTGAAGCCCCAGCACTGGACAAAATAGCAAGCCCACCTTTTTTAAACATAGGATTTCTCTTTACCTGCAGGTGAGGTATGCATCTTGCATTCAGTGTAGTTATTCTTTCTATTTTGTGTCTTTTTCAAGGATGTATTGTGTATATTATTGCGTATGAGGTGACAGACATAACTGCTGACATGAATGACAACCTATTCACATGGCTAAGAGTTGCCTATGTAGCATTCTCCATCCTCAATGAGACCCAGGACATTCACAGGACAGGAAAACCTGTGCCACCATAGGCTTCTCACATCAGAATGAATCTTTGGTAGTGCAGGAATTTGAACTCAAAGCCTAGCAGGCCCTATTGGGAAATGGGTAATGGTGAGCACACCAGGCTAAGATCCACTAAGGAACTAGGCTATTCCAGGCACCTGAGATGGAACCCTCATGGGGGCCAATATAGTCATAAATTCATAATTAAATAGAGGATCTATATTTCCAAACATGGGTGGGTGGCATCTTGCGTTTGGTGTAGTCATTCTCTTTGTTTTGTGTCTTATTCATTGAGGTATTGTGTATTTCCCTGAGTATAGGATAACAAATATAACTGTGGTGAACTGGATGACAACCTATTCCCTTGAGTATAGAGTAGCGTATACATTCTCTTCCTAGCTGAGCCCCAGAACTTTCCCAGTACAGGAAAACAGTGCAACGACTGGCTTCTCACATCAGGGTGAATTTTTGGCAGTGATGGGATTCGAACTTTGGGCCTAGGAGGCCCAACTGCCCAATGGGTCCACGTGATCACACCAGACTGTGAGCCACTAAGGAGCTGGGCCATTCCCAGGAACTGAGATCGAGCCCCAGGGAGGCCTAAATAGTCCTCAATGATCATTGAAACATGGGATGTATGTTCACATCCGTGTGTGGACTGCATCGTGCATTAAGTGTATTCTCTTTATTTTGTATGCTATTCATGGGTGTATTGTATATTTTCTTGAGTATATGATGACAGGTATAACTGGGCTGACATGGATAACAACTTATTCCCATGGCCACAGGGTGGCCCATGCATTCTCTGACCTAGTTGAGATCCAGGACTTGCACAGGAAAGAAAACAGGTGCAACGATTGACTTCTGACATCAAGATGAATCTTTTGGCAGGGCGGGGAATCTGAACTCGGGATCTAGCAGGACCAAGTGGGGAATGGGGTCATATGAGCCCACCAGCCTTTGAGCCACGAAGGAGCTAGACTGTTCCAAGGAGCTGAAATTGAGCCCCGTCCCCGAGGGGACAGCAGGGTGCACAACAGTCATCCATTCATAAGGTGAAGGTAGTATGCAAATAAGTACACATTTGTATAGAGTAGGAGAGATGGTAACCTGTGGTGGAATCCAATCTGTGTGACTACCGATTCTTGGATCTTTCCTGATGCCTCCATTTCATACTGTGATGATTATTGTCATGCTTCATCAACTGTTATTTACAAATAATCGATACCTCATGAGTCTTGCCTATCATTTCCTACTTGCATCATGCACAAACTTCTCATTCAAGGTTGAGATCGATTACATTCCATGACTCATCCCAGGTCCAGAAATGAGTATCTCAGGATCTCCCGCCATTTCCTCTGCATAGGGGGGCTGAACTCAAGCCTCAGGCCTGGAAAAGTTATCCCTTATATACTTTTTTTTTTTTTTTGGTACACTCGTGCGACTGAACTCTGGGCCTGGGCGCTGTCCCTCAGCTCTTCACCTCAAGGCTAGCGCTCTACCACTTGAGCCACGGCACCACTGACGGCTTTTTTTTCTGCTTATGTGGTGCTGAGGAATCGAGCCCAGGGCCTCATGCATGCAAGGCAAGCGCCTTACCGTTGAGCCACCTTCCCAGCCCTCCTTATGTATATTTTAAAGATAGGATTTATACATCCGTACAGATGTTCAGTCCATATTGTGTTTGGTGTGGTTATTTATTTAATTTCTTGTTTCATTCATTTATTTAGAATTTATTTTATTGACTCTGATGACACCTATACCATTTATTACTTTGTTTACATCCTGTCACAAAACATCCAGATGTTAGATATGTTCTCCATCATGCCTGGCAGTGCCAGGATCTGAACTTAGTGCCTAGCAGACCCAATTCATCATTGGGTGAGTTTGATCATGGCAGCCTCCAGTCAATGAAGATGTCAGGTGGTTCACAGGCTCTGGCCAAAACAGCGATACATGGATAGGCAGACAGAGGTATACAAATAAAAATATATATTGGTAAAGAGTTCCATACCCGTCTATCTATGATGGAATGACACCTACTATGTTCCTTCCAACTCTGAGGTATTTATTATACCACAATTGAAGGAATATTATTCTTTTCATACTTAATAAACTATTAATTAAGCTCAATCAGCATTCTAGGATTATTGCATCCAATTTTAGCGTAGACCAACGTATAAATTACTCTTTCAATCAATATTCCTATGCATAGGAATGAGTCTCTTGTGGTCTCCTGCAATTGATGTCAGGACTGCGATTTGAACCCAGGGCCTAGGTTGACAGGTTGGACTATGGCTTCAATAATAGCCCACCAGCCACCAGCAATGGCAGGTCAGGTCCACATTGCAGCTTTGTCATTCAAACCCAGGATGGTCACTGTCCTAAGAAAAAAATCGTAATCCCCCAACTCTCTGCAGCTCACCACTTTTCGTGCTTTCCAAATTGTTTTTCTTCCTGAAAGCCCTCTGGGCCCAGGATCACAGGATCGGCTATGAGACCAGAGACTGCACCCCAACAAAGGGAGATCCAAGCTGAAGTAGAATTTCCATGACCTGTGTTCAAGCCCCATGCTTGGCCAAATAACTATATATATATATATATAAATTATTTAAATAAATTTAAAAAATAAAGCTCCCTGGTTTGGAATTTCTGCCAGTTTTCTTTTCTAGCCTGGGATTTGAACTCAGAGTCTTGGTAAATCTGTAGCAATGTGAGCAAAGAGTTGCTATTACTTGAGTTCAAACTCCATGCCAACCAAAAATGAAAAAGTAAGTCATTGACCTCGGCAGGAGGAGGTGGTTGTGGAGATGGGAGGAAAGGGATGGTAGGGGAAAAACACAGGAGGAGTAAACAATGTTCAATAGGAAATGTACTCATTACCTTGCTCCTGGAACTGTAACCCCTCTGTAGAACATTTTTACAATAAAAAGTATACAAAAAAAGAGAAACAATGTAGTTCTCAGAGAAGCACTTTGAAGGTAAGGGAAGGATGTTTGAATAGCTGTTCAAAACTCTATATTGCTTTTTTTAATATTCAGTATGGAACTGAATAAACATAACTGCTTCTATCAAAAAAATTAGGGAAACAAAGGAGGAGGCTACAATGCTTGATAAGAAATGTACTCATTATCTTGCCCATGTAATTGTTACTCCTCTGTACGATATTTTCACAATAATAAAAAAAAAAAAGTACTCCTTTCCTGACATACGCAACCGTAACCCTTCTGTACATCATCTTTACAATAAGAATAGAAAAAAAGAGCTATTTATTGATGCTATTTGTTTCTTTGTGATTGAGCTCTGATAGACGTGACCATACTATAGCTGGCCTTGTGTTCTAATTGTGACAAGTCCTCTTCTTTTGGAATCAGTAATGCTGAAAACAAAGGCCGTCTTTCTTGCCTCCATGACACTGAATCTTCACCTTATTTATTAAAGGAGGATTATGTAACATTTAAAAAAAAATAAGTCACTCTCTTAGAACTGGGGGGAGTATTTCTGCCATTGCTAGGTTTTGAGCTCACCGTTGAGGTAACCCTTTGCACCATGGGTGAATGCGAAGCTCATTGTCCTTGAGGAAAATAAATCCAGGATAGTGTTCCCAGGGCCTGAATGATGGCCCTGCAATGGAAGAAATATTTCTATACATGTGTAATACATGATATATACATTTATATGGATGTTAATTTCATATTATGAATTTTATAATTGATTTTGTATATTATTTTTCTTTGATTCATTTATTTATTGTATTTAGTATTATTATACACATAATATATTTTGCACATCTATTATAAAATTATACACAATAATTTAGGGCATTGACTCATTTTAATTAACATTTTATTAAGTGTTGAAACATGATACATAATTAAATGGAAGCATTTGTCTCAGTCTTCACATGTTTAGAGTCTCTCCTAAGTATGAGCTTTCAGTTCAAGCCCAAGTCTGGCAAAAAAAAAAATTGAGCCTGGTGAGATATATTATTCTTGAACTCAGAGGAGGGCCAAAGTTATAGGTAAGAGGTAGGATAGAGGGCAGGTGCTGGAGGCTCACCCCTGTAAACTACTCAGGAGGATAAGATCTGAAGATCCCAATTGCAAGCAGGAAAGTCAATATGAGACACTTTTCTCCAAGTAAACACCCCAAAAGACAGAAGTTGAGCTGTGGATCAAGTAGTAGAGTGCTTTCCTGGAGCACAAAACCTCAGGGATAGGATAACATCCAGGCCCTGAACTCAAACCCCAGGACTGGCACACACACACACACACACACACACACACACACACACACACACACACACACACACACACACACCAATATAGAGCATTTGCCAGTCAGCCTACACAAATTCCATTTCTAGCAACTCAATATTAAAAAATAAATAAAGCTGGAGAAGGGAAGGAAAGACTTGCTCCAGGAAGTGATAAACCCAGTGCCAAAATTCCACAGTAGTTCGCATATGTGGGTACAAGACAGAGAGCCTCTGGAAGAAAGTATAGCATGGGCAAAGGTCCTGAGGTGTGCTGTAGTGCAGGTGGTGTGAATGGTGTGAAGGTTTTATGGCTTCAGAAAAGTCTGGCAGGATATTCAAGGCTGGGTCAGCGTTGACTTGAGTCACAGGGCAGAGGGTGGGGTCCCAGAATAGCGCCCAGGGGGAAGATTAGCTTTTCTTTTCGCCAGGGACCCAAAGCCATTTCCTGTGGCTTGAAACCTGTTTTCACAACTCCTGACCCTCAGGCCTCCTTTGCATGGAGGAGTCAGGGCAAACGCAGAGAAAAACTCTTGCTTTAGAAAAGCTTCTAGCCCAATGCCACCAGTGGCTCAACCCCTGTAAATCCTAGCTACTCAGGAGACTCAGATATAGATCGAGGGTCAAGCCAACTCAGGAGAGGAAAGTTAATGAGACTTTTCTTGCCAATTAACTACCAAAATCCAGAAATGGAGCTGTGGCTCAAGTGGTAAAGTGGTAACCTTGAAGGAAAAAGTTTAGAGACCAGAGCCCAGACCCTGAGTTCAAGCCCCAATACTAGCACAGGAAAATTAAAGAAAAGATTTCAGGAGCTCCTAGTCCACTCTGGTGTAAGGCCAGATCATCGAGGCACAGGTGGCTCAGCCTGTCTCCTAGCTCCTCAGGAGGCTGAGATGTGAGGATTACTATTCAAAACCAGCCAAGGCAGGAAAGTCTGGGAGACTCAGATCTCCAAGGAACCTACAGAAAACCGGAAGTTGCTCTGTGGTTCAAGTGGTAAGGTGAAGAGCTGGGGGACAGAGCCCAGGCCCAGAGTTCAAGCCCCATGACCAACACCTGGCCTGCTTAGACCTTACTCTGTAGCTCTAGGCAGAGTTCTTTGCAGTGGGCCCCTGAGGGTCCCCTAATGTCTAGGTGTCCTACAAGTCTTGATAGAAGCCTGTTTGGAGGCCATTGCCTACAGAGCAGGCCACAGTATCAGAAAAGTATCAAGCTGTGGGGCATGAAGTTCATCAGAATGGCATCTGTCATGGGTGCAATGTGGATCAGAACAGTAAGTCACTGTCTCAGACCACAGTTCTGGGCCAGGAGGGGCAGGAGCTGTAAGATGTCATACCAGATAATGCCCAGTCACATGAGTATCACAAGAGTGCAAATTTTTCAGTCAGACCTTGGGCAGGTGTTGAGTTGGGCTCATGAAAATTTTGTAGGCTCAGGAATCCACAGCCAACTGGCTGCTGCTTGTAGCAGTCACTATCCCAGGAGTTCGAGGGCTCCGTGCCCTGCTTTCCTCACCAGTGCTTGGGGAAGGGGGGCAGATGAAGGTCTGCAATCATGGGCCGACAACCAAGGAGGAACCCTAGTGTCCTTCCCTTGATCCTGTAGCCCCATGTTGAGATCGAGGGGCAGGTTCCATGGAACTTAATGACATGGCCCATACCCCTCAGCCCAAGAAGGACTTAGGGAGAAACCACTTTAGTCAGCTATCAATGTCGAGTTGGCCAGAGCCACTTGCAACCACCCTTCTCCCACACCACTACCAGCATGCTGGGAGTGGGAAATGCAGCCAGGGGCCCAGCTGAGAAAAAACAGGACAGAGCATGAGTCACCCTGGCCCCCAGAGGCAGGAAAGAACATATGCCAGCCTACCCTGAGGACCCAGAATCCCCTGGATGAGGACAAAGATATGGACAGCCTGACTTGGGTCCCAAGGAAAAGCTGGAATATGCAGGTCCCTGGCAATTTGGGACTCATTGTAGACCATGATAGGGGACTAAAGACAAGGTTGCTATTGAGGAAGGGCACCATCCAAGGTCAGGAAGAGGCAGACAAGCAACCAGGAAGTGGGCAGAGAATGATGATGGAAAAAGACACACACACAGAAACACACACACACACACACACACACACACACACACACACACACACACACACACACACACACACGGGTAGCCCAAGGTCTCAGCAGTCCCTGAGCAACTGAACATCCCAAACTCCAAGAATATGACACTACCATCCTCAGACCAAATGTTGACAAAACTCAGAGCCTCTCACACATCTGGAATTGCTCATAAAACAGCATGGCATTTCCTACTGTACACAGCACTATGAAGAAAAATCAGCCACAGCATTTTGGTTGTCAGTCATGGGGTTTGAACTTTCGGCCTGCCTGCTATCCCTCAGCTCTTCAGCTGAAGGTGTGCGCTCTACCACTAGAGCCACAGCACCACTTCCAGTTTTCTGGTGCTTCCCTTGAGTTAACGTCTCACAGACTTTCCTACCCAAGCTGGCTTTGAACAGTGATTTTCAGATCTCAGCCTCCTGAGTAGCTAGGATGACAGTGGTGAGACACAGGCATTGCCCAGTTTCAGCCACCTTCTTACAACCAGGGGAAATCCAAATTGTCAGGCCATAAAGCACATGCAACCCTTCGCGTTCAGACTTTGACACCAGTATCCAAAGCCATTCTTCCTTGGTTGGAGAGAATATAATCGACAGTACCCTCCAACCCTACTCTCATTCGCCCACTCCCTGCCTAAGATAGGCAACAACCTCTGGAGTTCTTGGTAAGACAACGCCCAGCCTGATGTAACTTTACACTCGGGCAAATTTGGGGAGTTCTTAGAAATGGCTGTACACTGAGGCCAGAAACTGGTGTCCGAACCATAGAAACCCCACTCCTTCACCATTTCTGGCAATCAAGAGGTGTCTTTCTTTCTTGTTTTTTTGGATGAGGGGCTTGAACTCAGGGCTTGGATACTGTCTCTGATGATGAATTTGCTCAAGGCAGTGCTCTACCACTTGAGCCATGGCACCACTTCCGGTTGGAGATTGGAGATGAGAATCTCAAAGGAATTTCCTCCTTGTGCTGGGAAACAAGACCCTCTGGATCTCAGCCTCCCGAGTAGCCAGGATGACAGGCGTGAGCCATCACCGCATGGCCTATGGTGTCTCATTCTTTACAATTCCCAAATAGTCTTCCTCTAGACACTACCACCTAGACCCTCCTCTGCCTCCCTCAGGGACAGCAAAGGGAGGCTCAGAATCTGGGGAGGGCCATGGGCATTAAAGGGCCCCCTTCACATCACTACCCCTTTCTAAGCTCCCATCCGCTTCCTCTGGATGGCCTGGTTGTCGGGGGCATATCAGACCCACTAGGACTTCTTAGGCCTGCCCTGTATGCCCCGCCACATCCAACTGGTACCTGAAAATTTCTGAGGCAAGCTGCTCCATGTCCCAGTGGAAGACGTTGGAAGGTTGCTGATAACTGGGTCCAGGGGTGCCTAGGGCAGAAGGAGTGTCCAGATCCTCTTTGTCAAAGAAGGAGACACAAAGCGTGGATGGATCTACTAAGAGCTACAGGGCACAGCCATCCACCTGTCACCCAGGTCCCTTGGAGTGCAGTTTTACATTGACAATGCTGGGGGTTGAACTTGGTGTCCAGGCGCTATCCCTGAGCTTCTTTTGCTTGATGTGAGCACTCTTCCACCCAAGCCACAGTAACACTTCTGGCCTTTTCTGTGTATGTGGGACCTAGGACTCGAACCCAGGGTCTCCTGTGTGCTAGGTGAGCCCACTACTGCTAAGACAAAATCCCAACATTGGATAGCTGTTCTTCTGTGACCCCTGGGGCCTGTCTCGGACAGTCTTGCCCAGCTTTACTGAATTTCTAACCAGCAGCCCTGGCCGGAAAAGAACATGCTCCGATATGTTGTCCTTTATCTATGGCATCTTTTCTCTTTATGCTTCCTGTCATATCCTCCTTGTTAAGCAAGAACTCCTTTCAACTGCTACCTTTAAGAAGCCCGCTCCAATCACCCTGGCAGAGGCGGATCTTCTCCAAACTGCAGGCTGTTGGCCTTGTCATGCTCTGCCTTCCAGCTGGTGTGGGTTGAGAGTGCACAAAGGCGAAGGCCTAGCTTTCACCACCCAATTTCTGAAGGCTCTGATACACTACCCAGGAACCAGTGCGGTATCACACTCTGTGAGAGGGCACTTGAGGCCCAGGCAGTCTGGAGGCAACAAATGGTGCCATTTCTTGTGTGGGCTTGAACTGAGGATCTGGGAGCTGTATTTCTGAGTTTTCATGTTCAATCAAGGCTGCTCCTCTACCATTTGAGCCACAGCTCCACGTCTGGATTTTTGGTGGTTCCATGCAGAGAAGAGTCTTATCAGCCTTCCAGCTTATGGCTGGCTTCGATCTTTGATCCTCAGATCTCTGCCTACCAAGGAGCCAGGATGTCAAGTGTGAGCCTGAGCCAGACAGGCTCCAGAACCTTTCCTTTGAGCTTCTGTTTATCTCGTGTCAACTAGCAAGCCCTTTTTAAAATAGTCATTTATAGGGGATCAAGTTCCTCTCCTAGGTCAGTTAATCCAAGGAGATAAAGTATCTTTGGAAAACGCCAGTCAGAGTTGGCGTAGGTGAGTGTGTGTGTGTGTGTGAGAGAGAGAGAGAGAAAGAGAGAGAGAGAGAGAGAAAGAGTATGAGTTTCAGGGATACCTACCTCCAACACTCTGGTGCTTCTTTCACCCAGTGGTGAGTACATCCAGGATCCCACCCCAAGAAAAGTGGGGAGGGGAGGGTACTTAAGGTTACATCAAGTGGGATGATCTGAATTCTATCCTGCAACTGAAGACAGGGTGATAATAGAGAGAAGGAGAGCTTGAGAGAAACATCAAGGGAAGCCCCTTACCTTTGGCTACAAGTACCAGAAAGAAGAATGCATCCATCCTTTTTGGTAGTAAGATAACAAGTGCCCACTATTCATTTATTTTATTTTTTGTGAGTCCCAGGTCTTGGATTCAGGGACTCGGTGTCATCCCTGGGCTTCTTTTACTCAAGGTTGAGGCTATATCACTTGAGCCACAGCACCAAAACTGGCATTTTTCAGGGGGGGAGGGAGTTTGTTTATGGCAGATATGAATCTCAGACTTGCTGCTGGGAAGGTAGCTCAGTGGCAGAGTGCTTGCCTTGCATGCCTGAGGTCCTGGGTTCGATTCCTCAGCACCACATAAGGAAAAAGAAAAAAAAGCCAGAAGTGGCGCTGTGGCTCAAGTGGCAGAGTGCTAGCCTTGAGCTGAAGAGCTGAGGGACAGTGCCTAGGCCCAGAGTTCAGGACCCATGACTGGACCAAAAAAAAAAAAAATCTCACAGACTCTCCCACTTGGGCTGGCTCTGAGTTACGACCATCAGAACTCAGCCTCCCAAATAGCCAGGATGACAGGTGAGAGCCACTGGCACCTGACCACCACCATCCATTGATAACTCTCTAGGGCCAGTGCTGGGCTACCTGCATTGCACCCTCTTTGTTGTGAGTGGGAAGCAGACCTGGATGTGTTTGATACTTCAACAGACTACCTACCTTTGAGCATTGTTCTGGCTCAGTCTGATGCTGGCTTCCTCCTTTTCCACAGCAATGACTTTGCGCTGTCACAGAACAAATGTCCCCCAAGAGGTGCTGGACCTGGGGTCTTTCCTCTGCACACTGACTCTATTCCCCAAAACGACACACTGCAGCAACGTGAATAGAGTGAATTCAGGTTCTTCTAATCAGGGTCTGGCCAGATAGGTGGCAGTGAGGATCAGAGGCTTGGGATAGTGCTGTGCAGTTGGACAATGAGAGGCCTGTTCATCCACTTTCCTTTACCTGTCTTGGCAGAGGGTAGTGGGGAAGGACTCACTGGACAGCCTGACAATGAGTACCCATCACGGTCTACGCCAGGTACAGAGGGGCTTACCAAAGGGAGCTAGTTCCACAGTCCAAGTGAGAATGACCCTGACACACAGCCTACCTCCAGAATGAGAGGGTCACATTGGGTCCCAGCCACACGGGGACACTGAGCCAACTCCTCCACGACAAATTCAACAAGTTACTGAGATAGAGACAGAGAGAGAGAGAGAGAGACTTACACTTAAGCAGGCCGCCGGTGGCACAGGCCTACAATAGTAACTACACATTGAGATATGAGGATCATGGTTCAGAGCTGGCCAAGGCAGGAATGTCTGTAAGACGATTATCTCCAAAGAACCACCAGAAAACCTGAAGTGGTGTTATGGCTCAACTGATTGAGCCCTAAACTTGATCTGAGCAGCTTGTAAACAGAGTTCAAGCCCCATGACTGACAATAAGTGGACTTCCCACCACAAGAAATGGACTGAATAGCACCCATTGTCCTAGGGAGCATGGCCGAGAAGTCAGGCCAAGCTTCCTGTCACCTGGGGATCATGAGTAGGTCACCCAGCTTTTCCGTGCCTCGTTTTCCCCAGCTGCAAAGCTGAACAGTGAAGGATCCCCTTCCTCATGGGGATAGGGTAAGGATGAGGAGAGGGATGTTTTGTTTCATAATCCCATACCTGTTGCATTATAAATAACAGGCCCCTTCTGAGTCCTTTCCAGGTATCTTCTTGTTATATGCTCACAGAATTGCCAAGAAACTTATCTGATGATCGTTGCCTCTATGCCTGGCTCTGCCCCAGAGTTCCCCTTGTATTGATCCCTTGTTTCCTCACAACTGTCCTGTGAGGAGACTGAGGACCAATGGTTCCAGGCCGAACCCCGAGCTTCAACTGTGGTCAAAAATCGGCTGCTGTGGACTAAGAGTTTGGGACAGTAATATAAACCGATGACTGAGCATGGCGCTACATATCTACCATCCCAACTACAGAATACCAGGCATGGTGACACCTGCCTGTCACAGGAGGACCATGATCCAGCCAAGCCTGAGCATATATGGAGTCTCTATCTCAGAGATGCCCAAGAGAGAAAGGCTAGGCTCCCATGGAAGAAGACCTGATTGGAAAGCCTAAGCTCTTCATTTCAAACACTCATATACCAAAAAGAATCTGAGGCCCGGTGCCAGAGGCTCATGCCTATAACCCTACCTACTCAGGAGGCTGAGATCTGAAGATCACTGGTCAAGATTTAAAGTAGGGTTGGCCTTGCCCATCAGACGTCATGATGAGATGACCCAGAGTCTGACCCATGCCAATAAGGTCCATACTAACAGGGCTCACAACCTTAATAAGTGCTGACCACACTCTCTGTCCCCTGGGGAGCCAACCCCTACGGGCCCCACCCCCAGGTCATCCCATGCTCCCTCTGCCACCAACCAGGCCCAAGTTAGTAGACAGTTCCGGGTATACAAAGATCCCCTGCTCTTATAATTTAAAGGTGCTGAGTCCCCTTCAAACGTCTCACCCTTCCAAGCCCCCAGACCTCAGCCACAAAGTCCATGCACCCCCCAAGACAGCGGTTAGAAGTTACCAAAGGGTCCAGCACTCCTTGTAACAACCAATTTCTTCACACACACACACACACACAGAGCCATCATGGGTGGCTCCTGTCTGTCATCCTAGTTATTCAGGAGGCTGAGGTCTGAGGATCACTGTTCAAACCCAGCCACTCAGGAAAGTTTGTGAGGCTGCTATCTACACTGAACCACCAAATAGCCACAGGTGGAGCTATGGCTCAAGTGTTAGAGCTCTAGCTTTGAGCAAGATATCTCAGGGACAGCACCTAGGCCTTGAATTCAAGGCCCAGTTCTTCTACCTCCAAACACACACAGACACAGACACACACACAAACACACACACACACACACACAAAGGATAGCCCAAGGATTCAGCAGTCCCTGAGAACAGAAACATGAACTCCCTCAATTAGGATCAGATTCCATGCCCTGGAAGGTGGCAGTACCGACATCAGACCCACGGTAGACAAACCATTGAGCTTCACACATATCTGGAATGTCTCATAGACCATCATGGCATTTCCTATCATACACACTGCTATGTGGAAAACTTAGTCACCTCTTTTTTTGTTGTTGGTCAAGGGGTTTGAACTCTGGGCCAATATGCTGTCCCTCAGCAATTCAGGTGAAGTTGATCACTCTCTCACTTGAGCCAAAGCAACACTTCCTGTTCTCTAGTGGTCTATCATCAAGTCTCACACACTATTCTGCCCAAGCTGACTTGTAACCAAGGTTCTCACATCTCAGCATTCTGAGTACCTAGGATGAGAGTTGTGAGCCACGGTGTGGCTTCCTGCTTCAGCCACCTTCATATACACAGAGGAAACCCATGTCATCAGGCCACAAACTTTTTGCAAACCTTCACTTCAGATTTTGATAGCCAGCATCCAAATCTATCCTTCAATGGAGAAAATAAAGACACAACAATCTCACACCTGCACCCCTTCACCCACTCCCTGCTTGTCACAGGACACGTCCTCTTGAAGCTGTGGCTTCAAACTGGAGCAAATTTGGGGAGTTCTTACAAATATCTGTACAGTGAGGCCAGCACTTGGTCTCCCAAACACAGCACCCTCCCCTCACCCCCACACCTCCACCATCATTTGCAGGCAAAGATGTCTTACTTTCTTTCTTTTTTATGTTGTGGGGCTTGAACTCTGGGCCTGGGTGCTGTCGCTGAGCTTTTCAGCTTAAGGCAAGCACTCAATTGCTTGAGCCACAGCACAGGTTCTGGTTTTCTGGCAATTCCTTTTAGTTAAGAGACACAGGGTCTTTCCTGACCAGGCTAGCTTTGACCCGTGATCCTCAGATCTCACCTCCTGAGTACCTAGGATAAATGCCATGAGCTACTGGCTCCCAGCCAAACAAACTTTTCAATTCCTGTCATCCTCTCCCCTCAGGAGACTGAAATCTGAGGACTGCAGTTGGATGCCCCATTACAGCAAAACCCGTGAGAAGTCTTTATCTCCAATTAATCACCCCAAAAAGCTGGAAGTGGAGCTGTGATTCAAATGGTAGTGTGGTATCTTGGAGCATAAAAGACAAGATCCACGCCCTAGTTTCAAGCTTTTTCTAGCATAGACCCACCCATAAATCGGAAGCAAGTGGGCACACGGGAGCTCAAAGCTAACACATAATATTCAGGACTCCCAGAACAGACCCCATCCAGCTCTGATTCTCTAGATTCTATGTCCTACATCATGGCAGACTTAGATGGGACTGAACATGCACCAAGTTGGGACATTCAAGTACAATCTCATACTGAAGATCCCCTGACCTTATCAAAGACTGAGGATCTCTCACTGTCCTGCCTGAACACTTGGCAGTGAGGTAAGGTCTAGTTATCCAACCACATGATATGGGAACCAAAGGGATTCCTGGTCAAGGGACTGAGACTGAGGGGATCTAGGTCCCTCTTGGGGAGGTGAAAAGGGCTGCTCTATCCCAGAAATTTTCCTATGTTGTGAATATTATCAAAGAAACAACCATTCTCAGACCACAGTGCCCCTGATTTTCCCACCAGCCTCTACCCAGCTCTGCCCCATCTTCATCCTGCCCTCTCTGAATCCCAGATCTGCCACGTATACTAAAGAGTGAGCCAGCCAAGAGACACACTTCCTGCCCTCATTCCCAGGCTGTCCTTTGGCAGTGACATGCTTACCTCAGTCTTTGGAGAAGGAATGAACACCAGGAGTGGTATTGTCAGACTGAGCCCTGGAAAGTCCTAGACCCCAAGGATGTACTGCACAGGATTCCTGCAGTGAACCTCAGCCAGGTTGTCAATTATGAATCCAAGGCACTAGGACTTATATTTGCAGTGTGTCTGGATCAAAGGCTGTTAGTCTATGTTGTCAGGCGAGGTCATGTCTCCAATATCTTGACACACATGACCTAGGATCATTCTCCCTCTTCAAATTCCTACTTATACTTTGACCCCCCCCCCCATGAAACTCTCTCACTCCAATACCTCCCTAGACCTTGGAAACTTTCTTCTTATCTGATCAGAAAATAAACTCGATGAGGCTGGGCATAATTGAAACCTGGTGACCCACTCTGAGCCTTAGGATCTACCCGAGGCTGGTTCCCTCTGTAGTTGGTGACCACACAGCTCCTGGATGGCATGAAGTTTCTGAGGGGTCAGTGGCTTGGTCCTACACACTGGCTTTAGGCTCTGAAACTGTCCTCACAGAGATTGTGAATAATTGGCTCCCTTTATCCAGGGACTCCAAACCAAGGCTTGCATGTTCTCCCTTTTTACTTCCTTCCTCTTTTTCTCCCTCTGTCCTTCTCTCCTCTCTCACTTTACTTTCTTTGTGTCAGTTCTGGGCCTTGTACTAGGCGCCTAGGTGCTGTCCCTAAGCCTTTTCACTCAAGGCTAGCAGTCTATGTCTTGAACCACACATGCACTTCAGGTGTTTTTTTTTTGTTGTTGTTTTTTTTTGGTCGTTCATTGAAGGCAAGAGTCTTACAGGCTTTCCTGCCCGGGCCAAAAGCCTCAATCCTCTCATCTCAGCCTCCTAAGTAACTAGGATGACAGGCTTGAAGCACTGGCATTCAGATCAATCCAAGGTTTCTTCATGGGCTGTGGAACCAGTCCTGGAACTTTTCGTTGTCTATGACCCCCAAGAGCCTGGTGCACACTGTATTGGTTTGTTGGTTAAATAAATGACCATTTGTCTATGACAATACTACAGAAAATTCCCATCTGATCCAGGTAAGAATCCTCTGTGGGGGAGTGGGGACAAAGCCTGATGTAGCTCTCCAACAGTTCTCCCTCCTCCCTCTTACCCACTCCTGGTGCCACAACACTTAACTGTTTTGGCTCTGAGGGTGTGAGCCACTATGTACTCGCTACATTCCAGGGCCTCTAGGATGCCTATCTTCTCAAAGATCTCTGTCCAGCAGCTGACCAGCTCTGTGGCACTCAATTCCCCATGGAGGTGTGAATGAGTTTGCTGTGAGCTGAATGCCTGGTTCAAGGAGACTCCTGTCCTCCCCCTGGGGCCAGCCGGGATCATCCACCACATCTGGCCCGTAAATTTCATGTTGGAGAGGAAGGATTCTTGAGGCAGCCTGGGTTCTCTGAATCTCCCAGAGTCCAGTACAGGTGCTGGGAATCATCTCTGGTCTTTGCTGGCATGCTGGGAATGGCAAGGTCACAATCTCTGCTCCCCACAATGTCCTCGAGTGGGGTCGTCACCCTAGAGAGATGCAACAGCTGCCAGTGAAAGGCAGTCAAGGCACAACGTTCAAAGCAGGAGACAATCTGGCTTGGGAACTCTGCCTGTGCCGCTTTGAACATCATTGTTTGATGGCTGAAATCATCCATCTACTTTGATCCATAATCCCAGGCATTAGTGGAAATTGCCAGCTTAAATGAAAAAAAAAAAAAACCTGGAAAATGTGGTATTTAATTTGTCCCAATCAAACTTAAAGGTTTCCAAAGTCAGTGGTCCCCTTTTCCTTCCACACAGCCTATAGCAGTTTACAGAAACTGGCATTCAGCGAGCCCTAGGTAACTGCCACCTCTTGATACCGAGCGGGCTCCAGCAGAGGGAATGGACTTGCCTACCACTGCCCAGCTGGAAACAGCCCAGGCGGGAACACAGATTGGATTCTGCAGGACTCCAGGGAGAACTGACACTGGCACTACCCCAGGAAGGTATCCTCACCACCAGTGAGAGCCTGCATCCCTGTGCCACGATGCCCACAGAGACCGTTAATGCTCTAGACATGGTTCCCCTCATCCACTGTCATGGTGAACCATCTGCCATGTCACACCATATGCCAGTTCCCAAAACCTCATTGCCTCATAGCCCCTGCCTTATCATTTCCCTCATCTCGTTCCCTAATTATGTTGGGCAAACACATTCGCAACCCTTGAATTACCTCCAACTAAACACACAAGAGCAGAGTGTCTGGCTGGAAGAAGGTGGCTGTGATCTCATTCGCCTCACCAAATTTCTGGCAGGGGATAGAAGGACAGGCTTCCACTCCAGTCCAGGGTTCACACAGTTCTTCTAGGGGAGGCCCACTCAGGCTCAGCAGCTACTGTGGGCTACAGGAAAGGGCGAAGAGAGAGGTGGAACGGGGAGGAAAGTAATGTCTACTGAAATCTTCCATAAAGGAGCCATGGAACTGTGAAGGAGAAAACAAAAATTGTGGCTGGGCTTGTACTTGGTATTGATGAAGAAAAACAACAACAAATGCACACACACACACAGAGAGAAATAAAATGCTTTTGCTGTTTTTAGACATGGTGACTTATATACATTTTCATTGTTCTCATCTCCCTGCTCTCCCAACACACACACACACACACACACACACACACACACACACACACACACACACACACACACACCTCCAGAATGGTGACAGATGACTGTTCCATGTACTACCTACAATTTGCCAACTCATCACTCACCTGAGGACAGTCAGACTGTACAAGGAGAAAGATTCTCTCTCTCTCTCTCTCTCTCTCTCTCTCTCTCTCTCTCTCTCTCTCACACACACACACACACACACACACACACACACACACACACCACACATACACACACAGAGTCATCACGCATGGCTTCTGTCTGTCATCCTAGTTATTCAGGAGGTTGAAATCTGAGTATCACTGTTCAAAGTCAGCCACTCAGGAAAGTTTGTGAGGCTCCTATCTACACTGAACCACCAAATAACCACAGGTGGAGCTGTGGCTCAAGTGTCAGAGCTCTAGCTTTGAGCAAGATATCTCAGGGACAGCATTTAGGCCTTGAGTTCAAGGCCCAGTTCTTCTACCTCCAAACACACACAGATAAAGACACAGGCACACACACGCACACACACACACACACACACACACACACACACACACACACACACATGGATAGCCCAAGGATTCAGCAGTCCCTGAGAGCAGAAACATGAACTCCCTCAATTAGGATCACATCCCACCCCTGAGAAGGTTGCAGTACCGACATCAAACCCACTGTAGACAAAACATTGAGCCTCTCACATATCTGGAATGCCTCCTAGACCAGTATGGCACTTCCTACCATACACACTGCTATGCGGAAAACTTAATCACCTCTTTTTTGTTGTTGTTGTTGATTAAGGGGCTTGAACTCTGGGCTTTGGTGCTTGCCCTGAGCTCTTCAGCTTAATCAAGCACTCAATTGCTTGAGCCACAGAATTGCTTCTGGTTTTCTGGCAATTCCTCGGAGATAAGAGTCTCAAGGTCTTTCCTAACCAGGCTGGCTTTGACCCATGATCCTCAGATCTCACCTCCTGAGTACCTAGGATAAAAGCCATGAGCTACTGGCTCCCAGCCAAACAAACTTTTCCATTCCAGTCATCCTCTCCCCTCAGGAGACTGAAATCTGAGGACTGCAGTTGGATGCCACTTAGCAGCAAAGCCCGTGAGAACTCTTTATCTTCAATTAAACACCCCAAAACGCTGGAAGTGGAGCTGTGATTCAAATGGTAGAGTGCTATCTTGGAGCATAAAAGATAAGATCCATGCCCTAGTTTCAAGCTTTTTCTAGCATAGACCCAACCAAGAAAGGGAAGCAGGTGGTCATATGGGAGCTCAAAGTTAACACATAATACTCAGGACTCCCAGAACAGACCCCATCCAGCTCTGATTCTCTAGATTCTATGTCCTACATCATGGCAAACTTAGATGGGACTGACCATGCACCAAGTTGGGACATTCAAGTACAATCTCATACTGAAGATCCCCTGACCTTATCAAAGACTGAGGATCTCTCACTGTCCTGCCTGAACACTTGGCAGTGAGGTAAGGTCTAGTTATCCAACCACATGATATGGGAACTAAATGGATTCCTGGTCAAGGGATGGAGACTGGGGAGAACTAGGTCTCTCTTGGGGAGGTGAAAAGGGCTGCTCTATCCCAGAAATGTTCCTATGTTGTGAGTATGATCAAAGAAACCGCCCTGCTCAGTGCCCATGCCTCTGGTTTTCCCACCAGCCTCTACCCAGCTCTGCCCCACCTTCAGCCTGCCCTCTCTGAATCCCAGATCTGCCATCTAGACTAAAGACTGAGCCAGTCACGAGATCCATTTCCTGCCCTCATTCCCAGGCTGTCCTGTGGCAGTGGCATGCTTACCTCAGTCTTTGGTGGAGGAATGAACACCGGGGGTGGTATCATCATTTTGAGACCTGGACAGTCCTAGTCCCCAAGGATGTATTGCAGAGGCATCCTGCAGTGAACGACAGCCAGGTTGTCAATGATGAGACCAAAGTGCCAGGACATTTAATAGAAGCGTGTCTGGATCAAATGCTGGTAGTCTATGTTGTCAGGTGAGGTCATGGCTCCAATTTCCTGACACACCTGAAATGGGTCCATCCTCCCTCTTGAAATTCCTGCTTATCCCTTGCCCCCCCCCCCTCGTTGAAACTCTCACCACCCTAGCCCTTGGAAACTTTCTTCTTATCTGACCAGAAAATAAACTCGATGAGGCTGGGCATAATTGAAACCTGGTGACCCACTCTGAGCCCTAGGTTCTACCCGAGGCTGGTTCCCTCTGCAGTCAGTGACCACACAGATCCTGGATGGCATGAAGGTGCTGAGGGGTCAGTGGCTTGGTCCTACATACTGGCTTTAGGTTCTGAAACTGTCCCCACAGAGATTGTGAATAGTTGGCTCCCTTGACCCAGCGACTCCAAACCAAGGCTTGCATGTTCTCCCTTCTTCCTTTCTTTCCTCTTTTTCTCCTTGTCCTTCCCTCCTGTCTCTCTCTACTTTCTTTGTGTTAGTCCTGGGCCTTGTACTGGGAGCATATGTGCTGTTCCTAAGCCTTTTTATTCAAGGCTAGCAGTGTATGGCTTGAGCCACACATCCACTTCTGACGTTTTGTTTTTGGTCGTTAATTGAAGACAAGAGTCTTACAGGCTTTCCTGCCCGGGCCAAAAGCCTCAATCCTCTCATCTCAGCCTCCTAAATAGGATGACAGGCTTGAAGCGCTGGCATCCAGATCAATCCAAGGTTTCTTCATGATCTGTGGAACCAGTCCTGGAACTTTTCATTGTCTGTGACCCCCCAGAGCCTGGTGCACACTGTAATGGTTTGTTGGATAAATAAATGAGCATCTGTCTATTACAATACTACAGAACAGTCCCATCTGATCCAGGTAAGAATCCTCTGTGGGGGAGTGGGGACAAAGCTTGATGTAGCTCTCCAACAGTTCTCCCTCCTCCCTCTTACCCCCTCCTGGTGCCACCACACTTAACTGTTTTGGCTCTGAAGATGTGAGCCACCATGTATGTACTCACTACATTCCAGGGCCTCTAGGATGCCTATCTTCTCAAAGATCTCTGTCCAGCAGCTGACCAGCTCTGTGGCACTCAATTTCCCATGTAGGTGTGAATGAGGTTGCTGTTAGCTGAATGCCTGACCCAAGGGGCCTCCTCTCCTCCCCCTGGGGCCAGTCAGGATTACCACATCCGGCCCCCAAGTTTCATGTTGCAGAGAAAATCTCTTCGAGGTATCCCTGGTTTCTGAATCTCCCAGAGTCCAGTGCAGGTGCTGGGAATCGTCTCTGCTCACAGCTGGCAGGCTAAGGATGGTGAGGTCACAATCTCTGCTCCCCACGACATTTTTGGCTGTGGTGGTCACCCTAGAGAGAGCTGGAGGAGAATCAACAACTGCCGAAGAAAGTCTGTCAAGGCATGACGTTCATTACAGGAGACCATCTGGCTTGGGAACTCTTCCTGTGCTGCTTTGAACGTCATTTTTTGGAGGCTGAAATCGTCTGTCTAATTTGACCCATCATCCCAGGCGTTAGTGGAAATTGCCAGCTTCAAGAAAAAAACCTGGAAAACATTGCATTTCAGTTGTCCCAATCAAACTTGAAGGGTTCTAAATTCAGTGGTCTGCTTTTTCTTCTAGACAGCCTACAGCAGGTTATAGAAAGTGGCATTCATCAAATACAAGATCATGTCATCTGCAAACAGGGAGAGTTTTATTTCTTCTTTCCCTATTTGGATCCCCTTTATGTCTGCATCTTGTCTTATTGCTGTAGCTAGGCATTCTAATACTAGGTTGAAGAGAAGTGGGGAGAGTGGACATCGCCATGGTTTCCCTTATTTGCAATATCTAGTATATATATGAGTCAACCAGAAAAGGTCAGATAAGGTGATGTTAGGAAAACGAACCCTAAGATATGTATTTAAATGTTTTTTTTTTCCGGAGAGTGGATATCGCCATGGTTTCCCTTATTTGCAATATCTAGTATATATATGAGTCAACCAGAAAAGGTCAGATAAGGTGATGTTAGGAAAATGAACCCTAAGATATGTATTTAAATGTTTATTTTCATTCATGCATTTGTTTCTAAAGCATTTATAGGATTATTTCTTTGTTGCTTTGTATGTCCCTCCCCCACAGTATAATCCCTGCTTTCACTATATTTGATGTCGGTATAATTTGTGGAGGGTAAGGGGAAAAACAAGTCGTTTAAATAAGGATATAGGTGGACCCGTTGCAACAATGAGAAGTACAAGTGGTCATGTTGAAAACGAACTTTACAACTTTGGTGGGGGGAGAGGATTAGATGGGGGGGCGGGGGGAGGCTGGGAAGGGATGGGAAGGGTAAACAAAGGAGGAGGCTACAATGCTTGATAAGAAATGTACTCGCTATCTTGCCAATGTAATTGTAACCCCTCTGTACAGTATTTTCACAATAATAAAAAAGAAAGTGGCATTCAGAGAGCCCAAGCTAACTGCCAGGGCAGTTAGCAAGCAGGCTCCAGCAGGGGGAGCACACTTGCTTACCACTGCCCAGCTGGAAATGGCCCAAGCCAGACACAGACTGGAGTCTGCAGGACTCCAAGGAGGACTGCCCACCAGTACATTGCCCCTGGAGGGAATCCATGCCACCAGAGGGGGCCTAGAATACCCTGCCCAGATGCCAATGGACACAGTCAATGCCCTGGGTAAGTTTCCCTCTCAGTCTCAGTCGTGGTGTACCATCTAACATTTCACAACATTCACCACTTCCCTTACCCTCCTAGCCTCACAGCCCCTGCCCTATTCTCCCCTCCCCCCAATCTGTTCCCTAACTACGTTTGGCAGACACATTTCCAACCCTTGAATTAGCTCCAACTATACACACTAGAGCAGACTGTCTGGCTGGAAGAGTACGGCTGTGGTCACAGTTGCCTCATGAGCCTTCTGGCTGAAGACAGAAGGACAGGTGTCCACTCTGGTCTGTAGTTCACACAGGCCTCCTAGGGAAGACCCACACAGGCCCAGCAGCTACTGTGGGCTACAGGAAAGGGAGAAGAAAGAAGTGGAAAAGAATGTGTACTGAAACCTTCCCCAAAGGAGCCATGAAACGGTGAAAGAGAAATCAAATTATCGCTAGACTCTTACTTGGCATTGATGAAAAAAGAACAACACACACACACACATACACACAAATAAAAGGCTTTTGCTCTTTGTAGACATGGTGCCTTAAATATATTTTCATTGTACTCATCTCCCTGTTCTCCCAACACACACACACACACACACACACACACACACACACACACACACACACAAATCCAGAACTGTGATAGAAGATTAGTCCATGCAGCACCTGTAATTTGCCAACGGATCACTCACCTGAGCACAGTCAGGCTGTATAAGGAGAAAGATGATCTGTCTGTCTGTCTGTCTGTCTGTCTGACTGTCTCTCTACCTCCCCATCTCTCTCTCTCATGCTCCTTCTCTCTCTGTCATGCACACACACACTCACACACAAAGACTCAGAGCAGTGACTCTCCTGAGTTTGTTGGTTCCTCCTTTTGGACAAGGTACAAGCTTGAGCACGGGGGTTGCCTGGTCAGAACAGGGGATCCAACCAAAGGGAGCACCACTCTAATAATGCAGAACAACCCTGCCTATCCCTTTCTCCAGGACCAGACACTTTCCCTTGGGGACAACCAGCCTTGACTCCCCATTCACAAAAACCCTAGGCCAGGACACTTGGTGAAGGTGTCCAGAGATAGGTGGCTTCTCAGAGCTTGGGGTGAAAACAAGCAGAGGGTCATGGTGCCCCAGATGGTTGTCTGACCTGTGTTTGGGACAGTGTTGGGGAAACGGATGGGGTCTTAAAGGATACATACATGGATGGACTCCCTACTTCCAGCCTAGATGCTTCTGGGTGACTTGGTGGATTGTTGGGGGGGACGAGGAGACCAGATGGAAAAGGAGCACCAGCAGATGCTGGGAGAGCTGGGAAATGTTATCACACTGTGAGTACTGTTGACAGCTGGGATGGGGGGTAGGGCAGACAGGCTGGGTGTATGTGAGTCGGAGTGGGTATATACCTCCCAGATATTCATCTTCTGTATGACTCCAAGTGTCCTCACATACCTAGTGGGCTCTTCTGGGACCCTCTTCAGGTGAAAGGGTGACCGAGCACAGAAGACAAGGGCTCACACAGCAAGGAGGGCCTATCTTCTGCATCCAACACCCACCACCCCCAGAAAAAAGAAAAAGACTCAAAAAGGCAGGTGTGGAGATGCTATTCCCCACCTCTGATTAAAGCCATCAGGTTCCCACCAGAGAGAGGAAGGATGTAGATGTGTGGCTGTGTGGCTCCCACTGCTCCAGGCCAGGTGCTCTGTGGCACCGCTCCTCACCCAGTCCTGCATCTCCCTGTTTCCTGGGACACTGGCCACTAGGGATGGGGGTGGGATGCCCAGGTCAACACACACCCCTACTCCTGACCCCTGGGGCACGTTTGTGAGAAGGCCATGGCAGACTGTGGAGTGGGGGAGGGTGGACTCGAGGAGGAGACAGGAAAGGGGAGGCAGGAGGTGCAGGTCTGGGTCAGTGGTTGGTTGGCCAGAGTGTTTCCAGGCTGTGGGCCCTCAGAGCCACCACACATGTGTACTAATGGGAGAAGCTGTAGGCGGTTGCTCCGGGTGCACATGGGCCCAGAGTCTTAGGACCAGGGGTGGCGACCAATTCAGGGACGCAAGCCGGCCATGGGTGTGCCATCTCCTCTGGGCGACTGTGAGAGGCAGCTGGTCGGAGTCGAAAGTGCCATGTTTAAAATGCAATGCTGCTGGGAGGGGGCAGGAGCATATGCGGGCGCATGGCAGGACTGCATGTGGCCTGTGCTCCTCTTCTTCAGCTTACACCAACGCCACCTCAGCCGCTCCTGTAGCCCCCTTGCGGAGATCTCAGTCTCAGGGCCACCATGGCCACCGTGCCTCCGCGTGGCTGCCCGTGGCGATATGCCTGCTGCGCCAGCTCCATGTGCTCTGTGCTCCCCACCAGAACCTGCAATATGATCAGCGAGGCCGCCAGCTAATGAAGCCACTTGCCCTTGTGTATACTCACTCTTCTCTCTGCTCTCTCTCTGCTCCCACTCCTCTCCTGGGCTGTGTTGCCCCCGCCAGGCATGCCCACTGAAAGATTAAAAATTAGAGATACATTTTACAATTGCTCACTGCTGATTTTGCTTTTGTAAACTTGCTCGCCCTAGCACTAAACCCCCTCCCTTCTGGAAATAAGGAATTGAGTAAAGAGTCTTGGAGCCCAGATGCCAGCCCCCGGACAAGGTCTGTGGTCATAAATAAAGAACAAACAAGTAAATTCCCCAAGTGGTCAAATGGGACCTAAGAATGGGACCCAAGATAAGGACCCAAGATAAGGACCCAAGATAAGGACCACCTGGCAAGTCCAGCAAACTAGGCCAAATGTTAATCAATCACAAGCCTGTAACTATGTAAACTCCCCCCCCCCCCCCCCCCGCCCCAGGGTGACCGCTCCCCCTAGACTTGCCCTGAGCCAACTGTTTTAAACTACCCTGCGTAGTAAAAATGATTGCTGGAGTACATAGTGACTTTTAAACTGGCCAATCCTGGGGACACCTGGTGTTATATGCTAATCTTGTGCATTTTGCCTTTAAGAATGCCTGTAACCGCTTCTCCGGGCTCTCTCCTGTGCCGAGGCAGAGAGACCGTTTGCGCAAACACTGAATAAACTCATGCTTGTTGCATCTACTGGTTTGGAGTCTTGGTTTCTGGGGTGCCCTCCCATTGAAGAAAATATCCCAGGAGTCTGGGGTCTTTCATTTGGTGCATTGGCCAGGAAGCCGGCGCCCCCAGACCACAATTTCCAGGACCGGTAGGAGGTAAGATAGAGCTTTTACGTTTCACATCTTCTGTGTTTGTTATCTCTGTTCTGTATTCTGCACTCTGGGATCCAAAGAAAAGTGCCTGTACAGGGTCTGTATTGAGGTCAGTGGGGGAGGCAGACGTGCCCTGAAACCCCTGGCCCGGCTCGGGCAGACATGCCCTTGAGGTTTGCTCGGGCAGACGTGCCCTTGAGGTTTGCTTGGGCCTACAGGCCCTTGAGGTTTGCTTGGGCCTACAGGCCCTTGAGGTTTGCTCGGGCCTACGTGCCCTTGAGGTTTGGGGGGGAAGAGGGAACGTGGAGTCTCTCTCCTTCCCGTGTAGAAGGAGGGGACGTGGAGTCTCTCTCCTTCCCGTAAAGAAGGAGGGAACGTGGAATCTCTCTCCTTCCCGTGAACTGGAGGAAGGGGGGAACGTGGAATCTCGCTCCTTCCCGGAGAGTTTAGCCTTGGTGGGCCACTCCCATCTGAAGTTGCTTTCTCTGTTTGCAGTCGTTCAACTGCCGCGCAGCACCTGTCTGGTTTCCTCTGTTTCTGTTTAGTGTTAATTGTCTCTGTTGTCTGTTTTGTTGTCCTTAAAGGGATGGGGCAGCAACTAACAATCCCCTTAAGTCTGACTTTAGGTCACTGGAAGGAAGTTACAGCCCAATCCCAGATTGTCAGGTTTTAGGAACTTGCTTGTTTGTCAATTATGAAATTGCCACTGACCACCTGCGAGTGGCCCCAGTTAGATCTTAGCCTCGGGCCTTGGCTTGGGGGGTCTGAGCATGGGGGAGAACCTGTCAGTCTGAGGGAATGGCCGCTGGGGACTACTTCCCCTTGCCCCAAGATGACTGGCAATTCTCCTCCACCTTGGAAGGCCCCTGGGTCAACGCTTGCAGGAATCTAAAAAAAAAAAAAAAAAAAGAAAAGAAAAGAAAAAAATCCTCCGGAGGTGAGTAGGGGTGTTGAGTCCCCTGCTAAGTGAATGGTGGTGAGATGTCGCCCCATTCACTGAGACCTGATTTTGTCTTTGTGGCCACTTGTCTGTCTTGTTTACTTTGGTGTGTTTGTTTTATGTTTTCTGGGGTAGGGAAGTTCTGGGTGAGTGTGGCATGCTCACTCAGCAGACTCTGGATTCAGCTTGCTGAGTGGGAGCAGCACAGAGTTCCGGTAGGGATAAACTGGGGCCCATTAGTCCCCAACTCAGCCTTCAGTTCTTGTCTAGTTCTGTTTTAGAATTGGTACCAGTTTAAATGTGGATCCTTGGTTTTTGTGTTTATCTGTGTTTTTGTTATTTATTTATTTTAACATGTCTGGGGGAATAAAAGTTCCAGCTGGGTTCAGTCACAGACCTGCTATGCCCACCCTCCCTGTGAGGCATGGAAGGTTACTGGGCTAGTTTGGTTCCCTTCAAGCCTCAGGCTGCATTTTCTCCTTGTGCAGGCTGCCAGCAGGGAGGGTGTAAAAGGCTGTGTGCCTGGTTTGGACTTTTTCAGCTAGTCCTGACAATGTAACAATTTGTAAAGTGCTCTTGTCTAATATTGGATTAAAAAAATTCTGGCCAGTTTAGTTTTAGGTGACCCCCTCCCCCAGCCCTCCTCCAACAGAAGGGATTCAAAAGACTAATTAGTGACTTGCCTTGCTAGATAAGCAAGCTCTGGGAAAATAAAGCCCAACAAAGGTACCTAGTTTAAAAAAAATACTATCTTAAATTTTTGTTTAAAAACTTTAGAAGGTGTACGTACGACTGATTTTGATTTTTGCGTGCTTTAAGATCTGTGTGAGTGTTTTGTGTGTGTCTGTGAACGTGTTCAAAGATAAGAATTGTCAGCATGCTGTAACAATTGGGTGAGTTTTAATTTAAAAATTCAAAAGGTTATGAGGTTTGGACATTACCAAAAATTTTAAAGAATCTTCACATTGTTTTAAATGGCTTTTTAAAGATTCTTTAACTTGCAAATTACAAAATCTGGTATTTTAAAATGCATAAGACTGTTTATACTGTAATCAAGTTATCTGGCTTAGCAAAAATGCATTGGCAGTTTGGGATTTAGTTCCCTTGGCTAAAATTTGGGGATAAATATTAGAAATTTAAATGTAAAGGTTAGTTTAACACTGTCAAAGACAGTACCTGTTTTGCTTAAAACTGTGTATTTCATTCAAGAACCAAGAGAAGAGATGGAGAAAAACTTAGAAGCCAAAAGAAGACCTATCTTTAGGGGTAAGGGGTGAACAAGTCGAAGTGCAGTTCAGCTGGTCATGCATAGTGGGACAGGCCCTACGAGGAATCCACGCATGGTGAAAGAGGGCAAGCTGGCACAAATACAGTTCATCTAACCCTAGAGTCGGATTGGGTGTGTGCCCATTCCATAGAAGGGGCTGAGGGCCCATCTTTGTTCTCTCTTTTCCCTGCAGACAGACACTGAAAACATGATGGTTAAAATGAGTGATGTGATGATCTGATTAGTATTGCTAAAACTTCCCCTTGGATGTGTTAACATTAAAATTAGAAAGGCCTTAAAAAGAGAGTTAAAAGGTTATTTGTATAATGTGACTTGTTTTTAATGTTTTACAATTAAGATGTTTTTAAAAGTCATAAAGATGCTAAGTCTAGCTTTTTGATTCAGTTATGATGATTGTTATTTGTGTGTCTGTTTTAAAACAAGCAGTTAAGAAGCAATGAGTGACACTTGGCCTCAAGATTTCAAGGGATCTTTTCAAAATGAAAATAAAAACTAAAGTATACAATATTAAAAAAAAGATTAATAGGAGACTAAAAAAATAGGGAATGGATTTTTGGATATAAAATTTAAAAGTAAAGTTGTTTTTAACATTGGCTTCAATGTGCACAGAGGAAAAATTTGGATTACCAAAATAATTGCTATTCCAGTTTGCTCTTATAGCTTGTTTCTTAAGTTTCCAGCAAGCCCAGAGTAAAGCACAGAGGATTCTTACAAGTTTGTCAGATGTAACTTTAATAAGTTTCAGGTAAGAGCATGCTTAAAAGCTACTTCTATGTTGACCACCTTGTTGCTTTTAATTGGAGTAAAATGGCCTTTTATAAGATTCATTGATCTGGAACTGGTTCAAAGCCAGCCCGGGCACAAAAAGGTCCCTGTGAGATTGTCACCTCTATTCAGCCAGCAGGGTACTAGCCCTGGGCTAAAGAGTCAGGGGACAGTACTCAAGCCCCAAGCTCGAGACTCACAGTGGCAGAGTACTAGCCCTGGACTGAAGAGTTAGGGGACAGCATTCAAGCCCCGAGTCTGGGACTCAAAGTGGCAGAGTGCTAGCCTTGAGCTATAGAGCTGAGGGACAGTGCTCAGGCCCCGAGTTCAAGTCCAGCAACAAGCTAAAGGGAAATGCCAATGAGGCATTTATCCCAATGTGAAGAAGACACTCCTGGGACAAAAGCAATGGAGGAGCATCCAGAGGCAGTAAGCCACTGCTTGGATGGCAGAAATGTCAGATCCTAGAGTCATTTGTGTATGGCCCTTCAAAACTGGTCAGAGCCGGGAGGTCATAAAAAGAGTTTGTAAGCATGCCTAATGTCCCTGACTATCTACCTTGTGAGGGACAGGAACTTGCCAGTCCTCTGTGATAGTAAAAAGCTAATGTTATAAAACGTGGGGGATAGTTTAAATCTCAACCCCTTTATGTGCCAAAAGCTCTAATTGGCAGCTCTAATTGAGCTGACACTAGTTACATGAATTTCACCTGCTCAGGAAAAATACAGAGAATGTGTTTCTATTGATATCTGTCTCAGGCATTGTTGGGATCATTAGAGATCACATTCCTAAGCCATCTAGGAAGATGCTTTTGCAAACCAGAGTGAAAAACAAGCTATACTGCTGTAGCCGGAGAAAAGGTCTGTGCAGTTGTCAAAAGTTAAATATTGTTCTTAATGACATCTAACCCTGATGGCCTCTTTGTAAAATAGGCTAAGGTTCCTGGCTAGGTAGGATTAACGTCCCTGAAGTCAGCTTGAAAAAGTTACAGAAGATGGACTTTAGCCCTTCTACCCCCAATTTAAGATCAAGGGTCCAGAGTCAGTTTTGGAGAAATGAGGCAAAATAGATAAAATAATTTTAAAAAAAGGCATAAAGAATAGTGTTAACTGTTGTAGGTGTTCAAGGTGTGGAGACTGCATCTGTCAGAGATGGCTACAAGACTAAGCCTTCTGAGCCTTCTGTGTCTATTTACAAAATATCTGGTTAGTAAAAAGTTGTGATTTTGGTAAATTGTCCTGGGCTATTGTTTAAAGATCTTAAAAGCCAGCAGGATCAAAGCCTGCCAAGCCTATGCAATGTATCCTTAACCAGTCTGTGTAGGAATTTACAGCCCAGCATGAGGTGTGACAGTCCCTTGGAGCCACTGAGAAACCCTGCTGCTGCTGCTGCTGCTGCTGCATTCAACTACGGCCTGAAAGCCACCTGGAGGAACTCCTGCCTGATTCCATCACCTGAGTCTGCTTCCTGGTTGACTGCTGCTAAATCTAAGATCTTGTGGGACATTCTTTTGGGTGATATCCAGAAACCCTCTCTTCCCACAGTGGATATTGGGGACAAGGATATCGCTGGCTTGCTTGCCTTAGGTACTTCAGTGCATAGTGACTAGAAATCCTCTCCATGGTCACAGCCTAGTTTGGCTCTGGTATGGTAATAACCTGAGTGTGTTATCAATGGAGGTAATACTCTTAGCCTTAAAATCTAGCAAGCTTCTGCATCACAGTGGTGCCTTAAGGCTGTTCTAAGATAAAGGTTCCACAAGCCAAAGGAAAATTGGGCAGTTTTAAACTCCAGCCACAAAGATGCTCAAGGAATTTTCAAAAAAGAGGGTAGTAAAGAAAGCCTTGGAAAAGGAATTGGGGAAATTTGAAAAGTAAGAATTGTCTTTAAGACAAACCTCAGAAAGTTTAAGTACGTAGCAGATGGTATGAGTATGTCTTAAAATTGGAGATTACAAGTAAAGCTAGTATAAAATTAAGTTAACTGTGATACACGGAGTCAGGACTGGTGGGAAAAAAAATGTAAGTGGCCCTGGTACTGTTAATTTTGTTACAATCGGACCTTGTATACTCAACAGACTGGTGTCTTTTGTAAAAGAAAAAGATCAGCGCAGTTCATTTATTAGTTCTGAGATCCAAATATCAAGCATTGAGAACAACTGACACCCCACAAGATAATATAGAGACACCCTAAATTTTAAGATTAAAGTTAGCCCAAAGAAAAAGGAGGGAATGAAAGATTAAAAATTAGAGATACATTTTACAATTGCTCACTGCTGATTTTGCTTTTGTAAACTTGCTCGCCCTAGCACAAACCCCCCTCTCTTCTGGAAATAAGGAATTGAGTAAAGAGTCTTGGAGCCCAGATGCCTGTAACTGCTCCTCCGGGCTCTCTCCTGTGCAGAGGCAGAGAGACCGTTTGCGCAAATGCTGAATAAACTCTTTTTGCTTATTGCATCTACTGGTTTGGAGTCTTGGTTTCTGGGGCACCCTCCCGTTGAAGAAAATATCCCAGGAGTCTGGGGTCTTTCACCCACCCTGTTGCCCTACCCTGAGCCATGCTCTTGGCCACTGCTGCCATGGGAGTGTGCCTTGGGCCCGGCTCCCTCCTCCTAGTGCCCCCTCCCCCTCTTCCCCTCAGGCCTGGCCCTCACCCCTGGCTGCAAGCCAAGCCCTGACTGGGACCAAAGGCTTCCAGGCCATGGAAATTATAGCCTCACCTCAGCTCATCACTCCCTCTCAACCCTAGTACCTGCCCAGGGTATCAAATCTCCCCTTAGCCCCACGGCTGGAGGAGACTCTCTTCCATGCTCCTCCAATCCACACACCAAAAAGGTGGTGCACGGTGACCCTTGTGTGTATGTTTGTGTATGTATGTTTGTTAGTGGTTATGTTTGTGTGTGTATGTTTGTTTGCATGTGTTTGCATGTGTGTGATTATTGGGGATAACTACCTCTCAATGACTCAGAACATAGTACCCTTTTAGATGAGTCAGCACACAGTACACTTCAAAAAACAGCACAAAGCACCCTGTGTAAAGGACTCAGCACACAGCTCCCTTTGAAGGACTTAGCATATAGTAAGTACCCTGTGTAGAGTACTCAGCAAACAGCATCCTTTGAAGGAGGGAGTCCATAGCCCACAAGGTAATGGACTAAGTGCATGGCATGCTTTGAAAAACTCAACGCTACCATTCTTTCCCAGGGACTCAGTGCATAGCACCCTGTGTTGAGATCACACACAGCCCCCTTTGAAGGGCTGAGTATGTAGCACACTGTGTAAAATAGTACACAGCACCCTTCAAAAAACTCAGCACATAGCACAATTTTGAAGGACTCAGCACATACTACCCTGTGGAAGGACTCAGCACATAGCACCATTTGAAGGACAGTACAGAGCACCCTGTGTAAAGGACTCGGCACAGAGCACTTGAAAAATTCACCTTATCCATCTCTTCTCAAGGGCTCAGCACACAGTAGTACCCTTTGGGATGAATTAGTACACTGCATCTTTTGAAGGACTCAGCATACAGTAGCTGTGTAATGGACACAGCGCACAGCATCCTTTGAAAAAACCACCAGGGCTCACTCTTCTCAGGGATTCAGCACATAGCACACTTTGGGATGACTCAGCAAACAGGACTTTTTGAGGACTCACACAAAACCCCCATGTCGGAAGGACCCAGCAAACAGACCTTGTGAAGGACTCAGCACATAGCTGTATGTCACAAGTTCAGCTTTCATTAGAATTAGGATGCTTTCTTCAGTATCACCATTCTTCAGAAACACTTGACAAATCCTACTAGTTCATATTTAGCTAAACTGGGGGAGGGTCAGCTGAGGGTCTTGAACTAAAAGCTTGGGGGTCCTGTCCCTCAGCTCTTTGGTTCAATGCTAGAGCTCTAGCACTTGTAGGCACAGCTACAATTTATTTTTGTTTATTCTTTGACAGTTCTTACGGTGATTAGGAAGGCCAACTTGGGGTATCCATGAGAAAAGGCTCTTAGCTCAGCCTGGAGCTGACCTCTCCCTTCCTTGTGCCTCTGGGAGCCGGGCCTCCTGGAGCTCTCTTGGCCTAGGGTGGAACATACCTGCTCTGGCATCAGCACTCAGGGTGAGCAAAAGTCAGCTTGGCCCTGGTCACTTCCCCCAATTGAATTCTAGAGGACGATGACACGGGGCTGCATATCCCGCGTCTGGCCACGAGGAGGCAGGAGTCACCCACCATAGGGATTGTACCTGTGAGTTATGTTTACTCTTACTGCCCTGGGGCCCCCGTCGTGCTATGAAGCCATCCTGGACAGGAAAATCCTTGAGACTCTTATATAAAATTAACCATCAAAAATCAAGTGGGGTTGTGGCTCAAGTGGCAGAACATAGATTGAGCAAGAAAACTCAGGGATAGAGCCTAGGCCCTGAGTTCACACACACACACACACACACACACACACACACACACACCACATGCATGCAAAATCAGAGATTTCTACAGTGCAATCTTTGGGTATTCTCCACGTTTTCCCCACTAAGCCTCACGGGGGTTGACCTAGGTGTTGGATGCATACAAAACCACCTGGCATCTTTAATTTTGGGAAACAGTATGGCTAGAAGGTCAGCCTTCCCCATCCCAGCTACTTGATTGGGTTGTGGTCTATCCAGGCCCTTTGGGGCTCCTTATATAGACTTGCCAAGATTCCTTCAAAAGGCATCACATGCTGGGCACTCGTGGCTCATACCTGTCATCCTAGATACTCAGGAAGCTGAGATCTGGAGGATTATGGTGCCAAGCGAGCCTGGACAGGAAGGTGTGTGAGACTCTTATCCTCGATGAAATATCAGAAAAAAAGAAGTGTCGCTGTGGCTCAATTGGCAGAGTTCCAGCCTTGAGACAAATAGCTCAGGGACAGTGCTCACAACCAACAACAACAAGGAGAGGCATTGCATGTTGGCTTTGGGATTGATATGGGTCAAATATAATTGGAATTTTCAAGTGCTCCAAGACAAAGCAGTACCTCCTTTAGTCCTGTGTTACTCTATCTCATCTCACACTCTGGCCTTGTCCATGCTTTGGTTAGCATGACTCTGGCTTGACAGGAGGGCTCCAAGGAGGAAGATCTCAGAGCAATCATCCCCACCACATCCTTCTGTCCTGCTCGCTCTGTTGCTTCTGCTCTTTGCTACAGAGCATCTTCTTGGAATCCATACATGAGGTCATGGCCACCAACATTATGGTGAGTGTGAGTCTGGCCTAACTCAGAGCAGTCAGAGATGGAAGTTGGTCTGGGACTAGGAGCTTCTACCCTGTGTGTGGGCTGAGGCCAGGGCCTACATTTATTCATCCTGAGCATTGAAGAGGTGATGAGAAAGTGTAGAATCCACATTGAGTCAGTTAAGTTTGGAATCTAGAGGATCACTTGTGTGAGGTAGACTGTGGTGTCAGGGGGCCACTGTTCTTGGTACTCCTCTCTCGAGACTCCCCTGTCCCTCTCTCATCCCTCAATGGTAGAAGAGAAACTTCAACTAAGTGTGTCCAAGAGGGGGCAGGGGAGTATTTCTGTGTGAACCAGACTGTGCTTCATATTCATCCTAGCCCCTACTTCCTATTTATCTGAGGAATGGCCATATGGGTTTGGGAGGGGGGGGGAGGAATTATCCTAACTGAGAATGTGGCTCACTGCTAGATGGTCGCCTAGCATGACTGACACCCTGAGTTCAATTCCATATAGAAAAAACTGGAAGGGGAGGTGGGGTTCAACTGGTAGAGTGCCAGCCTTGACCAAAAGAGATCAGGGACAGTGGCTAGGCCCTGAGCTCAAGCCCCAGGACTGGAAGAACAAATCTTTGTTGGAGGCTTTTCTTCCCTTTGAAAACAATTTATTCTTTGTGATAAGCATAACATGGGCCTCTTCTCTGGCCACCAATGGGCCATTAGATGTCCCTTGAATTTGGACCGCTTCCTGGCAGCCTCTGCCCTACCTGGCCCATAGTTTACCCCCATCTTGTGGCAGATGGAGGCCTGAGAGAAGGCCACCTGCCACCTAATTCTGGTGGCTGCCGAGGCTTTTGAGAGTCAGCATGTCACACAGAGAGTTATCATCCACATCAGTCTACAGAAGAAAGGGAAGGAGTGCTCCTTGCCTGAGACCTCAAGCTGTAGGCGGCTCTGGATGTGAGGCATCTGCCACAGGATGTGCTCCATGGGGGAGTCATCTATGGGGTTGGAACCCCGACCTCTCCTCTGGCAGTTTCCAAGCTGACTTGAAGTTGCAATTCTTCAAAACCTTTCTGCTCCTCCCTCATTTCGCCCACCCCAGAGCCTGAGGCATCTGAAGCAGTGGTGGTAGGGGCAGGAGCTCAGCCTGTGCTTGCTCCTGGAGCCGCTGTCCGTGCCTTCCCCTGCGAGGACCCACAGCAGTTCCTGCAGCTCTCTCTTCTCCATCTTCTCCTGGGAGAGCCAGCACACATACTCGGCTTTCTCCTGACACAGCTCATCCAGGACAAACATCTGCTCTTTACATGCCATGAAGGACTCCTCGATGGTGCGGATGTGTGCCGACAGCTGGCTACATTGATGGTGGAGCTCATCCACTGGACTCTGGAAGTCCACCTCATCAGACAGGTCCTGGATGAAGCAGATTTTCTTCTCGGATGCACGTGTCCCACTTGCCATCCCCACGCCAGCTGTGATGGCAGCTCACAGTGCAGGGGGCCTGTGGCTCCAGCTCTGTCTGGCACTGAGCTGCAGGTGGGCTGGACACCTGCAGTAAGGCCGCTGCCCCTGCAGCAGAAGATTTCCCCTGTGGATCTCAGCCTCTGAGAGGGCTCGCAGATCCATGTCCCTCTAGGTCTGGGGCATGTCTCAATCCTCTGGGATGGTCATGCCTCCTCTCCTTTTCTTCCCCAGGACTCACACTTTCCACTTCCCCAGGGAAAGCCAGGAAGCTCAGCTGGACTTGGAGGCGCTCCTCCTATGGTCTGGTCACTTCCAGGCACTTGAGAGTGTACCGCCACTTTGGGGGCACCACCTGGCCCCTCCAGTTGTTCGGGCCCTACACTTGCTTCAGCAGCTCCAGCAGCTGGGTCTGCCTCTGCAGGTGCTGCTTCAGGGCCTCCTTCTCAGAGTTCAGCCGCTCATTGGAGGCAATGTGCTGCTCACAGGTGTCTCTGAGCACCTGCAGCTGGGCCAGGGACTGCTCCTGCTGCTCCTGCAGCTCCCATGATGCTTGGCCCTGTCTCTCTCTCTCTCTCTCTCTCTCTCTCCCTCTCCCTCTCCCTCTCTCTCTCTCTCTCTCTCTCTCTCTCTCTCTCTCTCTCTCTCTCTCTCTCTCTCTTTCTCTCTCCCTCTCTCAACCACCTCTTTCCATTCCTCTATCTTCTCCTCTGAATGGTCTAGGTTTCCCACAGTTCTTTCTTCACCTGTTGCTCTGAGTCCAGGATGCTGGTGAGCACCTCCTTCTCACTGCTCGCCTTGTGGAGAGTGTTCCACAGCAGGGCCAGCTCTTCCTCTGTCTATGGGTCACACACAAACACATGCACCTTGTGGGGTCTATGGTATCTCCTGCAGATCCTTGGCCTTATCCTCCAGTCTCTGCAGTTGCTCCTGCTGGTCTGTGTTCTGGAGACAGAGCTTCTGGTTTTCCTGGACTTGGATGTGAAGTTGTTGCTCCAGTTTTTTCAACTCCATCTGTGTGCCATAGGCCTAGGCCTGGAACTGCAGCTCCACCTGAGATGGTCCTGCGGGGAGCCATGGCTCTGTCAGCTTCGTTCTCAGTTCCCCCAGCTCATTATCCAGCACCTGCCTCATCCTTCTCTCCTCCTCTATCATTTGGTTCACCTGCTCGTTCAGCCACTGAATCGCCTCTTTCCATGCGGACCTCTCAATGCTCAGGTCCTCTGTGAACGTGTCTCTCACCAGAATTGCTGAGGTCACCATCCAGCTCAGGTTGTCCAGTAGTCTCTTCAGTAACTCATGCGCCACCAGCACTAGTTGGAACTTGCAGATTCTGTTCTTCTGGTGCTGTTCTCTGTCCAGAGCACTTCCAGCTTCTCCTGCAACTCTGTGTTCACTTGCTGCAGGTCATCGAAACTTCTGGTCTTTTCCTCAAGCTGAAGGGTCAGATCATTCAGCTGTTCAAAGAACATTTCAGTCTCCTTCTGTGCAGCAGTGTCCGTAGAAGCCACCATATGCAGCTCTGCTACACACCACTCTGCAGCCTGCAGGTGGCTGGTAAGAGCTTCGTGCTCCCATTATCTATCATTGGCCACCTGCTTCACATGGGCTGGTGCAGATTGTAAATCTCTTTCTGGTGAAACCAACCTCTGTATGGGTGACTTGTGGATCTCTAGCTCTCTTTCTGGTGCTTTATGTAACTGGGCTATCTTCTCCCTTTCTTTCTCTAGTCGATCCTGCAGGTCTGTCTTCTCCTGCTTCAGTGGTGGAATCTTGGCACTGAGTGCCTGGTTTCTTCTTTTGCTGCAGTCCAGGGTGAGCACCACGTGTCACTAGCACATCTGCAGATCCTTGATGGTATCAGGACCCTTGAAACTATGGCCCCTGGTGGCTGTGCCTGTGTCCAAAGGCAGGGGAGGCCCACGGTCTGCATCACCTTTGGCCAGACCCTCTGTTGAATCACGCTCCCCAGTGGTGTTAGTCTTGGGGATCCCTCCCTTTTCTGTGTTCTTGTTTTTCTCGAATGTTGCAGGTCTGATGGGAGGATTCCTTTGCTGCTGCTCTGGAAGTAGTTTCTTGCCTGTAGCTCTTTCATGGAGTCCTGTTGTTTCAGACATCTGACCACTGGGATGGGAAAGATGGGCTGGCCATGTTCCCAGGCTCTGGGAAATCCTCTATTCTCCCACTCACTGATTAGGATGTCAATTTTCTATTCTCCTCCAAAGTCTCCTCCAAAGCTCACCACTCAGCCACCTCTACCTTCCTCAACTGCTGGTGGTAGTGTCAAACACCAAAGGGAATCCTGGTGCTGAGCATCATGGAATGTGGGTGTGGCTACCATTCTTGTATCCCATTGGACAGAAAGAAACGTGAAAGAATGGGGGTGTGGCCAGAATCCTGTGATGCAGGCAGCATGGATGGATTCAAGATGACAGCGGCTCCCCCAGCCCCTTTCCAAGGGAACTTTGTCCAATCCAATTGGGGACAAGAGAGTGACTTGTTTTAGCTGGATGGCTGCACATATTGTTTTGTATGTCTGTTTGTTGCCAGTCCTGAACCTGAATTCAGGATCTGGGCACAGTCCATGAGCTTCTTTTGCTTAAGGCTAGCCCTCTACCACTGTAGCCATATGGCTCTACTTCTGGCTTTGCTGGCACTGAAGGTGGAAAGGAGTCTCAAGGACTTTCCTGCCTAGGGTGACTTTGACTATGATCCTCCTATCACAGCCTTGTAAGTATCAAGGAGGACTGCTGAGAGACACTGGTGACTGCCTAATCACTGGTCTTGCTGATGTTCTTGGACAGACAGGTGAGTTCCCTATCCTCAGGTTTAAGTGGTGGGAGATGGAGCCTATAGTTCGAATCCTGGTCCTGCCATCTCCAAATGGCAGAAGATCCTAAATAACTCATTCGTATCGGTATGAATACCAGTGGAATGTGATGTATGTCATGATTGAATGGGCCGTTCTTGAATGATTCTAAGATATAATTATACACAATTATATTATAAGACACTGATCAATTTTAATTAATACTTCATGAATCATTTAAACAATCACATTCATTAAATGGAGGCATAATGAAATACCTAAGAATTGGGCATCACATAGTATAGAAATGCCATTTTTCTGCCAAGACATTCTTTAGTTAGTTGGTATATACCATTTTCTGAATGTAGTTTGGTATATGAAACTAGGATATATTATACCTGACCTGATAATCAATTATTCAGTTTTTATCAGAAATGCTTATATCCAAATGTAGAGGGTAATCCAAATTATGTATATTTGAAGACAATGCTTGGTTAGTCCTCTTCTCACATTACCCATTCCCTTCTTGAGAAAAATACACATTGTACGGAAATGCTTAGAATGATTTGGAGAAATTGGTTGACTTCAAACCAGTGAGTTACTCTATGCTGAATTTTGTTTACTTTGTACCCAGAAAAGCTGAATTCTTGCTTTATCATCTTCCTTAGGCTTTATACTCAGATTTAATCTCTGATAGGTGACAAATAAAGATATAAATATTTTTTAACAGTAGCAAAATTCAAGCTGAGGAATCTAGGTACAATGATACTCATGCAGATAGGCCTCATCAGTCATGAGACCATGACATCAAAATGTTAAACAATGCTTACTGGTGTCATGCTTATGAGATTTTGTGTATTATAAACAGTGGTTATTAGAATTTTTTGTAATCAACATCATTTCATGGGATAGGAACTGAAGTGAGGCAATATACTCAGAACAAAATTTAACGAGGCATCCAAAATTAGTTACTAAGATATACATCATGTAACACAATGTTTTAAAAATGCAAGCTAAAGGAAATAATTAATGAAAAAAATAAACATTTACAATAAATACAGAATCAGTATGACTGATTTTACTTTTACCCCAGTTGCAATACGGCTTACATGATGATTTTTCTGGTTATATGTTTAGTTAGGTCTTGATATTTAGTTGGAGAAGTTCTTTCATATATTCATATGTCAGATCGAAGAGGAAATGAATTCCTTGCCAGAGTTAAAACCCATAATAATTTTACAGATGTAAACTGATACTTTGCCAAAGTTTCAAATCCGCACGAGTAACTTGGGATCTTTTTTGGATCTAAATAAATAGATATGCAATTTTGTCAGTACTAGAAAGATTTTGACCAACATTTATTAAACTACTATTTTCCAGAAACTACTTCTCTCTTTTCATGAGATTTTTAATTTCATTCATATCATGAGTTGATGTTTTCCTTTAGATAAGCTACATTCAGTCTTCTACAAAGTGTAATTTGGAGTAGTTTAAAATTATGTACACTCATGTAAAATACTCAGATTCTACTATTTGCATATTTTTTCTTGTTAAATTAGTAGAAATTAGTTCTAAATACGGATACTTTTGGAGTTATTCATTACATTTCTGAATTTTTTAAGTATGTCATGATTTTGTTATTTTATTCTTTTAAATATGTGCAGATCTCACTCCGCATACAGTCACAATTGTTTTATACAATTTGATCCATTCAAGGGATTTGCTATATTAAGTTCATCTAGATGAATTCAATTACAAATTAACACAACCGTATTTCTGAGACACAGTTATCTTTATGGCTCTACGCCATGTTAACATGTGTTTGAAGTTTTTGTGCTTAAAAAAAAAAAACTGGGCACAGCATGCTTTTGTTCCTGGGGGAGTTCTACTTTGTTAGTTGTTTTTCCAGTTGTGACTTCAACATATGTGTGCATTTTATTTCAATTGTTTTGTGTCTATATTTTGTTTCGTATAGCAGAAAGTACAAAAAGAATCAATGATTTAGAACTTTTCCAAATAGAATTCTAAGATAGACACTTGAGATTTTGTGACAACTGGGAATAGGCAGGTCTTCATACAGAGACATTGTTTGACATGATTTGAATTCTTCGTCCTTGCCGGGCACTGGTGGCTCACGCCTGTAATCCTAGCTACTCAGGAAGATCAAGGAGATTTGAGGATCACGGTTCAAAGCCAGCTCAGGCAGCAAAATCTGTGAGGCGCTTATCTCCAATAAACCACTAGAAAACCAAAAGTAGAGCTGGGGCTCAAGCGGTAGAGCACTCACCTTGAGCTGAAAAGCACAGGGACAGGGCTCTAGCCCAGAATTCAAGCCTTATGACTGACAAAAAAAATGATTGAATTCTTCCTCTTCTTGCCTCACTATTTCCAATAGTATTACTACAAAGTCATAAGTGGAAAGAAAATAATTTTTTCTGTATGAATTCAGAATTTTTGTTTCAATTGGGACACACTACACATTCATACTTCATTTTAACTTGAAAATCTTCTTTCCTTCGTTTAAAATCACAGATATGAATTTATAATGCTAAAATAGCACCTACTAATTTATCTGAAATGATCCAAGCTATTTTAACTTCATATTATATGTAATATAGAGTGTAATAATAATAGTAAGTAATGTAGTATGTAATAATTGACGTTGGGGAAAGTCAATAACTGTGGATTTTTGTGAGATACTGAGTAATAGTAAAATTATGCATGATTTGATTAAAAAATTCACAGTTTCATCTAAAAATAAATCATACTTATAAACTAATGCTGAAAAAGTAAGATTGTTTATTGGAAAAAGAGAGAAGTTTCAATAAGCTTACTTTTTAAAAATTTTCTTAGATCTGGACTTTGTTGGCTCATGCCTGTAATCTTAGCTACCCAAAAGTCTGAGATCTTGGGATAGTGGTTCAAATTCAGCCTGGGCAGAAAAGTCTGTGAGACTCTTATCTCCAATATATCTCTTGAAAACTAGAAACGGCACTGTAGCTGAAGAGATACAGTGGTATCTTTCAGCCGAAGAGAGGAGGGACAGTGCCCAGGCCCAGAGTTAGAGTCCTACGACTGACAAAACAAGATTGACATGAATTTTACTTCATTAGTTTATGATTTTTTATTGTGAAAATACAAACAGGGGTTTACAATTACATGAACAAGGTAATGAGTACATTTCTTTTCAAGCATTTTTGCCTCCTTGTTTCTCCTTCCCATTCCTTCATATGTCCCCTTCTACCACCCCACCAACCCCTCCGCACCAAAATTGTAAAGTTCATTTTCTACATAATATCTTGCACATTTCATTGTGGTAATTAGTCCACTGGTATAACAATTTGTTTTCCCCTTGCCATCCCCAAATTATACCAACATCAAAAACAGTGAAAACAGGGATTATACCGTGGGGGAGGGACATAAAAATCAACAAATAAATCATGTCATAAATATGGCAGAAACAATAGCAAGAACAGAAAACAATTTGAGTCCTTATCTTAGGGTTCATTTCTCCTAACATCAACTTCTCTGACAGTTTCTGTTTGTCTCAGACATATACTAGTTATTGCAAATAAGGGAAACCATGGCACTTATGTTTCTTTGGGCCTGGATTATTTCACTTAATATAATTTTTTCCAAGACTTTCCATTTCCTAACAAATGGGGCAATGTCATTCTTTCCGATGGACTCATAGAATTCCATTGTGTATATAAACCACATTTTCTTGTTCCATTCATCTACTGAGGAGCATCTGGGTAGGGACTGTATCTGAGCTATGGTAAATAATGATTCAATAAACATAGTTTTGTTGGTAGCTTTAGTATGGTATTGTTTGTAATCATTTGGTTAAATGCCCAAAAGTGTGAGTGCTGGGTCATTGGGGAGCTCTATGTAGTCTTTTGAGGAAGCTCCATATTGCTTTCCAAAGTGGTTGAACAAGTATACAGTCCCACCAATATCCCCACCAGCTTCTGTTGCTATTAGAGTTCTTGATTATAGCCATTCTAACTAGGGTGAGGTGGTATCTCAATGCTGTTTTGATCTGCATTTCTTTTATGGCTAGGGAGTTTGAGCATTTCTTCGTGTGTCTATTCCTTATCCTTATTTCCTCTTCATGGAAGTTTCCCTGTAAGTCATTAGCCCACTTATTTATTGGGGAGTTCTTTCTTTGAGGATTTGTTGTTGGGGGATATAATTTTTTGAGTTCCAGGTATATTTTAGATATAAGACCCTTGCCTGTTGTATGGCTAGTGAAGATCCTCTCCGAATCTGTGGGCTTTCTATTGATCTTGCTAGCTTTATCCTTTGCCAGGCAGAAGCTCTGCAATTTCATGAAATCCCATTTGTCCAACCTTTCTTTGATTTTTGGTGTTTCTGGGTCTCTATTAAGAAAATTTCGGTCTGTGCCAAGGAGACCTAGGGTTTCTCATATTCCATCCTGTAATGTTTTCAGGGTGTCTGCTTTGACTCGAGGTCTTTGATCCATTTGGAGTTGATTCTGGTGCAGGGTGATATATAAGGATCTAGCTTTAGTATTCTACAAGTGATTAACCAATTTTGCCAGCACCATTTACTGAACAGGCTGTCTTTCTTCCATGCTGTTTGTTTTTTACTTACCTTATCGAAGATTAGATGGCTATAGGTCTGTAGGTTCATTTCTGTGTTTTCAATTCTATTTCATTGGTCCTGAGGTCTGTTCTTGTGCCAATACCAAGCTGTTTTGATTACTATGGCTTTGTAGTAGAGTTTGGAATTTGGTAGTGATATTCCTCCAGCACTGTTCTTTCTGTTAAGGATTATTTTTGCTATTCAGGGTCTTCTATTGTTCTGTATGAATTTTTGGATTGCCTCTTCTGTTTTCTTGAAGAATGAGTTTGGAATATTGATAAGTATCACATTGAATTGGTAGATAGCATTGGGAAGTATTGCAATTAGCACGATGTTGATGCTTCCAATCCAGGAGCATGGAAGGTTTTTCCACTTTTTAAGTTCCGTTTTGACTTCCTTTTTCAGTTTTTTAAAGTTTTCATCATAAAGGTCCTTCACTCCTTTGATTAAGTTAATTCCTAGGTATTTCATTTTTTGTGGGGCTATTATGAATGGAGTTGCTTTCCTGATTTCATCCACACTTCTCACTGTTGGCCTGCAGAAAAGCCATTGATTTTTGAGATTTAATTTTATACTATGCTTCTTTGCCAAAGTTTTGAATCAGCATGAGTAATTTGGGAGTGGAGTCTCTGGGATTTTTTAAATACAAGACCATGTCTTCTGCAAAGAGGGAATGTTTTACATCATCTTTCTGTATTTGGATCCCTTTTATGTTTGTATCGTGTCTTATTACTGTAGGTAGGCATTCTAATACTAAATTAAAGAGAAGTGGGGAGAGTCGACATCCTTGTCTCGTTCCTGAGTTAAGAGGAAATAGCTTTCGTTTTTCACCATTATAATGCTGGAAGTAGGTTTGTCATATACAGCCTTTATTGTATTGAGGTATGTTCTCTGGGTTCATAGTTTTTCCAGAGTCTTCAACATAAAGGGGTGTTGGATCTTTTGAAATTCTTTTTCTGTATCTATTGATATATCCATGGGGTTCTCATCATTGCTCTTGATGATGTGATGAATTATATTAAGTGATTTGCATATATTGAACCAGCTTTGCATCCTGTTTGATCATGGTGTGTGATTTTTTGGATGAATTGTTGAAGGCCAAAATTTTGTTGAGAAGATTTGCATCAATGTTAATCAAAGAAATGGGTCTATAGTTTTCTTTCTTTGATGAGTCCCTGCCTGGTTTGGGATAACGGTTATGTTGGCATCATAGAATGAATTTGGTAGTGAACTTACTCTTTCAATTTTTTTGAATAGTTGGAGGAGGATTGGTGTGAGCCCTGCTTTGAATGCCTTGTACAATTCCACTGTAAATCCACCTGGTCCTGGGCTTTTCTTAGATATGAGGTCTCTTATTGATGTTTCCATTTCTATGCTTGATATGGACATGTTAAGTTGATTTAAATCATTTTGGTTGAGTTTCAGCATGTCCATTTCTGCCAGGTCTCAAACTTATTAGCATAAAGTTTTGAGAAGTATTCCATTATAATGTTCTGATGGTGATGTTCCCATTCTCATCTCTGAGTTTGTTAATGTGGGTGTGTTCACTTCTTTTTCTGATAAGATTTGCTAAGGGTCTGTCAATTTTGCTAACTTTTTCGAAGAACCAACTCTTTGTTTTGTTGATTATTTTTATGGTGTTTTTGGATGATAATTTAGTTAATTCTAATTTAATTTTAATTATTTATTTCTGTCTACTGGATTGGGGTTTATTTTGCTGATCTTTCTGAAGGAGGTTCAGATGTCTTATTAAATTGTTGGTTTCAGATCTCTCTAATTTGTTGATGTAAGAATTCAGAGCTATAAATTGCCTCGGAGTACTGCCTTTGCTGTGTCCCAGAGGAGCTGGTAATTTGTGTGTTCATTTTTGTTGAATATCATTAACATTTGCATTTCCTTTCTAATCTCTTCCATGACCCACTGGTGATTCAGCAGTGTGTTGTTCAGCTTCCATGTGTTACAGGACTGTCTTTGGGCGCTTTTCATGTTGAGTTCTAATTTTATTCGCTTAGATGCCATTTCTTGGCCATTGTCTTGTTAGTTTTCTATGTGTAGGATATCTTTAAGTACCTTTGTAGGTCTGGTTTTGTGGAGATATATTGTTCAATTTTTCTTTGCTATGAACAATTTTTATTTGACCTTCAGTTATGAAGGAGAGTTTAGCTGGGTACACTGTTCTTTGTTGTGGTTTTTCTTTAGGGCATGGCATACATCATTCCAGGCTCTTCTTGCTTTCATCATATCTGCTGAGAAATCTGAGGATATTCTAATTGGTTTCCCTGTATAGGTGATTGGTCTTTTCTCCTTGACAGCTTTAAGGATCCTTTCCTTGATCTGAATTGATCCTGTGTGGATTATAATATGACGGTGACATGTCCTATTCTGTTCTGGTCTATTTGGGCTTCTGAAAGCATCTTTTATCTGAATAGGCCATAGGCCTATCTTTTTGCATGTTTGGGAAGTTCTCTGCTAGGATTCTGTTAAATAAATTTTCTAGACCATTAACTTCTGTCTCTAGGTGCTCCTCTATATCCATTATCCTCAGATTAGGCCTTCTGATGGTGTCTTCCAAATATAGAATAGATCTATCATATTTCTTGGATTTATCTTGGATATTTGTATGTTATTTCTCTATAATATCTAGGCTGTCTTCAGTCCCCGAGATTTGATCTTCTGCCTGGTCTAACCTGTCAAGAATTTCTATTTGTTTTTAATTTCTTTTCCTTTTATCTGGTCAGCTTTGATAGCTTCAAATTCTTTGTTGGAGCTTTGGTTTAGATCTTGTATGAGCTTTACTTCCTTAATTTGGTGTTCAGTGTTTATTCTCAGATCACTTAGCTGATTGGTTATGGTTTCCTTGGACTCCCATTCCTTCTGGCAGGCTCTATTCTGCATTCCCTTTGTGGTCTCCCTGAATTGTTCCAGCTGTCTCTTTATAGATTTTTTGAATGCCTCTATTTCTCTCTGTCTATTCTGATCACGCTCTCACAATTCCTGTATTACTCTTTGATTAGTTTCCTCAAATTAAAGCAATTCCTGTAGTTCTCTATGACGGTTCTCAGCCTGCTTATGCAATTCCTGTATTAATCTTTAAGTAGCTTCCTAATGCTCACAAGATTCCTGTAATACTATTTGGATTGCCTCCTCTTGGTCCCTATCACGCTCACACTGAGACCTTTGCAAATTTTCAATCATTTCATTCACCATGTTTACCAGTAGTGTTTGTAGAGCTGTTGGGGGAACTATTAATTATTATTACTATCATTAACTATTATTATTATCATTAACTATTCTCTCACATGATTATCATTAGTGGAAGTTCAGATACCTGGACTTGCCATTTTTCTTGTGTTTTTCCAGCTTGTTCTGCCCATTTGGTATGAAAGTAACAGCAATTTTGTGCTTGAACACTATTTTAAGGTAAGCATCAACTAGAGTCCTTCAGTTGCACAACCAAAATGGCTGCAGATACAATCTAGTTCAACAGATACAATCTATTCTAAATCAAACAACCATGGATTAATGAGTTAAGAACAACGAGGAAGGATTTGGCAAACCAGAAATTATTAGCTTCAGGGAGAAATGTGGGGAAAAATAGGACTAGAGGGATGTGAATAGGTAAAATGAGACTAAATGTAACCAATTCCTAATCTCTGAGAGGGAAATGGATTGGACAGAATCATAGGAGAGAAATTTTTTAAAAAAAGAAAAAAATGGAATAATTAAATTTAAATTTAGGAAATGAAACACTTAAAAATTATGTAAGTTTAAAGAAATGATATTGAGAGAAGAAAAGGATAGAATGAGAGGAGGGGAGGGATAGAAAGGAAACGTGAAAACTATAAAATAAAAATTTTAAAATTAGTTACTTGAAAATTATGTAGGTATAAAGAGATAATACTGCTATTATAGAAGTTAAGCCTTACAGGTTGTGAACTGAGTAATAAATTTCTGGCTTAAGTATGTACATAATGGGGGAGAAGGTCTACCAATTGATGACAGGTATGTATCTGGAGTTGAGCAGAACAGCAATTAAGTCATGCAAAAAATAAAGAAAGAGAAAAAATGAAAATAATAAAAAAGGACCAAAAGGTCAAAGAGATTAAACACACACACACACACACACACACACACACACACATACACACACACACACACACACACACACACACACACACACACACACACATACACCAAAAATAAAAATTATGAGAAAATAAAGATCAACAGAAAACACTTAAAAAATAAAAATTAAAAAAATGTTTAAAAAAGAGTTCTTTGGTTTTGGATGTTTTTTTTGGAGGGGGAATGGGAAGAGCCTGTATCTCCCCTGTATCTATAACCAGTGTCTTGGTGGAGTCTCTGGTCTGCTTGTGGTGTTTGGTTTTCCTATGGCTTGATTGGCTTCTTAAGTCAGTTTGGTCAGGCAGAAAATGCCCTGTGTTAGGCAGGATTTTGTGATCCTCCTCCCAGGCTAGTTCAGTGAGAGGGAGATCTTTGAGTATCACAAAAGTGGGAGATAGCTGTTTCCTTTAGTTTGGAGATGCAGTGATGAGGCTAGGTTCTGGGTAGGGTTGAAGCCTTTCATCAAACAGTAGCTTTTCCCTAAGGGGCTAGCTCCTGAGACACTCACAGAACCCAGCTTGGAGCCATTCTCAGGGTTTATGTTTACTTAATTTCAATTGTTGTCTAGGCATCTGTATGGTGGGGCAGCCTCTGGCTCTGTCTACCCAGTGAAGAAAGTCTCTTCTCCGAGGACAAATTTCACTCTGCCTGGGCAGAGTGACTTTCCCCTGGTGGAACTGAGCCTGGCAGGACACTTCTAGTTCCTGTGACCTGCAAAATGACTCTCTTGTTTTTCTCCAAGGCCTGAGTCGGAGTTATCTGCTCAACCGGGCCTTTGTCACTATTAAAGATGGAGACCTCCGGTGGTGGTGAGGGGAGGGGCGCCTTCCCACATCTGCTCCTTGAGAAGGAGTGAGGAAGTCAGGGTTCTACTCACACCAGATTCTTGGTTCCTGGACCCTCTCTGGTCTGAAAACTGCAGGACGAAGATATCTGTTCCTTCTCAGTTCTTGCTGGTGTTGAGTAGAATCTGCTAGTCTACTGTGTCTGGCTCCTTTGTCCTGGACTCTCTGTTGTAGGTATGGTGTCTATGGCCACCGCCACTGCCACCCCAGCCCTTGCAGCCATGGCTACTGGCAAGTGCTCAGATCTCTTTCCTTGCCTGGATTTTCCCTCTCTGGCCATCCTCTTTGTACGGTGATGGCACACTTTTGTGTGATTCTCTAGCCTAGGACTGTTCACAGGAACACTAAAACTGCTTTCTATGCGAGCACTTATTTTGAATCCAACCTCTCCTCAGCAATCTTCTTCTGAAATCCCTTAACACATTATTATGACATGATATTGTGACATAACATTGTCATTGTGATATCACTGTGCCATTCTGTTTTCACAAACCTATTATGACATCAACATGTTAGAAAAGTCATGGGTTTTAGGACTTCTAGCTCCTTCCTTGAATTCTTGTCCTCATTGTAAACTAGTAGCAATTGAAATCAGACATGTGATTGTAATATTACAAACTAGTAGTGACATCACTATTCCATGGGTGACCTCATTACCAACGTGATATCACAAAGCTATTGCAGCATCACATTGCCATTGTGACATCACAATCACATTGTGACATTTCAATCGGTTATGACCTCTTAGCACCTTTGAAAAAGCATATGGCCTTTGTGACATCAAAGTTAAGTTGTTTACCCATATAATCATTGTGGTCTAACAATTAAGATCAATTATACCATTATATTACAAACCCTTGGAGCCAGGATCACCAGTGTGACATCATTAACCAGTCCTTTCCTCATAACTTTGACACGATGCCCTTGTGATACATAGGCCTTTGTGATCTCATAATGTTTTTGACTTCATATTTCAGGTATGATGTGTGATATTAGAAATGCACTCTACCATGAAAATTATGTCATCACTGTCAGATATCATGAACATTGTGTTACATTGTGATATCACATACCTGTTGGGAGTTCATCACATTTGGGCCAATGCATGACTTTGTAGATCTCACATTCCCATTCTGAATTCATATTCTCATTGGGAGTTAATGAAAATTGAAGTCCAGCATGCCATTGTGACATCAACTACCCAATTGTGACATCATAAACCTATTATGACCTCATCACCATTATGGAATCACCAACTAATTATTACATCAAAATATTATTATGACTTGATATTGTGACATCATATTGCCATCACTGTCCCATTCGGATTTGCAAACTGATTATGAGCTCATAAATTTTACAAATTTCATGGCCTTTGAGACTACTAACGTGAACTAGTATACGTATGATGCATAAAACACAAGACAATCGAATGAGGCACATTGAAAATAACTTTATTTACACTCGAAATGTGCCTTCATTTACCTTGTCCTGGGCTGTACACTCAGTGACAAGCCAACCCAAACACCAAATCTCAGACCTCCAATGGGCAGTCACTCATAGTTAATTGGTCTGCAAAGCACCAACTCCCCAAAATATCATCTCCAAAGTTCCAAACTTCAATAGGTAAGGCTTTGTCCTTTTGCCTTACTCCCTCCTTCTTTATAGACATTCCTTCATTTCCCTTTTTCCCTTGCATCACTTCCTTTTGCTCTTTAGGCCTCTCCACTATCCACAGGCCTACACTCCTCTGGCCTGGTGGCCAATTGGCATACTTTCCCTCCTATTCTCCCTTAAATTCCTCTTCTCCCAAGTCTTTCCCCTCCTACTGTCTCACTGTAGAGAGCTGCGAGAGGCCGCACCTGGAAGATGGCGCCGGTTTCTGCCCTCCGCCTTCCCGATGGCGAGTGCTCTCTGTGGTAAACAACTCCTTATATGGCTAAGGCAAAGAATCTGGCTTGCTTCCGCGTACCTGAACCTATTGGTGTTTCCCACGTGGCGTAACAGGGTTGGCTACCCAGCGGGTACTTAAGGCTGTGGGGAATTCTCCCCGTTGTTGGGGTCAGAAGATTACTCAAAGGTCCTGAATAAACTGCAGAGAGAAGAGTTTGGTGTCGCGTCTTCCTTGCTGGTCGAGGCGGTAGCGACATCTCACCACTTCCTTCTCTTGATTTTCACCAATTCCATTTCTCTGACCATGCAGCGTATACATAGGTTGAACCCCTCCATCACTCCAGTGGGTCTCCTGCCTAACAGTATTCAACCATCACTTCACAAATTGCCCGTTCCCCAATCACTTCTTCACAGCTAATCATGTGAAGATGACATCCTACCCCTTCCAACAAGATACTCTGGCCCTTTGGTAGTATGTCCCATGCACTCCAGTGGGCCAGGATATGGGGCCTCATTGATAGTGCTGCTGATTATTAGGGCCCCGCTGCTTTATACACCCCCCACTGGTTTTCATGTCCAATCAAATCCTTGATTCCTTCTTACCAGATCCTAAAAATTCCCTTCTCTCCACCCAATGAACAGGCTTAAAATGTAAATTTAATAGAAAACAAGTAAATTATAGAAACACACTAGTTAGCAGTAGTTAACAGTAAGTCTTATCCTTAAGGGATCATCTGGGTGTCTCTGAACAGTTCATCTTGCAGCCTTCTCTGTATATTGGTCCTAGCACGACCAAATATGGTCCTTGCCACTTTGGTCCTAACTCAGGAGCATGATAAATTTTTACCCACACCAGCTGTCCAGGCAAGAAAGAGTGGGTGAAGTTTTTTTGTTGTTTTTTTTTTTGTATCTCCAATTCTTAGTTTACTTCACTTACTTAAGATCTAGCTTTTGGAATTATTGCTGAAGGAGACTTGCTATAGAATAAACTACATTACCCTCGCCAAAGAAATTTGCCTTCCAATTGGATTTAATTTCTTATTTTATATTTGAACTTATCAGTTGCCATCCCTGTTTATTTTTTAAATTCCTTGTATTATTATTTTTAAGTAGTTGTAGAAAGAAGTTCCCATTCTACAAAACAGTATATGAATACAAGGTGACTGACAACATTGTCACCCATCCCTCATAACCCTTCCCTTCTCACACTTTTTTGTCAAAATTGAAATAGGTGATTACATATATTTCACAATATTGTGGAATTGTGATACTTAAAGTCACAAACACATTTTAACCTTGACAAGGCAAATTATCATTATCATGGTCTAAAATTTGTTAATCCCATGAGCTTTGACAATCCAAATTATTTTTCCCAACTCAGGTGATGTTTACATTTTTTCCCTTTTGCTTAGTGTAACCTATTCCCTCTTTCCCTCTCATTCCTCCCTTCCCATCATGTGTTTGGGTTACTTAGATATTTTTCTTCTATGTCCAGTGCAGCTGATGGACTACTTTGTTGTATGTTGTTCCATTTCCCACTTTTTCTGTTCCTCCTCCTGGCTTCCCTCCATTGCGTGCATATTTCTACCATCTACATAATCAAGAACATGGAGTCATTAACGGTGATACAACAAAAAGAGTGTCTGTCCTTTGTTTCTCGATCCTGTTTACTTTGTCATACCTTTTTGCATTTTGGCTTTAGAATCCACATATCTGGTTGATCCTGTGCCATTTGTCTCTTTGTTCTTGGCTTACCTCACTCAAATAAATTGGTCTAGTCCCATCCATTTCCCTACAAATGCCATCATTTTGTCCTGTCTAATGGCTGCATAGTATTCCATTGTATATAGGTACCACAATTTTTTGATCCACTTATCAGTAGTGACTCATCTGGGTTGTTTCCAAATTTTGGCTGTTGTGAACAGTGCTGCAATAATCATAAAGGAGTGTGTGTCTTTGTATACTGGTTCCTGTTGTTCTGAGTAGATGCCTAGGAGTGGTATGGCCAGTTCATAGGACAGGTCGATATTTAGCTTTCTGAGGTACTTCCATACTTCTTTCCAAGTGGTTGTATTAGTATACATTCCCACCAGCAATGCAGTAATGCTTCTCTTTCTTTGCATCCCTTCCAGCATTTGTCATTGGCTGAATTTAGGATGTGGGCCATTCTGACTGGGGTAAGGTGGTATCTCAGAGTTGTTTTTATTTGCATTTCCTTTACAGCCAGGTATGATGAACATTTCCTCATGTGTTTCTTGGCCGTTTTTACCTCTTCTTCTGAGAAGTCTCTCTTTAGCTCCCTTGTCCATTTCAAAATTGGTTTGTTAGGTTTGTAAAGGGTTAGTTTCTTGAGTTTACCGTATATAATTGATATTAGAGCCTTGTCTGATATATTGCTGGTAAATATTTTTCCCAATTATTTGGCTTTCTTTCTAGATTGGTTGCTATTATTTATTTGTGCAGAAACTTTATTTTAAGGTAGTCCCATTTATCGAGTCATTCTCCAATTTGTTGTGACCCTGGGAATCTGTTCTGGAAGTTCCTGCATTTGCCTATAATTCCAAGTCTCTCTCATACTCGGTCCTGCAATAGTTTCAGAGTTTCAGGCTTGATGTTAAGATCTTTAATCCATTTTGAGTTTATGTTAGTGTATGGTGATAGGCTAGGGTCCACTTTTAGTTTCTGCATGTGGCCAGTTTTCCCAGCAACAGTAGTTGAAGAGGTTATGATTCTTCCACCGTATGTCTTTGGCTCCTTTGTCAAATATCAACTAACTGTACCTATGTGGCTGTATTTCTGGGTCATCTAACCTGTCTCACTGATTTTTGGGTCTCTTTTTATGCCAGTACCAAGCTGTCTTTGTGATTATGGCTCTATAATAGAGCTTGAAGTCCTGTATCATGATCCCTCCTGCATCCTTTCTTTTGCCTATAATTGTTTTGGCTGTGCTAGGTCTTTTGTTGTTTCATATGAACTTTTGGAATATTTTCTCTATTTCAGTAAAGCAAGTCATTGGAATTTTAATGGGAATTGCATTGAATATGTTTATTAATTTTGGCAGTATGGCCATTTTCACCACATTAATTCTGCCTATCCAGGAACATGAAAAGTCTTTCCATTTCCTGGTATCCTCTAAGATTCCTTTTTTTAGGCTTTTATAGTTTTCATGAAATAGACCCTTTACATCTTTGGTTAGGTTACTTCCTAAATACTTTTTTTTGAGGTTATTGTGAATGAGGTTGTTCCCTTGATATACATTTCTATTTGTACTTTGTTGGTTTACAGAAAGTCGACTGATTTTTGTGGGTTAATTTTGAATCCTGGTATTTGCCAATTTGGTTTATAAGCTCTAAGTGTTTGGGGATGGAGCTTTAGGGATCGTTAATTTATAAAATAATGCCATCTGCAAAAAGAGAGAGTTTATATTCTTCATCTCCTATGTGGATCCCTTCAATGCATTTTTCTTGCCTTATTACTTTGGCTAAAAATTCCAGAACTATATTGAAGAGGAGTGGAGAGAGTGGGCATCCTTGCCTTGTTCCTGTTTTTAAAGGAATTGGTTGTAGTTTTTCCCTATAAAGCATAATATTGGCTTTTGATATGCCATGTAACGCTTTTATTGTCTTATGAAATGTTCCTTCTATTCCTATTTTTTCCAGAGATTTTAACATGAATGAGTGCTGAATTTTATCAAAATCTTTTTCCAAATCAATGGAGATAAGCATGTGATTCTTGACCTTGGATTTGTTGATGTGATGAATTACATTTATTGACTTACATATGTTAAATCATCCCTGCATCTCTGGGATGAAGCCTACTTGGTCATAATGTATGATTTTTTTATATGTTTCTGGATTCTGTTGGCTGCAATTTTATTGAGGAGATTTGCATCTGTCTTAATAAAAGAGATTGGTGTGTAATTCTTTCTTTGTTGGGTCTTTGCCTGGTTTGGGGATGATTGTGATATTGGCTTCATAAAATGAGTTTGGGATTATTTCCTCTGTTTCTATTTCTCTGAAGAGCTTGAGGAGTATGGGTATTAGCTCCTCTTTAAAGGCCTTATAGAATTCTGTAGTGAATCCATCAGGTCCTGGGCTTTTCCTGTTGGAAGATTTCTTATTACTTCTTCTATCTCATTGTAGGTTATTGACATTTGTAATTGATTTATTTCTTCTTGGTTCTGTTTGGACAATTTGCATTTCTTTTTTTTCAGGCAGGAAAAGAAGTTCATTTACCAAAAGGTTGTCCTCACCATGCATGGTGGAGAAGCATGACTGAAAAGGAAGTGTTGTCGACCCAGCTCTGACCCAAGACTTATCTAGGCCAGGGACAGGAAGAGGTATGGCCAGGTGCTGGAAAATTGTGGCCACACTGGATCTGGATGTGACCTCAGGGTCTAGAACCCTCCGAAGGTCAGATGGGAGGCTTGTGACCAGAGGTGGCCTAGGATGTGTCCTAGCAGCAGAAGCAGAAGGTGATTGCTTCCCCGTCTGCCAGTTACCTATGTAACAGATATTGGGTGGAAACTTAGCCAAGAGGGAGTGAGGTGTCCCTGTTCAGAACTTACATTCCAGCCATTTGATAATTATGAAAAAAGGTGAAGATTCTCTCTGGGTACTTCCTGTTTGCAAGCAGCATTGACATTAAGGGTATAAGGCTGATATGTGGTCCCATCTGGGAAAAGGCAGAAGGCAACAGCTGCCACTTGGGCATTGAGTCCTTAGATAAAGTCTGGAGGAGGCAAGTCTCTTGGACGAAGTCTGGAGAAGTTTCATGACGCATTGAGGGACTGAAAAAAATACTAGAGAGCAAATAAATGGCAAGAGGTAGGACATGGGGCTGAAAATGTTGGTAGAAATGTCCCTACCTTCTTCTGACACCTGGAGACTAGATAGAGAAGAAGTCAAATAACAAGTACAAGAATATGAATTCCTGTCCAGTTGAAAGGTAGACAGGTATGGACATTAGATGGGCAGTGTTCTTACTTCTATTGACCTCCCAGTTCTGGTTAATTTTGATAGGGCAGGCACAAAGTGGATGTGATATCATCTCCTCTTATTCTTCTCCATGTTCCTTTGTTCCCCAGACTGGTTGGGTCTAGGTGCTCGTTGCTGGGATGGTTAGTCCCAGTTTGCATTCAAGGAGGCTTGAACTCAAGGCCTGATCACTGTCCCTGAGCACTTCTGCTCTTTGAATGATGGTACCACGTACAGTGTTTGCTGGTTAGACATAAGAGGTTCGAGCCATGTTTCCAGCCTGGCTCTTTGCAAGTTAGTTGGGAGATGGAGTTTGAGGGATTTTTCAGCCCAGGCTGGCTTGCACTACAATCTTTTCCACAAAAGCTCTTTGTTATTTCCAATTAAAGCAACAAGGAGATCAACTATAATGAGTAGAGCTTACCTGGTCCTTATCAAGAATTGACCAAATATTCTGCAATGACAAAACTCGTTAGATGTGAGAATCTTAGCACATATATGCCCAATATGTTAGAATCACATAGCCAGTACTAGACTACATAACACAAAACAAAAAGGCAAAACTCAAAACTTAAAATTTTTGACAACAATATTTAGACATCTTTGCTAACAAAGCACATCAGATGGTTGGGCCTCAGTTACCAGGGTCTGTGAAAAGAGCAACTTGTTAGCAATGCATATTAGAATAGATGGATGGAGGAGTAACAAGCTTCGTGGAAGTGTACGGGTTGGATGGGGCCAAACCCTTGACCCACCATGTGGCCAAAATGGTGAACTCAAGTTGGCGAATTTCTGAAAAAAATGCAAAGAAAGCCTGAACAAAAAATCAAGCCTAGTTTGGCTGGCCTTTTTGAGGGAACCTAGAGAGGTTCCCTGGGAACCAGCCCATGTTGCACTCTTCAGGGCACAATCCAAAAAGTTGTAGAGATATAGAAAGTTGGACATGAATAGCAGAGAGCAAAGACAGCCTGATAGTAAAGAGACTTCTGAACATGTACCATTGCAGAGGCATAAATTGTCTAAATCTGTGAACAGCAAAAAATATTAGGTCATCTGGCTATCCAGGGAGCACAGGAGGCATGTCAGCGGGGTTTCACGGCTCGGACATGACTCGCAGGACCCCATTAAATGTGTTAGAGAGTCAGTTTGGTGAGTGAAGGAGAGCTGACCAGGAAGAAGTGGTGTTCTGGCTTGACCCAGACCCCTATAGAGAGAAATGGCTAAGCCCCCCAAACCAGGCATTCTCGGCTTCAGAGATGACCATCCTTTCTGCTAAAGGCCGTAGGAGCTCTCTGGAATGGCTCCACATCTGAGCAGAGATTGAGTAACAGAGAGTCGTGGAGAGTAGTTTCATTCACCAGAGTAGAGAATTGGTGTGGACGGTGGATGTGAAGGCCAGCAATGGTATTGGTGAAAAGTCTCACGTGGTGTCTCAAGGCAGTTTGGTTTGCAGAAAAGGGGTGGTTAGAAAATTCTAGCATTTCCAATTCAAAAACCTCATCCCAGTCATGGCACAATTTGTAAGGTATATTAAATAGGTAGGTTTCATTAAGTAGCCCATGAAGAGAACAACACACACTATTCAGGCATGAAAAGAAGTTTATTTACTGAACTGCCGCCCCCACCATACATGGTAGAGAAGAATGGCTGAAAAGGAAAGGGGGGATAGCAATTTGTATTTTTGTAGAAATTCATCCCTCTCTACTAGATTTTCCTTCCTTTGTGTGTGGAGTCTGGAATTATTTCTTTATGATTGTTTTGATGTCTTGGATGTTTGTTGTAATTTTTCCTGTGGTATCTCTGATATTATTGATTTGGGTCTCCTCTCTTATTTTGTTAGTTACTCTTGCCAGTGGTCCTTCAGTTTTAGTGACTTTTTTTAAGCAGCTTTTAAAAATTAATTTTATTTATAATTTTCATAATCTCTGTCTCTTAAATTTCAGCTCTTATTTCGGTTCTCTCTCTAGCAACTTTAGGTTCAATTTTTTCTTGTTTCTCTAGCAGTTTTAGTTGCATCATAAGATCGTTTACTTGTTCTATGTTTTCTTGATGTGTGCACTGAGAGCAATGAATCTGTCCCTCAGGACGGCTTTCGCTGTATCCCATTGGTTTCTTTGTGATGTATCTTCATTTTCACTGAATTGTAGGAACTTTTTAATGTCTTCTGTGATCCATGTATTGTTCAACAGAGTGCTGTTTAATTTCCATGTTTTTTTCTACTTTATACCTTGTTATTGAGAACTAGTTAGATTCCACTATGCTCACATAGAATACAGAGTATTATGTCGATCCTCTTGTAGTTGCTTAAATTCCATGTATGAACTAAGAAATTATCTATTTTAGAAAAAGTTAGGGGGGTTGCAAGAGGAAGACCCTACTGGTGTGAATACCTTTAATTCTAGCTACTCAGGAGGCTCAGATCTGTGTATTCAGGTTCAAAGCCAGCCCAAGGAGTCTTTTCTGGGGTTGCTCAGCACCACACCCTGCCTCAAGTCTAGGGTTGTTCACCACATTTGCCACCATGGGCTGCTTATGCAAACCAGTATGGAGAGGTGCCACACCCCACTACGGGTCCAGAGTTGTTTGCTGCCGCTGTTGATGCCACTGCTGCTGCCACAGCTGCTGCCACTGCCACAGCTGCTGCCACTGCCCCAGGATCACCTGGGCCACTTATGCAAGCCAGGCACCCCACCACAAGTCAGGTGTTAACCACTGCTGCTGTCTCAGCATAGGCTGGGCCACTTATGGAGGCCAGTATGGAGAGGCACAAACTGCCACGGGTGTGGACTTGTTCACTGCAGCTGTCCCCACCTCAGCCACCGCTGCCGCCCCAGGCTGGTCTGGGCAAGTGCCAAGAGGCATTGTGCCCCAATTCTGGGCGGTTTGCCACCATTGCCAGCTGCTGCTGCTGCTGCGGTTCCAGGTTAGGCTAGGCTATTTGCACCAGCAGGACAGAGGGGCCACCCTGAGAGACTAGGGTCGTTTGCCACTTTTGACAGCTGCTACTGCTCCTGACTGGACTGGACTACTTGTACCAGCCAGGCAAATGCGCTGTTCCAGGGAGGGTGAGGGGAGTCTTTGTTCCAGCTCTGCCTTCTGAGATTTCTGTTTGTATATTCTGGGTTGGCCCAGCTCTTGGGAGTCTCCTGGGAGACTTGGGATGCTTGTGGATGTGTGGTCCTAAGAGGGTCCAGACCCGGGGCACTTAATCAGCTTGGCACAAAACCCCATCACTTAAGCTGCGCAACCTGGAGCCCCATCACCAACAAAGGGTGGGGGAAGGGTCTTCCCACTTTACTGTCTGTGTAGGTTTTTCCCTTTTCCTTTTGCACTTCCTTTATCTCTCTGAGTAATTGCCTTTTTTTTGTGGGTCACTTGGAGAAACAGAGCATTGAAATCCAAACACTGTATTTGGTTGGAGAGAGCTGTGGTGTTTCCCTGCTGTTCCATCACCTTCTTGGTCTCTCCCCTTCAGGTGGAGTTTTTCTTATCCTCAGGTGGAGTTTTTCTTATCCGGCCGTTGGGCCTTAGTTAACAAAGGATAGGTACGTAAAAGAATATGTTGTAAAGCCTGCAGATTGTAGTTAGAAATTTCTGTTAATATAGCCTTCCTAATTTTAGGAACCCAAGGGAGTGTTCTACACTAAAGTATTTCAAGGCATTGAATCCTTTAGCATAAGGGCTACATCTTGCTCAAAGGAGAGTGAAGTGGAGGAGGCTTACCTAGCCATGGCTAGTCTCTGTATTTAATTTAGTTAAAGTTTCCTTTAAGGTCATATTCAATCTTTCTAGTGCTTGAACTCTGAGGCTTATAAATGGATTGTAACTTCCAATTTATTCCTCGGGCATTAGTTAATAATTGAGAATTTGGGCCATGAATGCAGGGCCATCTTTGGACCCTACAGCTAAGGGGAAACCAAATCAAGGTATTATTACATGCCTCAGCTCAGCCTGAAAAAATGTCCACTATTACTAACAGATACCAATAGCCATACTTTCCAGGCTTTACCTCTGTGGAGTCCACTTTCCCAAATTCACCATCTGAGGTTCCTCACATATGAATTCTTTCCATGTGTTCCAGAATTTCAGCATTTACCTGTTGGAAATTAACTACACACATTACAAAGTATTGTCAGGCTAAGGCTCCACCGGTTTTCAGAACAGTTTTAGGCAGTGTCCTTGGGCAATTTACCAGGTTGCAAATATCTAAATGTAAGCTGACAGAAAGCTTGAGCCTGTATGCATTTTTCACAAGTTTAGTGTCAACATTTGCACACTTATTACCACTGTTTTTGCTTCTTCCTTTAACATTGATGACTAGGAGCTCTAGATAACCAACTTGTTTTAGACTGGCCTCCCAAGCTACCTGATCAGCTCAGATGTTTCCCTGTTTCTTATGGTCTCTAGTTCCTTTAAATCCTGCAGAGTACTCTGAACCTTGAAGACTTCTTCCATTTTATTCTCCTTTTCTCTCAAGCTTGCTTTCATGATCCCACTCTCCTTCTCAATGTGCTCCTTAGCCTGCAAGTGCTTTGGCAGGGTCACATGAGAGTTCCCTTGACTGGCCAACTGCTGCTCCTTCTCAAAACACCTTTGCTTGCTCTTCAGCTCCTCCCTTAAGTTCACAAAGGTGCTATTGAGAGGTATTTTTCCCACCTCCACCTGTTCCACTGGGACACGATGCTTCTGCATTACATTCATGGTGAAGATCTCAGCAGTCTTTTGGGGCTTTTACTCTAGTAGTTTCTCTTTCTAGTTTTCAACTTCTGTGTATTTTTGTGACAGATCTTTCAACTGTTGGTTTAGCTCTTCTGTTTTTATTCCTAATGTTCTTTCTCTATCCATGGCATTCTCTGTCAAAGCAAGTGGTCCTTTAACACTTTCTGAAGAGAAACAATCTTTTTCTTGAGCCTGATATTTTCCTGTTCTCTTTTCTTGGCCTCATCTTCTATAACACAGCGCTTCCCCGTCTTCTCTGCTAACTACTCTCCTTCCTTCTCTGTTGCTTTGAATTTCTGGTGACACTTTGCAAAGCTTATAATTGACATGTACTTCAACCTAATATATTCTTATATCAGATGCAGCTCCTTTTTCTTTTTCTTTCTTTTTTATTTTGGGTCCGGTCGTGGGGCCTGAACTCTGGCCTGGACACTGTCCCTCAGCTCTTCAGCTCAAGGCTAGAGCTCTACCACTTGAGCCACATTGCCAATTCTGGCTTTTTTTCTTTTTGCTTATGTGGTACTGAGGATTCGAACCCAGGGCCTCATGCATGCAAGGCAAGCACTCTACCACTGAGCCACCTTCCCAGCCCCCCAGCTCCTTTTTCATAGCCATAATTTCTTAATGGAATTCAGAGGTCCTTTGCATGTTTCTCCAAAGCTATGAACACATTTTCCATGTGGTTAATACGATTACTTAACCTGTCATTTACATTTTCCAGGTGGTTAATGTGCTTACTTAACCTGTCATTTTCTATCATTCTCCGCCTTGGACATTCCTTTTCCTAATGTCCATTTTGCTTGCATTAAGCTCACTGATCTAGTCCTAAAGGTTCCCTACTGCCATTTTCAAATGAATTGTGCTGTCTTTGCCAAAGGTTTCTTGATCCTTTTTCTGGTGCTCCTACCAAAACTCAAACTCTCTTCTTAGACTCTTTTTTTTTTTTTCAGAGTGTCTCTCTTATCCAACACCAACTGGGCAACCACTTTACCTCAAAACCTTCTAACTTTTCAAGCTTTCTTCTAATATCTGTGGCTGACTGCATAACAAAGGTCATATTTAGGGATCTTTGATTCTCCAGGACTTAAAGATCTATAGCCTGCTTTACAATGTCGGTGTGAGGGGGGGAAGGATTGGGTGGGGGGGAGGGGGGAGGCTGGGAAGGGAGGTGAAGGTTAAACAAAGGAGGAGGCTGCAATGCTTGGTAAGAAATGTATGCATTATCCTGCCCATGTAATTGTAACCCCTCTGTACAGTATGTTCTCAAATAAAATAAAATTAAATTAAAAAAAAAAAGATCTATAGCCTATAGGTCCTATAGGCTTCTGGGAGAAGTTCAAGAAAAAGCATTAGGGGAACTCACTGGGGAACAGTACCATCTCACTCACCTTAGATTGAAGACTTGGCTTTCTAGGCACTGCGATATCCCTGCTAGCTGAACCTGGAAATAATTGGTAAGCACCTCCATACCTCGACTGCTGTTAGTCTCAGCTTGAGTAAGTCTCGGGAAAAACTTGCTCCAAATAATCTGGTTCAGTTGTAGGGCTACTGTCTGGTCCAAAGACCACTATCAAGTCACCAACAGTATTCACTCCCTTTTCTACCAGGTGAAAAGCACCTGTAAAATTTGCTGACAGTCATCCCAGGTGTGCTTGTGTGTGAAAATTACTGTCTCTAATGAGGTAAGAGCCCCTGTTTTTTTCTGAAAAGGATGGATTTTTCTGTTTCCAGTTATACAGGTTACTACTTGTAAAGGGAACATATATTAGAAATGGGTCCTGCCCACCATCTCCTCCATGTTCCTCTCTCAAGGGTAATAAGGGTAACATACCACATTGTACCACATCAGTCTGGTACAAGTAACCACTTTTGGTGTGGGAGGTCTTATTAGAGTTGCTGATGACAAAGAATAGGGGAGAGAGTACATCAATGCATCTTCCTCTGAGGGATTCTTTAAACCTGGGGGAGAATATTTTTTGGATATGACAACCTAAGGCCTTGTTCTACCATCCTAAGAAAAGGAGTAAACAGGTGCATACAGGACACAGATAGAACTATCAGCATACACACAAAGACCAAGATCCACAGACACTTAACCCACATATCCCATACCTCTCAATGTTGAACTTTACAGGAGGTCCCAGATGACAGAGAGAACGTCCCAGATTGCCTCTTGAGGAGGCCACAGATGACCTTTGGAGGATGTCACATATGTCCTCCCTAGGAGGCCCTAGATGACCTCTCATGGAGGTTCCAAATGGATTCCCAAAGAAGTGTCAGATGACCTCTAAAGGAGTTTCCAGATGTCTTTTCAATGAGGCTGACATTACCTCTCAAGTAGCTCCCAGATGGCCACTCAAGGAGGCCACATATGAACTCCAGAGGAAGTTCCAGATAATCCTCTTGAGAAAGCAACAGATGACCTCCAGAGAAGGTCCTATATAGCTTCTCAAGGAAGTCCCAGATGATGTCCAAAGACGGTCATAGATTTCTCATCATGGTAGCCTGAGATGACCTCCCAGAGAAGCTCCAGATGACCTCAGGAGGTGGTTCTAGATTGCCTCTTAAGAAAGCCCCAATGACTACTTTTGAAGAGGTCTCAGGTGGCCTCCTGAGGAAGCCCCAGTTGGCCTCTCGAGAAAGTCCAAGATGGCCCCTGGAGAAGGCCTCAGATGACCTCCAGTGTAGGTCTCAGATGGCTTCTCAAGGAAGTCGCAGATTTACTCTTGATGAGGTTCCAGATGCCTTCCCATGGAAGCCCTACATTATCTCTCAAGTAGGTTCCAGATGGTGTCCCAAGGAAGCCACAAATAGATTCCAGAGGATTTCAAAACAAGCTGGCACCTCTAGAGGTACATAAATGACTTTTGTCCATGTTGGACCTCCAGAGACAAACACTCGAGATAGACTCTCAACCCTGAAGGCTGACACTCTCACCTATGGGGATTTTTCCCTGGGGCCAATGCCTGATGCAATCCAAATGGATTATCTCGATGGAGTCTTCAAAAATAAGGACCTCTATAGTTCAAGAAAATCCATCGAGACATGTTTTATATAATAAATGTTCTCTAAACCACCAACCCCCAAAATTACAATATCCAAAGTTCCAAACATTAAAGAGAAAGCCTCTTTTCCTCTTCTCTTTATCTCTCCTTCGCTACACACCTATACTTCTTTCGAGGTCTTTTCCTTTTTCACATCTACTAGTTCATTTTTCTCTTTAGGACTCTCCACTCTCCACAGACCTGAACTGCTTTGCAAGGCTCGTCAGTTGCCATCCTTCACCTTCTGGCCTCCCTCAACTTCCTCTCCACCCAGGTCTTTCCCCTTAGGCTATCACACCACTTCTTTCCTTCCAGGACTTTTTCCTTTTTCTCTCACCTTCTATTGCTCTGAACAAGCAGCCTATATAAAGTCTGTACCCCTTCTCTACCTCAACTGCCTGTTTTCAACGATCACATTCCAAGCTGCCCACAGCCCAATCACTTCTCAACAGCTCAACACATGATGATTAATGCACCAGTCCCGCCCACAGGATGCCTCACCTTCTTTGGTGGCATTCTTTGTCCTCTCCAGCTGGCCAGGAGATGGGCCCATGCTGATTATCAGACCCTATAGATTATCGGGCCCTGCTGATTATTACAGTATCCTCCTTGTGAACTAGTAGCAATTGAAATTGTAAATTTGATTGTGATACCTCAAACCCATTTTGACATCATCACCGCCACGACATCACAAAGCCATTGTGATAACATTGTCATTGTTACATTGTCATGATTCCATTGTGACATCTCATATCTATTATGACCTCTTAGCTCTTTTGAAAATCACATGCCCTTTTCAACATCACAGTCCCTTTGTGTATCCATAACCTTGTTGTTAAGTAATGACAATTGAGATCAGACATGCCATTATAACATCAAAAAGTGTTTGTGACATCCTAAACAGTGTGACATCACATTTTCATTATGAGAGCATCAGCTCATTGTGACATCACCAAACTCAATGACAGAATCGCATTATGACAATTCTCGTTTTGACATCATAGACACATTGTGAATGCCTATTCTGTGATTTCATTGTATTTCAAATGTGGCATGAGAGTTGATATCAGAAATACAATTTTGTGCCTACAAAACATTTTGACATCATAATCACTTTGTGACATCACAGTACCATTGTGATATCACTAACACAATGTGACATCACAAAGTTCTCCTGTCCTCATAACTTTTGTGACTTGCTGACATTGTGATATCTTAGACCTTTTTGCCCTCATAATTTTTTCAATCTCATATTGCATATATGACTTGAGATAACAAATCAACTGTGACATCATGACCATTGTGACATCACACTGACAGATATCATGATCATCATGTCACATTGTGACATCACAAAAGGTTTTGATGTCACAATTAATTGGTGATGCCATACGGTAAGGGGTCTATGATGTCACAATTGATTAGTGATATCCAAATGGCATAACATATCTCATTTGTCATGAAATCACAGAGAATATGAGTTCACAACAGATTGTGGTATCTCCAAAGTCATGTTTTCACAAATGTTATGAAGTCCTAGGAGGATTGTGATGTCACAGTGTGACACAATGATGTCTGTCAGTGTGATGTCACAATGGTCATGTTGTCACAGTGGATTTCTGGTATCATATATCAAAACTGTAATATTATAAGGTTGAAAACAGATTACGAGCTGTAAAGGGCCTAAGACATCACAGTTGCTGCACATCACAAGACTTATGAGGACAGGGCAGGTTTGTGATATCACAGTGTGTTAGTGATATCACCATGGCACTGTGTTGTCACAAAGTGATTGTGATGCCATATATTTATGAGATCACAATATATTTCTGACATCAACCCACATGCCACATTTGAAATAGAATGAAATAAGAGAATAGGCATTTACAATGTGTCTATGACATCACAATGACAATAAATGTCATAATGCTATGAGGTCATTGTAAATTGGTGATGTTGCAAGGAGGTAATTGTGTAATAATGAATATGTGTTGTCCCACTGGTGATGGGGTCACAAAGTGTTTGTGATGTTACTATGGCATATATGAATTCAATCGTCATGTATTCACAATGAGGATATGGGTACACAAAGGGACTATGATGTCACATATGCCATGTGTGTTTTCAAAGGTACTTAGGGGTCATAATAGCTTTATGATACACAGTTGTGATGAGGTCACAATGGGTTTTTGATGTCACAATGATTTTGTAATATCTCAAACACAATTCCATTTTCAATTGTTACTATTTCACAATGTGCATACATGTTCACAGAATGAGCTGGAAGTACTAATGGACATGAATTTTTAAAAATGTTAGGAGGTCATTTTAGGTTTGTGAATGAACAATGGGACAGTGATATCACCATGACAATGTCAACTCATCACATCATGTCAAAATATTTTTTTGTTGTTGTCACAATTAGTTGATGATTCCACATTGGTGGTGAGGTCACAAAATATTGGTGATGTGTTGGGCATGTCACAATGACATGATGATTCTCATTTGTCCTAACTTACAATGAGTATATGAGTTCCCAAAGGGACTGTGGTTTCTCCAAAAGTATGTGTTGTCACACATATATTGAAATCCTAAAAGGTTTGTGATGTCAGAATTTGACACAATGGATATGACATCTGGCAGTATGATGCCACCATGGTCACGATGTCACTGGGAATTTGTGATATTAAATGTCATATGTGAAATCTAATGAGGTCAACAACAGATTATGGGGACAATAAGGCCTAAGGTATCAGAATTGCAGCATGTCACAAAAGTTATCATGAGGGGATAGGTTTGTGATATCATGGCGGGTTAGTAATATCACAATGGCAACATGATATACAAAGGGATTGTGATGTCACAACGATTATGAGTTCCTGATTTGTTTATGATATCAATCTACATGCCACATTTGAAATAGAATGAAATCACAGAAAAGGCATTCATAATGTGTCTATGATGTCACCATGACAATGTGAAGTTATAATTCTATCATATCATTTTAGTTTTGTGATTTCACAATGAGTAGATGGTATAAAAATGATAATGTGATGTCACAATTATGATGATCTCACAAACTGTTTTGGATGTCAAAATGTCATGTCTGATTCTCAATTGTCAATATTTCACAGTGGGGCTTTGGGTACACAAAGAGACTGATATCACAAAGCTATGTATTTTTCAAATGTTGTAAGAGGTTATAATAGATTTGAAATGTCACAATGTGATCTTGGTATCAAAAACAACTTCACAATAAGTTGTGAAGTCACAATAAGTTTGTAATGGCACAGTGGTGATGAGGTCACAATGGATTAGTTCTGTCACTAGTTTGTAATATCACAATTGTTTGTCCAATTTCAATAACTACTAGTTGACCATGAGGACACTGTAATAAACAGCAGTGCCCCTATAATCCACGGGAACAGATAGTCATCATGGCCTCCTAGTCTGGACCAATTGAATGGGGGAGTGCATGACACTGGAGGGGGCAGGACATGCTGCTGAAGGAGATAGGATGTCAAGCCCCACATGGTCAGCTGCCAAGAAGTGATTGGACATGGACATTTTGTAAATGATCATTGAAAACTGGAAGGCAAGAAATTATTGCTGTTGGTGAAGGGTACAGCCTATATATAAGCTGCATTTTCAGAGCAAGAGAAGGGGAGAGAAAAAGGTTAAAGGCCTGGATGGAAAGAAGTGATGAGACTGCTGGAGGGCAAAGACCTGGGAGGAGAGGAAATTGAGAGAGAGCAGGAGGTTAAGGACGGCAACTGGCCACCTGGACAAGTCAGGGCAGTCCTGTCAAGAGCAGAGCAGCCTGAAAAGAATAATGGAATGGTGGAAGGAAAAAAATGAAAAGACCTGAAAGGTAGGACAGATCTGTAGAGAAGGAGAATGAAGAGAAAGGAAAAAGCCTTGTCTTTTGAAGTGTGGAGCTTTGGAGATCATTATTTTGGCGGTTGGTTGTTTGCAGACCAGTTAACAAGTGGCTGAACTGCTCTTTGGAGGTCTGAGGGTTCATGGTTGAGACTGAATTTAGCTCTCCGCATCCAGCCCGGCCAAGGTAGTCGCTTGTTACAAAATTTATGAGGACCAGACAGTTTTGTGATGTTACATTGCATTAATGATATCACAATGTCAATATGAGGTCAAAAAGGGATTGTAATGTCACAATGATGGTGTGGTCAAAATGGGTTTCTGAAATCAACCTATATGCCATATTTGTGATACAGAATAGGCAATCGCATTGTCTCTAGGAATTCACAATGAAAATGTGATGTCATAATGCCATGATCTCATTGTCATTTTGGGATGTAACAATGGGCTGATGATATTATAACAACAATGTAATCTCACTCTGGAGATGATGTCACAAAGCGTTTATCATGGTACACTGGCATGTCTGATGTCAGTTGTCTTTGTTCATAATGACAACATTGTTACCCAAAGGGACCATGATATCACAAACACCATGTGCTTTTTCAAAGGTGCTAAGCGATCACAAGAGTTTTGGAATGTCACACGGTGATCATGATATCACTGTGGCAATATGATGTCACAATGGGTTTGTTATGTCAAGTGGTGATAAGGGCACACTTGGATAGTGATGTCAATATGAATGTGTAATATTACATTTACAGGTCCAATTTCATTCTACTAGCTCACAATGAAGATATGAGTTCACATAAGGAGGTAGAAGTCAGAAAGGCCATGAATTTTGCAAAATATCATGAGGTCATAATAGGCTGGTGAAAATGCAATGAGACAGAGATATCCCATTGGCAATGTGATGCTACCATTACATGAGATAGTATTGTTTTCAAGTTACAAATGGTGATGCCATATAGGTGATGAGGTCACATAGGTTGGTGATTTCACAATGGGATGGTGATGTCACAATCTCATGCCAGATCTCTAATTGACAATTAATATATAAGTTCACAAGGGAAAATGATGTGTCCAAAGGCATATGTTGGCACAAGTGTAATGAGTCTTAACATGTTTGTGTTGTCCTCATGTGACTCAATGGTCAAGAAATCTGGCAGTGTGATGTCACAGTGGTCATGATATCACAGTGGATTTTTGATATCACATGTCATGCCTGAAGTATTATGAGTTAAACAATTTATGATCTCAGAGAGGCCAAAGAGATCACACTGGCAGCATGTCAAAAAATTTATGAGGATGTCTGTTTTGTGATGTCACAGTGGGTTAGTGATATCATAATGGCAATGTGGTGTCATCAAGGTATTGTGATATTATAATGCTTATGTGGTTACAATGTATTTCTGATATCAACCCACCAGCAATATTTGAAATAGAATGAGATCACAGAATAAGCATTCCAATGTATCTGTGACATCACAATTACATGTGATTTGAGATCATTGTTGTTTTATGATGACATGATAGGCTGATGTTATCATAATGACAATGTGATGTTACACTGGTGATGATGTCACAAAGGTTTTGCGATGTTAAAATGCCATGTCTGATCTCAATTGTCATTAGCTCAACATGAGGATATTAGTACACAAAAAGCCTGTCATGTCACAAAGGCCATGCTTTCTTTCAAAACTTCTGAGTTCATAATAGTTTTTGGATTTCACAATGTGATCATGTTGGTACAATGGCAATGTGATAACACAATGAGTTTGTGATGTCTCCGAGGTGATGAGGTCACAAAGAGTTAAAGATGTCTCATCAAGTTTGTAATATAACAGTGACATATACAATTTCAATTTCTTCTGATTCACTATGAGGATGCTACAATAACCAGTGGGGCCAGAATTATCTGTGGGAGCCTATATTCATTGTAAATTCTTGGCTTGGCCCTCCGGAGAGTGTGGGGAATGCCGCCAAAGGTGGAGGTGTCAAGCCTCACACGGTGAGCTGTCAAGAAGTGATTGAGCATTGGGCAGTTTTGGAAGTGATGGCTGAAAACTGTTAAGCTTGAGATCCATTGGAGGGAGGACGGGTACAACCTAAATATAAGTTGCATTTTCAGGGCATTGTAAGGCGAGATAAAAATGGGAGTTACCTGGATGGAAGAAAGTTGTGAGACAGCAGGAAAGGAAAAACCTGAGAAGGGAGGAAGCTGAGGGAGAGCAGAAGTTTGGCTATTGGTCACTGGGGCAAAGTAGGGCAGGCCTATGGAGAGTAGAGAGGCTTGAAGAGAAGAAGGAAGTGGTGGAAGGGAAAAAGGGAAAGACCAGGAAGGAATGACAGGTCTGTAGAGAAGGAGGGAAGAATGGAAAAGTAAAAATCCTTGCCCATTGAGCTTTGGAGCTTTGGAAATCATAATTTTGTGGTTTGTGGTTTGCAGAACAATTAAGAAAGGGTGGGGTTGCCCATTGGAGGTCTGAGGTTTGGTGGTCAAGGCTGCTCTTGAACCTGGGTATCCAGTCCAGGATAAGTTAATCACAGTCCCCTTTCTAGTGAAAAATGGTTTATTATATTAAATGTGACTCGATGGTTTGTCTCCTTGCCTTAGAGGACATATGTACATGAGTACAGAGAAAGAGCTTGAAGTTTCAAAGTCCATGAATTTTCTAAGATCTGATGAGGCCATAACAGGTTTGTGAAAACACAATGGGAGAGTGATATCACAACAGCAATACCACAATATCATGTCAAAATAATGATTTGATGTAACAATTAGTTGTTGATGCCATTCTCGTGATGAGGTCACAATAAGTTTGTGATGTCACAATGGGTTCATGATGTCAGAGTGGCATGGGAGATCTCAACTCTCATTAATTGGCAATGAATATATGAGTTCAAAAAGGGACTGTAATGTCTCCAAAGGCATGTTTTGTTAGAAATGTGAGATCACAATGTGACAAAATGGTCATGACATCTGGCAGTTTGATGTCACTGGGGATTTCTGATATCACCTGTCATACCAGAAATATCAGATTGAAAACAGATTATGAGCTCACAAAGGGCCTAATATATGGCAATGGCAGTATGTCACAAAACTTATAAGGACAGGACTGGTTTGTGATGGCACAGCAGGCTAATGATATCACAATGGCAATGTGATGTTACAAAGGGTTGTGATATCACAATTGTTATATGGTCAAAATGGGTTTCTGATATAGAATGAATTCACAGAATAGGCCTTCACACTGTTAAGTCTATGAATGTAACAATGTCACTGTGATTTATAATGCTATGATGCCATTGTCGTTTGGTTATGTAAAAATGAGCTGATGGTGTCATAATGACAATTTGATGTCATTGCTGATTTATGATGTTACAATGGTTATGAGGTCACATTATGTTTCTGATATTAACAGGCAGGTCAAATTTGAAATAGAATGAAAAAGCTGGGCGCCGGTGCCTCACGCCTGTAATCTTTGCTACTCCAGAGGCTGAGATCTGAGGATCGCGGTTCAAAGCCAGCTCAGGCTGGAAAGTCTATGAGAATTTTATTCCCAATAAAAACCATTAGAAAACAGGAAGTGGCTCTGACTCAAGCGATAGAGCGCTCGCCTAGAGCTGAAGAGCAGGGATAGCACCCAAGCCCAGAGTTCAAGCCCCACGACTGACAAAAAAAATGTTAAAAACAGGCATTTACAATATAACATCACAATGACAATGTGATCTCATAATGCTATCTTGTCATTGTAGTTTTGTCATATCAAAAGTAGTTGATGCTGTCATAATGACAATGTTATGACACTCTGGTGATGTCACAAAAGGTTCATGATGTTAAATTGGCATGTCTGATATCAATTGTCAGTTCATAATAAGGGTATAGTTCCACAAAGGGACTGTGTTGTCACAAAGGGCATGTTTTTTCAATGGTGATAAGAGGTCCTAATAGGTTTGCGATATCACAATGTGATAGTGATGTCAAATGGCAATGAAAGCACACAGTGGTTTTGTGATGACACATTGGTGATGATATCAAATAGTTTTGTGAAGTCACATCTCATAATCGCATGTCCAATTTCACATGTCCAATGAGGATATGAGTTCACAGAAAAAGACAAGTATAAATGGCCATGAATTTTCTAAAATTCTATGAAGATATACTAGGTTTTTGAAAACCCAATGGGACAGTGATATCACGATGGCAATGTGATGATGCAATATGATGACAATAATGTTTTGATATCATAATTTGTCATGCCACACTGATGAGTTCACAAGAAGTGTGTGATGTCACAATGGGTTGGTTATATCAAAATGACACATGTGATTTCAATTTTCATTAACTCACAATGAGTACATTAGCTCACAAAGGGACTCTGATGTATCCAAAGGCATGTATTTTCACAAAAGTGATGAAGTCCTAACAGGTGTGTGTTGTCAGAATGTGACAAAATGCTCATAACATCTATCAGTGTGATGTCACCATGATCTAGATGTCACATTGGATTTGAGTATCACATTTCATACCTGGATTTGGTTTGAGAGGATTGGAATTTCACAGTGGGTTAGTGTTATCACTATGGAAATGTGGGGTCACAAAGGGATTGTGCTATCACAATGGCTATTAGATCACAATGTTTTTCTACTATAATAGGTTTGTGCTGTCACAATTGGTTGGAAATGTCACAATGGCATGCCAGATCTCAAATGTCATTAATTCACAATGAAGATATGAGTTCACAAAGGGACTGTGTTGTCTCTAAAATATGTGTTTCACAAATATGATGAAGTCCTAACAGATATGAGTTCATAATGTGCCACCACCGTCTTGATGTCTATCAATGTGATGTCACAATGGTCATGATGTCACAATGTTCATGATGTCAGAGTCAATTTCTGACATCATATGTCATACCTGAATTATGAGTTTCAGAACAGATTATAAGCTTACTAAAAGCCTAAAATATCCTAATGGCAGCATATCACAGAAGTTATCACTAAGTTATGACCTCCTCATCAGTATGGCATCACCAATTGTGACATCAGAACATTATTATAACATGATGTTGAGACACCACATCGTCATTGTGAAATCACTGTCCTATTGGGTTTTCACATAGTATGACCTCACACTATGAAGCTTCTTCTATCAATTCGTATCCTCATATTGAATTATGAGTAATTGAAATTGGATATATCATTCTGATATTACAAACAAACTGTGACATCACAAAGCCATTGTGACCTCATCACCACTGTGACATCAAAAACCCAAAGGTATATCTCATTCCATTGTGACGTTATGGATCATATTGTGCCAGTCCAAAACTATTATAACTTATAACCACTTTTGAAAACACACATGGCCTCTATGACATCACAGAACCTGTTTTGTATCCATAACCTCATGGGGAACTAATGACAACTGACATCAGACATACTAAGGAAACATAACAAATCCTTTCTGACATCAAAATTGTGACATCATGTTGCCATTATGACACCATCAGCTCATTTTGACATGTAAAACTACAATGACATAATAGCATTGCAACATCACATTTTTATTCTGATGTCATAGACATTGCGTTTGCCTATTATGTTGTTGATTCTATTTCTAATGAGGCATGTCGGTTGATATCAGAAACCCATTGTGTGTTCATGACCATTTTGATATCATGGTGCCTTAGTTCCATCCCATTGCCATTGTGATGTCACATTGCCAAATTGATGTCACAAAGGGATTTCGATGTGACAATGGTTGTGAAATCAAAATGAGTTTCTGATATCAACCCACATGCCACATTTCAAATGCAATGAAATCACAGATTAGGCATTCATAATGTGACTATGATATCACAATGACATAATGGCAAATATTATAATGTCAGTGCCATTTTGTGTTGACACCATAAGCTAAAGATGTCATAACAACAATGTGATGTTACACCAGTTATGACGTCACACAGGGTTTATAATGTTACAATGGTTATGAGGTCACGATGTGTTTCTGATATCAACTGACATGCCACATTTTAAATAGAATGAAATCACAGTATATACATTAACAAGGTGTCTAACACCACAAAATGGCAATGCGATGTCATAATGCTATGAGGTCACTGTAGCTTGTTGATGTCATAATGTGCTGATGGTGTCATAATGATTGATATCACACTGGTGATGATGGCACAAATGGTTTGTGATGTCACAATGGTATGTCAGATCTTAATTGCTATTAGTTTACAGTGAGGACATGAGAATGAATTCACCATGACCTATACAAATGAACTGTCATGACACAACGCCATGTTTTTTGTCAAAAGTGCTTAAGTTCCTAACAGGTTTTGGTTGTCAAAATATTAATGATATAAAAATGGGTTAATGATGTCAAAACTATTGCTACAAGTTCATGATGATACAAATTCACAGAAGGAGCTTGATGTCCCAAGGGCCATGCATTTTCTAAGATGTGATTAGGTCATAATAGGTTTGTGAAAGCACGATGGTACAGTAATATCACAATTGCAATATGATGTCAAATTCTAATTAATTGGTGATGCCATAATAGTGACGAGTTCAAAATTGTTTTGTGATGTTGCAGTAGATTGATGATGTGACAATGGCATTCCAGACCTCAATTATCATTAACTCACAATGAGTATATAAATTTAGAATGGGCTTGTGAGGATTCCAAAGCATTTGTTGGCACAAATGTGATGAAGTCAGAACAGGTTTGTGATGTGACAATATGACACAATGGTCATTACATCTAGCAGTATGATGTCACTATGCTCGTGATGTCAAAGTATATTTCTAATACTTCATGTCATTCCTGAAATAATATGAGGTCGAAAATAGATTGAGCTATCAATGGGCCTAACATAACACAGTGGCAACATGTCACAAAACTTTTGAGGACAGGACATGTTTGAGTTGTCACAGTTGTTTAGAGATATCACAATTTCAATGTTACATCACAAACGGATTGTGATGTCACAATGGTTATGGTCAAAATGTGTTTTTGATATGAACCCACATGCCACATTTGAAATGTAATGAAATCACATAATAGTCATTCAGAATGTATATATGATGTCACAATGACTATGTGATATCATAGCGGTATGATGTCATTACAGATTTGTGATGTCACAATGAGCTGATATTGTCACAATGACATTGTGATGTCATACCCATGATTATATTGTAGATATTTTGTGATATTTCTTTGGCATATCTGATCTCAATTGACATTTCACAATCACAAAGGTCATGTGTTTTTTCAAAGGTGCTAAAGCTGTCATGGGAGGTCTCAAGGTGATTGTAATGTTACAACAGCAATGTGATATCACAATGGCTTTGTGATGTCACCTTGGTGATGAGGTCACAATGGACAGGACCAGTTTGTGATGATACAACAGGTTACTATCACAATGGCACTGTGATGTCACAAAGTGCTTTTCATGTCACAATGGCTTTGAGGTCACAATGGATTTCTGATATCCACCAATTTTGCTCACTTAAAATAGAATGAAATCACAGAATAGGCATTCACAATATGTCTATAATGTCACTATGACATATGATGTCATAATACTATGATATGTAAGTTTAGTGATGTTAAAATGGCATGTCTTATCTTATTAGTCATTAGATTACCATGAGAATCCCAAAGGTTGCTATGTGCTGAGTCCTTCAAAAGGCTCATTGTGCTGAGTCCATTACACAGGGTTCTTTGTACTAATTTTTTAAATTGTTCTGAGTCCTTGCGAGGTAGGTATCCCCAACAATCACACACACACACATACACACACACACACACACACACACGTAGAGGGACATCTTGCACCTGCTTGGTGTGTGGGGTGGATGGAGAAGAGTCCCCCAGCATTTGGGCTGAGGGGAGATTCGATCCCCCCCCCCCGGGAAGCTGCTGGGGTTGGAGGGAAGCCCGGACCTGAGGTGAGCCTGCTTCTGCCATAGCCTGGTAGACTTAGGGCAGAGTCAGGACAGCACAAAGCCAGGGATGGGGGCGTGGCTGAGGGAGGGAGGAGGCGTGACCCAGTGGAGGACAGGGTGTGGCTGAGGGGGTACATATCTGCTGCAGCCAGGGGCACATAGGGGCTAGAGCACTTGTGCAGCGGAGGCAGGGCAGCCCCGGAGAGAAGTCGGGGCAGAGAGAGCAGAGAGAAGAGTAGGTCGATGCACCAGGGATGGCGACCTCAAAGACTCTGCTGCTGTAGGAGCATTGGTCTGGGCCAGGAGCACAGAGCACAGAAAGCCAGCAAATCAGGCACATCCCTCGCACCATTGCTGAACGCTGCACACAGAACCACAGCCTACAGATTCTACCAGAAGCACAAGTTAGTGGCTGCCCACAGGTCAGCACCTTGCGACCTCCCCCTACCACTCCTGTGGAGAGCTGCAGGGGCTGCGACCAAAGATGGCGCTGGCTTCTACCTTCCGCCTTCCCGATGGTGAGTGCTTTCTGTGAAAAACAACTCCTTATATGGCTATGGCTTGGCTACTGGCTTGCTTCCATGTTTACGACCCTATTAGTATATGCCGCGTGGCACCTCGGGATTGGCCATCTAGGAGGCTTATAACCAGAGTGCGGGTGCAGGGCGGGGAGAAGCTTGCAGACAAGGTTCCTGAATAAACTGCTTTGAGAAGAATCCCGGGTTTTGTTTTCCTTGCTGGTGGAGGTGGTCACCACAAATGGTGGCCCGTACGGGGAACTAACTCCACAAGGGATTCAGAACTCCTGGCAGTCAGGGTGGTGCACTAGTAAGTTCCCAGGTAAGTGGGAATCCGCGATTAAAGCGGGCATAATACGGGGCTCTTCTCTGTAGATAAAGAGAGAGCGGGAACCCGGGAAGAAATAATATACAGGCCTAAAGTGAAAGTAAAAGAAAATAAAATTTTTAATAACTGAGATGGGCACCGCGACGTCACATCCAATTTTTCTGGCCCTGGAAGAGCTACTATGCTCGAAAGGACTAAAGTTAAAGAAGGGTACCTTACAGAGGTTCCTTGATGAATGCGATATTGTGGCTCCTTGTTCATAGTGTCCGGGAGCCTTACAGTAGCCTCATGGGACAAATTAGGGAAGGATTTGGATTTTGCCTATGAACAGGGCACATTAAAGACAGGAGTCCGCCCCATTTGGAAATTGATTAGGGGCTGCCTGGAGGACCAGCGCTGCTGTGAGGTTATAGAAAATGGACAGTCAGCATTGGAGCAGTTACAGGAGGAGAGGTCAGAGAAGGCGATCAGTGAAAAGGGAGACAGTGAACAGGGCAAAAGGGGGCGACTATACCCAGATCTGTCCGAGCTAAAATCGGAAAGAGGAAGTTCCAGCGAGTTAGAGGAGGAAGAAGTGAGAGCACTTATTCAACAGATGAAAAGGAGCCGTATAAAAAAGGGGGAACGTAAGCTAAACCAACCTGTGCTTAATGAGGACTTAGAAAGAACTTCCGGTCAGACCCCTTTAGATCCTCCTCCATATCAACATGGAGCCAAAGGGCATACGTTTTGCCCGGACACTTGGCGAACTGCTCGAGCAGAACTCGCCTTCCCAGTTTTTCAAGACGATAATCAACAGAGATTCCATGAGCCTCTAGAATTTAAAGTAATTAAGTCCCTGGCTGAGTCTGTTCGGACGTATGGGATTACAACCTCTTTTACCGTAGCTCAAGTGGAAGATATAAAGAGATACTGCATGACCCCCTCTGATTGAGTGAGCCTAGCATGTTTGAGTCCAGGCCAATACTTGGATTGGAGGGCATTTATGCTGGAATTTTGTAATGAACAGGCAGCCATCAATCAAGCGAACAGACACCAGGCTTGGGACAGAGACATGCTCTTAGGACAAGGCCGCTTTGCTAATGCTCAGACAGGATATCCCCCTGAAGTGTATCAACAGATAAATGATGTTTGCATTAAGGCGTGGAAATCACTACCAAATAAGGGGGAAGTTAGCGGCAATCTCACCAAGATCCTGCAGGGGGCTACCGAGCCTTTTTCGGATTTTGTGGCCAGAATGGTGGAAGCAGCAGGCAGAATTTTTTGGGACCCTGACATGGCCATGCCTCTTATAAAACAATTAGTCTATGAGCAATGCACCAAAGAATGTAAAGCCGCCATTACCCGGTATAAACATAGAGGGTTGGAGGCATGGATGAAAGTGTGCAGAGAGCTGGGAGGACCTCGAACTAATGCAGGCCTTGCCGCCGCAGTACTCCAGTATTCAAATAGGCGGGGGGGGGGGGGGGGAAACTCTGGAGTGACATCTGGAGCATGCTTCAAGTGTGGAAAGGCTGGTCATTTCAAAAGAGATTGCCAAGAGAGAAAAGGAACCGGAAGAGCTGGAGATGTTACAACGGGCAAACAGCCAGGGCTGTGCCCCAGATGTAGAAAAGGAAAGCATTGGGCCAATGAATGTAGATCAGTCAAAGATGTTAACAGCCAGCCCTTGGGCCCCATCACGCAGCCAAAAAATGGGCAGAGGGGCCCCATCCCCAGGGCCCGCAAATGTATGGGGCAATGGAGAGCCCAAAGGAGGAAATTTCCCAAGAAGGATGGCCTACCCTGAGGCATCCCAAGAACCGCGGAGAGCCACTACAGGCTCAGCGGGACTGGACCTCCGCACCACCACCAGACTCGTACTAATCCCGCAAATGGGCGTTCAGTTAGTAGAGTCAGATTTTCAAGGTCCTTTGGAACGGGGCACAGTGGGGTTACTAATTGGCCTGTCTTCCGTTGCCCTTAGAGGGCTTAAAATTCACCCAGGAGTTATTGACCCAGATTATACAGGTATAGTTAAAATCATGGTAGAAGCTCCAAAAGGCATTGTAGCAATTTCCCCTGGAGACAGAATTGCCCAATTGTTACTCCTGCCTAGTCTACATGAAAAATTTCCTGCCATACAGTCTGAGAGAGGTGGAAAGGGTTTTGGCTCCTCCAGAATTGAGTCAGTGTACTTAGCCCTGGATTTAGACCAGAGACCCATGCTTGAACTGGAGATCGAAGGAAAAAGGATTATAGGACTGTTAGACACAGGGGCCGATCGTAGCATTATTGCAAAAAAGGATTGGCCGAGAGCGTGGCCATTACAGGCCTCAGAACAAACCCTGAGAGGGTTGGGCTATGCCAAAGCTCCTGACCTAAGTGCAAGACCCCTCAACTGGAAGGATGGAGAAGGACACTCTGGAAACATCCAGCCTTATGTTTTAGAATTGCCTGTCTCCCTGTGGGGTTGAGATTTACTAAAAGAGATGGGATTTTGCCTTAGTAATGAATATTCTCCTACCTCAAAGGAAATGATGTTACAAATGGGCTACTGCCCAGGGCAAGGACTGGGAAAAAACTTGCAAGGCCGTAAAGAGCCTATTGATGTCCACCAAAAACTTGATAGACATGGACTGGGTTTTTCATAGGGGCCGCTGAGGATCAAGTTCCCATTACCTGGAAGACGGAGGAACTGGTATGGGTAGCTCAGTGGCCTTTATCCTCCGAAAAGCTTTCAGCCGCTCATAAACTGGTAGAAGAACAAGTAGCCCTGGGCCATGTGAGACCCTCAGTTTCACCATGGAATACTCCAATATTTGTGATAAAAAAGAAGTCGGGTAAATGGTGATTACTTCATGATTTGCGTGCCATAAACGCACAGATGCAAATTATGGGCCCTGTACAAAGAGGGTTACCTTTGCTTTCCGCACTTCCTGCCCATTGGCCTATTATAGTAATAGACATAAAAGATTGTTTCTTTTCTATCCCCTTGCATTTCACTGATTGTGAGTGCTTTGCCTTTACTGTGCCCTCTTGTAACCATGAGGAACCTGACCAAAGATATGAGTGGGTCGTGCTGTCTCAGGGTATGGCCAACAGCCCCACTACATGTCAGCTGTTTGTTGGCAGGGCTATAGCTCCTGTTAAAAAAAGGCATCCAAAACTCAGGGTGGTCCATTATATGGATGACATTTTGATAGCTCATAAGGAAGAGGCTGGGTTACAAAAGGCCTATGCAAAATTGGTTTTTGCCTTAAGGGAACAGGGTCTTTATCCGGCGCCAGAAAAAATACAAACAGGCAGAGTGGTGGAGTATCTGGGAGCCAAGATACATCCCAGGTCGATCATGCCCCAAAAATTGACCCTGAGAAAAGATAACTTAAAGACTTTAAATGATTTTCAAAAATTGTTGGGGGATATTAATTGGATAAGGGGGTATTTAAAATTGCCAAATTATGAATTAAAACCCTTATTTGATATGCTAAAAGGAGATATAGATTTAAACTCCCCACGACACCTGACTGAGAGCGCCCGATTTGCTCTCAAAAGGGTGGAGGAGGCTTTAAGTGCCGCCTGTTTAAACAGGCTACAAGATGGCCAACCCTTTGATTTATGCATTCTTCCCACTGAGACCCAACCAACTGGGGTACTTTGGCAAAAGGGGCCGTTAATGTGGTTACATTCTCATGTTTCCCCCGGAAAGACGCTGGAGTATTACCCTGAGGTGGTAGCAGACTTAGCTCTGCAAGGAGTTCAACACAGTTTACAATTTTTTGGAGTTTATCTGCATTCCATCATTGTTCCCTACAGTGCCTACCAAGTTCAGACTTTATGTGCCACTATTGATAATTGGTCCATTTTGAGATGCATGTTTCCAGGAGATATTGATAATCATTTGTCCAAAGACCCTCTACTAAGATTTGTAAAGGAACATCCAGTGATTTTTCCAAAGGTAACTGCCCAAAAGCTTATTAGAGGGGCTACAAATATTTTTATGGATGGCTCCAAAACAGGATGCGGGGTATACGTTGCAGGTAACCAAGACCCCGTGCAGCATCAATTTGTCCCCGGTAACCCACAGATTGTTGAGTTGATGATTGTAATTGAAGTATTTAAAGCTTTCTCCTGTCCCTTTAATTTAATATCAGATTCAGCCTATGTAATAAATGCTTTAAAAATATTGGAAGCGGTTGGTACAATAAAGGCTACCAGTTCTGTTCTAGCTCCCTTTACCCTGCTACAGTCCCTTATATGGCAACGCAAGGAACACTTTTTTCCAATGCATATTCGAGCACATACGGGCCTCCCAGGACCACTGACAAAGGGTAATGCCCTAGCTGATGCACACACTCGTGCTGAGTGGGCGCTCCATGCTTCTTCTGTTGACTTAGCAAAAGATTTTCATGCCAAATTTCATGTAAACGCCAGGACTTTACAAAGCCACTTTATCACGTCAAGTGATAAAGGAGTGTCCCCGATGTATTTTTTACCATAAGCCCCCTACGTTTGGAGTTAATCCACGAGGTTTAAGACCCTTACAAGTATGGCAGATGGATGTAACTCATGTACCTGAATTTGGCCGCTTAAAATATTTACATGTTTCTGTTGACACCATTTCGGGTGTTGTACTTGCCACCCCCCTGCCAGGGGAAAAGGTTACTGATGTGATATCTCACTGCTTGGAAGCGTGGGCGGCCTGGGAAATGCCAAAACAGCTAAAAACTGATAATGGTCCGGCCTATACTGGGCAGCTCTTTGTTTCCTTTTGCACTCAAATGGGTATTACCCTGGTGCATGGACTGCCCTATAACCCTCAAGGACAAGGAATTGTGGAAAGAGCTCATCGCACTATCAAGGAAATGTTACAAAAACAAAAAGGGGGAGCTGGACCCCTGATGGCTACAGCAAGACAAAGAATAGCCATGACACATTTCACCGTAAATTTTTTGAATTTGGATAACGCTGGTCGCTCAGCGGCAGATAGGCATAACAGTCCCACTCCTTCGGCCTTAGGATCGGCTTTGTGGAAGGATGTGCTCACGGGGCTCTGGAACGGGCCTGACCCCATGCTGGTATGGGCACGAGGATCTGTTTGTGTTTTTCCTCAGAATCGTTCGGATCCAGTGTGGGTGCCCGAAAGACTTGTGCGGCGAGTCCAAGATGAACGGAACCCAGAAGAAACAAAAGATTGCGTTGCTGATCATACAGCTCCTGATGATCCAACAGGGGCAGACGGTAGCGAGATGGGGAATACTGTCTGCATTCCCAAGGCCCATGCCTGTGAGATATGACGCCTCTCTTTTCCCTAGATTTTTCACCACAAATAAGACTCTTAACCTTTCCTTTTACCCAGAGGATAAAATAATGGCAGGGGTTGGTGAAGCTAGAAATATTAGCTTGATGGGCACGCTATGCTTTTGCTTAAGTGATGCGACCCTTAATGGTAGTTGCATAACCTTGACTCGTTCCCCGGCCGCTTATTTTAGATATTGGTATGGGAATCCGGGATCAACTGAGGTTTGGGCAAATGCTACTGGATTTGTTGGTACTGTTTTAGGCAGAGATTATGAAAGCTTAAAGTTAAGCATCGACCCGTGGAGTGTAAAACAACCTAAATGGGCCCCTTTTTGCTTGCCTGACCGTATGGAGGAGGCTTGGCCTTGGACAGGTTGCCAATCATGACAAGTTGTTTCGGCTGATGAGTCTAAGCGTTTTTCTTTCTCCCCTAGCGTTTTGTCCAATGCTAGTTTACTATTTAGGGCTGGAATTAATCCCTTTAATAATTGGCTGTTATGTGGTCTTAATGGAAGTTGCTTGCAGGCCGAACCTATAGTTATGCTGCAAGGGGGTCACTTTTTTTTATAGCAAACATGACTTGCAATTTGACTAGTACTGCCCGTACTGTGGGTGCCAATTGTCATTTTAGTAAAAATTATACTGTATTTAGCTTTCAGCCTACCCCCGTGTGTGTGGTTTCCCCTTTTGTGTTTTTGGTAATTAACAACACCTCTGTATGTTCAGATGATGTGTGTGCTTGTACTAATGAAACCTGCTATTATGCTACCTGCTGGAGTTCTCAGTATCCGTTAGCTATAGTTCCACGCATTCCGCGTTGGGTGCCTGTGCCAGTAGATGCTTCTCAAGCTGTAACCTTGTTTAGGCATAAGAGAGATTTTGGCATCACTGCGGCCATTGTAACTGCTATAGCTGTGGCTGCCGCGGGTGCGACGGCTGCCGCTGTCGCCATTTCACATACTGTGCAGACCGCTCAGACTTTAAATAACCTGTCGGCTACTATAGCCAGAGCTCTGGATTTACAACAAGTGACCAATGCACAATTAAAAGGAGGACTGATGCTGTTAAATCAAAGGGTTGACCTTGTGCAGGAGCAGGTTGATATCCTGTGGCAGTTGGCTCAGCTGGAATGTGTTCAAAAATACGAAGGGCTTTGTATTACCGCTGTTCAATATTATAACTATACCCAGGCAGCAAATTTGTCTAAACAACTGTCAAGTTATCTTTTAGGCAACTGGACAGGGGAATTCGACCAATTGATGTTACAGCTACGATCGGCCATTGTCGCAGTAAACTCCACCCGGATGGATGATGCCCTGTTACAAGATGTTTCCTCCTGGATTTTGACAGCTGTGGATCATTTGAAGGAGTGGGCAGGAATGGGCTCCCTTATCGGTATCCTGGCATTGGTGATCTTGCTGTGCCTGTGGTGCATATGCCGGATTAGGAGCTCGTAGCGCAGGAGTATGGCTATGGTGGTCCAGGCCTTCACTGCCATTGAGGCCGGACAGTCCCCCTACGCGTGGCTTGCAACGTTAAAGGAATAGCACAGGGTGTATGGCAAATGCACTGCACTTGGGAATCACTTCCCAGCGTGAGCCCAAGAAGAGCATGTTGGGTTGCAAGTGGGTTGATGCCCAAGATCCCACCTCTGCAAAAAAGGCATCCGACAGGCCTGGTCGTCACTGGGGAAGGCGCCCCTCAGGCGAAGACCAGTGCAGGGTCCTCTCATTAATGTTTTAGACAGAGGCCCAACCTCTACTCTTACCTGTCGCTTAATAAATCAAAAATGGGGAGTTGTGGAGAGCTGCAGGGGCCGCGACCAAAGATGGCGCTGGCTTCCGCCTTCCGCCTTCCCGATGGCGAGTGCTCTCTGTGAAAAACAACTCCTTATATGGCTATGGCTTGGCTACTGGCTTGCTTCCGTGTTTGCGACCCTATTAGTATATGCCGCGTGGCACCTCGGGATTGGCCATCCAGGAGGCTTATAACCGGAGCGCGGGTGCGGGGCGGGGAGAAGCTTGCAGACAAGGTTCCTGAATAAACTGCTTTGAGAAGAATCCCTGGTCTTGTCTTCCTTGCTGGTCGAGGTGGTCGCGACACACTCCCATTCCCCCCCCTGCAAATCCCGCCTTCCCTCTTGTGTCCCAACCATGCTTCCCCAGCACCAGGCAGGCCACCCCTGACTCTTCCACAAATGCACCCCAGGAGTGGGGGTTGGGGAGTGGGTGTTACTCTGGGAACTCACCCCCATCCATAGTGGCCAGTATCCCTGGAAATGGGGAGATGCAGGAATGGGTGAGAAGGGGTCACCACTGAGCCCCTGGCTGGAGCAGTGGGCGTCACACAGTCTCACATCTGCACCCTTCCTATCCCTGGTCGGACCTGGTGGCTTTAGTCAGAGGTGGGAACATCACCTCTGCACCTGCCTTATTGGGTCTTTTCCTTTTTTTCTTGGAGTGGGGGATGTTGGATGCAAAAGATAGGCCTCCTTTGCTGTGTGAGCCCTTGTCCTCTGTGCGCAGTCACCCTTTCATCTGAGGAGCGTCCCAGAAAAGCCCACTAGGGAGGTGAGGGCACTGAGGGTCAGATTGTAGGTGAATATATGGGAGGAACACACGCTCTCAGACACACATATACCCGGCCTATCCCCCACCCCAGGTGTCAACAGTACTCACAGGGTGATCACATTTCCCAGCTCTGCCAGCATCTGTGGGTGCTCCCTGTCCATCTGGTCTCCTTGTCCTGCCCAAGAATCTTACCAGTTGCCCAGAAGCATCTAGGCTGGAAGTAGGAGTCTGTCCATGTATGTAGCCTTTAGGACCCCATCCATTTCCTCAACACTGTCCCCACCTTGGGTCAGACACCCCCCTTGGGGACCCATGACCCACTGCTTATTTCAGTCCTGCTCTGAGGAGCCACCTGTCTGGGGATTCCTTCACCCAGCGTCCTGGCCTAGGGTTTTGGTGGATGGGGAGTTAAGGCTGGTTGTTCGCAAGGGGAAGGGTCTGGCCCTGGAGAAGTTGAGAGGCAGGGTCGTGCTGTGTCATTAGATTGGTGCTCCCCTTGTGTGGGAGCCCTTGTTTCTGACAAGGGAACGGAGAATGGGAACCCGTGTGCTCTGATGAGGAACCAACAAACTTAGAAGAGGTACTACTCTGTGTCTGTATGTGTGTGTGTGTGTGTGTGAGAGAGAGAGAGAGAGAGACAGAGAGAGAGACAGAGAGAGAGACAGAGAGAGAGACAGAGAGAATCTTTCTCCTTCTACAGCCTGACTGTCCTCAGGTGAGTGATCAGGTGGCAAATTGCAGGTGCTGCATGGAAGAGTCATCTGTCACCATTCTGGAGGTGTGTGTGTGTGTGTGTGTGTGTGTGTGTGTGTGTGTGTGTGTGTGTGTGTGTTGGGAGAGCAGGGAGATGAGAACAATGAAAATATATTTAAGTCACCATATCTAAAAACAGCAAAAGCATTATATTTCTCCGTCTCTCCCTGTGTGTGTGTGTATTTGTTTTTGTTTTTCTTCATCAATACCAAGCACAAGCCCAGCCACAATTTTTGTTTTCTCCTTCACAGTTCCATGGCTCCTTTATGGAAGATTTCAGTAGACATTACTTTCCACCTCTCTCTTCCCCCTTTCCTGTAGCCCACAGTAGCTGCTGGGCCTGAGTGGGCCTCCCCTAGAAGAACTGTGTGAACCCTGGACTGGAGTGGACGACCGTCCTTCTATTCCCAGCCAGAAGTTTGGTGAGACGAATGAGATCACAGCCACATTCTTCCAGCCAGACACTCTGCTCTTGTGTGTTTAGTTGGAGGTAATTCAAGGGTTTCGAATGTGTTTGCCCAACATAATTAGGGAACGAGATGAGGGAAATGATAAGGCAGAGGCTGTGAAGCAATGAGGTTTTGGGGACTGGCGTATGGTGTGACATGGCAGATGGTTCATGATGAGAGTGGATGAGAGGGAAACCATATCTAGGGCATTAACTGTCTCTGTGGGCATCCTGGCACAGGGCTGTAGTCCCCAACTGGTGGTGAGGATACCCTCCTGGGGTAGTGCCAGTGTCAGTCCTCCCTTGAGTCCTGCAGAATCCAATCTGTGTCCCACCTGTGCTGTTTCCAGCTGGGCAGTGGTAGGCAAGTCCATTCCCTCTGCTGGAGCCTGCTCGGTATCAGGGGGTGGCAGTTAGCTAGGGCTCGCTGAATGCCAGTTTCTGTAACCTGCTATAGGCTGTGTGGAAGGAAAAGGGGACCACTTACTTTGGAAACCTTTAAGTTTGATTGGGACAAATTAAATACCACATTTTCCAGGTTTTTTTTTAATTCAAATTGGCAATTTCCACTAATGCCTGGGATTATGGATCAAATTAGATGGATGATTTCAGCCATCAAACAATGATGTTCAAAGCGGCACAGGCAGAGTTCCCAAGCCAGATTGTCTCCTGCTTTGAACGTTGTGCCTTGACTGCCTTTCTTCAGCAGCTATTGCATATCTCTAGGGTGACGACCCCACTTGAGGACATTGTGGGGAGCAGAGATTGTGATCTCTCCATCCCCAGCATGCCAGCATTGAGCAGAGATGATTCCCAGCACCTGTACTGGACTCTGGGAGATTCAGAGAACCCAGGCTGCCTCAAGAATCCTTCCTCTCCAACATGAAATTTACGGGCCAGATGTGGTGGATGATCCCGGCTGGCCCCAGGGGGAGGACAGGAGACCCCTTGAGCCAGGCATTCAGCTCACAGCAAACTCATTCACACCTCCATGGGGAATTGAGTGCCACAGAGCTGGTCAGCGGCTGGACAGAGATCTTTGAGAAGATAGGCATCCCAGAGGCCCTGGAATGTAGCGAGTACATAGTGGCTCACACCCTCAGAGACAAAACAGTTAAGTGTTGTGGCACCAGGAGTGGGTAAGAGGGAGGAGGGAGAACTGTTGGAGAGCTACATCAGGCTTTGTCCCCACTCCTCGACAGAGGATTATTACCTGAATCAGATGGGAATTTTCTGTAGTATTGTCATAGACAGATGCTTATTTATTTAACCAACTATCCAATACAGTGTGCACCAGGCTCTTGGGGGTCATAGACAACGAAAAGTTCCAGGACTGGTTCCACAGCCCATGAGGAAACCTTGGATTGATCTGGATGCCAGTGCATCAAGCCTGTCATCCTACTTACTTAGGAGGCTGAGATCAGAGGATTGAGGCTTTGGCCTGGGCAGGAAAGCTTGTAAGACTCTTGTCTTCAATTAACGACCAAAAAAAAAAAAAAAACACCAGAAGAGGATGTGTGGCTCAAGACATAGACTGCTAGCCTTGAGTGAAAAGGCTTAGGGACGGCACTTTGGCTTGCAGTACAAGGCCCAGAACTGACACAAAGAAAGTAAAGAGAGAAAGGAGGGAAGGACAGAGGGAAAACAAGAGGAAAGGAAGGAAGAAGGGAGAACATGCAAGCCTTGGTTTGGAGTCCCTGGATAAAGGGAGCCAATTATTCACAATCTCTGTGGGGACAGTTTCAGAGCCTAAAGCCAGTATGTAGGACCAAGCCACTGACCACTCAGTAACTTTATGCCATCCAGGAGCTGTGTGGTTACCAACTACAAAGGGAACCAGCCTCGGGTAGATCCTAAAGCTCAGAGTGGGTCACCAGGTTTCAATTATGCCCAGCCTCATCGAGTTTATTTTCTGGTCAGATAAGAAGAAAGTTTCCAAGGTCTAGGGAGGTATTGGAGTGAGAGAGTTTCAAGGGGGGGGGTTCAAATTATAAGTAGGAATTTGAAGAGGGAGAATGATCCTAGGTCACGTGTGTCAAGACATTGGAGCCATGACCTCGCCTGACAACATAGACTAACAGCCTTTGATCCAGCCACACTGTTATTAAAAGTCCTGTCACCTTGGATTCATCATTGACAATCTGGCTGCCATTCACTGCAGGATGCTTGTGCAGTACATCCTTAGGGACTAGGACTTTCCAGGGCTCAATCTGACCATACCACTCCCGGTGTTCATTCCTTCACCAAAGGCTGAGGTAAGCATGCCTCTGCCACAGGACAGCCTGGGAATGAGGGCAAGAAGTGGGTCGCTTGGCTGGCTCACTCTTTATTATAGATGGCAGATCTGGGATTCAGAGAGGGCAGGCTGAAGGTGGGGGAGAGCTGGGTAGAGGCTGGTGGGAAAATCAGAGGCACTGTGGTCTGAGCAGGGTTGTTTCTTTGATAATACTCACAACATAGGAAAATTTCTGGGATAGAGCAGCCCTTTTCACCTACCCAAGATGGAACTATATCCTCCCAGTCTCAGTCCCTTGACCAGGAATCCCTTTGGTTCCCATATCATGTGGTGGAAAACTAGACCTTACCTCACTGCCCAGTGTTCAGGCAGGACAACGAGAGACCTGAATCTTTGATAAGGTCAGGGGATCTTCAGTATGAAGTGCATGGTCAGTCCCAACTAAGTCTGCCATGATGTAGGACATAGAATCTAGAGAATCAGAGCTGGATTGGGTCTGTTCTGGGAGTCCTGAGTATTATGTGTTAGCTTTGAGCTCCCGTGTGCCCACTTGCTTCCCTGTCTTCGATGGGTCTATGCTAGAAAAATGTTGAAACTAGGGCGTGGATCTTGTCTTTTATGCTCCAAGATAGCACTCTACCATTTGAATCACAGCTCCACTTCCAGCTTTTTGGGGTGTTTAATTGGAGATAAAGAGTTCTCACGAGCTTTGCTGCTAAGGAGCATCCAACTGCAGTCCTCAGATTTCCATCTCCTGAGGGGAGAGGATGACAGGAATGGAAAAGTTTGTCTGGCTGGGTGCCAGTAACTCATGGAATTTATCCTAGGTACTCAGGAGGTTAGATCTGAGGATCACGGGTCAAAGCTAGCCTGGTCAGGAAAGACCCTGTGTCTCTTAACTAAAAGGAATTGCCAGAAAACCAGAAGCTGTGCTGTGGCTCAAGCAATTGAGTGCTTGCCTTAAGCTGAAAAGCTCAGCGACGGCACCCAGGCCCAGAGTTCAAGCCCCACAACATAAAAAAGAAAGAAAGTAAGACATCTTTGCCTGCAAATGATGGTGGAGGTGTGGGGGTGTGGGGGGGGTGCTGTGTTTGGGAGACCAAGTGCTGGCCTCACTGTACAGATATTTGTAAGAACTCCCCAAATTTGCTCCAGTTTGAAGCCACAGCTTTAAGAGGAAGTGTCCTGTAACAAGCAGGGAGTGGGCGACGGGGTGCAGGTGTGATTGTTGTGTCTTTATTTTCTCCATTGAAGGATAGATTTGGATGCTGGGTATCAAAATCTGAAGTGAAGGTTTGCAAAAAGTTTGTGGCCTGACGACATGAGTTTCCTCTGTGTATATGAAGGTGGCTGAAGCAGGAAGCCACACGTGGCTCACAACTCTCATCCTAGGTACTCAGAAGGCTGAGATGTGAGGACCGTGGTTACAAGTCAGCTTGGGCAAAATAGTCTGTGAGATTTGATGATAGACCACTAGAGAACAGGTAGTGTTGCTTTGGCTCAAGTGGGAGAGTGAACACCTTCAGCTGAATTGCTGAGGGACAGCACCTTGACCCTGAGTTCAAACCCCTTGACCAACAACAAAAAAAGAGTTGACTAAGTTTTCCACTTAGCAGTGCGTATGATAGGAAATGCCATGATGGTCTATGAGACATTCCAGATATGTGTGATGCTCAATGTTTTGTCTACTGTGGGTCTGATGTCGGTACTGCCACCTTCTAGGGCGTGGAATCTGATCCTAATAGAGGGAGTTCATGTTTCTGTTCTCAGGGACTGCTGAATCCTTGGGCCATCATTTGTGTGTGTGTGTATGTGTGTGTGTGTGTGTGTGTGTGTGTGTGTGTGTGTGTGTGTGACTGTGTGTTAGTCGGACTGTCTGTGTCTGTGTCTGTGTGTGTTTGGAGGTAGAAGAACTGGGCCTTGAACTCAAGGCCTAGGTGCTGTCCCTGAGATATCTTGCTCAAAGCTAGAGCTCTGACACTTGAACCATAGCTCCAACTGTGGCTATTTGGTGGTTCAGTGTAGATAGGAGCCTCACATACTTTCCTGAGTGGCTGGCTTTGAACAATGATCCTCAGATTTCAGCCTCCTGAATAACTAGGATGACAGACAGGAGCCACCCATGATGGCTCTGTGTGTGTGTGTGTGTGTGTGTGTGTGTGTGTGTGTGTGTGTCTGTGTGCGTGTGTATAGAAGTTGGTTGTTACAAGGAGTGCTGGACCCTTTTGTAACTTCTAACCGCTGTCTTGGGGGGTGCATGGACTTTGTGCCTGAGGTCTGGGGGCTTGGAAGGGTGAGACGTTTGAAGGGGACTCAGCACCTTTAAATTATAAGAGCAAGGGATCTTTGTATACCCGGAACTGTCTACTAACTTGGACCTGGTTGGTGGCAGAGGGAGCACGGGAGGACCTGGGGGTGGGGCCTGTAGGGGTTGGCTCCCCAGGGGACAGAGAGTGTGGTCAGCACTTATTAAGGCTGTGGGCCCTGTTAATATGGACCTTATTGGCATGGGTCAGACTCTGGGTCATCTCATCCTGACGTCTGATGGGCAAGGCCAACCCTACTTTAAATCTTGACCAGTGTTCTTCAGATCTCAGCCTCCTGAGTAGGTAGGGTTATAGGCATGAGCCTCTGGCACCCGGCCTCAGATTCTTTTTGGTATATTAGGGTTTGAAATCAAGAGCTTAAACTTTCCAATCAGGTCTTCTTACATGGGAGCCAAGCTTTTCTGTCTTGGGCATTTCTGAGATAGAGACTCCATATATGCTCAGGCTTGGCTGGATCATGGTCCTCCTGTGACAGGCAGGTGTCACCATGCCTGGTACTCTGTAGTTGGGATGGTAGATATGTAGCACCATGTTCAGTCATCAGTTTAGATTATTGTCCCAAACTCTTAGTCCACAGCAGCCGATTTTTGACCACAGTTGAAGCTCGGGGTTCGGCCTGGAACCATTGGTCCTCAGTCTCCTCACAGGACAGTTGTGAGGAAACAAGGGATCAATACAAGGGGAACTCTGGGGCAGAGCCAGGCATAGAGGCAACGATCATCAGATATGTCTCTTGACAATTCTGTGAGCATATAACAAGAAGATACCTGGAAAGGACTTAGAAGGGGCCTGTTATTTATCATTCCACAGGTATGGGATTATGAAACAAAACATGGCTCTCTTTCATCCTTACCCTATCCCCATGAGGAAGGGGATCCTTCACTGTTCAGCTTTGCAGCTGTGGAAAATGAGGCACGGAAAAGCTGGGTGACCTACTCATGATCCCCAGGTGACAGGAAGCTTGGCCTGACTTCTCGGCCATGCTCCCTAGGACAATGGGTGCTATTCAGTCCATTTCTTGTGGTAGGAAGTCCACTTATTGTCAGTCATGGGGCTTGAACTCTGGGCCTGGGCACTGTCCACAAGCTGCTCAGATCAAGTTTAGGGCTCAACCAATTGAGCCATAAAACCACTTCTGGTTTTCTGGTGGTTCTTTGGAGATAATGGTCTTACAGACATTCCTGCCTGGGCCAGCTATGAACCATGATCCTCATATCTCAATGCGTAGTTACCATTGTAGGCCTGTGCCACCGGAAGCCTACTTAAGTGTAATTCTCTCTCTCACTCTCTCTGTCTCCCTCTCTCTGTCTCTCTCTCTCTGTCTCTGTCTCTGTCTCTATCTCAGTAACTTGTTGAATTTGTCATGGAGGAGTTGGCTCAGTGTCCCCATGTGGCTGGGACCCAATGCAACCCTCTCATTCTGGAGGTAGGCTGTGTGACAGGATCATTCTCGCTTGGACTGTGGAACTAGCTCCTTTGGTAAGCCCCTCTGTGCCTGGGGTAGACCGTGATTGTTACTCATTGTCAGTCTGTCCGGTGAGTCCTTCCCCACTACCCTCTGCTAAGATAGTTAAAGAAAGTGGATGAGCAGGCATCTCATTGTCCAACTGCACAGCACTATCCCGAGCCTCTGATCCTCACTGCCACCTATCTGGCCAGACCCAAATTAGAAGAAACTGAATTCACTCTATGTCTACTTCACGATGCTGTAGTGTGTCGTTTTGGGGAATAGAGTCAGTGTGCAGAGGAAAGACCCCGGGTCCAGCACCTCTTGGGGGACATTTGTTCTGTGACAGCACACTCATTGTTCTGAATAAGGAGGAAGTCGGCATCAGACTGAGCCAAAACAATGCTCAAAGGTAGGTAGTCTGTTGAAGTACCAAACACACCCAGGTCTGCTTCCCACTCACAAAAAGGAGGGTGCACTGCAGGTAGCCCAGCACTGTCCCTAGGGAGCTATCAATTGATGGTGATGGTCAGGGGCCAGTGGCTCTCACCTGTCATCCTGGCTATTCGGGAGGCTGAGTTCTGATGGTAGTAACTCAGAGCCAGCCCAAGCGGGAGAGTCTGTGAGATATTTTTTTTTTTGGTCCAGTCATGGGTCCTGAACTGTGGGCCTGGGCACTGTCCCTCAGCTCTTCAGCTCAAGGCTAGCACTCTGCCACTTGAGCCACAGTGCCACTTCTGGCTTTTTTTCTTTTTCCTTATGTGGTGCTGAGGAATCGAACACAGGGACTCAGGCATGCAAGGCAAGCACTCTGCCACTGAGCTACCTTCCCAGCCGCAAGTCTGAGATTCATATCTGCCATAAGCTAACTCCTCCCCCCCCCCGAATAATGCCAGTTTTGCTGCTGTGGCTCAAGTGATAGAGCCTCAGCCTTGAGTAAAAGAAGCCCAGGGATGACACCGAGTCCCTGAATCCAAGACCTGGGACTCACAAAAAATAAAATAAATGAATAGTGGGCACTTGTTATCTTACTACCAAAAAGGATGGATACATTCTTCTTTCTGGTACTTGTAGCCAAAGGTAAGGGGCTTCCATTGATGTTTCTCTCAACCTCTCCTTCTCTCTATTATCACCCTGTCTTCAGTTGCAGGATAGAATTCAGATCATCCCACTTGATGTAACCTTAAGCACCCTCCCCTCCCCGCCTTTTTTGGGGTGGGGATCCTGGATGTACTCACCACTGGGTGAAAGAAGCACCAGAGAGTTGGAGGTAGGTATCCCTGAAACTTATACTCACTCTCTCTCTCTCTCTCTCTCTCTCTCTCTCTCTCTCTCTCTCTCTCTCTCTCTCTCTCTCTCACCTAGGTCTACTCTGACTAGCGTTTTCCAAAGATACTTTATCTCCTTGGATTAACTGACCTAGGAGAGGAACTTGATCCCCTATAAATTACTATTTTAACTAGGGATTGCTAGTTGGCACGAGATAAACAGAAGCTCAAAGGAAAGGTTCTGGAGCCTGTCTGGCTCAGGCTCACACTTGAAATCCTGGCTCCTCGGTAGGCCGAGACCTGAGGATCAAAGATCGAAGCCAGCCATAAGCTGGAAGGCTGATAAGGCTCTTCTGTGCCTGGAACCACCAAAAATCCATACGTGGAGCTGTGGCTCAAATGGTAGAGGAGCAGCCTTGAGCATGAAAACTCAGAAAGACAGCTCCCAGATCCTTAGTTCAAGCCCACACAAGAATTGGCACCATTTGTTGCCCCCAGACTGCCTGGGCCTCAAGTGCCCTCTCACAGAGTGTGATACCACACTGGTTGCTGGGTAGTGTATCAGAGCCTTCAGAAATTGGGTGGTGAAAGCCAGGCCTTCGCCTTTGTGCACTCTCAACCCACACCAGCTGGAAGGCAGAGCATGACAAGGCCAACATCCTGCAGATTGGAGAAGATCCCCCTCTGCCAGGGTGATTGGAGCGGGCTTCTTAGAGGCAGCAGTTGAAAGGAGATCTTGCTTAACAAGGAGGATATGACAGGAAACATAAAGAGAAGAGATCCCATAGATAAAGGACAACATAGCGGAGCATGTTCTTTTCCGGCCAGGGCTGCTGGTTAGAAACTCAGTAAAGCTGTGCAAGACTGTCCGAGACAGGCCCCAGGAGTCACAGAAGAACAGCTATCCAATGTTGGGATTTTGTCTTAGCAGGAGTGGGCTCACCTAGCACACAGGAAACCCTGGAATCGAGTCCTGGGTCCCACATACACAGAAAAAGCCAGAAGTGGTATTGTGGCTTGGGTGGAAGAGTGCTCACATCAAGCAAAAGAAGCTCAGGGATAGCGCCTGGACACCAAGTTCAACCCCCAGCATTGTCAATGTAAAACTGCACTCCAAGGGACCTGGGTGACAGGTGGATGGCTGTGCCCTGTAGCTCTTAGTAGATCCATCCACGCTTTGTGTCTCCTTCTTTGACAAAGAGAATCTGGACACTCCTTCTGCCCTAGGCACCCCTGGACCCAGTTATCAGCAACCTTCCAACGTCTTCCACTGGGACATGGAGCAGCTTGCCCCAGAAATTCTCAGGTACCAGTTGGATGTAGCGGGGGATACAGGGCAGGCCCAAGAAGTCCTAGTGGGTTTGATATGCCCCAGACAACCAGGCCATCCAGAGAAAGCGGATGGGAGCTTAGAAAGGGGTAGTGATGTGAAGGGGGCCCTTTAATGCCCATGGCCCTCCCCAGATTCTGAGCCTCCCTTTGCTGTCCCTGAGGGAGGTAGAGGAGGGTCTAGGTGGTACTGTCTAGAGGAAGACTAGTTGGAAATTGTAAAGAATGAGACACCATAGGCCATGTGGTGATGGCTCACGCCTGTCATCCTGGCTACTCGGGAGGCTGAAATCCAGAGGGTCTTGTTTCCCAGCACATCCAGGGGATTGTAGGTCTCTCCTGCCTCTGGTGGCGAGGGTGACTCATGCTGTGTCCTGTCTTTTTCTCAGCTAGGACCCTGGCTGCATTACCCAGCATGCTGGTAGTGGTGTGGGGGAAGGGTGGTTGCCAGTGGCTCTGGCCAATTCGACCTTGATAGCTGACTGAAGGCTTCCCATAAAAGGATAATCTGGGGCTACATGAGAGGTGAGTCCAAGGTGGCTTGGATGTATTGTTCGATGTCTAGGAAATGTCAACATACCTTATCGTAGGCAAATCTATCTTCTGGCAACAGCTGGGCCTCTCAGGTCCTTCTAGACAATTCTGGATTCGCAGAATACAGAGGCATATACTTTAGATTCCAGGCCCAGGGAACTGGGGGATGAGAGACTGGTATAGTACCTCAATGTTCTGGGGCATTAGTTTTGACTTGGATGAGCTGAGCTATAACTGGGGGGCAGTCCTGAGTCATAGTCACAGTAAACTCTCAAGCCAGATCAAGTGGTTTCTCCCTAAGTCCTTCTTGGGCTAAGGGGTTTGGGCCATGTCATTAAGTTCCATGGAACCTGCCCCTCGATCTCAACATGGGGCTACAGGATCAAGGGAAGGACACTAGGGTTCCTCCTTGGTTGTCGGCCCATGATTGCAGACCTTCATCTGCCCCCCTTCCCCAAGCACTGGTGAGGAAAGCAGGGCACGGAGCCCTCGAACTCCTGGGATAGTGACTGCTACAAGCAGCAGCCAGTTGGCTGTGGATTCCTGAGCCTACAAAATTTTCATGAGCCCAACTCAACACCTGCCCAAGGTCTGACTGAAAAATTTGCACTCTTGTGATACTCATGTGACTGGGCATTATCTGGTATGACATCTTACAGCTCCTGCCCCTCCTGGCCCAGAACTGTGGTCTGAGACAGTGACTTACTGTTCTGATCCACATTGCACCCATGACAGATGCCATTCTGATGAACTTCATGCCCCACAGCTTGATACTTTTCTGATACTGTGGCCTGCTCTGTAGGCAATGGCCTCCAAACAGGCTTCTATCAAGACTTGTAGGACACCTAGACATTAGGGGACCCTCAGGGGCCCACTGCAAAGAACTCTGCCTAGAGCTACAGAGTAAGGTCTAAGCAGGCCAGGTGTTGGTCATGGGGCTTGAACTCTGGGCCTGGGCTCTGTCCCCCAGCTCTTCACCTTACCACTTGAACCACAGAGCAACTTCCGGTTTTCTGTAGGTTCCTTGGAGATCTGAGTCTCCCAGACTTTCCTGCCTTGGCTGGTTTTGAATAGTAATCCTCACATCTCAGCCTCCTGAGGAGCTAGGAGGACAGGCTGAGCCACCTGTGCCTCGATGATCTGGCCTTACACCAGAGTGGACTAGGAGCTCCTGAAATCTTTTCTTTAATTTTCCTGTGCTAGTATTGGGGCTTGAACTCAGGGTCTGGGCTCTGGTCTCTAAACTTTTTCCTTCAAGGTTACCACTTTACCACTTGAGCCACAGCTCCATTTCTGGATTTTGGTAGTTAATTGGCAAGAAAAGTCTCATTAACTTTCCTCTCCTGAGTTGGCTTGACCCTTGATCTATATCTGAGTCTCCTGAGTAGCTAGGATTTACAGGGGTTGAGCCACTGGTGGCATTGGGCTAGAAGCTTTTCTAAAGCAAGAGTTTTTCTCTGCGTTTGCCCTGACTCCTCCATGCAAAGGAGGCCTGAGGGTCAAGAGTTGTGAAAACAGGTTTCAAGCCACAGGAAATGGCTTTGGGTCCCTGGCGAAAAGAAAAGCTAATCTTCCCCCTGGGCGCTATTCTGGGACCCCACCCTCTGCCCTGTGACTCAAGTCAACGCTGACCCAGCCTTGAATATCCTGCCAGACTTTTCTGAAGCCATAAAACCTTCACACCATTCACACCACCTGCACTACAGCACACCTCAGGACCTTTGCCCATGCTATACTTTCTTCCAGAGGCTCTCTGTCTTATACCCACATATGCGAACTACTGTGGAATTTTGGCACTGGGTATATCACTTCCTGGAGCAAGTCTTTCCTTCCCTTCTCCATCTTTATTTATTTTTTAATATTGAGTTGCTAGAAATGGAATTTGTGTAGGCTGACTGGCAAATGCTCTATATTGGTGTGTGTGTGTGTGTGTGTGTGTGTGTGTGTGTGTGTGTGCATGTGTGTGTGTGTGTGTGTGTGTGTGTGTGTGTGTGTGTGTGTGTGTGTGTGTGCGTGTGTGCCAATCCTGGGGTTTGAATTCAGGGCATGGATGCTATCCTATCCCTGAGGTTTTGTGCTGCAGGCTAGAACTGTACTACTTGAACCACAGCTATTCTTCTGGCTTTTTGTGTGTTTAATTGGAGAAAAGTTTCTTAAATTGACTTTTCTGCTTGCAATTAGGATCCTTAGATCTCTTCCTCCTGAGTAGCTTACAGGGGTGAGCCACTAGCACTGCCCTCTACCCTATCTCTTACATATAACCTTGGCCCTCCTCTGAGTCCCAGAAGAATACGTCTCACCAGGCTCAATTTTTTTTGCCAATCTTGGTGCTTGAACTCAAAGCTCATACTTGGGATAGACTCTAAACATGTGAAGACTGTGACAAATGTTTCCATTTAATGATGTATCATGTTTCAACACTTAATATAATGTTAATGAAAAATGAGTCAATGTCCTAAATTATTGTGTATAATTTTATAATAGATGTGCAAAATATAATATTATGTGTATAATAATACTAAATACAATAATCAATAAATGAATCAAAGAAAAATAAAATACAAAATCAATAATAAAATTTATAATATGAAATCAACATACATATATAAGTATATATCATGTATTACATATTTATAGAAATATTTCTTCCATTGCAGAGCCATCATTGCATCATTGAGGGCCTGGGCACTCTATCCTTAATTTCTTTTTTTTTTTTAATTTAGTTTTATTTTTTTTGTGAACATACTCTACAGAGGGGTTACAATTACATGGGCAGGATAATGCGTACATTTCTTATCAAGCATTGCAGCCTCCTCCTTTGTTTACACTTCACATCTCTTCCTTCCCAGCCTCCCCCCCACCCCCCACCCAATCCTCCCCCTTCCCCCCACCCCTCACCAACGTTGTAAAGCTCGTTTTCGACATGACAAATATGGAACCAACCCAGATGCCCCTCAGTAGATGAATGGATCAAGAAAATGTGGTGTATATACACAATGGAATTCTATGCCTCCATCAGAAAGAATGACATTACCCCATTTGTTAGGAATTTGAAAAACTTGGAAAAAATTATATTAAGTGAAGTAAGCCAGGCCCATAGAAACATAGGTCCCATGGTTTCCCTTATTTGCAATATGTAGTATATTTATAAGTCAAGCGAAAAATTCAGATAATGTGATGTTAGGAAAATGAACCCTTAGATATCTATTTTAATCCTTTTTTCTTTCATGCATTTGTTTCTAACGCATTTATAAGATTATCTCTTTGTTGCTTTGTATGTCCCTCCCCCACAGTATAACCCCTGCTTTCACTATATTTGATGTCAATATAAGTTGTGGAGGAGATGGGGAAAAACGAGTCCTTTAAGGATACAGGTGGATCTATCCTGAATTTCTTTTCCTCAAGGAAAATGGTCTTCGCTTTCACCCATGGTACAAAAGAGTTACCTGGACGGTGAGCTCAAAAACTGGCAATGGCAGAAATACTGGCCCCAGTTCCTAGAAAGTGACTTAATTTTTTTGATGGAAGCAGTTATGATTATTCAGTTCTATACTGAACATTAAAAAAAGCAGTGTAGAATTTTGTACAGCTATTCAAACATCCTTCCCTTACTTCCAAAGTGCTTCTCTGAGAACCTCATTGTTTCTCTCTTTTTTTGTATGTTTTTTATTGTAAAAATGTTCTACAGAGGGGTTACAGTTCCAGGAGCAAGGTAATGAGTACATTTCCTTTTGAGCATTGTTTACTCCTCCTGTGTTTTCCGCCTACCATCCCTTCCCTCCCGTCTCCACAACTACCTCCCCCTGCTGAGGTCAGTGACATAGTTTTTCATTTTTGGATGGCACGGGGTTTGAACTCAAGTAATGGCAACACTTCGCTCACATTGCTACAGATTTACCAAGACCCTGAGTTCAAATCCTAGGCTAGAAACGAAAACTTGAAGAAATTCCAAACCAGTGAGCTTTATTTTTTTTTAATTTAGTTAAATAATTATACATACATATATATATATTGATTTTGGCCAAGCATGGGGCTTGAACATAGGTCGTGGAAATTCTAATTCAGCTTGAATCTCCCTTTGCTGGGGCGCAGTCTCTGGACCCATAGCCGATCCTGGGATCCTGGGCCAAGAGGGCTTTAAGGAAGAAAAAATTGTTGGAAAGCACAAAAAGTGGTAAGCTGCAGAGAGCTGGGGTTTTACGATTTTTCTCCTTTGGACAGTGACCATCCTGGGTCTGAATGACAAAGCTGCAAAGTGGACCTGACCTGCCATTGCTGGTGGCTGGTGGGCTATCAGTGAAGCCATAGGCCAACCTGTCAACATAGGCCCGGGGTTGAAATCGCAGTTCGGACAGCAATCCCAGGAGATCAAAAGAGCCTCATTCCTATGCATAGGAATACTGATTGAAAGAGTAGTTTATACATCGGTCTACTCTAAAGTTGGATGCAGTAATCCTATAATGCTGATTGAGCTTAATGAATAGTTTATTAAGCATGAAAAGAACAATATTCCTTCAATGGCGGTTTAATAAATACCTAAGAGTTGGTGGGAACATAGTGGGTGTCATTCTGTCATCCATAGACGGCTATGGAATTCTTGTTTTTTTGTTTTTTTTTGGTCCAGTCGTGGGGCCTGAGCTCTGGGCCTGGGCGCTGTCCCTCAGCTCTTCAGCTCAATGCTAGCGCTCTACCACTTGAGCCACAGCGCCACTTCTGGCTTTTTTCTTCTTGTTTATGTGGTGCTGAGGAATCGAACCCAGGGCCTCATGCATGCAAGGCCAGCGCTCTACCACTGAGCCACCTTCCCAGCTCGGCTATGGAATTCTTTACAAATATATATATTTATTTGTATACCTCCGTATGCCTATCCATGTATCGCTGTTTTGGCCACACCTGGGGGTCGATCTCAGAGCCTGGGAACCACCTGACATCTTCATTGGCTAGAGGCTGCCATGCTCAAACTCACCCAATGATGAATTGGGCCTGCTAGGCACTAAGTTCAGATTCTGGCACTGCCAGGCATTATGGAGAAGACATCTAATATCTAGATGTTATGTGACCGGATGTAAACAATATAATAAATGGTATAGGTGTCATCAGAGTCAATAAAATAAATTCTAAATAAATGAATGACACAAGAAATAAAATAAATAATCACACCAAACACAATATGGACTGAACATCTGTAAGGAAGTAAAAATACTATCTTTAAAATATATATAAGGAGGGCTGGGAAGGTGGCTCAGTGGTAGAGCTCTTGCCTTGCATGCATGAGGCCCTAAGCTCGATTCCTCAGTACCACATAAGCAGAAAAAAAAGCTGGCAGTGGCGCTGTGGCTCAAGTGGTAGAGCACTAACCTTGAGATGATGAGCTGAGGGACAGCACCCAGGCCCATAGTTTAGGCCCACATGTGGACCCCCCAAAAATAATATAAGGAGTATCTTTTCCAGGCCTGAGGCTTGAATTCAGTCCCCCTATGCGGAGGGAATGGTAGGAGATCCTGAGATACTCTTTTCTGGCCTGGGAAGAGTCATGGAATGTTATTGATCTCATCCTTGAATGAGTAGTTTGTGCATGACGCAAGTAGGAAATGATAGGCAAGACTCATGGGTTATCGATTATTTGTAAAGAAGTTGATGAACCATGAAAATAATCATAACAGTCATGAAATGGAGGCATCAGGAAAGATCCAAGAATCAGTAGTCACACAGATTGGATTCCACCACAGGTTACCATATATCCTACTCTATACAAATGTGTACTTATTTGCATACTACCTTCAGCTTATGAATGGATGACTGTTGTGCTCTCTGCTCTCCTCTGAGGGGCAGGCTCAATAGCAGGTTCCAAAGGCTGGTGTGCTCATGTGGACCCATTCGCCACTTGGTCCTGCTAGGTCCCGAGTTCAGATTCCCGCCCTGCCAAAAGATTCATCTTGATGTCAGAAGTCAATTATTGCACCTGTTTTTTTTTCCTGTGCAAGTCCTGGATCTCAGCTAGGATGGACAATGCTTGGGCCACCCTGTGGCCATGGGAATAAGTTGTTATCCATGTTATACCTGTCATTATATACTCAAGAAAATACACAATACATCCATGAATAGCATACAAAATAAAGAGGGTAACTACACTCAATGCACGATGCAGTCCACATACGGATGTGAATATACATCCCATGTTTCAATGATCATTGAGGACTATCTTGGCCAACCTGGGGCTCCATCTCAGTTCCTGGGAATGGCCCAGCTCCTTTAGTGGCTCACAGTCTGGTGTGATCACGTGGACCCATTGGGCAGTTGGGCCTCCTAGGCCCAAAGTTCGAATCCCAGCATTGCCAAAAATTCACCCTGATGTAAGAAGGCAGTCGTTGCACCTGTTTTCCTGTACTGTGCAAGTTCTGGGGCTCAGCTAGGAAGGAGAATGTATACGCAACTCTATACTCATGGGAATAGGTTGTCATCCAGTTCACCACAGTTATATCTCAAGGAAATACACAATACATCAATTAATAAAACACAAAACAAAGAGAATGACTACACCAAACGCAAGATGCCTCTCACCCATGTTCGGAAATATATATCCACTGTTTACTTATGTATTTATGACTACATTGGCCCCCACCAGGGCTCCATCTCAGGTCCCAGGAATGGCCTTGTTCCTTAGTGCTCACCATTACCCATTCACCAATTGGGCCTGCTAGGCTTTGAATTCAAATTCCTGCGCTACCAAAAGATTCATTCTGATGTGAGAAGCCTATGGTGACACAGGTTTTCCTGTCCTGTGAATGTCCTGGGTCTCATTGAGGATGGAGAATGCTATATAGGCAACTCTTAGCCATGGGAATAAGTTGCCATCCATGTCAGCAGTTATATCTGTCACCCCATATGCAATAAAATACACAATACATCCATGAATAAGACACAATATAGAACGAATAACTACACTGAATGCAAGATGCATACCACACCTGTAGGTAAAGAGAAATTCTATGTTTTAAAAAGGTGGTCTTGTTATTTTGTCCAGTGCTGGGGCTTCAAATTAGGCCCTGAACCAGGCCTGACATTCTACTCTTCAAAGATGGTGAGCTTCTCCTTTTCCCACAATGCAACAGAGTTACCCAGACCTGAGCTAAAATCCCAACACTGACGAAAGATTCATCCTGATGTCAGAAGCCAGTCGTTGTGCCTTTTATCCTCTCCTGTGAAAGTCCTGGGTCACAAATATGATGGAGAATGCATAGACAACACTGTAACCTTGGGAAAAGGTTGTCATCCATGTCAGCACTGTTATACCTGTCACCATGCTTTTTAAAATACACAATACCTCCATGAATTAGAAACAAAATAAGGAGAATAATTGCACTGAACACAAGATGCTGACCACACATGTATGTCAATATAGATCCTATGTTTAAATTATGAATTTCTGACTATAGTTGACCACCCTGGGGATCAATGTCAGATTCTGGGATTGGCCACACTCCTTAGTTGTTCACAGGTTCGTATGATCACCTTGACTGATTGGCCAATTGGTTTTGCTCTGTCCTGAGTTCAGATCCCAACACTACCAACAAGTGGATTGTGGAGTAAGGAGAGTGTGAAACGTTTTTTCCTTTTCTCTGAGAATCCTGGGGGCCAGGCATCATGGAGAACATTTCTACAAATCTAGATGTTCTCTGATAGGTTGTCATCAATGTAATAAACAGAATGTGCAAATAAATGAATAAAACAAAAGATACAAGGAACAACCACACCAAACATGTATGGACTGAACATCTTTAGGTAAGTATAAATTCTATCTTTACAATATATAGATATAGTATGTTTTCCAGGGCTGGGTCTTGAATTCAGGACTAGTGATCAGGCCTGACTTTTTTTTATCTTCATGAAAGGTGAGCTTCCCCTTTATCCACATTGCTGCAGATTTACCCAGATCCTGAGTTCAAATCCAAAACCTGTAAGAATAAACTGTGTGAATTGCAAGACAGTGAGCTAATGTTTTTCTCAGCATGGGGCTTGACTCAGGTCGTGGCAACTCTGCCTCAGCTTCGATCACCCTAGGATGGGGTGCAGCCACTGGACACACTGGTGCTTCTGGGATCCTAGACTCCCACGTGTTGCAGGGAAAACATGCACAGAAAAATTGTGGGCTTTTAGGTTTTCTTACTTTGCATAGTGACCCTTCTGGGTCTAAATGACACTGTTGCAAAGGGTATTTCACCTTGCATTGCTGAAGGCTGGTAGACTATCAGGGAAGCCATAGGTCCACGTGGCAACATAGGCCCTCATTTTGAATCCCCATACTGACACCAACCAATGGCAGGAGGTACTAAGAAACTGGTTCCCATCCAAAGGAATAACACTGGAATTTTGTCAATGTCCCAGTTGAATGAGTTGATCATGAATGATGAGCCTATAAAATTAAACAGCAGCATTTCAGAAGGCTGATTGATTTTATTTAATATTTATGAAGCATTAAAAGAATATTATTACTTACAGGAACACAATAATTTCAGGACACTGAGTTCTTTCATTAATATTTTAGGATGAAAACAATAACATTAATTACATGGACGCATAATAAATACCCAGGAATTGGTAGGAATATAGTCTAAATAACTGAATAATGTATAGACATCGCTGGCACTCTATAAACATATATATATATATATATATATATATATATATATATATATATATTAGCATACTGCCATCTGCATGTCAATCTGTTCTTTGGTTAACTGCTGGGGCTCGTTCTCAGGTCCTGGGAACAACCTGTCACCTCAATTTGCCCCAGGAAGGCATGCTTGCACTCACCCATTCATGAGTTCAGATGTCAGTGCTCCCAAACAATGAATCGTGGAGTAAGAAGCTGATGGTGACACATGGTTTCCTTTACTGTGACTCTTCTGTGTGTCAGGTATGAAGAGGAATACATATGTAGATCTATATCCTATGTAGTCAATATTCTATGTGCTATAATAGTCAATACAATAAATGGTCAATATATGAATAAAACAAAAAATAAAATAACTACACTGAACGCAATATGGAGTCAACGTATGTATAAAAATATAAAACATATATGTAAATTGTACATGAATAGGGTGTTTTCTAGTGCTGGTGTTCGATTTCAGGCCTAAGGAACAGACTTGAATTTCTTGACTTTAAGGAGGCAAGCTTCCTCTTCCCACAGTGCAACAGAGTTACCCAGACTATGAGTTCCAGTCCCAGTCCTGGTAGAAAAAAACGTCACCTTTATAGTAATTGAGGCCCAATTCTTAGGTATTTCATCATGCCTCCATTTGATGAATGTGATTGCTTAAATGCTTAATAAAATATTAACTAAAATCGATCAGTGTGGTGTAATATAATTGTGTATAATTTTATCCTAGAATCATTCAAGAACTGTTCATTCAATCATGACTTGCATCACATTACATTTGTAATCATATGGATAGGAACAAGTTTCTTAGGAGCTCCTACCATTTGGAGGTGGCACGACCAGGATTCGAATTGTGGGCTCCAGCTCCCACCACCTCAACCCGAGGATTGGGAACTCACCAGTCTGTCCAAGAACGTCAACAAGACCAATGATTAGGCAGGCACCAGTGGCTCTCAGCAGTCCTCCTTGATACTTACAAGGCTGTGATAGTAGGATCATGGTCAAAGTCACCCTAAGCAGGAAAATCCTTGAGACCCTTGTCAAACTTCAATGCCAACAAAGCCAAAAGCCTTGTGGCTCTAGTGTAGAGGACCAGCCTTGAGCAAAAGCAGCTCTTGAACTGTGCCCAGACCCTGAGTTCAACGTCTGGGACTGGCAACATACAGAACTGCAAAAAAATCTGTGTAGCCATCCAGTTAAAGCAGGTCACCCTCTTGTCTCCAACTGAATTGGAGAGAATTCCCTGGGAAAAGGGCTCGGAGAACTGCTGTCATCTTGACTCCGCCCATGCTGCTTGCTTCACAGGATTCTAGCCACAACCCCATTTTTTCATGCTTCTTTCTGACCAATGGGATACAAGAATGGTGGCCATGCCCACATTCCATGCTGCCAGGTAGCACTGGGATTCCCTCTGTTAGTTTACACCACTACCAGCAGTTGAGGAAGTTAGGAGTGGCTGAGAGGTGAGGAAGAGACTCAAGGTGACTTTGGAGTATAGTAGAAAATTGATGCTCCCACTCCCACCCGGCCGCTCCCTTCCCTTCACACAGTGCCAGGTTTCAAACCTCAAGCAATGTCATGCTGCCAGCCCGGCCAAAAACCCTGACCTGGTCCCTGCCCCTATTCTTCTGCTCTGGGCCCACGTGTCCACAATGCTGCTGCCATCGATGCTGCCCCAATTGGAGCAGCTGCCAACAGCTTCTCCCAGCAGCACAGGTGAGTTTCCACCCCAACAATAACCTACCCTGGGTCAAACACCCGTCTGGGGGCAACAGGACCCCCCTGTTTGTTTCCTCTCCCTGGCTTTGATGAGCCACCATTCTGTCTTGAGGATTTCTGAGATAGAAACTAAAAATATTCTCAGGCTGGGCTGGATCGCTGTCCTCCTGTGAAAGGTATGCTCCTCCAGGCCTGGTCCTCTGTAGTTGGGATGGTAGACATGTGGTGTCATGCTCAGTCATCAGTTAAGATGGATTATCCCAAACTCAGTCCATAGCAGCGGATTCTTGACCACACCTGAAGCTCTTGGTAGGGCTTCAACCATTGCACCTCAGTCTCCTCACAGGACAGTTGTGAGGAAACAAGGGATTTATACAGACTGATCTCTGGAAAATGGCTAGACAGAGAGGGAGTGGCCTTCAGATAAGGTGTTGGCAATTCTGTGAGCATATGACAGGAAGATACAAGAAAGGGCTCAGGTGGGGCCTGTTATTAATCATGCAACAGGTGTGGGATTATGAACCGAAACATGGCTCTCTTTCATTATTACCCTATCCCAATGAGGACGGAGATCCTTCACTTTGTTCAGTTTTGCAGCTGGGGAAACCGAGGGACAGATAAGCCAGGTGACCTACTTATGACCTCAAGTGCACAGGAAGCTCGGCCTGACTTCTCTACCATGCTCCCTAGGACAATGGGTGCTATTCAGTCCACTTCTTGTGGTGGGAAGTCCACTTCTTTCAGTCGTGGTTCTTGAATTCTAGGATTGGGCACTGTTCCTGAGCTCCTCAGCTCAAGGCTACTGCTTTATCACTTGAGCCACAGTGCCCCTTCCACTTTTCTGGTGGTTCTTTGGAGATAAGATTCTCACGGATGTTCCTGCCTGGGCTGTCTATGAACCATGATCCTCATATCTCAGCCTCCAGTGTAGTTAGGATTAGAGTATTATGCCACTGGCACCCAATTTATGTGTAATTCTGATTCTCTGTCTCTGTCTCTGTCTCTGTCTCTCTCTCTCTCTCTCTCACTGTCGTTCTCAGGAACTGGTAGAATGGGTGCTGTAGGAGGTGGGCCAACGTCCCCAGGTGGCTGGAACCCAAGATGGCGCACTCATTCTGGAGGTGGGCTGTGGGTCAGGAGCTGTCTCATTCATCGTGTTGATACATCTCCATGAGGTAAGCCCTCTGTGCCCTTGCAAGACTGTGAGGGTTGTTCATTTTCCATCTAGTCTTACTGGATTTATTATATTGTATTCTTTTATACATTATTTTCTAGCACCTGGCCAATATTATGGTACATATTTGCTGAATGAAAATGTAATGTCAACTTAAGAAAGTCATTTAGGGATCTGGGAATGTGGCTTCATGATATGGTGATTGCCTAGCATGCATGAAACCCTGAATTCAATTCCTCAGTACCACATAAACAGAAAAACACTGGAAATGGTGCTGTGCATCAAGTGGTACAGTGATAGCCTTGAGAAAAACGCAAAAAAAAAAAAAAAACCCAAACCAAAACAAAACCAAAAAACATTTAATTAGTAAATGCAAAATAAAGAACAAATACTTGGAATATATAATTGCTCCTGCCATACTGACACCTAACAATAGTCCCTAATTCATGTACTTTTACTTATATTTGGATATTGTGTTGAAAAAAGTTTTATTCATTAGGTCACAGCAATTAATGACTTGCATGTGCTTAGATGTCAGGTGAAGATTAATTCTGGAAATTCAAAGATTCCAGGTTTTTGAACGGTCTCTGCTAATAACAATGAGAAGGGTAGTCTAAGTGAGATTTGGAAATCTTTTTGGTTATTCATGGCACCAAAACGGCAGAGGCAAATTAACAGTTGTGACAGAAGAGAAGGAATAACTCCAGAGTTAAGTAATAAATGATAGTAACTAAGGTATACCAGAAACAGTTTTAGAGAACCATTTTTGGTTATTGAACAAATAGTTATCAACTAGTCTTATTCCTCATTACCTTTAACATTCTCAATCTCTTAGGCTACTTCTTAATCTCTGCCTAATAAATGTATCTCCTTCTGTGCGGCTTTTTCTTACTTTAACTACTTTGCTTTCTAAAAATCTCAGTCTTTCTATATTTCTCTATGAACATTTCCTGATACTAAATACACCTACACAGATGGCAGAGAATGTTAATGTAAGGGTCCCCTAGCTCATGAGTCATTAATGAAACAATGTGGAAAAGGAGGACATATTTATTGTTACTTCAAATTTTCTGAAAAGCTGCAATGCCATCATTTGATTCAAATTTCCATTATTTGTCTACATAGTGTCATTCAGTGCACATAAACGCAAATATGAGCTGGGTGCTGGTGGATCAGGAGACCAGAGGATTGTGGTTCAAAGCCAACCTGGTCAGGAATGTCCATGAGACCCTTATCTTCAGTTAACCGCCAGAAACCCGGAAGTGATGTTGTAGCTTAAGCGGTAGAGCTCTCGACTTGAGCTGAAGAGCTAAGGGAGTGTGCCCAGGATCAGAGTTCAATCCCCACAACCAACAAAAAGTGCGAATATTACCTTAAGTTTCCCCAAAAGGAAGGACAAGATCAATAATCTTCCCAAGCAGAAAAAATAATTTCAAAATGATTCAGTGCACCTACTTTTGCTGAGTTATTTAAGTTATGGCTTCTTTGCTAGACATATTCTCTTCCTTTATAAATTGTCAAATACTAGCTTTACAATAAACTTCATCTAATATTTTTTGTTTCAAAAGAGAAGTCTACACAGTTGATGTCACTTAGCTTTCTTACTATCTTAATTCAAAGCCAAACCAGGCAGGAGAGTCTGTCAAACTCTTATCGCAAATTGAACACCAAAAAACCAGAAGTGGAGTTTTGGCTCAAGCAGTAGAGTACTAGCTTTGGGGGCAGGTGGGCAGGAAAGACAACTGTTCAGGGACAGGATCCAGCCTCTGGGTTCAAGACCCAGAACCAGCACAAACTAAACAAACAAGCAAAGAAAAATCCCAGATATTTCTTTGGGACCCTCCTTAAAGGTGTACTGATCAGAGAAGAGGCTTTTTTGCTGATCATATTGACTGGATTCTGATTTTTGGAATCCTTATTGCTCTGGAGATCTCAGGACCAGACCACAGGAATTGATAACTGACTCCTGCATCAAGAGAATCATCTCAGGGGTGAAATATCCACCCATAAGACACTTTAAAACCTCCATGTCTTTGTTCCTTTGCAGGAGAACACTTTTAAAACAACGTTATTTCCTTTTGTTCTATGCCGGCCTTCAAATGGTACATTATTTCTTTTTGTAACACTATGAACTAGAAGTTTAGAGAAAAAATTTATATGAGTAAAGAACACACTCAAAAAAGCCAGGGATAGAGTTTCCTTCAAGGTTTGGGATACTTTTCTTGTACAGTAAAAAGGGAAGCACAAGAAAACTTGGACTTTGTTTTTCCTCTATGTTCCATTCCTCTCCTGGGGTCAGTTTCTACATCCAGTAACAGTTACTTCCAGTAACAATCGATGGTGCTGCTTGAGGTGTAATGAATGTTTTCTGGCTTCATTGCAATAACACTAAAACACCTATGGACCTGAGGTAACACGTGTTTCAGAGACATCTTATTAAAGAGAAAATATGAAATTTATATTGCTTATAAATACATTATACATGAGTACATTGAGCTCAAACTTTATAAGTTCTCTGTAAATTAAGGCGAATTTTAAATGCGAAGAAGGTTCTCAGAACATTCATTTTGTGAGTGTACGTGCTGTTCATTATTTCCCAAGTATACATGTGCTAACAGTAAGGGAAACAATAGCAATAATAGGAGAAAGAGAAGTTCTGTGTTTAAGTCTAAAGGTTCAATACAATATAGAAGACTACAAATAAGGCAACATTGAAACATTAAAGCCAAGTCCAGTATGTGGATTTATGGGAGTGATATATAGAAAGCAAGACTCCTACGTGGAACATGAAGTATGAGGCCACTCCCATTCTAAACCATGCTTGCTAATCATGCAACTTTGTAGAAAGTAGAATGGAAGAATAATTCTGTTTCCAATGCAAGTCAGATATAAGAGCTTGGATTTAACTAGAAAAATGTCCATCTTGTGAGAGCAGGGATTGTGCTAGAAATGAACTGGAGGCTAAGATCACATTTCTTTTTTTTCTTTACACACACCCACACATACACACACACACACACACACACACAGACACACACACACACACACACACATACACACACACACACACACACACACACACACACACACATATATATATTTGTTGGCGGTGGTCTTGGCACTTGATCTCTGGGCCTTTGAGCTGTCTCTCTGCTATTCAGCTCACGCTAATGCTCTACCACTTGATCCACAGTGCCATTTCCAATTTACTTTTAGTTAATTCGAGAAAAGAGTCTGGGCCTTTCCTACCTGGGCTGGCTTTGAACCTCAATCCTAATATATCACCATGACTCAGCTTATGATCACATTCCTAACAGTGTACACTCAAAATATGTAATGTGTGTGTTCATCTATCTTTATAAGAATTCTTTAGTGAGGGGCTGGGGAGGTGGCTCAGTGGTAGAGCGCTTGCTTTGCATGCATGAGGCCTTTGGTTCCATTCCTCAGCACCACTTAAGCAAAAATGAAAAAAGCCGAAATTGGCGCTGTGACTCAAGTGGTAGAGTGCTAGCCTTGAGCTGAAGAGCTGAGGGACAGAGCCCAGGCCCAGAGTTCAGGCGCCATGACTGGACCCCCCACCAAAAAAAAAAAAAAAAAGAAAGAATTCTTGAGTTAAAAATCTGAGCGACAGCTTAGACATTACCCTCAAAAAATGTTTGTAGTTTAAAAGTTGATACTCCTGGAGAAACAAAACCTAAGAATGTAAAGGAGTCTGGGAAGTTCAATTTGCATCCAGCCTGGGCAGAATACTCTTTGCAACAGTATATAAAATTAAGCAGCCAAAATCTGGATTGGAACAATGACTCAAGTGATGGAATACCAGTCATGAGCAAGATTGCTGAATAAGAGCTTGATGCTTTTGCCTATATACATACAAACATATACATACACCCAGAGGCACTTATATGTGCACACACAAATATACAAATGAAACAACTCTCAGAATGTATAGAAAAGTTAGAAAACAATAAATATATGTGCTGAATAAGACTAGAATCAAGTGATAATCTTTAACATTAGAAAGTCCTCAAATGAACTTCCTTCAAATAAGTTTGAGAATATTAGATATCAGAAATAGTAAGAGAGTCAATAATCATTATTAAAGGGATGGGATCCACGGAGGAATGAATCAGAGATCCGGCAGGTGCATCTGAAAATGTTCATATCCTGTATCAAATGTTAGAACATCTTTGAAAATAGTAGATATAGTCTAAGCAGTCACTCTGGTGTATATTACTGAAGAAGTTCAGAATTGGTAGACTGTATCTAGATTAAATAAAACAAGAAACTATGACAGGGCAATGTCATACAAGCTTATAATTCTAGCACTGAGATTAAGACAGGAGATTAGAGAATGGAATTACATAGTGATACCTTCCCTGGACCAAGGTGTATAATTTTGTCTTAATAAAACAAAACAAACAAGAAAGGAATTTTGTAATTATGTTTTGAGAAGTCAAAGTTCCTGTTGAAATGCAACTCATACTTAATCCTTACTTGTGTTTTAAATTCTCTCTTCATTAAAGAATGCTCCTAGATGCAAAATGACTCATGATTCCCATGCAAAATTTGAAAAAGTAAGTTATCATCATTCTGTTGTATCCCAAAGAAATGATGAAGAATTACAAAAGCTTAAGCCTGGAAAAATAGCAAAGTTCGTCTAATGTAGGGTTTTGAAGATCTTGCTAAATTAGAATTTAGATTTAAAATAAATATTTTGGTTTTGTTTGTAATTTTATATTCTATAGGTTTCTACAAAATTCTTTTTAAGTGGAAGGTTTAATTGACATTCACAAATGATTATGCATTCTATGTGCCTAGAATATTCTTTCAAGAGAGTTATAATTAGAACTTAGCTAATAGATAATTCCAACAGTTCATGTATAAAATGATAATGTGAATGTTGTAGACAGCTGCCAACAAATTGATGATATGAATTTATAAATTTAGAATAAGAGCAATTTTTGGAGTCTTTGGTATAAAATGGTATGAAGAGAATAATCGTGTGACATCTTTTTTCTTCTACATGTATGTAACACAGGAAGCAATTTCCTTAATTATTTGCTATTGTATACACTGAGAAAAATGTTAGGTTTGGGGTTTGTTTTTATTTTTGTTTTATTGGTTTATCCTAGGGCTTTTACTCTGGGCCTGGACACTGTCTCTGAGCCTGTTTATGCTCAAGGCTCTTGCCCTAACACTTCAACCTCACTGCCAGTTGCATCTGGCTTTTGCTGAGAAGTTTATTGGAGATAAGAATCTAGGAATCTTCTTGCCTGGGTGGGCTTTCAACTGTAATCTTCTGATCTTAGCATCCAGAATTTATATGATAGCTAAAAAATTATAAATATAAATAATATTTGCAAGTGTTCCGATCTCAAGAATACCAGTGGGGAGGAAATGATGCAACGCAGTTTATTGTGTTGTTCTTATCAGAACATGTATGGCATCACATTAGCAGAGTTGTATTTTTTCACAATAGAGATAAGCTATTCATGATATAAATTAAGGGAAGTTTGAGGTGCACCCTAAAAGTTGGAAAATTTTGTGCTAGGATGACTCTATATCATAAATATTGGTATTGGTGGTCATAAAAATAATAGCTTATTGTGATAAACAATTGCTTACTCTTGAAGAATTAATTATTACCGATGCTGCATAGTTTTATCCTCTACCAAAATGTGGTTATTTTTCTGTTGACTCTCAATCTGTAACACCCCATTGGAAAATGCATCTATTGCAGAATTAAATAACATGCAAGCCTGTATTGTTTTGAATCTCTCAGGTATGCAATCTTCCGCATTTGAAAATGAGTAGTTACTAGTCATTGGAATGTTGACGAACACATATATTCTGTCTTCTTAACAATTTATTTAGTTTTACAAGTTATTGGTTTCCATAGAATTAAACTGTTTTCGCTTTTATTATGAGAAAGTACTATATTTATTCTTTTTTCAAAATATTGGTAAGTATATTGTGAAAATATTGTCTAGTTGGATAGCATTCAAGTTGATGGTCCTCTGATTAAAAAGGGATAATTAATTCAAATTAGACACCAAACAGTATGGATTTTTAAAAAGTTACTACATAAAGAATAATATGTACTATACCAATACAGTGAAATTATATTTCATGCAGCTTATTTTTTAAATTTAATTTTATTGTCAAAGTGATGTACAGTGGGGTTACAGTAATTTTAAGGTAGAGAATACATAACTTTTCAAACTTGTTACCCCCTCCCTCATTTTCTTCACAGTTTTCCTTCACCCCAATATCCCTCACAAGTTGTAATGTACATTTCCAACATATTGTCTTGTGAGTATTGCTATTGCATTGGTTTGCCTTTGTCCTTTGTCCCACCATTTTGTTGTTCCTCTTCCCTTCCCTAATTAAGGTAAATATATACACAATACACAGGTTATCAAAATCAAATACAGCAGGGAATAAAGCTTAGGGGAACACCCCAAAAGAAAATAGAAATCACATAGTACATTAAAAACAACAACTGCAAATAATACTCTCTATTTCCATATCTTGGAGTTCATTTTGCTTAGCATCAGCTTATAAGGTTATATATATGTACAACAAAGCCACTGGAAAATAATAGTTTCATGGACACTATATCATGAAAACAACATGTTAACTGTTTTTGATGACAAAGGTGGAGTTAGGATTGATGAATTCACAGTTCTAATAAAGGAATTTCAAAAGAGTTTTAAAATTATGACAGGTAGGGCTAGGAAGGCGGCTCAGTGGTCGAGCGCTTGCCTTGCATGCCTGAGGCCCTGGGTTCAATTCCTCAGCACCACATAAGCAAAAAGAAAAAAAAGCCGGAAGTGGCTCTGTGGCTCAGGTGGTAGAGCGCTAGCCTTGAACTGAAGAGCTGAGGAACAGCGCCCAAGCCCAGAGTTCAAGCCCCATGACTGGACCCCCCAAAAAAATTATGACAGGTAAATTTTAATTTGTTCAAACTTTTTTAACAACTTAGCCTATTAAGAAAATTTAAAATTGCTTAGGAAAATAGGCTTTCATGCAAAGTAATCAATGGAGACTTAGCCGAGAGGGAGCAAAATGGGTGAAGATGGCTCATTTTCACACTAAACAAACAAACCTCAGAAACCTTGCTATAAATCCTGTAGGTTCCCTTGAGAATTGTCCTTACCCAGGAAATCTACTCACTATGTGAAACAAGGTTGTAGTAGAATGTAAATTCAACGTTCTTAAAAAAAGACAGCAAAATTTGTGAATTGACTTTAATTACCAAACAGTAATTCTCTGAAAAAGATAATTTGGGTCAAAATTCTTAGGGAGAAAATGCCCTCAACAATGAAAGTAGGTATTAGGTTTACACTTTTCTGTTTGTAATACTTTCTACAATGTCTTTGCATGTGAAGCACTGAACTACAGAGAAAAACCTGACTGGATACTTGAAACCAATGATTTCACATTTCTTAGTAGCTCAAAAATATAATATCCTTATTAACATGAGATAGTGAAGACTTCTCTTATTACATAAGCCAAAAAGTTTCGGGATCAGAAACGAATTGAGCAAATTGAAAAGGCAAGAAAACGCGTTCTTAGAAGCCCTAGCTAAGCCTATTGGCTTCAGCAGTGGAGGGAAGCCAAATTTTTTGATATATTGTCTTAATATTTTTGCTACCTAAAGTGATTTTTCTGAGCCTATTTAGCTCACTACAACTTAGAACGGATTGAATGAAGACATGAAAATAAATTCTACATTCAAATAAAAGAGTTTTTAAAAGGGAAACCATGAAGATGTAGCAGTGGGGAAGGACTTATAGTCCTTCACCTTCACTAGACTTGAAGCCAAGAATCTGTGATTAGTTGGAAATTAGGCAAGAGCTAAGAGGAGGACAGAGAAATAGGACATAGGAGCATTGTCCTTTTGTAAAAGACACTGTCATCCAAGGTATGGATGATTTAGCTCTATTCTTTTCCATACATCTTTCTGAACAAATGCAAGACCAAGAGAAAGATAATCTATTGAAATAATTTTGGAAAGAATAACTTCACTGATCCTGATATGGTATCTAAAGAGAGTCTTAAGAAAGAAGATAAAAGTGAAGTATTCTTCGGTTTCCTCTAAGCATCTTGTTAGCAAAGTATATCTTTGAGATTAGAAGTGATGGAACCAAAAAGTGGTGGAGTACCCATTTTTGAGGGCACTTTAGAGACAAGAAGAGTTTCAAGGTAAAAGAAAAAAGAAAAAAAGTAAAGCTAAATATTTGGGATCACAGCTTCTTGGACTGGTATTTTGGAGACAAAGTTTTACATTAAAGATTGTCCTCATTAACATTGATGCTGGGTTTCCGTGGCAACCAAATGAAAGGGGGAAGTTTAATGGACTCACTTGGATAAGTAAACAGCATGATAGAAAAAAATGGCAAATAATATTTAGTAAATTACTTTGAACAATTACTTTGCCAGAGCAAAGAAGGAAAAAATATAATTCAAAATCACTTGACTTAAAATTATGAATAAAAGTAGTCAAGAGAAATGAGAGAAAACATAGAGGACTGTTTTCTCTCCAGTGGAGTAATGGGTTCTTGATCTTGTTTCTTCCTTTTTATCTTCACAAGCTATCAAGTGTGGCTCAGGACTGGAGTATCCAGTTCAGGCCAAGAGAATTCGCAGAAGAAAATATTTGCAGCAGATGTAGGTGATTTATAACCTTAGACAATCTATTTAAATCTGTTAAAAATCCTCCTCTACCCTAAACTGCCTACTTTAAACAGCTTTGTATGCTTTTCCCAAGATTGTCCTTCATTAACTATTTAAAATTTTCAGAGGTCATAATTATACTCTATAAAGTTTGCTGTGTGGTTGTGCTTTTTGTGTGTTTTTTTTGTTGTGTTTTTTTTTTCACTGAATTTCAAAAGGTTGTGCAAATGTGTTACAATTAAATATGTCCTTCTAATTGTCCAATGATCCTTGATCAGAGTCACTCCTTCTATCATTCTCAACCAACCCCTTCTACAAGATTTATTTCCGATTTACCACGTTCTTTGTCACATGTGTACATTGAGTATTCTAGCTGTATTTGCTTCTTGTTCCATTTTCATTAATTCTATGTCTTTACTATTATTCCTTTCTGGTTTCAACTTCCTGATAGTCATTCTGATAAACTTGTCTGCTAGTACTTTGAAAGGTTTATATACATTCCATGAAGTTTATATCCTGCATATACTTGAACTGATGTCAGCTTATATTTCCATAATTTATTTATCTGAAGTAACAATTTGTAAGAGTGGAGACATGAAGCACCTAGACATGATTTTATTGCCCTCCATTTGGAAGATTAATCTGTAGTCAACAAGAAAGTTTAAAAATGGCTTAGAATGTATTCCTAACTACCAGTTTTATAAATGGTATTGTACAATGGTTTTTGATTATTTTATTTTACATGGGATAATATTTTCTATTACCTATAAGTTTTGGGAAAAGAAGAAAACTAAAATTTACTACTGTAGAGGAATATGATAGAAATAGAAGACAGATTTTATGTTTGTCAAATCTCTGATGAGTACCCATATTCAAGACTTAAAGTCATATTTCTTTCTATGTTAGACAGATAGCGAAAACATAAAACACCATATGATAAGGCAACAATTCATGAGTTTTTTAAATGTACTTATTATGTGATGAAATTTACTTTATTAGCTAATGTTTTGGTTTGAAATATGGGAGGCTGATCTATTTAACAAATTTTAGAGGCACCTACTGAAAAACACAAATGGTGGGGGGTACTATTTCTACACTTTAATGAATGGTTGAACCTGTTTGGCATTAGTGCTGGGTAAATAAATCAACCCTATTGTAACTTGCTCCCTACACTTGAAAAACTTGTAACGTCACTAAATATTATCTACTTGTAAAGTGTTATTTTGGCAAATGTGATTTTAAAAGGTTTATTTGAAAAGGAATACACTTTCAGGAGATTAAATGTAGGTTATCATTTGTTTGAGAATGACAACATTTTTATACTACAGAACCAAGGTTTACTGAAGTACCAGTGTTTTGAAGCACTAAGGATCTTCTCAATTAATGTTTTTCTGAATTATATTTGACCTCTATGTCAAGTTTTCCTAGCCTTGGTAGACCAATTATGGATCTATCGTTCCAGGAACTAGTTTTTGGCCTGATGATGCTGGACTGAAATCATTCATTAATCATTAGGAGAGGGGTATTACAAATAATCTTGTGACATTTGTGGTCTTGTTCACTTATATGGGATGGTCATCTGAAAATTGAAAGTTTGAATTACTGTACTTTCACATTTTGTGATTTCATCTTGCATTTTAAGATGCCTTGCATTTCCCAATTGCTTACTGCTAATTCCAGCATTTCAAGGAATTGGGGCCCTGAAATATAGGAAATGATAAATTAAGATGGGTCTTCAATTACTTTCTGTTGGCATGTTGCATGGGCCTAGGTAAGAACTCTTGCCCTAGTTATCTGATGATGCAGATAACTGGGACCTGGGATCCTAGGACCCGTGGATCCTGTAGAAGAATAATACCTTTTAGATATCATATCAGCAATATTTGTGTATAATCAGTAGGAATGCTTCAGAAATATGGAGAAAAACAGTTTGGGATCAGTGAGTTAAAACAATGAACAGAGCAGCACAGTAAAATCCCTTATATATTAGAGGAAAACAACATTGTTTTATTTACCATGTGAATTCAGAAACCAAGAACACTTAGAAGGTATCACAGGTTTATACCTAAAACCTTGTATTGATACTTTTTATATTTTAATATATATTCTAATCCTGATTGTTTATACTCCAATCTATGTATAGGAATAAATATTAAGTAATTTGTCAAATTATCAATTAATTCCAATAAGATTCACTGTGTGAAATATAAAATCAGCACATATAAATATAAAATATATAAGTATATAAGTATATATAATATAAGAAAATGTTTCACATTGTTTTGTTTTGGTTAGGGTAACAAAGGCAACTGTTTTAAAATATTATTCCATTACTTCTACCTCAGTGTTTGGTAGAATTAGACCTAAAGCTTTACCATTCGGAGATGTACAACCTAGAAGCAAGAGGAAACACTGTGATTAAAACATTACCAATTTAAGGCCTAATAACGAGGAGAAACATATGGACTTCTCCTGGAGCTATGGAATATATTTGGTGATAGAAAATCAGTGGTGTAAGTTTCTGCCTGGTTGGATTGTAGACAGGCCAGGACAGTAGGTAATCATGCATATGAACAACTTTCACCTTTTTGGCTTTAGCTACTTTTGAAATGGTAGGGATAATAAATAATTATATTTTGAAAAAATACGTTCTAGTCTGAACAGTTCTGTCTGAACTGTTCATCTCTCTATGATCCCTTGTAACTAAGATTAGGTTTGCTCCAGTTAGACAAGCTATGCTATCAGGGTAAGATATTCTGGTTGGTCTGTTCCTACATGGAGCAAGGGTAATGGGTCAGGCAGACATTTGTGCCAATAAGACCTCATTTGGGACATTTTGAGCTGGAGAAGTTTAGAAGTAGCTCTTAAGCAAGGCTTACTTTGAATCCACTAGCTCCACAAAGCTAAATCAGTTGATAAATAAGTACTTGAAAAGGCATCACCTTTGGACCTAGCTATAAAGGCTTCAAAGTATGATCAAATTTCAAATGAAAAAGACTTAAAATAGCTATTGACAAAAATTGTAAATGTGAGCAATTGAACAAACAATATGAGTTTTTTTCCACAAAATCAGAATTTTTACAGAAATAAGATGAATAGTAATTTAGGTAACAATAAGGTTTCCTTGTTACAAATAGGCAACCAAGGATATATGCCTGTCTTAAGATTGCATCATTAGGGGCTGGGAAGGTGGCTCAGTGATAGAGCGCTTGCCTTGCATGCATGAGGCCCTGGGTTCGATTCCTCAGCAGCACATAAGCAAAAAGAAAAAAGCCGGAAGTGGCGCTGTGGCTTAAGTGGTAGAGTGCTAGCCTTGAGCTGAAGAGCTGAGGGACAGCTCCCAGGCCCAGAGTTCAGGCCCCACGACTGGACCCAAAAAGAAAAAAAAAAAAGATTGCATCATTAATTATTTAAATTACAGGATACTACATGCTTCAGCAGCACGTCTACCCGAATTAGAAGAGCTATGTTAATGATATGAAAATTTGTGAAGCATCCCATATTTTTCATTCTTCAGATGCAAGAAATGAAAAACAGTTATTAAAAAGTTGATTACAGATATACAAGTGTAATAATACATGTATTTCATAGAGAAAAAGTTAGTTTGACATCAGTGTATTCAATCTTCACCTTTTCAGAAAGGCCTTTACATAGTATAACCTTTATAAAACTTTTGAAATAAGATAACATTGTCATTTTATCCCAAAGAAATAAAATTCTATAAGGACCTAGGAATTAAAGGAATCTTAAACTGTTTCTATATGGAATGTTAGCTGAAAGGACATATTTATTAATGAACCTATATATTATAAAACAATATCGAATTCAAAGTACTATATCTAGGGGAGAATGAAATAGATTATGGATATTATACAAACAGAATACTAAATATTTTAAAATATACTTTTTTTCAGACAAGCATCAGAAATATCTTTAGTTTCTGTACTACTCATTTCACCAGATAAGTTAAAATTATTTCTTATTAAAAAATCACAAACTCTACAGAAATCATTAGTATACAAATAACTTGAAAATATTTTGACATCAAAGTCAGGCAATTCACTTGGAAGAATACCATGCAATCCATGAATTTTTAAAGTAAGATATTGCTGTTGCTTTGTATTGTGAAAATATTTTTTATGGACACATAGGATGGACTGGCAATTTTGAAATTTAAAAAACTTAACCAAACAATTAGGATTTTGGAGAACAATTTGTACAGCCTTCCACAACTTCAAAGAGGTAGTGATACATACTTATTCTTTTGGCAATATCAAATGCAGTTTCTTCCAAGTTGTGCTTCAGACCTGGTTTGATATAATGGTTCAACAGAAGGAGATCTAGCATAACTTTGCTATTTCCATTCCCAGCAGCAAGATGCAAGGGGGTCAAGAGGCCTTTAGTTTGGCCGTTGATATCTGCATCATGATGAAATAAAGAAGCCACTCTGGTATTATTCCATGTATAAGTACTGTACAGGGGTGTCCAGCCATTCACAATTATTACATGAATATCTACCTGGAGCCACCAAGTCATGGACAATGTCTAAGTATCCACTGTAGGCTTCTCGATGAAGGGTATACACATTGTTATCCTTAGTATTCACATGAGTGGCCTTTTTGCAAAGAGTCTCTGCACTGTAGTAAGGCAATTATTTTGGGCAGAACAAAGAAGAAATTTTCTTGAATCCTTCTCCATTTTTCTTGCAATTGATATCATTTCTCGCTTTTTCATCTTGTTCCTCATCTTCATCAGAATTGTGTAGCCAGAGACTTTGAGTGCCTTTGAGAATGAGGTGTTCATGTATTTCCCCAATAGTTCACATTGGATGAACTGGTCAGAAAAATCCGGTGAATTTTCTGCATCTGTTTTTTTCACTATTATTTATTTTCTCTTTTATAATTTTTACTATTCTAATTTATTCTAACTGGAGAGTCAGGAATTGGCAGAGAGTAGAGGAAAAATTTTCCTCCTTATTCAAAGGTACAGACTGAAAATGAGGACCAGTGGTGTCTTCATGTGCAGCTTACTCTAGGAATGAGAAAATAGGAAATAATGCCTTCTATGTAAATCAGTTGGGAAATGGCAGAGCAGAAAGTGAAATCATGCAACCAAAAATATAAAAGCAAAATAAATTAGGATAATTATGGAGCAATCATATTACCTATGAGAACCATGAAAGGGAAAGAAGAAGAGAGAGACAGATGTGCAATGATCTAGCTAGCCACACAATCCATCTCTCTGATCAATTTATAGAGCAAAAAATTTTATTTTTTAAAAAAGATGGAAATAGAATTTAAGATCATATATCTCCATTGTTTTAATTATATTTTTATTATCATAAATACTTGGACAATGGAATTTCCATTCAACAAATCAGTTTTTTTAAGTATAATGGATCTTTATATAACTTTTCCACACCCTTCCAAAGCTCACCCCACTTTAATTTTTCCTAGTTTCATACTATCTACATTGAATATTATACTTTCACTCTCTTCCTCCATAACTCTCTTTATTCCTTTCTTTTGACTTCCCCTCACATCTTCCAAGTGATAGTTTCCTGATATATATTTTGTTGGATTAAAAGTTCACTTTTATAAGAAATTACATCTTTGAAATACTCCTCCGCAAATAGCATGCTTTGGTTAATATTTTTGTGTAAACTTGTAATAAAGTTCTAGCTTCCAAATATGAGACAGAACATGGGTCCTTTGTGTGTCTGGCTCTGACTTAGTTCACTTAATATAGTTTTAGATCTATCCATTTCATTGCAAATAATGTAACAGTCTTCATAATGGATGGATGCAATCCAATTTTGTATATGTGCCACACTTTCTCCAACCATCACTCCGCCAAAGGACATCTGGGCTAATTCCATAACTTGGCTACTGTGAATAGTGCAGCAGTGAACATGGTTATGAAAGTGATTTAACTGTAACTTTTTGGAAGAATTCATCACTACCTTTATGAGAGTAATCCTCTAGCCAGTTTTCCAGAATAAGCACATCCTTCCCTTCATCTTCATGACAATGTATTGGAAGTCTTTAGAAACACAATTCCTCTTACAGGTCTCAATAAGCTAAAACCACACTGTGCCCATATTCTTTCAATACATTATTTCATAAATGTACATATAATTTAGTGAGAACCTTCTATATACTTTCCTAGTGTGGAAATGAGGGACATGATAGAGTAAAAGTAAGAAGTATGTAATTTAATTAGGTATTATCACATTTAAAATCATTTTCAGCTCTAATTCATAGCCTCACATAATATTATTTTAATCTTTATTTGATTACTTCAAATAACCCATAAATTATAACAAGTGAGTTAAAAGCAAAGGCAAAAAGTGTGGTTTGATTTTGACACTCATGTGTGAGGTTGCACAATATGGGCAAATAGTTGGAATGGAAATAACACCTCGTATCCATTTTGTTAACGTAGAGATGGTTTGCCCAAACTGATTCTCACAATTCGTATTCCATTCAACAAAAAGAAACGTGATAATTTCTGCTCCTTATTAACTTTTGTTTCCATTTTATTTTATAATGGATGATTTCATAAATCTACTGTAGATACAAAAATATGTTAAAATATTTCTATCCATATGCATTGATATATACATACATGCATATATTACACAGGTTATTATGATAATGAATAACTTCAGTAACTGTACAATTTACTAAATTATTAAAACTATCGGCGGCTATTGCCTGGCATCCTGGTTGCTCGGGAGACTGAGATCTGACAATCATGGTTTGAAGCCATCCTGGGCAGGAATGTCATGAGCCTCTTATCACCAAACAACCAAAGAAAATCAGAATTGGAACTGTGGCTCAAAGTAGTAGAGTGGTAGCCTTGAGAGAAAAATTTCAGGGACATCATCCAGGCTCTTAATTCAAGAAATACAACCTACCCAAATAAAATCTATGTAATTTACACCTGTGTAAGTAAAGTATTTCCATCACTCAAATGCACAACCATGCTCATTTGCAAGGTAACTCTGTTTTGTCTGAAGTACCACAAAACATTTTCACTTAAGTTGAAAGCATTGCACCATGGGTTCATTCTATCTCTCTCATGCATTTTTCCACTCACATACTCAAATGTTACAATCATTCCAATTATTTAAAATCATAGCTTTTTACTTTAATACCCATAATATTAGAGTTTGAATTGAGTGTCTTGTGCCCCCTAAATGGGTGTTCTTACCACTTTGTAATGTCTCCAGCCCTAAATTATCCTGATTATTTTTCAGATACTTGTGTATGATCTTTGGCTCATTCCACGTTATGTTATTCGTCCTGGAATTTAGAATAACAGATGCATGGCATTGTGTACATATCTTTCTGTCCAGTCTGGGCTTTAACCTCTATCCTCATAAGAGTAGACTCCCATGTAGTCAGGATTGTCATAAGCTTGTCATAGCTGATGTTTTTTTAAGTCTTTGCATTTCCTGCAGGTTCTTGAGTACTGAATAAATTTGTTTTCTTGGGTTGTTTTGTTTCATTTGAATGTATGTGTTGAATTGTTCCTTACTTTTCCTTTTGTTTCTTTCAATCAAGTTCTTACCTAAAGTTCTGAGAAACCAATTCTTATTTTTCATGATAGTCAATGTGAACATGATTCATTCCATAGCAATTTCAGTAGTATTTAAATGCCTTCATATCTATGAATGGTATATAAATGATAAGTGTTGCAAAGGGTCTTTTTATTTTCACAGCAGTCTTTGTCATACACAGACAGATCATGAAATATATGAAGATAATAAAACTACAGATGCTAGCAAGGAGAAGAAAAACCTATTATTAATTGCTTGACAGAGGCTTCCCTTCTAGTGAAAGAAATACGTTGCTTGATGCAGGATTTCACAAAATTATATTGCTTGGAGGAAGCTAAACAATCATCTAATTCTACAGAATTGAGGGACATGAATCGACCTTCTGAATAATTTACATTTGGGTCAAATAAAAGCGTGCTTCCAAAAAGAGAGTTGACTTTAGAGAAACAAGATGAGTTGTATGTAAATAGGTGCTTAGCTGATTTTGTTAATTTGTAAACTAATACAGGGAAATAGATTACAGCAAGGTAAAAAAAGAACTTTGCATTGAAATACTCATTGGCGGGTGTGTGTGAGAGAGAGTGTGTAGAGAGTGTGTGTGTGTGTGTGTGTGTGTGTGTGTGTGTGTGTGTACACATGCACGCATATATACACATGGGCATGTGCAAGTGCTCATTCATTCATTCATCATTCCTGAAGCTTGATAGTGCCTGGGCACTCTCCCTAAGCTTCTGTGACCAAGGATAGTGGTTTAACACTTGAGCCATTGTTCCACTTCTGTTTTTTTGGAGATAATCGCATTTATTTTCATGATTGGACTGGCTTTGAATAGTGGTCTTCATATCTCAGCCTCCTGAGTTGCTAGCTAAGCTTCTTCAGCCTCTAAGTAGCTAGTTAAAATTGGGCCTGTCCTCTATGCTTCACTGCTCTTTTATTCTTGTCCTGAGTTGTTCTATGCCTAAGTCATATATATGTCTAGTTTCTTTAAACAATACTCTTACTGCTTGGCACTAGGGGCTTCCATCTGAACTCTTTAACTATTGAGGAGGCTTGAGAACAGAACCCAGGTCAAAAGTTTAGTGCACTTCCTTCTCAATCTATACCTGGGTGCATTGTATTATTTCCACCATCCTGCACTACTTACAGGTTAAGATTGGAAGGGCTGCAGAATACAGGCCGGCCAAGGTAGGAATCTAGACAAGTTGGTGTGCAACTCTTATGCCATCAGTAATGAGAAGGTTAAAAAGACAGATCAGGTGCTTGTTCTTGTGGAAAGGGAACCCCTATCCTAAAATTAACCAGTCTAACAAAAACAATACCCCAAATTGAACACAATTTCCCACAACCAAAATAAGTATATACATTAACATACAGAACTTAGTACAATCTGCTCTTTTTTCTAATATCAGCTTCATCTGATTATCTTATGATGTGACAGAATAGTTTCTTCATTAAACTTATTATATATTTAAAACGACCTAGAAAATTCTTTCTCACTTATTAAGTGCAAACAAATGGCAAATTGCCCCATTTCTTATATATTTGACTACCACTATAAATTCATCTTGTGATTATTATTAATAGTAATATATTCTGATTTATTACTTTACTTTGTAACAGTTTTTAAACTTTTCACTTCTCTGCTGAAGTTGAAGTATATAAATAGTATCATCAAATTATATTACCTGGGTACTTAGGGCAGTTTTCCAAAAAGTTTTTAACCAATGGCTTCTAGTAATTCTGTTTTTTTTGGGGGGGGTTCTGGTCCTGGAACCTGAACTCTGGGCCTGGGCTCTGTCCCTCAAGGCTAGCTCAAGGCTAGCACTCTACCACTTGAGCCACAGCGCCACTTCCGGCTTTTTTTTCTGTTTATGTGATGCTGAGGAATCGAACCCAGGGCCTCAAGCATGCAAAGCAAGCACTCTACCACTGAGCCACCTTCCTAGCTCTCTACAAATTCTTAATTGGTATATTATTTAGTTTATTTTTAATTTCAATTTAATTTTATGGTAAAGGTAATGTACAGAGGGGATACAGTTACTTAAGTAAGGTAATGAGTACATTTATTATGGAAGGAACATTGTTATCTGTTCCATTGATTTTTTTGAACACAAAAAACCTACTGATGTTTTTCCTGTTGTTATTGACCAATGGGTACTTTTCTTTCTTTGTTCATGCATTTTTTATTATAAAATTGATATACAGAGGGTTTACAATTCCTTAAGTCAACTAAAGAGTACACTTTATTACCTAAATTTCAAATTTTGAACTTATTTTGTTTTGTTTCTTTAGGGTAATTCTTTTTTCAGAGTTGTAGGATTAGTTAAGTTAGTTTTGCATAATTTTAACACATGTAAATTATTCAGACATATATTTTGCTTTCAAAATAGTTAACATGTGAATATGTAAAAAATTATTTTCTTAAATTTTATATGGTTGGTGAATTCAAATAAATTTATTTTGTTGTAGTCCTAAACATATTTGTCCATGTAACAAATACTGATTTTCAAGAAACACATACTTTATTTAAAAAGGATTTATTACCTGGTCACTTTTTAGAAATATTTGTACTTGAATTAAAAAAAAATGTTTGAGCTGGGCATAGTAACTTGTGGTTTCCATTTTCTAACAATGGTGAGAAGTGTAAATAGGGTTTGTAATTCGGGAGAGATGGAGAAATTATGAGACTTTATCATAAAATTTCCAGAGTGAAATGATTAGATATATAGCCATCCCTAGCAAGATATAGAGCACTTGGTTATCATCTTCTAAATCTTGAGTTAAAACACCAGTAACATCAATCTTTTGTCAAACTAAAAGGACACATGTTTCAAAATGTGTATTATTTAAAACTTGTTTGTAAAATTCTCATGTCTTTTATTTCTTAATTTTCAATTTACTCAATCTATAAGAATCCAAGTATCTTGTGACTATTTTATTTCTACTAAATTTTTAAATAGTACGAGCAATATTATGATTTCATATATTAAAATACTTTTACTATTTGTGATAATTTCCTCTGTTTAATATGATAATAACAATATTCCAAATGTGTGTATGTGGTATGTGTGTGTGTGTTTTTGTGGGTTTTGTGTGTGTGTGCTTTGTGTTTACTTTGCAATGCTTGGGAGATCACACAATTGCTTCACATATGTTAGGCCAATGTTTTACCACTGAGCTATACTGTCTAGTTATAATATAAATTGTATTTTAAATTATGACTTTTAAATTTTCATTCCTAGTATGTTTTTTCAAAATTATATATGATAAAATGTGATCCATCTTCTATCCACGTTAGCAATTGTTATTTTTATTCTTTCTCTTATTTCTTTGGAAATAAATTATATTCCTATTACAATATCTTAACATTGTAACAGCTCTATACAATGCTTTATTTTATATTTTATTTTTCCCATGTTATCTGACTTTCAGTCCAAACTATCAGGTGGATTAAAAAGAAAGTAGATTCAGGACACTTTATTTTTCTCTTTGTCTTCTCTGAAGTCTTTCTGTTTTTTGAAACAATACCAATGACATACAGCTCCTAAGTGGTCCACCATTCTTCCTCCTCTCACTCTCTTCTGCAGTACAGCTCAAGTCGTTATCATTCAGCTTTATTATGCTGTAATGTTATCTAAATCTTATCTTATTCCTAAATTAATTTTAGTTACATTGAGCAGTCTCTAAAGACATTTTCTATATATAATATCAGGGGTTTGTATTTTCACAAGGTGTGAAATATGAGTGACTATCAAATATTTAGATATCTCTGTAGAGCATTGGTCCACCTGCTCAATAATCTCGTATGTAAATTCAAGGAATACAGGTCAGTCAGAGCAATCTTGTAAAATGATGTAGCTTGAGCCTTCATACGAATTTGAATAGCATTACCATGGTTAGTAGTGAAGACAACATAGTTCAACTATAAGAACAGACACATAGAATAAGGTAACAGATTTGTCAAAAATAAATTCTTAGTTTTATGGTCCACAGATTTTGAAAAGGATGCTATAATTTTATGAAATAAAAACAGAATCTTAAATGGTTGTATTGGCACTATTGCCTCGCTAGATTTAAAGAATGATCTTAGACTACTGCCTCAATCCTTTGTTTGTTTGTTTGTATGTCTGTCATGGGGTTTGAACTCTTGGCTTTTGCGCTATCCATGTGCTCTTCAGCTCAAGGTGAGCACTCTATCCCTTGAGCAACAGCAAAACTTCCGGTTTTGTAGTGGTTTATTGGAGATAAGTGTCTCATGGACTTTCCTGCCCGGGCTGGCTTTAAACCACGATCCTCAGATCTCAGCCTCCTGAGTAGCTGGGATTACAGGCATGAGCCACCGGCACCTGGCCTATCTCAAACCTTATAAAAAATGATTATCAAATTAAATGTGAGATGTAAAAACCTATAAAACATAAATGTAAAAATTCATGACATTGATCAGTAAAGGTTTCTAAAAATTTGACATGGAAAACATTACTGGCTAAAGAAAAGCAAGAACTGGATTATATCAGTGATAACCTTTCAAAATTCAAGGGACACTATAACAGAAATGAAAACATATCTAATAGAGGGCACACAAATTTTTACTGCTCCAATGTTAATGCTACAATGATTCTGAAACTTAAGTATTTTTATATCTTCTAATTCTATATAAATTTTTTCCTGAATAGGGTATTTCTTTAAATAACATATGTAAATTAATAGTCAATAGGAGGAGCATATGAAATAAGCTCCTCTTTAGTGTCTAAGAAATAATAAAAGGAAAACTCACTAGTATGACCATAATATAAAAAGAGGACGCAAAATATAGTAATGCATTTGTGGAGAAATTGATATACTTCTCATAGAGATCAATTTGTAAAATACTGCAATCATTTTAGCAAACAAGTTTTAAAGTCTTCAAAAGGTGAAAGAGAATTGTATAGGATCCAGGCATTACACTTCTATGAATGTATTAAACAGAAGTAAAAAACTTTTTTGGACAGAGAATGTAGTTAATTGACAGTGAACTTGAATAGTATGTGTGAGACCCTGGAAATGATCCCCAAAAAAAATTTTGAAAAGACACACTATAGAGGATATATGCTGGGCAAATTCCGGTAACTGAATTTTATATCTATTTAAATGTCTGTTCTAAAATTTACAGCATTTCTATTTGAAGAAATGCAAGTTTGTGAAAATTAGGCTTTGAAAACCTATGAAGTTACAATTCACTTCGAAAGCACTAAAATGTATACGATAAAAGGTGATAATATAGAGTTCCAGGAAGATGGCAGAGGAAAAGCTGGAATCTGGACAAGCTCTCGCATAGAAAGCAGTTTTAGAGTTCCAGTGAACAGTCCTAAGCCAGAGAATCACACCAAGTGTGCAATCACAGGACAGAGAGTTAGGCCAGAGAGGGAAAACCCAGGCAAGGTGACACATCTGAGCACTTGCCAGCAGCCGCGGCAGTGGGGGCAGCGGGGGCGAGACCACAGGACACCATACATGAGCCACAGAGATCACGAGACGAAGGAGCCAGATGCAGCTGGCGAGCAGACTCTACTCAACACCAGTAAGGACCAATAGGGACCAGACATCTTCATCCTGCAGTTCGCAGACCAGAGACGACCCGGGAACCAAGACTCGGTGTGAGTAGAAGCTTGATGGCCTCGATCCTTCTCAGGGAGCAGAGGAGGGAAGGCCAACCCCCCCCCCCCAGTCCGGAGATCTCCATCTTGGATACCGACAAAGCTCAATGGAGCTGCTAGCTCCAACTCAGGCCTTGGAATAAAATGAGTCATTTAGCAGGTCACAAGAACTTAACGGCGGCGTGACCTACCAGACTCAGCTCCACCCAGGGAAAAGTCACCCAGCTCAGGCACCAGCCCTAGGAGTGGCTTTCTTCACTGGGTAATCAGAGCGAGAGGCTGCCCCTCCCTCTAGCAGCATCAACAATAAATTGAAATTCAGTAAACAGAAACCCTGAGAATGGCTCCAGGCTGGGCTCTGTGAGGTTTTCACAAACTAGACCCAGGGAAAAGCTACTGCTTGTTGAAATCCCTCACCTCTACCCAGAACCTAGCCTCATCACTGCATTCCCCTCTTTTGTGATTCTCAAAGCAGATCAGCCTCCCATTAAACTAACCTGGAAGGAGGATCTCAAAATCCTGGGTAAAGCAGAGCATTTTTCTGCCTGTTCAAACCAACTGACTTAAGAAACCAATTAAGCCACAGGACCACAAGCAGACCAGAGACTCCAACAAGAGGCTGGTTACAGACACAAGGGAGATACAGGATTTTTCCCACCCCTCCCCAAAAAAATCAAAGAACATTTTTTTTTCTTATTCTTCTTCTTCTAATTCTTTTTCTTTTGGTACCTTATATAAAAAAATTTTCTTTTCTTTTCTAAAACTTTTTATAAACTTTAATTTTTGCCATTTTTGAAAAAAAATTGTTTTCCAGTAACTTTTTTTTCTTCTTATAATTTTTATTTTAGGGATACATGAATGTGCGTTTTTCTTTCTTTCTTTTTTTTTTGTCTTCTTTCTCTTTTTTTTTTCTTTTTTAATTATCTTTTTGTTTTTTGTTTAGCTCTACTGAACTTCTGATCTTTTTTTCTTCCTTTCTTATCCTTTTCAGCTTTTCCTCTCTTTTGTTCTTCTTTATGTGACTTAACTCTTGTCCTGCACATCCTCAGATAAACCTGTAATTAATTAGTAGACCCTATACCCCATTGTGTACACACTTAATCCACAAATCTATTACTCAATTCAGAACCTCTGAGACTTAAATTCCTTAATAGCAGTACTACTTCCTTATACCTATATAATATAATAAGCATTTTTATTTTTAAGTTTTTCACATCTCCTCTATGTCCCTCCTCTTCTCTCAATATATTCACGTTCTTCTCTAAATAGATTGTTATCGATTCTACATAATATTATTAATTTTTACTTTTCTATTTTTTCTGGTCTCTTTTCTTTTCCAATTCCCTTTCTTCTTTTTTTCTCTCTCTCTAATTTCATCCTACCCAACCTATTTCCTGCATTGAAATTAGGACTTAGTTAACTCTCCCTATGCATCCCCACACCAATCTATTCCAATTTTTTACCCACATCTCTCCCTAACACTAATAATTTCTGGTTTTCCAAATTCTCTGCGGTTCGAGGCCCTTTAATATATAGTTGTTAGATGTTGTATAGATGTATCTGTTGAACAAGATTTTATCTGTAGACTATTGACTGTACAAATTCAGACTTTGGTTGATGGTTGCCTTAAGAGAGTGTTTGAGCACAAATCTAGTGCTATTTTCATCTCAAATGGACAGAGTAAGCCAGAAAAACACAAAAAAATGGCAAATCCGGGTATATCAACTCCCAATCTTGATAATCAGGGGACAGAACAGATAATGAATAATCCAGAGGAGAGTTCCCAAATAGCTCTACAAACACTGCTGGCAAACATGATAAATGAAAAGATGGAAAGCATACAAACGACTCTGTATGTGCCTGATAGGGAGAGAGAGAAGGCAATCCAAAAGTTTATACAGGAATATCATAAGCGTGAGGATGCTACTCAAAAACTGATACAGGATTTGTGTGATCAGCTTGAGAATACTCAAAGAGAAAGGCAGGAATGGCGTGAGCAGGCTGAGAACACTCAAAGAGAACTGCAGGAATCCCACGAACAGGAGGAAGCTAATCAAAGAGTAATACAGGAATCGAAAGAGCATGAAGAGAATACACAAAGATCACTAAAGGCATTCATGGAATCCATTAACAAAGAGCTGAAGGAAGTCAGGGAGACCACAAAAGGAATGATGAATGGAACCCAACAGAAGGAATGGGAGTCCAAGGAAACCATAATCAATCAGCTAAGTGATTTGAGAATAAACAATGAACACCAAATTATGGAAGTAAAGAAATTCATATAAGAACTAAAACAGAGCTTCAACAAAGAACTTGAAGCCATCAAAGCTGACCAATTAGAAGGAAAAGAGATCAAAAACAATGTAGAAAGTCTTGACAGCAGGTTAGACCATGCAGAAGATCGAATCTCAGGGATTGAAGAGAGTCTAGATATAATAGAGCAATAACATACAACCATCCAAGACAAGTCCAAGAAATATGATAGATCTATCCAAGACTTGGAAGACACCATCAGAAGGCCTAATCTAAGGATAATGGGTGTAGAGAAGCTCCTAGAAACAGAAGTTAATGGCCTAGGAAATTTGTATAACAGGTCCTAGCAGAGAACATCCCAAACATAAAAAAGATAGGCCTATTCAGATACAAGAAGCATTTAGAACCCCAAATAGACCAGACCAGAATAGGACATCCCACTGTCACATTATAATCCACACAGGATCAACTCAGACCAAGGAAACGATCCTTAAAGCTGTCAAGGAGAAAAGATTAATCACCTATAAAGGAAAACCAATTAGAATCACCTCAAATTTCTCAGCAGAGACAATCAAAGCAAGAAGAGCCTGCAATGATGTATGCTATGCCCTAAAAACAAACAACTATCAACCAAGAATACTGTACCCAGCTAAACTCTCCATAACTGAAGGCCAAATAAAAACCTTCCATAGCAAAGAAAATTTGAAACAATACATCTCCACCAAACCAGTCCTACAAAAGAATCTTAAAGATGTCCTACACATAGAAAACCAACAAGACTACAATAAAGGTCAAGAAACTGCACCCAAACTGAGAATCCAAGAAACATAGGAAGAAGCCAGTTTGCGCAGCCACCAAGAAGGTGGATGACATGGCAGGAACTCCCAAATACCTCTCAGTCCTTTCTCTTAACGTTAACGGACTGAACTCTCCAATTAAGCGACATAGACTGTCTAGTTGGATTAAAAAACAAGACCCTTCTATCTGCTGCCTTCAGGAGTCACATCTTGCCCATAAAAACAAACACATTTTCAATGTTAAAGTTGGAAGAAAATCTACCAAGCAATCGGCCCCCATAAACAGGCGGGAGTTGCAATCCTAATACCAGATAAAATAGACATCAAATTAAAAGTAGTGAGAAAACATAAAGAAGGTTGCCACATACTCATTAAGGGATCTCTCCTTCAGGAGGATATTACAATTCTAAATATCTACTGGCCAAACAATGGAGCACCCAAATTTATCCAAGAAACACAAATTTCCCTCAAATCCCATATAACTCCAAAGACATTAATTGTTGGGGATTTTTTTTTTTTTTAAATTTTATTTTATTTTATTTGAGAACATACTGTACAGAGGGGTTACAATTACATGGGCAGGATAATGCATACATTTCTTACCAAGCATTGCATCCTCCTCCTTTGTTTACCCTTCACCTCCCTTCCCAGCCTCCCCCCTCCCTCCCACCCAATCATACCCCCCCTCCCCCCCCCCACCGACATTGTAAAGCTGGTTTTGACATGACATTTTGTACTTCTCATTGTTGCAACAGGTCCACCTGAATCCTTAAACGACTTGTTTGTCCCCGTCTCCTCCACAAGTTATACTGACATCAAATATAGTGAAAGCAGGGGTTACACTGTGGGGGAGGGACACACAAAGCAACAAAGAAATAATCTTATAAATGCATTAGAAACACATGCATGAAAGAAACAAAAACATTAAAATACATATTTGAGGTTTTGTTTTCCTAACATCACATTATCTGACTTTTTCTGCTTGACTCATACCTATACTAGATATTGCAAATAAGGGGATTTTAACACACCACTCTCCCCACTAAATAGATCAACTGGGCAAAAACCCAACAGAGAACCGCAGATCTAAACAGCTGTATAGATCAACTAGACTTAACAGACATCTACCGAACATTTCACCCAGCAGAATCAGAATACACATTTTCCTCAGCAGCACATGGAACATTTTCTATAATAGACCACATTTTAGGCCACAAAGCAAACTTGTGTAAATTCAGAAACATTGAAGTTATATCTTGCATTCTCTCTGACCACAAGGGAATAAAATTAGAACTCAACACCAAAAGCCACCAAAGAAAGTCCGGTTTCACAAGGAGGCTGAACAACACATTGCTGAATCATGAATCGGTCATGGAAGAGATTAGAAAGGAAATTCAAATGTTCATGCTATTCAACAAAAATGAACACACAAATAACCAGCTCCTCTGGGACACAGCAAAGGAATTACTCAGAGGCAAGTTTATAGCTCTGAACTCCTACATGAACATATTGGAGAGATCTGAAACCAACAATTTAATGACACATCTAAACCTCCTTGAAAAAGGGCAGCAAGATAAACCCCAATCCAATAGCCGGAAAGAAATAATTAAAATTAAATCAGAATAAAATGAATTAGAATCCAAAAAAACTATAGAAAGAATCAACAAAACAAAGAGTTGGTTCTTCGAAAAACTTAACAAAATTGACAGACCATTAGCAAATCTTATCAGAAAAAGAAGAGAACACACCCAAATTAATTAACTCAGAGATGAGAATGGAAACATCACCACGGAAACAACCAAGATTCAGAACATTATGAGGGAATACTTCCAAAACTTTATGCTAATAAGTTTGAGAACATGACAGAAATGGACTTTTTCCTGGCAAATATTGACGTGCCAATACTAAACCAAGATGAGTTAATCCATCTTAACAGGCCCATATCAAGCATTGAAATAGAAACAGCAATAAGATATCTCCCAGCTAGAAAAGTCCAGGACCAAAATGGTTTTACAGCGGAATTTTACAAGGCCTTCAAAGCAGAGCTCACACCAATTCTCCTCCAACTCTTCAATGAAATTGAAAAAGAAAGTTCACTCCCGAACACATTCTATGAAGCCATCATAACCCTCATCCCAAAACCAGGAAGGTACTCAACAAAGAAAGAGAACTATAGACCCATTTCTTTGATGAACATTGATGCAAAACTTCTCAACAAAATTTTGGCCAATCGACTTCAACAATTCATCCAAAAAATCATACACCACGATCAAACATGATTCATTTCAGGGATGCAAATCTGGTTCAATATACGCAAATCAATTAATATTATCCATCACATCAGCAGGAGCAAGAATGAGAACCACATGGTTATCTCAATAGATGCAGAAAAAGCATTCGACAAGATCCAACACCCCTTTAAGATGAAGGTTTTAGAAAAATTAGGAATCCATGGAACATTCCTCAATACAATAAATTCTGTATATGACAAACCTACAGCCAGCATTATACTTAATGGTGAAAAACTAAAGCCATTTCCTCTTAACTCAGGAACAAGTCAAGGATGTTCACTCTCTCCACTTCTCTTCAACCTAGTATTAGAATGCCTAGCTACAGCAATAAGACACGATGCAGACATAAAGGGGATCCAAATAGGGAAAGAAGAAATAAAACTCTCCCTCTTTGCAGACGACATGATCTTGTATTTAAAGAATCCCATAGACTCCACTCCCAAATTACGCAAGCTGATTCAAAACTTTGGCAAAGGAGCAGGTTATAAAATTAACCCCCCAAAAGCAATGGCTATTCTGTACGCCAACAATGAGAAAAGTGTGCCTGAAATTAGGAACGCAACTCCATTTTTAATAGTCCCACAAAAAATAAAATACTTACGAATTAACTTAACAAAGGAGTGAAGGACCTCTATGATGAAAACTTTAAAATCTTGAAAAAGGAAATCAACACAGAACTTAGAAAATGGCAAAACCTCCCATGATCCTGGTTTGGAAAGATTAAAATCGTGAAAATGGAAATACTTCCCAAGGCTATCTTCAAATTCAAGATAACTATCAAAATTCCAACCACATTCTTCAAGGAAATAGAAGAGGCAATCCAAAAATTCATATGGAACAATAAAAGACCCCGAATAGCAAAAACGCTCCTCAACGAAAAGAACACTGCTGGAGGAATATCAATGCCAAATTTCAAACTTTACTATAAAGCCATAGTAATCAAAACAGCTTGGTATTGGCATAAGAACAGACCTCAGGAACAATGGAATAGAATTGAAAACCCAGAAATGAACCTACAGACCTATAGCCATCTAATCTTCGGTAAAGGAGCTAAAACAATAGAATGGAACAAAGACAGCCTCTTCAGTAAATGGTGCTGGCAAAATTGGTTAACTACTTGTAGAAAACTAAAGGTAGATCCTTATATATCACACTGCAGCAGAATCAACTCGAAATGGATCAAAGACCTCTGAAAACATTACAGCATGGAATAGGAGAAACCCTAGGTCTCCTTGGCTCAGGCTGAAAATTTCTGAATAGAGACAAGGAAACAAAACATATCAAAGAAACCTTGGAGAAATGTGATTGCATGAAGTTGCAGAGCTTCTACATGGCAAAGGACATAGCTAGCAAGATCAATAGAAAGCCCACGGATTGGGAGAAGATCTTTACTAGCCATACAACGGACAAGGGTCTCTATCTAAAATATATTTGGAACTCAAAAAATTAAATCCCCCAACAACAAATCCTCAAAGAAACAACTTCCCAATAAATAAGTGGGCTAAAGACTTAAAGAGAAACTTCTCTGAAGAAGAAAGAAGGATTGCCTATAGACACATGAAGAAATGCTCAACATCCCTATCCATAAAAAAAGCAAATCAAAACAACATTGAGATAACACCTCACTCCAGTTAGAATGGCAAAAATCAAGAATTCTAACAACTACAGATGCTGGAGGGGATGTGGACAGAAGGGAACCTTACTTCATTGTTGGTGGGAATGTAAACTTGTTCAACCACTTTGGAAAGCAGTTTGGAGGTTCCTCAAAAGACTTCACATAGAGGTCCCCTATGACCCAGCTATCTCACTTTTGGGCATTTACCCAAATGTTTACAAACAAGACCACACTACAGCTACCAGCACAACTATGTTTATTGCAGCATTATTTACCATAGCTAAGATATGGAACCAACCCAGATGCCCTTCTGTAGATGAATGGATCAAGAAAATGTGTTATATATACACAATGGAATTCTATGCCTCCATCAGAAAGAATGACATTGCCCCATTTGTTAGGAAATGGAAACACTTGGAAAAAATTATATTAAGTGAAGTAAGCCAGGCCCAAAGAAACACAGGTTCCATGGTTTCCCTTATTTGCAATATCTAGTATATGTATGAGTCAAGCAGAAAAGGTCAGATAATGTGATGTTAGGAAAATGAACCCTTAGATATGTATTTTAATGTTTTTTTCTTTCATGCAAGTGTTTCTAACCCATTTATAAGATTATTTCTTTGTTGCTTAGTATGTTCCTCCCCCACAGTTTAACACCCACTTTCAGTATATTTGATGTCTGTATAACTTGTGGAGGAGATGGGGAAAAACAAGTCGTTTAAGGATTCAGGTGGACCTGTTGCTACAATGAAAAGTACAAATTGTCATGTCAAAAACGAGCTTAACAATGTCGGTGGGGGGGGGGGGGGAGAGGGAGGAAGGATTAGATGGGAGGAAGGGGGAGGCTGGGAAGGGATGTGAAGGGTAAACAAAGGAGAAGGCTGCAATGCTTGGTAAGAAATGTATGCATTATTCTGGTCATGTAATTGTAACCCTCTGTACAGTATGTTCACAAATAAAACAAAATAAAATTAAATTTAAAAAAATAAAATAAAATTAAAAAAGGTGATAATATATGTAAGCGAATTGCATGTCAGGAAAAAAACACTATTGTTAAAACTTCTTCACACAAAATGCAGAATAGCTAAAAAGATATTTTTGGTGTTGGCTAAAAATTCTTTGCAAACTACTGCATTTAAAACAAAGATGTGGGACTGGGAAGGTTTCTCAGTTGTATAGGGCTTGCCTTGCATGCTCAGGGCCCTGGGTTCGATTCCTCAGTACCACATAAGCAAAAAGTAAAAAGCTGGAATTGGTGCTGTGGCTCAAGTGGTAGATCGCTAGCCTTGAGAAGAAGAGCTGAGGGACAGTGCCCAGGCCCAAAGTTCAGGCCCCAAGACCGGAACCCTCCATAAATAAAGAAAACAAAAACAAAAAACAAAGATGTGATTTCACTTTATTTTGAGGGTATTTTGCCCATTTGAGTTTATGCAGAGATAACTTAATCCAAAAGTATATGTGTTAACTGGAATACCTATACCTAGGGATTATGCATCTCTTCTAAGTAATTTTTTATTATTTTTATTTTTTTATTGTGAAAATACTGTACAGAGGGGTTACAATTACATGGGCAAGATAATGAGTATATTTCTTATCAAGCATTGTAGTGTCCTCCTTTGTTTCCCCTTCCCATCCCTTCCCATCCTCCCCTGCCGCCCCACACAATCCTCCTCCCTACACCCCCTCACACCAAAGTTGTAAAGTTCATTTTTCGACATAAGGACTTGTACATCCTCATTGTTGCAATGGGTCCACCTGTATCCCTATTTCTTTCCCATGGTTTCCCTTATTTGCAATATCTAGTATATGTTTGAGTCAAGCAGAAAAGTTCAGATAAGGTGATGTTAAGGAAATGAACCCTAAGATATATATTCAAATGTTTTTTTTTCTTTCATGCGATTGTTTCTAACACATTTATAAGATTATTTCTTTGTTGCTTTGTATGTCCCTCCTCACAGTATAACCGCTGCTTTCACTGTATTTGATGTTGGTATAATTTGTGGAGGGAAAGGAGAAAAACTTCTAAGTAATTGAGAAACTTTTCTGGAAGAAACTTTTAGGAAATGACAGAAGACACAAATCTATGCATCTGCATTTTATGTAAGTCATATGTTACTTGCTCAATCCAATTGCTTATCTCTACCTTGCTAGGAAAAACGTATTTTCAAGATAAGAGCCTAAAGCAGTGAAAAGAACAAAATACACAATCATCTTGATTTATTTGTGAAAGTAACAAATGAAATAAAACAATTCCTCTTAAGGGACTCCTATATTAGTGTATGTGAAGATGTTCCTGAATGCCAATATCCATTACATTTTTGGAATTTTAATTTCTACTAACATGTGAAAACTAGAACAAGAAAACGTACATAGACTTAGAGTGAACCAGCCTTCAAATCATTTTCTTAATTGTTTTGAAATTACAAAAGAATTGATACTCCTTTGCTTTGGAAATAATTTAAAAATATTTATCACATGATAATTCAAATACCAAGCAAGAGTAATTTTATATAATTATTACAAATATCATTTTATTACTATTGTAAAATAGAAGAAAAAAAACCAGTCCCAATATATGACCTACCTATCATTATTCTTAACTTCTAATCATTACCTAAATATCTTAATCTAAATAGTCATGTCTTTAACATAGACATAAATATTCTATACTTGTTTACTTAAAATTTTCCAGGGGTATGTATTCATGTTTCTAAGAAATGTTCAAAGCAGTTAAAAGATTCTTTTGTGAAATTAATGTGATACAACTTGTTGTTGTGGGTGTTGTTTGCAAGGCCTGGGCATTGTCCCTAAGCCTTTTTATTCTCAAAGAAAGCACTCTATAACTTGAGGAAAAGAGCTAATTCCTGTTTTTAGTGGTCAATTGGAGATAAGAATCTAACAAGTACTGTTCGGTCTGGGCTTGTTTCGAAAACAATTCTAAGATCTCAGCACCCAGAATAGCTTGTATTATAAGGGTGAGTTACCGGCACTTGGTTTCATGAAGTTTTTTTTTTAATTTTAATTATGTTTTAAGATGTTTGTTTCACTATGATATATATCATGTATATATTTCTCATGACAAATAATCTCTAAAAATGTACCATTCTACACATAACATGTATACAGACTCCCTCTAAAAATTTTATGTTACTATTTTTACCTTTTTCATTTCAAAGATATACAGTCTATTTTTCTAAAAGTTTCCTAGAATAAAATAACTCATATTTCAATAGAAAGTAGAGTTTATTACTTTCAAGGGAATTTTAGATATACACATGATATTGTAGTAACATTTACAGTATATTACTTGAAAAGGTTCTGCCGAAACTCTTAAATATTTGTTTGTAGTTAAGGAGAGAGAGGAAGTTAATTAATACTGATTAGGAATTTGCAATGCTTCAAAAAATCTATTCCATAATTTGTTATAAGCACATAGTCAAGCTACCTGATATGGTTTAGTTTCTTTGTTTATTTGTTCAAAATTTCAATATGGATGCATGCACACTGGTAACATTAAAATTATTAATCAAAAGACAAATGATAGTAAAATCATAGACACATATCCGACGTTCAATAATTAGCACTTATGATGCTAATAATAATTTGGATGGAGAGGATGATGACCACAGTGTAGCCTGACAATGACGATGTTGTGATTGAAAAGGAAAAAAAAAAAACAAACTTTAATTATCTTTGAAGCCAAATTTCCCACATTGCATAGTTATAAACAACGGTGGATTACATACAATAACAATAATAAGAGAAAGTCTGGGAAGGTGGCTCAGTGGCAGAGTGTTGGCCTTGCCTACATGAGGCTCTGGGTTTGATTCCTCAGCACCACATAAGCAGAAAAAGCGGGAAGTGGCACTGTGGCTCAAGTGGTAGAGTGCATTGAGCTGAAGAGCTGAGGGACAGTGCCAGGCCCAGAGTCCAGGCCCCATGACGAACCAAAAAAAAAAAAAAAACAGAATAAAAAGAGGAGAGTTTCAATATCAAGAAATACAATCACATAAACAGGTAGAGACAGTAAAAACCCTAATGTTATTCCAGCAGTCTTTCTAATGTATACTCACTGTTCTTGGTGATATTATTTTCTTATAAATAAAATCTTTTATTTCCATATTTTGATGGACTAAGATGTAGGTTTCAACTTAGTGTGATTAGTTCAAATGACATTCTCATATAGATACTACTCAATAACCAATGTTTTCCAATGATATATTAAGAGTATGTTCTTGATTACAGCTGTAAATACATGACACAATTTACATAATACCACTTACTTATCTGCAGTTACCATAAAAAGACACAAGCTGCAGAGCCAGGAGTTAAAATTTATTTTTATTTCTGCATGAAACTATTTCTGACTTTATACCAACAGACTGAATTTGACTCTTTCATTATTTTTAAGCTAAGGTAGAAAATGTAAGGACTGTTTACTTTCTTTTTCCTTGCTCTAGAAGTCAACATTTATATTCTTCAATATTTCTAGTAGATTGCATCCATTTACAGATGAGAAATGTAAGACCAACAGTCAATGTTGTGAGTAAATAATGGTACTAGAATTTTTGTCTGAGTTCTTCACTCTGTGTGCTTACAAGGAGAGCCATTTAGTGTTGGAGAGGACCAATATGAAAACAGTTGTTTTAGGACTGAGTGACTGGTGATGAGTATTTGCAATAGGCTGGTGTCAGGGGCATAAAAAGGAGTATATAGAAATTACATTAGTGACAGAAACTGAGAAAATCTTGGTCATTCATTTATCTAATGGATGGGGGTAGGGTACGGGGAAATCTAAAGTGTTTCCACATCTCTGTCTCCTAACTATGTTAGTTACATTCTTGGTGATAAGGACTACATGTGGAAAAGATGGATTTAGAGGAAAAAACTCTCTGATAGTTCTAAGGTTTATGTAAACAGATGCAAAGATAGGTCTGTTTGAACATCATCAAAATATCCACGAACATGAATATGAAAAATAATAATAAAATCAGGGACATTATTAAAGGTAAAAGGAAAAGGAAAGTTCTGACGAAAGTGAACAATGTGAGTATCAGTGTGGATAAGATTGGAGGAAAGATAAATAAGGAAACAAAAAGTAATAAACACAGATTTACAGAAGAAAAGGAAGGAAAGAATTTTCAGGAAGATATTGAAGGAAATCTACCATTTGTATTTGAAAAGTAAAAGGACAGACAATTTCAATAAGAACAGTGTTTTGGTGAAAGTCATATTGATAAAATGTTGAGATATGAATGTGAAGACATAAAATTCTGGATCCATAAATTCGACATGTCCTGTTGATTCTAAATGTTGGGAACAAATGCTTTAATCCTGACCTTAGAAATACAGATATAACTCATGAACTTTTTTAGAGGTATTCTCTGAACATTTTTGAAAACTTTATTTAGCCAGGAGGTTATAGATTGAACTACAGCACAAACAAGCCTAATTTGTCCTACAGTTCCAATTAGTGACCCATCTATCCATATCAGTTTGGGATTTTATTGAAATATATTTAGATATGTTTGGATATCTTATCAGCCTACTCATTATAAATGTAGGACAAGTAACACCAAGTATTAGGTTGAACATACAGCTTTACTGATGTGACTGAAGACTACTCGAAATGATTCCTCTTTTAAATAGAAAATAGAGACCAGTTATGATGTGTCAATGGCTATTGGCCTCAACATCATTTTGTTCAACATCATTTTATGTGGTCATTTATACATAGCTATTGGGCCATTCTGTTCATCTGCTAGGACTATCCTAGATATTTCCTAGTTATTACAAATGAGGGAAACCCTAGAATCTGCCTTTGTGTCTTGCTTATTTTTCTTAGTAGGATTTTTCCTCAATAGCCATTGACACATCATAACTGGACTCTCTTTAACTTGGAAATTATAGATTATGTCTTTTTATACTCTAACTTGGGACAATGATCTGCTGTCAGTTATTACCTTCTTTTACCCTTCTTTTGCCCTTCCACTTACATAATTATTCTTTAAAGAGACATAATTGAGCTTGCATTTCTAAATTCTTCAAAATTATCTGAAATACTTCATACTTCTGGCAGCCTCCTATATCTTTCTCAAGGGAAATATTTTGTCACTACCATTTTTATCCTATATGATAATGGATATCTTCCTGCCTAATTCAGTGCAAGATATACATTAGACTCATCCAGATATCTCAACACTTGTACCACCATAAAATACTATCTTACTTGGAAATCATGATATTAGTATATCTGGTGAGGTGGCATCTGTCATTTTTGAATGGCTTTAAGTGATACTTACATGCAATCATGTTTTAAACCAATATGCCACTCAGTAGATGAGCGAATTGACAAAATGTGGTTTATATACGTACGGAGGAATTCTATGCTTCCAATTCATAAGGAAATGGAAAGACTAGGAAAAATCCTACTAAGAAAAATAAGCAAGACACAAAGACAGATTCTATGGTTTCCCTCATTTGTAATAACTAGGAAATATCTAGGATAGTCTTAGCAGATGAACAGAATGGCTCAATAGCTATGTATAAATGACCACATAAAATGATGTTGAGCAAAATAAACTCCTAGATATGGAAAGAGAGGTTTTTGTTTGTGGTGGTTGTTTTTAATGTACTATGTGATTTCTTTTGTCTTTTGTGTTTTCCTCTATGGTGTGTCCACTGTTGTATTTGATTTCAGCATCCTGTGTATTGTATATACATTTTTCTTCATTTGACAAGGGAAGAGGAACAATAAAATGGTGAGACAAAGGACAAAAGGCAAACCAATGCAATATACACAAGACAACATGTTAGAAATTAACATTATGATTTGTGAAGAGTATTGGGGTGAAGGAAAAGTGTGAGAAAAATGATGGAGGGGTAAAAATTTTGACATGCTATGTATCCACTAACTTACAATTACTTCAACCCTTCTATATATCACCTTGACAATAAAATTAAGTTAAAATTGAGCTGCATAAAATATAATTTCACTGTATTGTTATAGTAAATATTATTCTATGTGTATTACCTTTTAAAAAATGAACATTTTGGCTGCTAATTTGAATTACCTCTTTCTTTATCAGAGGGACATCAACGTGAATGTTATCAAACTTATTTTCAGAATATGTTTTTCATTATTTTGTAAAAAAACATTATTTTAGTATTGTCTCATACTAAAACAGAAAACAGTCCAATTCTATGGAAACTCCTAACTTTGAAAACTGACTAATTGTTAAGAGGACAGAATATATGTGTTCCTCAATATTCCTATGCCTACTAACTACTCATTTTCAAATTCTGAACATGCCATACCAGAGACAGGCTTGGCTTACTTCTCTTAATATAATTTTTTCCAAGCCTTTCCATTTCCTAACAAATGGGGAAATGTCATTCTTTCTGATGGAGGCATAGAATTCCATTTTGTACATATACCACATTTTCTTGATCCATTCATATACTGAGGGGCATCTGGGTTGGTTCCATATCTTAACTATAGTAAATAATGCTGCAATAAACATAGTTGTGTTGGTAGCTTTAGTGTGGTCTTGTTTGTAAACATTTGGGTAAATGTCCAAAAGTGGGATTGCTGGGTCATATGTCAGCTCTATGTGGAGGCTTTTGAGGAACAACCATATTGCTTTCCAAAATGGTTGAACAAGTTTACACTGCCACCAACAGTGCAGTAAGGTTCTCTTCTGTCCACATCCCCTCCAGCATCTGTTGTTATTAGAGTTCTTGATTATAGCCATTCTAACTGGGGTAAGGTGGTATTTCAATGCTGTTTTGATTTTCATTTCTTTCATGGCTAGACAGGTTGAGCATTTCTTCATGTGTTTACTGGCCATCCTTCTTTCCTCTTCAGAGCAATTTCTCTTTAAGCCTTTAGCACACTTATTTATTGGCCAGTTGATTCTTTGAAGATTTTTGTTGAGGGATTTAATTTTTTGAGTTCCAGGTATATTGTAGATAAGAGACCCTTGTCTCTTCCCCCAATCCAATCCGTGAGCTTTCTAGTGATCTTGCTAGCTATGTCCTTTGCCAGGCAGAAGCTCTGCAATTGCATGCAATCCTATTTGTCCAACCTTTTTTTAATTAATTTTTTTGTGTTTCTGGGTCTCTATTAAGAAAATTTCGGCCTGTGCCAAGGAGACCTAGGGTTTCTCCTATTACATCCTGCAATATTTTCAGAGTGTCTGCTGTGACTCCGAGGTCTTTAATCCATTTGGAATTGATTCTGGTGCAGGGTGATAAATAAGGATCTAGCTTGAGTTTTCTACAAGTAGTTAATGAATTTTGCCAGCACCATTTACTGAAGAGGTTGTCTTTCTTCCATTCAATTTTTTAGCTCCCTTATTGAAAATTAGATGGCTATGGGACTGTAGGTTCATTTCTGTATTTTCAATTCTATTCCGTTGGTCATCTTTTATGTTTTACTTCATCTTTCCCTATTTGTAGTCCCTTTAAATTTGCATCTTGTCTTATTGTCCCAGGTAGCATTCTAATACTAAGTTGAAGAGGAGTGGAGAGAGCAGACATCTTTATCTCTTTCCTGAATTAATAAGAAATGGCTTTAACTTTTCACCATTAAGTATAATGCTTGCTGTAGGTTCGTCAATTCTTAGTAGAAAGAAGAGCACTGGAGCAATATCAGTTCCAAATTTCAAACTATACTAAAAAGCCACATTAATAAGAACAGCTTGGTACTGGCACAAGGACAGTTCTGAGGACCAATGGAATTGGACTGAAGACTCAGAAATAAACCCATTGACCTATAGCCACCTAATCTTTGACAAGGGAGCTAAAAACATAGAATGAAAGAAAGACAGCCTTTACAGTTAATGGTGCTGGTAAAATTGGTTAAACACCTGTAGAAAACTAAAGCTAGATCCATATATATATATATATATATATATATATATATATATATATATAATCATGCAGGGTGATATATATATATATACATATATATATCTTAAACAAACAAATCAAACAAAACAAATCAAAGAGAGGTTAGACAAATGGGATTGCATGAAACAACAGAGCTTCTGTAAGGTAAAGTTCATAGATAGCAAGATCAATAAAAAGCCCACTTACTGGGAGAAGTTCTTCATGAGTCATAAAACAGACAAAGTCTTATATCTAAAATATACTTAGGACTCAAAATCAAATCTCCGAACAACAAATCTTCAAAGGAATAACTGTCCAATATCTAAGTTGGCTGAAGATTTAAAGAGAGACTTCTTTGAAGAGGAAATAAAAAATGTCCATTAGACACATGAAGAATATATATATATATAATTTTGAGAGTGGAAGGGATATAGCAGAATGCTTAAATGGGGATTCAGGTTGACCATTGTGACAATGAGATGTACAGGGCACTGTGTCGAAAATGAATTTACAATCTCATGCAGTGGTCAAGGAGGGAGGAGTTGGAGATGTGGAGAAGGAAAGGATGGTAGGGGAAAATCAAACGAGGAGGTAACAATGCTGTATAGGAAATGTACTCATTACCTAGTCCTGTAATTCTGAGCCCTCTGGACAGTATTTTTACAATAAAAATATATTTAAGAAATCTCTGCCTCCTGTAGATTTCCAGTGCTGCTCTCGGAATTGCATTTTCTGTTTATTCTGGCTGTGGTTAGGTCCACCTTTCCAATGGATCAGTATTCTCAAAGCATCTTGGTCCTGCAGTGGGACTTGGATTATACAGTGGTGGTTGGAACCAGGCCAAGGACAGGACAAAACCACTTCCAGGACATGGCTTCGTCACTGCCCATGCAACTAGGATTGTAAGCAGTCTTTCTCTGAATTTGGTTTCAGAAAACAGTGAACCAAAAGGCAAGTCCATCAAACACCTCACTCCTCCCCCGCATTTTCTCTTTTCTCCCTCCCTAGGAAAGTATAAAATAATTTTGCAGGTTTTGACACACACACAAAATGCCCACCATCTCCCCTGGTAAACTTGGTTTCAAGTCACTAAGTCATGTCAACGGATAATGCTGCATTCATTATTCTGGACAACATCTTCAGGTTGTTTGATGCTTTAATTTTTTGTTGTTGTTGTTGGTAGGGGGGGCCTGAAATCTGGGTCTGGGTGCTGTCCCTGAGCTGTTCAGCTCAAGGCTAGCTCACTACCACATTAGCCACAGTGCCACTTCCAGTTTTTTCTGCTTATGTGGTGCTGAGGAATTGAACCCAGGACCTCATGCATGCAAGATAAGCACTCTACCACTGAGTCTTCTTCTAGCCCTAATGATTTAATTCTTTAAAATTTCTTTTTGTCAGTCATGGGTCTTGAACTCAGGGCTTGGGTATTAACATATCCCAGAGTTCTTCAGCTCAAGGGGATCCCTCTCCCAATTGAGCCACAGTGCCACTTCCTGTTTGGAGATAAGTGACTCACAGACTTTCATGCCAGGATTTGCTTTGAACAGATGAATTTTTAAATTATATTTCTCCTAGGTGTTTATTGGAACATTACAGTTTTTCTGGAATTTAAAGTTTTCTGTAAACCTTTGTCTTCAAGTAATCCAAAAGCATTAAATATTACATTTCGAAGCTATCCTTTAGCACATCCATTTTGAAATTATTATCTTTTTTGTTGTTGTTGTTGTTGGCCGTGGGGCTTGAACTCTGGGCCTGGGCGCTGTCCTTCAGCTCTTCAGCTCAAGGCGAGCGCTCTACCACTTGAGCTACAGCGCCACTTCCGGTTTTCTGGTGGTTTATTGCAGATAGGAGTCTCACGGTCTCTCCTGCCCGGGCTGGCTTTGAACCGCGATCCTCAGATATCAGCCTCCTGAGTAGCTAGGATTACAGGCGTGAGCCAAAAGCGCCCGGCCTGAAATTATTATCTTAAGATGAAATTCTAATTCTTTGTAGAAACAACCCATTAAAATCCAAATGGGAAATATGCTAATTTCAGCAGCCTTGACAATCCTTCCTCTTTTTTTTCTCTCCAGTATCTTTTCTTGTTTTGGAACAAGTGTCATGGACTGTCCAACCATTCAAAAGGAAGATTATTCCATTAATTTAATAGAAAAGGAATCCAGCCTATCTGCATCTCAAGGCAACTTTGAGTATAATGTTAATATAATAATTCATGTCAGTGGATTTTCAGTCATTTCGATAATTTTTTATTTAACCACTCATTAAAAAGGTTCCAAAAGGCAAGAATCAAAAATCATGTTCTGCTTTCTAAAAATGTTTAAAAAGCTAGTAATTCAACAAAGATTCCGTGGTGAAGAATTTCTCTTTTATCATAGCCCTTACCACTGATCCCTTTCCTTCAAACTTGTAGCTTTGTTCAGTTTTCTTGTTCCAGCTTTCATTTTGGTATTCGCCTCAGTAATATCCTTGTAGTATTTGACAATGAAATTCCATTTATTGTTAGAGAGCTCAATTCATATTGCCAAAGGCAGACTCATTATCATTTCATAAAACATAAACAATTAAGTATCATTAACATGGTCATATGCAAATATTCCATAAATTAATATAAGTACCACATAAATGTGCATCTTCATATACTTTTAAAAATGCAAAGTAGTAACATATCTATGTCATAAAATAATTCAGACTACTGGTAGGAGAGATTAAGCTAAAATTTTTATTTATATCATCCCCAATATTTTGTCAAATTTTCTTTTCTCATTAACTTTCACCTTAGGGCCTGCTTTTCCTAGCAACAAGTTATAACTTGATATCCTTGGATGTTAGTCCCCTCTGAGTAACCTCTTTTCTTTCCACCACTAGTTAGTCCCTTTTGTTAAATACCTGAGGAATAACGTCCCATTGTGCCTGCAAGAGAAGTACCCAAGTAGACTGTCTGTGACTACTCTTGCTTTGCTTTGTTTGGGAATGTGGTAGCTGAGACAGGGGTGGCAGCGATCAGGTGGCTGGAACCATGGTGTTAAGAATTATGGGTAGCAAAATGAGTAGCAGAGAATAGGATACCAGGGAAAGGGTAATTGTGACTGTAATTGCTGAGTTGCACTTGCAGGAAATTGAGTAGCAGCAACAGCTTTGCAGGGGTTGGGGTAGCTAATACAGGTATCCAGAACAATTTAGCAGTGACAAGGAAGCACAGACAAAGTGAAAGATAAAAGTTTTGAGACATTGTGGGAATTCTTTGACTACCCATTCTGAAAACATGAAGGAGGGTAATTTTAAACTAAAACTACAAAAGAAAATTTAAGACTTGGTGCTAACAAATCTGTCCAGGTGTTATTACATTAAATAGAGAATTCAAAATGGTTTTTCTTCATGAATACAGAGATCAAAGATATTAAAATTCTTATTTCAAAATGCAAATTAAAGGGGAAAATTAGTCAGGAGGTAAAATTCATATTGAATGTTAATATTTAAGAGAAAAAGGAGATCCTAGATGGCAGACTAAAGACAAAGCAATATCAGAGCATTATATGTTCAATAATTATTAAGAAATTTTAATTGAAAAATTGAGCTAGAATGTTCACATCAGGCAAAGGCAAGCAATCAGAGTCTACCACCAACAAAGAAACACCATAATGTATATCTCAGAAAAAGGAACCAAGTTCCTTATCCTTGATTTCAATGATACACATAACCACCTTTACAAACACACACACACACACACACACACACACACACACACACACACACAAACACACACACACACACACACGAATTATGCAACAGCTCAAGCTACTCACGTCCAATCAACATGAATCAAAGATCTTCCTGTAATACTTAAAAAACTTTAAATTTTGAAGTCTTACTCTGAAAACATTACAGGACGGAATAGGAGAAACCCTAGGTCTCCTTGGCACAGGCCGAAATTTTCTTAATAGAGATCCAGAAATACAAAAAATCAAAGACAAATGGAACAAATGGGATTTCATGAAATTGCAGAGCTTCTGCATGGCAAAGGACATAGCTATCAAGATCATTAGAAAGCCCATTGATTGGGAGAAGATCTGCACTAGCCATACAACGGACAAGGGTCTCATATCTAAAATATACCTGGAACTCAAAAAATTAAATCCCTTAACAACAAATCTTCAAAGAAACAACTGCCCATTAAATAAGTAGGCCAAAGGCTTAAAGAGAAACTTGTCTGAAGAGGAAAGAAGGATGGCCAATAAACACAACCTCTCTAGCCATAAAAGAATTGCAAATAAAAACAACATTGAGGTACTACCTCACCCGAATTAGAATGGCTATAATCAAGTACTCTAATAACAACAGATGCTGGAGGGGATGCGGACAGAAGGGAACCTTACTACATTGTTGGTGGGAGTGTAAACTTGTTCAACCACTTTGAAAAACGGTATGGAAGTTCATCAAAAGACTCCACATAGAGCTCCCCTATGACCCAGCAATCCCACTTTTGGGCATTTACCCACATGATCACAAACAAGACCATACTAAAGCTACCAGCACACCTATGTTTATTGTAGAATTATTTACCATAGCTATGATATGGTACCAACCCAGATGCCCCTCAGTTTATGAATGGATCAAGAATGGAATTCTATGCCTCCATCAGAAAGAATGGCATTGCCCCATTTGTTAGGAAATAGAAAGTCTTAGAAAAATTATATTAAGTGAAGTAAGCCAGACCCAAAGAAACATAGGTCCCATGGCTTCACTTATTTGCAATAAATAGTATATGTGTGAGGCAAGCAGAAAAGTTCAGATAAATTGATGCTAGGGAAATGAACCCCAAGATAAGTATTCAATTTTTTTTTCTTTCATGCATTTGTTTCTAACATATTTATAAGATGATTTCTATATTGCTTTTTATGTCTCTCCCCCTGTAGGTGTAGAAGCAAAACTTAATACAAAGCAATACAAACCAGTTCTTACTATAAATAATTTTTCTCTGAACATCTTAAAAATCAATTCTGACAACATGTAATAAAAAATCCCTAAGTTTAAAACATTCTTCTAGACAAGTTAAAGAAATACCGAGAACAAGTATTTTAAGAATAATTGCAGAGAGCTTGTACTCAGGGCCTGGGTTCTGTCTCTGAGATTTATTACTAAATACTAGTGATACCACTTTGAGGCACAGTGCCACAGTAAAGACTCACCAATTTTCCTCTCCATACTGGCTTTGAACTAGGATCTAGATGTTTCAACTCTCTGAGTAGCTAGGATTATAGTAATGAGCCCTTGCACCTGGGTAGAATAATTGCAGAGGCCAGTTAGTATTACATGTCAATCATGTTTAACTTTGTAACATAAAGTTAACTGAAATGCCTTCCAATAGAAATAAGGAATTAAATGTGTAGATGGGTTACAAAGTTCTTACCAAAAGCTACATATTTTCCTTTTTTTTTTCTTCCAAAATTGTTTGCTTTCCAGAATCATATCTTATCTTTCCGTGCTGGTTTCTTTAGTTTATTTCATACATGCCCACAGCTCCTTCAACTATCAATTATTTTGTGAAGACCTTGCAAATATCTATTTTCAGTCCAAACTCGTTTTATGCACCTCTCATCCATATATTCAACTGACATAATCACTTGTGAAACAGTAATCCTCTCTTATCATTACTGGATATAAAGTATAAGAAAAATTTAAGAAAATAAAGAATAACATAAATAAATATAACATGATTTTAATAGTAATGCTAAACATAAATACAACATCGATTATTTTCTGGAGCAATTTAATAAAAAACTCAAGGAAAAGAAATCAACTTTTTTGAGTGCTGACATGATAGTTTAATCTTAAGACCTTACCTAGTCACTTAGGCTTTTTCCCTCAAGGGTGGTGCTCTGTATTTGAACGACAGCTCCCCTTCCAACTTTATTTGGGGGATTATATAGAGATAAGAATCTCATGGAATAAAAATTATTTGTGTCCCTATCATGGGGTTCATTTCACATAACATCCTCTTATATGGTACCATGTACAAGTTACTCCAAGTAAGTTTAACCATGGGACCTGTGGTTATTTGAGCCTGGCTTATTCACTTAATATAATTGTTTCTGCGTCTTTCTATTTCCTAGCAAATGGGACGATGTCATTCTCTCTGATTGGAGGCATAGAATTCCATTGTGTGTGTGTGTGTGTGTGTGTGTGTGTGTGTGTGTGTGTGTGTGTATGTGTGTGTGTGTGTGTGTGTGTGTGTGTGTGTGTGTATCACATTTTCTTGATCCATTCATCTACTGAGGGGTCTCTGGGTTGGTTCCATATTTTAGCTATGGTAAATAATGCTGCAATAAACATAGTTGTACCGGTAGCTTAGTATGGTCTTGTTTGTGATCATTTGAGTAAATGCCCAAAAATGGGGACTGCTGGATCATAGGGGAGCTCTAAGTGAGGTCTTAGAAAAAGTGAAGTAAGCCAAAACCAAAAAAACATTGGTCCTATGCTTTCCCTTATTTGCAATAACTATTATATGTCTGGGACAAGCATAAAAGTTCATAAGCTATGTCCATATGACCACATAACATGCTGCTAAGCGAAATGAACCCCAAGATAGGATTTATAATCTACCATGTGTTTTTTTTCTTTTTATGTTCCTTTCCCCCTTCTTTAACCCTTGTTTTTACTGTATTTAGTGTCGGTGCCCTGCATTTGTATACACCCTTCTCTAGCTTGGGGAGGGGAAGGGACAAAACAAAATAGATAGTGATACAGGCTGACCCATTGTAACAATGAGATGCACAAGACACTATGTTGAAAAAGTATCTTTACAATTTAGCGGGGAAGAGGGTAAGGGAGTAGAGGGGAGTGTAGTTGTGGAGGTGGGAGGGAAGGGGAGGGGAAAAACAAAGGAGGAGTTAACAATGCTTGATAGAAAATGTACTCATTAACTTGCTCATGTAACTATAACCCCTCTACAGAGCATTTTTACAATGAAAACCTCTTTTAAAAAATAGAAGGTGTGCCGGGCATCGGTGGCTCACGCTTGTAATCCTAGCTACTCAGGATGCTGAGATGTGAGGATAACAGTTCAAAGACAGCCCAAGAAAAAAATCCGTGAGACTCTTATCTCCAGTAAAACCACTAGAAAACCGATGCTGGTGCTGTGTCTCAAGCGGTAGAGCACTCCCCTTGAACTGAAGAGTGCAGGGACAATGCCCAAACCCAGAGTTCAAGCCCCAAGACCAACACACACACAAAAAAAACAGAAGGTGTCATGTACACCAAGTATAGTAGCCCATCTGTAATCCCAGCTGATTGGGAAGCAGAAATGACAAGGATCTTGGTCTCAGGCCAGGCCAAAGAAATAACTGCCCAGACAGCCATCTCAACAAATAAGCTGGCCATAGTGGTTCACATCTGTAATCCTAGATAATTGTGTGGGAGACATAAGAAGCAATCTAGGATCATTCAGTCAATCTAAGATTAGACCCGGGCAAAAAGTTCAAGACCTCAAGTAAATAAAATTGACCAGAAGTATGGCAAAAGTAATTGAACTGCTTGTTGCTATACAACTAAAGTCCTATCTAGCAAGCAGAGAACACCTGAATAGAACCCTAGTAATACTCCTCTCTTCCACCAAAAGCCTAAATAACTTTGTCCTATTTGAACATCTAATTTGAAGGCCACTGACAGATCAGAGATCGTGATATTATCTTAAAAATTAGATATTCAAAAGAGACAAAGTTCTTTGGGTTTTGAAAAAGTTGAAAAGGTAGGAAAATGCATGTGATTTTTGTTAGCTCCATAATTCTTGAAAACATAAAATGAACTCAAGTATTAAATATATATCCATATGTGTGCATATATCCATGTATGTATATATATGTGTGTATGTATATAATCATATATATATATATATATATACATACATACATATATATGTATGGTTCATCTCTTTTCTGTGTAGCAAATGGTTCAAGTGAATCTGTACAATCAATACTCAAAGGCATGAATAGACAAAGAGAATGAGCAGAGAACTCATACTCCAGAATCTATGGTTAGCCCATAACCCCGAAAATCTTTTACATCAGTTTGCATGTGTCAGTTACTGCAGTACAGGGACAATACGATGGCAATGAGATATCAGGCAGATGAAATGAGAAATGAGAGATACAACTGGTACAATATTCTTTCTGATGGGTAAGTAGAATTTCCAGTGTGTGTGTGTGTGTGTGTGTGTGTGTGTGTGTGTGTGTGTGTGTGTGTGTTACATTTACTTGATTCATTTCTCTCTTGAGGGCTGATTCGTAAACATGGTTGTGCTGAAACCATTACTATATCTTGGTTTGTAATCTTTCGGGTAAATGCCCAGGAGTAGAGTTGCTGGATCATATGGAAGTGGGTAGACAAAAGAGGAGTGAAGTGGGAAAAGGTAGAAGACTGAATAGGAGAAAAGGGGGAAAATGCAGAGAAGAATCCAGTAAATATCCTACAAAATTAAAAAGAGTGAAGGAAGAGGTGTATAGGGGAGGGATGGATGAGAATGTTGAAAGGGTTGGCATTGATCAAGGTATATTGTACGCATAAACTGCTTTGTTTAATGATAACTGCTTTGCTACTTAAAATAATAATAAAAAAAATCATGTCCCTAAATTGTTATGCAATTAAAAGCAAAGCATGAGAATCTGCTCAGATAATCTCTAGGGTCAATAAATCTTTTTTGATTAGGATAAGTTTTAGAACAACACTAATGATACATATCATCTGAAGAAAATTTAATGATTTCCAGCTATTTAAAATAATCATTTTTGAAGATATGGCTCAAGTGGCAGAGTGCTACTTAGTGAGCAAAGCTGTCAGATAATGAATTCAAGTCTCAATCTCGAACAAAAGTAAAAACAATCAGTATAATTCAGGCAATTTCCTGGGCACTAGTAGCTCATGCATTAATCCTACCTTAAATGAGAAGGCAGAGATCTGGGGATCTCAGTTCAAAGTCAGCTTAGATAGGAAAGTCTGTGAGACTCTCATCTCCAATTCACTGTCAAAGAAAGCTGGAAGTGGACTCATGTCTCAAGTGGTAGAATGCTAGCCTACAGCAAAAAGCTCAGGGGCAGAACCCAAGCCTTGAGTTCAAGCCTTAGAATAGTGCATATACATACACAAAGAAAGTAAGTCACTAAATTTCTCAACCTTCCATTTCCCTAATCCTAATTCTAACAGAACCCTAAGAGTAATCTTGATGATAATAGTAACCCAATCCTAAAATTAATGGAAAATACTCGAGTTTAGACACATTCTAACAGATACTCATTGTCTTTGAAATGATTTGCAGTTTGTTCCAAATCCTACAGATTCCCTGACTTGGACTCTGAAATTGTTCCCTATTATGAATCATTAACCTCAAATCTTCATATCATGAAAACTATCACAGTTTCCACTGATCTTAACGTTTACTGAACTCCTATATCTCCAAAAAGAAGTTGCAGGTTTATTTAAAATATACTTTAGTATCTAATCCTAACTATATATAAATCTTACTAGAAACCTAACTCTTAATTTAATCCTCTTCAACCTGGAAGAGGAAATTTAGTAAAACTCTGTAGTTTTTGTTAAATCTCAAACTTATTTTACTTGAAAATATTAGCAGAAAACTCATTTTTACCGTAAAGCTTACCCTTCCTTAAGCCTAAGTCTAACTTGAACTAGAACAGTAACCCTAACCCTAGAACTAATAGCCTTTGGATTCTAAAAGCCAGACAAATACATTAGTTTTTATTCATCCTAACTTTGATTCAACTCATCTTTCTAAAAATAGTTTGTAGTTTTATTCAGTATCTTGCCATTTTGTAACCCGAACCCTAACTGGAATATTGAGGTTAACCCTCACACTAATCATACCCTAATCTTAATATTATTAGCAGTTTCTTATTTCACATTCATCCTAATTCTAACTAGACTTGTTATTCGAAGATTTACTTTCAGTTTGACCCTAAACTTTCCATTTCCCTAAGGCTAAATCTAACTCCAGCTGGAACTAAAACCTAACTTTCACTCTGATAGTCCAATTCTAATGTTTAAGAAAAAGACTCTAGTTTTTAATCATTCTAATGGATACTCCAGTTTGCACTCTGAAAATGCATTTCAATTTGCCCTAATTCCCACAAATTTTCTGACTCTACCTCTGAGGTTATCTTGTTCCTTAACATGAAGTATTATATTATTTGTCCTCAAATTCTCTTATCAGGAAAAATACTGTAGTTTCCAATGATCCTTTGTTTTCCTGAACCCCTGTACCCTAAAGCAATTTTAGATTTACTTACCATCTAATCCATTACTTAACACTAACTCTCAAGCTAAACCTGGCTGGAAAACTCTCATTAATCATTACAAGAATGATCACTGAGAAATAAATATAATGATAATGCTCTAGTTACTATTCAATCTCTCATTTTTGTTCCTACTTGTTAGTGAAAACTGAATATTTTTTGGTCAGGCATGGGGCTTGAACTCTGGGCTTGGGCACTATCCCTCAGCTCTTCAGCTCACTGCGAGCCCTCTACTGCTTGAGCCACACATCCACTTCCAGGTTTTTTGGATGTTTAATTGGAGATAAAGAGTTCTCATGCACTATGCTTCCAAGGGTGGCATCCAACTGCAGTCCTCAGATCTCAGTCTCCTGAGAGGATAGGATGACAGGCATTGAAAAATATGTTTTGATGGGTGCCAGTAGCTCATGGCTGTCATCCTAAGTACTCAGGAGGTGAGATTTGAGGATCATGGTTCAAAGCCAGACTGGGCAGGAAGGACGCTGAGAGCCTTATCTCCAACAAACCAGTGCTTGCCTTGAGCTGAAGAGCTCAGGGACAGCAACCAGGTCCAGTGTTCAAGCCCACAATCGAAAAAAAGAAAGAAAGTAAAACATCTTCGCTGCAAAGATGTAGAGGTGTGTGTGGGAGGGTGCTGTGATTGAGAGACCAGGTGCTGGCCTCACTTTACAGACATTTCTAAGAACTCCCCAAGTTTGCACCACTTTGAAGCCACAGTAGAATGCATGGTGCCTTACCAAGAACTCAAGTGGTCGAAGCCTATGGCAGGCAGGGAGTGGGCAAATGGGTGCATGGGTGGGATTGTTGTGTCTGTATTCTCCCTAATGAAGGATGGATTTGGATGCTCCATGTCAAAGTCTGAAGTAAAGAGTTGCAAGAAGTTTGTGGCCTGATGAATTTGGTTTCCTCTGGGTATATGAAGATGGATGAAGTCTGGCGCCTCTTGTGGCTCACAACTGTCACCCTAGCTACTCATAAAGCTAAGATGTAAAGACCACGGTTCAAAGCCAGCTTGGGAAGGAAAGTCTGTGGGTCTTGATATCCAATGAGCCACCAGAAAACAGGAAATGGCACTGTGGCTCAAATTGTAGAGTGCTCAACTTCAGCTGAAGAGCTGAAGGACAGCGCGCTGACCCAGAGTTCAAACCCCATGACCAACAATAAACAAAGAGGTTGGCTGAGTTTTCCACATTGCAGTGTGTACAGTAGGAAATTCCATGCTGGGTTATGAGACATTTCAGATGTGAGAGGCTCAATGCTATCTCTACAGTTAGTCTGAGTATGATAGTGCCATCTTCTCACGGGGTGGATGTGATCCTAATAGAGGGAGTTCATGATTTTGTTCTCAGGAACTGCTAAGGGCTTGGAATATCTGTGTGTGTGTGTGTGTGTGTGTGTGTGTGTGTGTGTGTGCGCGCGCGCGTGCTTGTGTGTGTAATTTTCCCTCGTCTTTTTCTGTCCCCTTCCTGGTTGCTGGTCTGCCTCTTTCTGGCCTCAGATGGTGCCCCTCCTTCACACCGACCTTGCCTTTAGCCCTATATCAGGGTCTACAATGAGTCCTAAATTGCCGCAGGCCTGTGTTCCAACTTTTCTCTGGGGCACAAGTCTGGCTGTCCCAATATTTGGCCGCCTCCAGGGGATTCTGGGTCAGCTGGAATAGGGTTTCCTCTGCATGAGAGGCAGGGCCTCAGTCATGCGATGTCCTATCTTTTTCCTCAGCTGGGCCTCGGACTGCACATCCCTCTCATCAGGCTCGCAGTGGAGAGGGGAATAGGGGATTGCTGGTGGCTCTGGCCAAGCGGAGCTTGAGAGCTGCCTGAAGGCTGCCCAAGCAAGGAGGATCTAGGTCTACATGGGTTGTGAGGCCAAGGTGGCTTGGAAGTATAAGTCAGTGTCTAGGAAATGTAAATGTACTTTATCATAGGACAGTCTATCTTCTGGCCCCAACTGGGCCTCTCAGGTCCTTTTAGAAAATTCCAGATGCTCAGAATACAGAGGCACAGACTTTAGATTCCAGGACCAGGGAACTGGGGGATGAGAGACTGGTATGGCCAATACCTCATTGTTTTGGGGTATTAGTGTTGACCTGGCTATGCACATCCTTATGTACTTTCACTTCTTAACCCAGTGTTGGCCACACACCAGCCACTTGTGGCAGTACTGTGGAAGTGGCAGGAGTGGATGTGAGGTTTAGGATGACCAAAATTTATGGCCTTTGGGGTGGCAAAGGATGTCTTTTAAAAAAAAATCTTAGAGCTGGGACTCAGGGCCTAGGCAATGTCCCCGAGCTTCTTTTGCTCAAAGCTAACATTCTACCACTTGAACCAGAGCTCACCTTTCATCTTTTTTTAGTAGTTTAGTGGAGATAAGAGTCTCAGGGACTTTCCTGCCTGTTCTGGCTTCAAGCTGCCATCCTAAGATCTCAGCCTATTGAGTTGCTAGGATTGCTGGTATAAGCCACTAGCACCTGTTAAGGATATTAGTGTGTGTGTGTGTGTGTGTGTGTGTGTGTGTGTGTGTGTGTGTGTGTGTGAGTGTGTGTGTGTGTGTTTACCGGGACTTGAACTCAAAGCCTAGGTGCTATCCTTTATCTTGTTTTCACAAGGTTGGTGCTGTACCACTTGAACTACAGTAGCTCTGCTTCCCAGCTTTTTGGTGATTCATTGGACATAAGAGTCTGCCCAGGCTAGCTTTTAATTTTGATTGAGCCTCAGGTCTCAGGCTTGAGTACCTAGGATGACAGGCATGAGCCACCGGCACCCAGCTGATAATGGCCTTTCAACACAGTGGACTGGGATCTCCTGAAAACATTCTATTTTTTCTGTGCCAGTACCGGGGCTTGAACTCAGGGTCTGGGCTCTTGTCTCTTAAATTTTTCCCTCAAGGCTGGTACTCTACCACTTAAGCCACAGCTCGATTTCCAGATTTTGGTAGTTCATTGGCCAGAAGAGTATCACTAACTTTCCTCCACTGAGCTAGCTTTGACCAACGATCTCTGATCTCAGAATACTTTTTTATTTCAGTTTTTAAAATTTTATTTATTTATATAATTTGTAATAGGTACAGCAAAAGGTTTTTAAAAAATGTACTATGAAGGTGATATGTAGAGAAGTTGCAGTTATGTAAGTCAGGTAATGAGTATATTTCTTTTACAACAGAGGTTTAATTCAGCATGTCAATTGATAAGTAAGAAGAATCTTGATCAATTTCACCCCTTCCTTCATTCTCCCCCAAACTATATATGCAGAATCAACTTGATAATAATGTTACTTCTTTTGTATGATATTGCCTTCAAGAGACTTTACTTTTTTTTTATTTTATTTTAATGTTGAACATACTGTACAGAGGGGTTACAATTACATGGGCAGGTAATGCGTACATTTCTAACCAAACATTGCAGCCTCCTCCTTTGTTTGCCCTTCACATCCCTTCCCAGCTTCCCCCGTCCACTCCCAGTCAAAATCCTTCTCCCCCCCACCCCCTCACCGACGTTGTAAAGCTCGTTTTGGACATGACAACTTCTACTTCTCATTGTTGCAACAGGTCCGCCAGTATCCTTAAACGACTTACTTTTGTCCATCTCCTACATAAGTTATACTGACATCAAATATAGTGAAAGTGGGAGTTATACTGTGGGGGAGAGACATACAAAGCAACAAAGAAATAATCTTATAAATGCGTAAGAAACACATGCATGAAAGAAAAAAAGCATTAAAATGCATATCTAAGGGTTCATTTTCCTAATATCACATTATCTGACCTTTTCCGCTTGACTCATACATATACTAGATATTGCAAATAAGAGAAACCATGGGGCCTATGTTTCTTTGGGCCTGGCTTACTTCACTTAATATAATTTTTTCCAAGTCTTTCCATTTCCTAACAAATGGGGCAATGTTATTCTTTCTGATGGAGGCATAGAATTCCATTGTGTATATAGACCACATTTTCTTGATCCATTCATCTACTGAGGGGCATCTGGTTTGGTTCCAGATCTTAGCTATGGTAAATAATGCGGCAATAAACATAGTTGTGTGGTCTTGTTTGTAAACATTTGGGTAAATGCCCAAAAGTGGGATTGCTGGGTCATAGAGGAGTTCTATGTGGAGTCTTTTGAGGAACCTCCATACTACTTTCCAAAGTGGTTGAACATGTTTACATTCCCACCAACAATGAAGTAAGGTTCCCTTCTGTCCACATCCTCTCCAGCATCTGTTGTTGTTAGATTTCTTGATTTTTGCCATTCTAACTGGAGTGAGGTGGTATCGCAATGTTGTTTTGATTTGCATTTCTTTTATGGCTAGGGATGTTGAGCATTTCTTCATGTGGCTATTGGCCATCCTTCTTTCTTCTTAAGAGAAGTTTCTCTCTAAATCTTTCGCCCATTTTTTTATTGGGCAGTTGTTTCTTTGAGGATTTGTTGTTGGGGGGTTTAATTTTTTGAGTTCCAAGTATATTTTAGATAGAGACCCTTGTCCATTGTATGGCTAGTAAAGATCTTCTCCCAATCCGTGGGCTTTCTATTGATATTGGTAGCTATGTCCTTTGTCATGCAGAAGCTCTGCAACTTTATGCAATCCCATTTGTCCAACCTTTCTTTGATTTGTTGTGTTTCCGGGTCTCTATTTAGAAAATTTCAGCCTGAGCCAAGGAGACCTAGGGTTTCTCCTATTCCATCCTGTAAGGTTTTCAGAGTGTCTGCTTTGACTCCGAGGTCTTTGATCCATTTGGAGATGATTCTGGTGCAGGGTGATATATACGGATCTAGCTTTAGTTTTCTGCAAGTAGTTAATGAATTTTGCCAGCACCATTTACTGAAGAGGCTGTCTTTGTTCCATTCTATTGTTTTAGCTCCCTTATCGAGGATTAGATGGCTATAGGTCTGTAGGTTCATTTCTGGGATTTCAATTCTATTCCATTGGTCCTGAGGTCTGTTCTTATGCCAATACCAAGCTGTTTTGATTACTATGGCTTTATAGTAAAGTTTGAAATTTGGTATTGATATTCCTCCAGCTGTGTTCTTTCCGTTAAGGAGCGTTTTTGCTATTCCGTGTCTTTTATTGTTACATATGAATTTTTGGATTGCCTCTTCTATTTCCTTGAAGAATGAGGTTGGAATTTTGATAGGTATCTTGAATTTGTTGATAGCCTTGGGAATTATTGCCATTTTCACAATGTTAATCTTTCCAATCCAGGAGCATGGGAGGTTTTGTCATTTTCTAAGTTCTGTGTTGATTTCCTTTTTCAAGATTTTAAAGTTTTCATCATAGAGGTCCTTCACTTCTTTGGTTAAGTTAATTCCTAGGTATTTTATTTTTTGTGGGGCTATTACAAATGGAGTTGCTTTCTAATTTCAGCCATACTTTTCTCATTGTTGGCATACAGAAAAGCCATTGATTTTGGGGGGTTAAGTTAATACCCTGCTCCTTTGCCAAAGTTTTGAATCAGCGTGTGTAATTTGGGAGTGGAGTCTATGTTATTCTTTAAATACAAGATCACTTCGTCTGCAAAGAGGGTGAGTTTTATTTCTTCTTTCCCTATTCGGATCCCCTTTATGTCTGCATCTTGTCTTATTACTGTAGCTAGAAATTCTAATACTAGGTTGAAGAGAACTGGAGAGAGTGGACATCCTTGTCTTGTTCCTGAGTTAAGAGGAAATGGCTTCAGTTTTTCACCATTAAGTATAATGCTGTCTGTAGGTTTGTCATATACAGCCTTTATTGTATTGAGGAATCTTCTATGGATTCCTAATTTTTCCAAATCCTTCATCATAAAGATGTGTTGGATCAGGTCGAATGCTTTTTCTGCATCTATTCAGATAAATATGTGGTTCTTATTCTTGCTGCTGTTGATGTGATGAATAATATTAATTGATTTGGGTATATTTAACCAGCTTTGCATCGCTGAAATGAATCCTGTTTGATCATGGTGTATGATTTTCTGGATGAATTGTTGAAGTCGGTTGGCCAATATTTTGTTGAGATGTTTTGCATCAATGTTCATCAAAGAAATGGGTCTATAGTTCTCTTTCTTTGATGAGTCCCTGCCTGGTTTTGGGATGAGGGTTATGATGGCTTCATAGAATGTGTTCGGTGGTGAGCTTTCTCTTTACATTTCATTGAAGAGTTGGATTAGTATTGGTGTGAGCTCTGCTTTGAAGGCCTTATAGAATTCCGTTGTAAAACCATCTGGTCCTGGACTTTTCTTAGCTGGAAGGTCTCTTATTGCTTTTTCTATTTCAACGGTTGATATGGGCCTGTTCAGCTGGTTTAACTCATCTTGGTTTAGTTTTGGCATGTCAATATTTGCTAGGAAGAGGTGCATTTCTGTCAAGTTCTCAAACTTATTAGCATAAAGTTCTGAGAAGTATTCCCTTATAATGTTCTGAATCTTGGTTGTTTCTGTGGTGATGTTTCCATTCTCGTCTCTGAGTTTATTTATTTGGGTGTGTTCTCTTCTTTTTCTGATAAGATTTTCTAAGGATCTGGAAATTTTGTTAATTTTTTCCAAGAACCAACTCTTTGTTTTGTTGATTCTTTCTATAGTTTTTTTGGATTCTAATTCATTTAATTCTGATATAATTTAAATTAGTTCTTTCCATCTACTGGATTGGGGTTTATCTTGCTGGTATTTTTTAAGGAGATTTAGAAGTGTCATTAAATTGTTGGTTTCAGATCTCTCCAATTTGTTGATGTAGGAGCTCAGAGCTATAAACTTGCCTCTTAGTACTGCTTTTGCTGTGACTCAGAGGAGCTGGTTATTTGTGTGTTCATTTTTGTTGAATAGCCTGAACATTTGAATTTCCTTTCTAAGCTCTTGCATGACCCATTCGTGATTCAGCAGTGTGTTGTTAAGCCTCCATGTGATACCAGATTTTCTTTGGTGGCTTTTGGTGTTGAGTTCTGATTTTATTCCCTTGTGGTCAGAGAGAATGCAAGATACAACTTCAATGTTTCTGAATTTACACAAGTTTGCTTTCTGTCCTAAAATGTGGTCTATTTTAGAAAGTGTTCCATGTCCTGCTGAGAAAAACGTGTATTTTGATGCTGCTGGGTGAAATGTTCGGTAGATATTTGTTAAATCTAGTTGATCTATGCAGCTGTTTAGGTCTGCAGTTTCTCTGTTGAGTTTTTGCCGAGTTGATCTATCTAGTGGGGAGAGTGGTATGTTAAAATCCCCAACAATTAATGTCTTTGGAGTTATATGGGATTTGAGGGAAAGTAGTATTTCTTGGATTAATTTGGGTGCTCCATTGTTTGGCGAGTAGATATTTAGAATTGTAATATCCTCCTGAAGGAGAGATCCCTTAATTAGTACGTAGCGACCTTCTTTGTCTCTTCTCACGAATTTTAATTTGAAGTCTATTTAATCCCGCCTGTTTATGGGGGCCGCTTGCTTGGTAGATTTTCTTCTAACTTTAACATTGAAAATGTGTTTGTTTTTATGGGCAAGATGTGACTCCTGAAGGCAGCAGATAGAAGGGTCTTGTTTTTAAATCCAACTAGACAGTCTATGTCGCTTAATTGGAGAGTTCAGTCCGTTAACGTTACGAGAAAGGACTGAGAGGTATTTGGGAGTTCCTGCCATGTCATCCACCTTCTTGGTGGCTGTGCAAACTGTCTTCTTTCTATGTTTCTTGGATTCTCAGTTTGGGTGCAGTTTCTTGACCTTTATCGTAGTCTTGTTGGTTTTCTATGTGTAGGACATCTTTAAGATTCTTTTGTAAGACTGGTTTGGTGGAGATGTATTGTTTCAATTTTTCTTTGCTATGTAAGGTTTTTATTTGGCCTTCAGTTATTAAGGAGAGTTTAGCTGGGTACAGTATTCTTGGTTGATAGTTGTTTGTTTTCAGGGCATGGCATACATCATTGCAGGCTCTTCTTGCTTTGATTGTCTCTGCTGAGAAATTTGAGGTGATTCTAATTGGTTTTCCTTTATAGGTGATTAATCTTTTCTCCTTGACAGCTTTAAGGATCGTTTCCTTGGTCTGAGTTGATCCTGTGTGGATTATAATGTGACAGTGGGATGTCCTATTCTGTTCTGGTCTGCTTGGAGTTCTAAATGCTTCTTGTATCTGAATAGGCCTATCTTTTTGCATGTTTGGGAAGTTCTCTGCTAGGATCCTGTTCAACAAATTTCCTAGGCCATTAACTTCTGTTTCTAGGTGCTCCTCTACACCCATTATCCTTAGATTAGGCCTTCTGATGGTGTCTTCCAAGTGTTGGATTGATCTATCATATTTCTTGGACTTGTCTTGGATGGTTGTATGTTCTTTATCTATAATATCTAGGCTGTCTTCAATCCCTGAGATTCGATCTTCTGCATGGTCTAACATGCTGTCAAGACTTTCTATTTTGTTTTTGATCTCTTTTCCTTCTAATTGGTCAGCTTTGATGGCTTCAAGTTCTTTGTTGAAGCTTTGTTTTAGATTTTGTATGAACTTCTTTACTTCCTTAATTTGATGGTCAGTGTTTATTCTCAGATCACTTCCTTGATTGGTTATGGTTTCCTTGGACTCCCATTCCTTCTGTTGGGCTCCATTCAGCATTCCCTTTGTGGTCTCCCTGACTTCCTTCAGCTCTTTGTTTATGGATTCCATGAATGCCTTTAGTGATCTTTGTGTATTCTCTTCCTGCTCTCTCAATTCCTGTATTACTCTTTTAACTTCCTCCCGTTCGTAGGATTCCTGTAGTTCTCTTTGAGTGTTCTCAGCCTGTTCACGCCATTCCTGCCTTTCTCTTTGAGTATTCTCAAACTGCTCATGCAAATCCTGTATCAGCTTTTGAGTAGCTTCCTCATGCTTATGATATTCCTGTATAAACTTTTGGAATGCCTCCTCTCTCTCCCTATCACGCTCATACAGAGACCTTTGTATGCTTTCAATCTTTTGATTTATCATGTTTGCCAGCAGTGTTTGTAGAGCTATTTGGGAATTCTCCTCTGGATTATTCATGATCTGTTCTGTCCCCTGATATTGGGATTGAGAATTGAGATACCCGGATTTGCCATTTTTCTTGTGTTTTTCCGGCTTACTCTGCTCATTTGAGATGAAAATACCACCAGTTTTGTGCTACAACACTCTCTTAAGGCAAGCATCAACCCAAGTCTGAATTTGCACAGTCAGTAGTCTACAGATATGATCTAGTTCAACAGATACATCTATTCAACATCAAACAACTATACGTTAATTGGCTAAGAACAACAAAGAATAATTTGGAAGACCAGTAATTATTAGGGTTAGGGAGAGATGTGGGTAAAAAAATAGGAATAGATTGATGTGGGTTGGCTTAGGGAGAGTTAACTAAGTCTTAATCTCAATGCAGGAAATAGGTTGGGTAGGATGAAAGTAGAGAAAGAAAGACAAAAAAGAAAGGGAATGGGAAAAAAAAGAGACCAGAAAAAATAGAAAGGTAGAAATTAATAAAATTATGTAGAAGTGATAACAATCTATTTAGATGAGAACGTGTATTTATTGAGAGAAGGGGAAGGATATGAAAGAGATGTGAAAAACTTAAAAATAAAAATGCTTAAAATATTATATAGGTATAAAGAGGTAGTACTGCTATTAAGGAATTTAAGTCTCAGCGGTTTTGACTTGAGTAATAAATTTGTGGATTAAGTGTGTACACAATGTGGGATAGGGTCTAATAGTCAACTACGGGTTTATCTGAGGATGTGCAGGACAAGAATTAAGTCACATAAAGAAGAATGAAAGAGAGGAGAAAGGAGGAAGAAAAAGATGAGAAGTTCAGTAGAGGTAAACAAAAAACAAAAAGATAATTTAAAAAGAAAAAAAAAGAGAAAGAAAACCAAAAAAGAAAGCAAAAACGCACACTTCCGTATCCCCAAAATAAAAATTATAAGAGGAAAAGAAAGTTTCTGGAAAACAATTTTTTTATCAAAAAAGGTAAAGATTAAAGATTGAAAAAAGTTTTAGAAAAGGAAAAGAAATTTTTATATAAGGTAGCAAAAATAAAAACTATAAAAAAAAAGAAGACGAAGATGAAGAGAAAAAAGAAAAAAACAAAAAAACAAAACAACAAAAAAACTTCTTTGAATTTTTTTAGGAGGAGTGGGAAAAATCCTGTATCTCCCTTGTGTCCATAACCAACCTCTTGTTGGAGTCGCTGGTCTGCTTGTGGTCCTGTGACTTGGTTGGTTTCTTAAGCCAGTTTGTTCGAACAGACGTAAAATGCTCTGCTTTACCCAGGATTTGGTGATCCTCCTCTCAGGCTAGTTCACTGGGAGACAGATCTGCTTTGAGTATCACAAAAGAGGGGGATGCAGTGATGAGGATAGGCTCTGGTAGCTTTTCCGGGCTGGTTTGTGAAAACCTCACAGAGCCCAGCCTGGAGCCATTCTCAGGGTTTCTGTTTACTGATTTTCAATTGCTTGGCGAGGCTGCTAGAGGGAGGGGCAGCCTCTGGCTCTGATTACCCAGTGAAGAAACCCACTCCTCGGGCTGGCGCCCGAGCTGGGTGACTTTTCCCTGGGTGGAGCTGAGTCTGGCAGGTCATGCTGCCGTTAAGTTCTTGTGACCTGCTAAATGACTCATTTTATTCCAAGGCCTGAGCTGGAGCTAGCAGCTCCTCCGAGCTTTGTCTGTATCCAAGATGGAGATCACTGGTGCTGGGGTTGGGGAGGGGTGGCCTTCCCTCCTCTGCTCCCTGAGAAGAAGTTAGGACGTCAGGCTTCTACTCACACTGAGTCTCATTTCCTGGGTCGTCTGCGAACTGCAGGATGAAGATGTCTGCTCCTTGTTGGTTCTTGCTGGTGTTGAGTAGAATCCGGTTGCCTGCTGAGTCTGGCTCCTTCGTCCGGGACTCTCTGTTGCTCAGGTATGGTGCCTGTGCTCTCTGGCACTGCCACAGCTGCCGCCGCCGCCGCAGCTGCTGGCAAGGGCTCAGAAGTGTCTCCTTGCCTGGGTTTCCTTCTCTGGCCTAACTCTCTGTACTGTGATGGTACACTTGGTATAATTCTCTGACTTAGGACTGTTCACTGGAACTCTAAAACTTCTTTCTATGTGAGAGCTTACATAGACTCCAGCTTCTCCTCTGCCATCTTCCCAGACTCTCTGATCTCAGACTTCTTAATAGCTAGGATTTACAGGGGTTGAGCCACTGGAGGCATTGGGTAGAAGCTTTTCTTTCTTTTTTTTTTATTTTAATTTAATTTAATTTTATTTGTGAACATACTGTACAGAGGAGTTACAGTTACATGGGCAGGATAATGTGTACATTTCTTACCAAGCATTGAAGCCTCCTCCTTTGTTTACCCTTCACATCCCTTCCCAGCCTCCCCCCTCCCCCCCTAATCCCAATCCTTCTCCTTCCCCCCCCGGGCCCTCCCCCCCCCCCCCGCACCAACGTTGTAAAGCTCGTTTTGGACATGACAACTTGTACTTCTCATTGTTGCAACAGGTCCACCTGTATCCTTAAACAACTGGTTTTTCCCCATCTCCTCCAAAAGTTATACTGACATCAAATATAGTGAAAGCAGGGGTTATACTGTGGGGGAGGGACATACAAAGCAACAAAGAGATAATCTTATAAATGTGTTAGAAACACATGCATGAAAGAAAAAAAACATTAAAATACACATCTAAGGGTTCATTTTCCTGACATCACATTATCTGACCTTTTCCGCTTGACTCATACATATACTAGATATTACAAATAAGGGAAACCATGGGACCTACGTTTCTTTGGGCCTGGCATACTTCACTTAATATAATTTTTTCCAAGTTTTTCCATTTCCTAACAAATGGGGCAATGTCATTCTTTCTGATGGAGGCATAGAATTCCATTGTGTATATATACCACATTTTCTTGATCCATTCATCTACTGAGGGGCATCTGGGTTGGTTCCATATCTTAGCTATGGTAAATAATACTGCAATAAACATAGTTGTGTTGGTAGCTTTAGTGTGGTCTTGTTTGTAAACATTAGGGTAAATGCCCAAAAGTGGGATTGCTGGGTCATATGGGAGCTCTATGTGGAGTCTTTTGAGGAACCTCCATACTGCTTTCCAAAGTGGTTGAACAAGTTTACATTCCCACCAACAATGAAGTAAGGTTCCTTTCTGTCCGCATTCCCTCCAGCATCTGTTGTTGTTAGAGTTCTTGATTTTTGCAGTTCTAACTGTAGTGAGGTGATATCTCAATGTTGTTTTGATTTGCATTTCTTTTATGGCTAGGGATGTTGAACATTTCTTCATGTGTCTATTGGCCATCCTTCTTTCTTCTTCAGAGAAGTTTCTCTTTAAGTCTTTCGCCCACTTATTTATTGGGCAGTTGTTTCTTTGAGGATTTGTTGTTGAGGGGTTTAATTTTTTGAGTTCCAAGTATATTTTAGATATGAGACCCTTGTCCGTTGTATGGCTAGTAAAGATCTTCTCCCAATCCGTGGGCGTTCTATTGATCTTGCTAGCTATGTCATTTGCCCTGCAGAAGCTCTGCAACCTTATGCAATCCCATTTGTCCAACCTTTCTTTGATTTGTTGTGTTTCCGGGTCTCTATTCAGAAAATTTCGGCCTGAACCTAGGAGACCTAGGGTTTCTCCTATTCCATCCTGTAAAGTTTTCAGAGTGTCCGCTTTGAGTTCAAGGTCTTTGATCCATTTGGAGTTGATTCTCGTGCAGGGTGATATATAAGGATCTAGCTTTTTTTTCTATATGTAGTTAACCAATTTTGCCAGCACCATTTACTGAAGAGGTTGTCTTTCTTCCATTCTATTGTTTTAGCTCCCTTATCGAAGATTAGATGGCTATAGGTCTGTGGGTTCATTTCTGGGTTTTCAATTCTATTCCATTGGTCCTGAGGTCTGTTCTTATGCCAATACCAAGCTGTTTTGATTACTATGGCTTTATAGTAGAGTTTGAAGTTTGGTATTGATATTCCTCCAGCAGTGTTCTTTCCATTCAGGAGCGTTTTTGCTATTCGGGGTCTTTTATTGTTCCATATGAATTTTTGGATTGCCTCTTCTATTTCCTTGAAGAATGAGGTTGGAATTTGGATAGGTATTGCGTTGAATTTGTAGATAGCCTTGGGAAGTATTGCCATTTTCACGATGTTAATCTTTCCAATCCAGGAGCATGGGAGGTTTTGCCATTTTTTAAGTTCTGTGTTGATTTCCTTTTTCAAGATTTTAAAGTTTTCATCATAGAGGTCCTTCACTTCTTTAGTTAAGTTAATTCCTAGGTATTTTATTTTTTGTGGGGCTATTAAAAATGGAGTTGCTTTCCTAATTTCAGCCACACTTTTCTCATTGTTGGCATACAGAAAAGACATTGATTTTTGGGGGTTAATTTTATAACCTGCTACTTTGCCAAAGTTTTGAATCACCTTGAGTAATTTGGGAGTGGAGTCTATGGGATTCTTTAAATACAAGATCATGTCATCTGCAAAGAGGGAGAGTTTTATTTCTTCTTTCCCTATTTGGATCCCCTTTATGTCTGCATCTTGTCTTATTGCTGTAGCTAGGCATTTTAATACTAGATTGAAGAGAAGTGGAGAGAGTGGGCATCCTTGTCTTGTTCCTGAGTTAAGAGGAAATGGCTTTACTTTTTCACCATTGAGTATAATGCTGGCTGTAGGTTTGTCATATACAGCCTTTATCGTATTGAGGAATGTTCCATGGATTCCTAATTTTTCCAAAATCTTCATCATAAAGTGGTGTTGGATCTTGTCGAATGCTTTTTCTGCATCTATTGAGATAACCATGTGGTTCTTATTCTTGCTCCTGTTGATGTGATGAATAATATTAATTGATTTGCGTATATTGAACCAGCTTTGCATCCCTGAAATGAATCCTGTTTGATCGTGGTGTATGATTTTTTGGATGAATTGTTGAAGTCGATTGGCCAAAATTTTGTTGAGAAATTTTGCATCAATGTTCATCAAAGAAATTGGTCTATAGTTCTCTTTCTTTGATGAGTCCCTGCCTGGTTTTGGGATGAGGGTTATGATGGCTTCATAGAATGTGTTCGGTAGTGAGCTTTCTCTTTCAATTTCATTGAAGAGTTGGAGGAGTATTGGTGTGAGCTCTGCTTTGAAGGCCTTGTAAAACTCCGCTGTAAAACCATCTGGTCCTGGACTTTTCTTAGCTGGGAGGTCTCTTATTGCTGTTTCTATTTCAATGCTTGATATGGGCCTGTTAAGCTGGTTTAACTCATCTTGGTTTAGTTTTGGCATGTCAATATTTGCTAGGAAAAGGCCCATTTCTGTCAAGTTCTCAAACTTATTAGCATAAAGTTTTGAGAAGTATTCCCTTATAATGTTCTGAATCTTGGTTGTTTCCGTGGTGATGTTTCCATTCTCATCTCTGAGTTTATTAATTTGGGTGTGTTTTCTTCTTTTTCTGATAAGATTTGCTAAGGGTCTGTCAATTTTGTTAAGTTTTTCGAAGAACCAACTCTTTGTTTTGTTGATTCTTTCTATAGTTTTTTTGGATTCTAATTCATTTAATTCTGATTTAATTTTGATTATTTCTTTTCGTCTACTGGATTGGGGTTTATCTTGCTGCTCTTTTTCAAGGAGGTTTAGATGTGTCATTAAATTGCTTGTTTCAGATCTCTCCAATTTGTTGATGTAGGAGCTCAGAGCTATAAACTTGCCTCTGAGTACTGCCTTTGCTGTGTCCCAGAGGAGCTGGTTATTTGTGTGTTCATTTTTGTTGAATAGCATGAACATTTGAATTTCCTTTCTAATCTCTTCCATGACCCACTCTTGATTCAGCAGTGTGTTGTTCAGCCTCCATGTGATACCGGACTTTCTTTGGTGGCTTTTGGTGTTGAGTTCTAATTTTATTCCCTTGTGGTCAGAGAGAATGCAAGGTATAACTTCAATGTTTCTGAATTTAGACAAGTTTGCTTTGTGGCCTAAAATGTGGTCTATTTTAGAAAACGTTCCATGTGCTGCTGAGAAAAACGTGTATTCTGATGCTGCTGGGTGAAATGTTCGGTAGATGTCTGTTAAGTCTAGTTGATCTATGCAGCTGTTTAGATCTGCGGTTTCTCTTTTGAGTTTTTGCCCAGTTGATCTATCTAGTGGGGAGAGTGGTGTGTTAAAATCCCCAACAATTAATGTCTTTGGATCTATATGGGATTTGAGGGAAAGTAGTGTTTCTTTGATAAATTTGGGTGCTCCATTGTTTGGTGAATAGATATTTAGAATTGTAATATCCTCCTGAAGGAGAGATCCTTTAATTAGTATGTAGCGACCTTCTTTATCTCTTCTCACGAATTTTAATTTGAAGTCTATTTTATCTGATATTAAGATTGCAACTCCCGCCTGTTTATGGGGGCCGTTGGCTTGGTAGATTTTGTTCCAGCCTTTAACATTGAAAATGTGTTTGTTTTTACGGGCAAGATGTGACTCCTGCAGGCAGCAGATAGAAGGGTCTTGTTTTTTAATCCAACTAGACAGTCTATGTCGCTTAATTGGAGAGTTCAGTCCGTTAACGTTAAGAGATAGGACTGAGAGGTATTTGGGAGTTCCTGCCATGTTATCCACCTTCTTGGGGGCTGCGAAAACTGGGTTCTTCCTATGGTTCTTGGATTCTCAGTTTGGGTGCAGTTTCTTGGCCTTTGTTGCGGTCTTGTTGGTTTTCTATGTGTAGGACATCTTTAAGAATCTTTTGTGGGGCTGGTTTGGTCGAGATGTATTGTTTCAATTTTTCTTTGCTATGGAAGGTTTTTATTTGGCCTTCAGTTATGAAGGAGAGTTTAGCTGGGTACAGTATTCTTGGTTGATAGTTGTTTGTTTTTAGGGCATGGCATACATCATTCCAGGCTCTTCTTGCTTTGATTGTCTCTGCTGAGAAATCTGAGGTGATTCTAATTGGTTTCCCTTTATAGGTGATTAACCTTTTCTCCTTGACAGCTTTAAGGATCTTTTCCTTGGTCTGGGTTGATCCTGTGTGGATTATAATGTGACGGTGGGGATGTCCTATTCTGGTCTGGTCTATTTGGGGTTCTAAAAGCTTCTTGTATCTGAATAGGCCTATCTTTTTGTATGTTTGGGAAGTTCTCTGCTAGGATCCTGTTAAACAATTTTCCTAGACCATTAACTTCTGTTTCTAGGTGCTCCTCTACACCCATTATCCTTAGATTAGGCCTTCTGATGGTGTTTTCCAGGTGTTGGATAGATCTATCATACTTCTTGGACTTGTCTTGGATGGTTGTATGTTCTTTCTCTATAATATCTAGGCTGTCTTCAATCCCTGAGATTCAATCTTCTGCATGGTCTAACCTGCTGTCAAGACTCTCTACTTTGTTTTTTATCTCTTTTCCTTCTAATTGGTCAGCTTTGATGGCTTCAAGTTCTTTGTTGAAGCTCTGTTTTAGGTCTTGTATGAATTTCTTTACTTCCTTAATTTGGTGATCAGTGTTTGTTCTCAAATCACTTAGTTGATTGGTTATGGTTTCTTTGGACTCCCATTCCTTCTGTTGGGTTCCATTCAGCATTCCCTTTGTGGTCTCCCTGACTTCCTTCAGCTCTTTGTTAATGGATTCCACGAATGCCTTTACTTATCTTTGTGTGTTCTCTACCTCGTCTCTCAATTCCTGAATTACTCTTTGATTAGCTTCCTCCCGTTTGTGGGATTCCTGCAGTTCTCTTTCCTCCCGTTCGTGGGATTCCTGCAGTTCTCTTTGAGTGTTCTCAGCCTGCTCACGCCATTCCTCCCTTTCTCTTTGAGTATTCTCAAGTTGTTCACGCAAATCCTGTATCATTTTTTGAGTAGCTTCCTCACGCTTATGATACTCCTGTATAAACTTTTGGGATGCCTCCTCTCTCTCCCTATCACACTCATACAGAGTCCTTTGTAAGTTGTCAAGCTTCTCATTTATCATGTTTGCCACCAGTGTTTGTAGAGCTACTTGGGAACTCTCCTCTGGATTGTTCATTATCTGATCTGACCCCTGATTATCAAGATTGGGAATTGAGATACCCGGATTTGCCATTTTTCTTGTGTTTTTTCGGCTTACTCTGCCCATTTGAGATGAAAATAGCACCAGTTTTGTGCTAGAACACTATCTTAAGGCAACCATCAACCAACGTTTGCATTTATACAGTCAATAGTCTACAGATACAATCTATTTCAGCAGATACATCTATACAACATCAAACAACTATATGTTAATGGGCTTCGAACCGCAGAGAAGAATTTGGAAAACCAGAAATTTTTAGGGTTAGGGAGAGATGTGGGTAAAAATTAAGAATAGATTGGTGTGGGGAGGCACAGGGAGAGTTAACTATGTCCTAATCTCAATGCAGGAAATAGTTTGGGTAGGATGCAAGTAGAGAGAGAGAGAAAAAGAAGAAAGGGAAAGGGAAATGAAAAGAGACCAGAAAAAAAATTAGAAATGTAATAATTAATATAGTTATGGAGATTGAAAGACCATCTATTTAGAGAGGAATGTGAATATAATGAGAAAACAGGAGGGAGATAGAGGAGATGTGAAAAACTTAAAAAATGCTTAAAATATTATATAGATATAAAGAGGTAGTACTCCTATTAAGGAATTTAAGTCTCAGAGGTTTTGGATTGAGTAATGAATTTGTGGATTAAGTGTGTACACAATGGGGGATAGGGTCTACTAGTTAACTATGGGTTTATCAGGATGTGCAGGACAAGGGTTAAGTCACATACAGAAGAACAAAAGAAAGGAAAAGGTGAAAAGGATAAGAAAGGGAGAAAAAAAAAGATCACAAGTTCAGTAGAGCTAGACAAAAAACAAAAAGATAATTAAGAAAAAGAAAAAGAGAGAGAAGACAAGAAAAGAAAGGAAAACGTACATTCACGTATTCCTAAAATAAAAATTATAAGAGGGAAAAAAAAGTTACTGGAAAACAATTATTTTTTCAAAAAAGGCAAAAATTAAAGATTAATAAAAGTTTTAGAAAAGGAAAAAATTTTTTTATATATATAAGGTACCAAAAAAAAAAAAAAAAAGAAAAAAGAAAAGAAGAAAAAAAAGTTCTTTGATTTTTTTTTTTTTTGATTTTTTTGGGAGAGGTGGGAAGAATCCTGTATCTCCCTTTTGTCCATAACCAGCCTCTTGTTGGAGTCTCTGGTCAGCTTGAGGTCCTGTGGCTTGATTGGTTTCTTAAGTCAGTTTGTTCGAACAGGCAGAAAAATGCTCTGCTTTACCCAAGATTTTGAGATCCCCCTCCCAGGTTAGTTTAATGGGAGGGTGATCTGCTTTGAGAATCACAAAAGAGGGGTGATGAGGCTAGGTTCTGGTAGAGTTGAGGCCTTTCAACAAACAGTAGCTTTTCCCTGGGGCTATTTTGTGAAAAATTCACAGAGCCCACCCTGGAGCCATTCTCAGGGTTTCTGTTTTTCAATTGATTGTGGAGGCTGCTAGAGGGAGGGGCAGCCTCTGGCTCTGGTTACCCAGTGAGGAAAGCCACTCCAATGGCTGGTGCCTGAGCTGGGTGACTTTTCCCTGGATGGAGCTGAGTCTGGCAGGTCACTTTACCGTTAAGTTCTTGTGACCTGTTAAATGACTCGCTTTATTCCAAGGCCTGAGTTGGAGCTAGCAGCTCCTCCGAGCTTTGTCGGTAGCCAAGATGGAGATCACCGGTGCTGGGGGGGGAGGGGTGGCCTTCCCTCCTCTGCTCCCTGAGAAGGAGTGAGGAAGTCGGGCTTCTACTCACGCCGAGTCTTGGATCCTGGGTCATCTCTGGTCTGCAAACTGCAGGATGAAGATGTCCGCTTCTTGTCGGTTCTTGCTGGTGTTGAGTAGAATCCTCTCGCCCGCTGCATCTGGCTCCTTCGTCTTGGACGCTCTGTGTGAGCGCTCAGGTATGGCCGCGGCTGGGGTCGCCGCTGTGACCCTGCCGCCGCCGCGGCGGCTGCTGGCAGGTGCTCAGATGTGTCTCCTTGTCTTGGCTTCCCCTCTCTTGTCTAACTCTCTGTCCTGTGATGGCACACTTGGTGTGATTCTCTGGCTTAGGACTGTTCACTGGAACTCTAAAACTGCTTTCTATGCGAGAGCTTGTTCAGATTCCAGCTTCTCCTCCGCCATCTTCCCTGAACTCCATCATTTCATCCCTCTTGTGCTCAGACTCTCAGCTCACCTGGTCCTCAGGCCTTTTCGGTAGAAGCTTTTCTTGAGCAAGAGTTCTTCCCTGCATTTTCCCTGACTCCTCCATGCAAAGGGGGCCTGAAGGTCAGGAGCTGTGAAAAATAGTCTTCCAGCCACAAAATTGGCTGGGGTCTTTGGTAAAAAGTCAAGCTAATCTTCCTCTGAGCCCCATTCTGTGACGCCACCCTCTGCCCTACCTGTGACTCCAGTACAAACCTTGACCCAGCCTTCAGTGTTCTGCCAGACTTGTCTGAGGCCACAGAACCTTCATTACACCCACACCACCTGCTCTACAACACCCCTAAGGACCTTTACGCATGCTCTGCACCTTCTACCCTAGGCCCTCTGTCCTTTTCCACATCTTAGAATTCATGTGGTATTTTGGCATTGGTTGTATCACCTCCTGGAGCAAGTCTTTCCTTCCTTTCTCTCACTTTTTTTAAATACTGAGTTGCTAGAGATCGAACTAGTGCAGGCTGACTGTCAAATGCTCTATCTTGGTGTGTGTGTGTGTGTGTGTGTATGTGTGTGTGTGTGTGTGTGTGTGTGTGTGTGTGCCAGTCCTGGGGTTTGAATTCATGGCCTGGATGTTATCCCTGAGTTTTTATGCTCAAGGCTAGCATTCTACTACTTGTACAACAGCTCTGGTTTTTTTGGTGCTTAATTGGAGAAAAGAGTCTCATATAGACTTTCCTGCCTGCACAGGCTTGCAGTTATAATCTTCAGATCTCAACTTCCTGAGTGCTATTGTTACAGTGCTGAGCCACCAGCACCTGCCCTCTACCTCTTACCTACCTCGGCCTTCCTCTGAGTCTCAGAATTGTATGTCTCACCAAGCTCACATTTTTTTGCCAGTGTTGTGGCTTGAACTCAGGGTCAAGGCATGTGCCTGAGCTGCTTTTGCTCAAGGCTACTTTCTATCACTTAAGCCACAGTGACACTTTTGGCTGATTCTGTTTATGTGATACTGAGGTATCCGACCCCGGGCTTCATGCTTGCATGTTAAGTACTCTACTACTTAGCCACATTCACAGCCCAAGGCTTACTTCTAACAGGAACTATGAGGGTGGGATTTATTGGCATACTCTTTTCAGCACAGAAATCACTGGGCATTTCAAATCTTTGCAGGATTTGGGACCAGAGTGAGACTCTGCAAGGAGGACTGATGAATGAGTGATAGCCACCAGGCCCCAGAGATCTAGGCTCACGTCCTATACAGGGATAGGGAATATTGAGCCAGAACCTTCCACAATACCTATAGCCTAGGAAAAGTGGTCTCCCTGGAGGCAGTGGCTGGCTGCTAGATGTCCCAATGGGACACCTCAGCCAGAACATAATGAACCCGTTGCATACACCAGCCAAGGCAATCCTTCTGGGCTTCAGTTATTAAATGGCAGAGAAGGATGCTTTTTTCAAGCTACTGGCTCAGACTTAGTACTCTCTGAGGGCTTTTCCCAGCTTTCACATGTTGGGGGTCTGGTCATGGGCAACCTGATGAATGCCCATCATCCATACATCATCCGTAAATACACAGAGACATGGAGTTACTGCCTTCTTTTTTTCTTTGGCAGGTCTCAGGTTGAAATATGAGCCTAGGCCCTATCCTTGATCTCCTCTTTCTCAAGACTAGAACTCTGCCCTTGAGCCACAGCCCCAACTTTTGGGGATATTTTCCTGTGATCTCTTAGAAATAAGAGTGTTGCAGACTTTCCTGCCCTGGCTGAATTCAAATTGGCATTCTCTACATCTCAGCCTCCTGAGGAGCTAGGATTACAAACAGGAGCCACTGACACCTGGCATTCTTTGCTTGTTCTTGTTACTTTTTAATCATGACAATCTGAAATCTTCAGTGTCATTCCAATGGTTTGCATTCGAAGTAAACTTCCCAGGCCTGGAGTTCGAACCCCAGGACTGCCACACACAAATGGAGGCAGATCCTGACAAACTCATTCCTATTTACATGAATGCTAATGGAATGTTATAAAAGTATTTAAATTTGCAGTTAATTCATGATTCTATTTTAGAAAGCCACACATAAATCATTGGATTTATATCTTCCATTCTAGCACCATGTTATGATTTCCCTAATGGAAGGATATTGATTCATTTTTAATTAATGCTTTTATAAGTATTAAACCATGATACTTCATTAAATGGAGACATAATTTAATAACTAATTGTTGGTAACTATATATCATTAAATGGATACATAACTTACTAACTAATTATTGGTAACTATATAAAATTTCATAATATCCTCACATTCTCTCTCTCTACATATATATAAATATATATAACAATCTACACACACAAACATATATATATATATATATATATATATATATTATATGGCACTAGTGTGGCTTGATAACAGGTAACAGGTCGTCAGAACTTCCTGGCAGCTCAGTTTGCCAGAGGTTGGTGTGGTAAGACTTTGACTCCATTTATGGATTGGACATTGTAGGCCGTGAGTTGAAATCCCAGCATTGCCAAAAATTTATTCATGTAGTAAGAAGCCACTTTTGACACATATTTTTTCCTTAAAAAAAGTCCTGGGGCTCAGTATGATGTATAATTCATATGCAAATGTATCCTGTATGATAGGATGTAATAAATGAAATGTTATATGTGTAATAATACTAAATTAATAAGGGTAATGAACATCATACTCACTAAACTCATGTGTGTATTTTTTCCAGTGCTGGGACATCAATTCAGGCCCTGGGAACTGGTCTGAATTTCTTGTCTTCAAGGACGGTGAGCTTCCCCTTCACCCACAGTGCCACAGAGAAACCCAGATGCTGAGTTCAAATCCCAGGCCTGCCAGAAAAATGGTGCAAATTCCAAGACAGGGCCTTATTTTATTTTATTATTTTTTTTGCCAAGCATGGGGCTTGAACTCAGGTCTTGGCATCTCTGCCACAGCTAGCCCTGGGATTCTAGGATCCAAGTTCAAATCTTGGGGTTGGCAAGAAATAAAAAGGAAAAGGATAAAACGGAGAAATTCAAGAAGGTGGTTTTACATTTTTTCCCTTTGCATTGTGACCATCCTGCGTGTAAATGACAAAGCCCTGAAAGTGTACATGACATTGCATGCTGATGTTTGGCTGGCTATTAGGGAAGCCTTAACCCAAAGCATAACTTAGGCTTGGAGGTTGAATCCCAGGGCTGCCACTAAGTATTGGCGAGAGATTCCAAGAAACCCATTTCCATGTACATCCATATGAATAGAATTTTATAAAAGTAACAAATTAGTACTTAGTGTATGAGTATATTATAAAATTATACATAACAATTTTATTACATTGATTAATTTTCAATTAATAATTTATTATGTATTCAACCATGACACTTAAAAGTGGAAGGAATAATTTGAATGTCAATAATGGGTAGTAATATACTATATGTAATTTCATAATATACAGACACATTTCTCTTGTCTTATACATATGTATATTGTCTTATATATATATACATATATATATATGTATATACATATACATATATGCCTATCTACACATTTATCTGTTCATACGCTTGTCACTCCTGGGGCTCAGTGGTATAATGATAGCTAGTATATACAAAGCCCTGGATTCGATTCCTCACTACCACATGCACATAAAAATCCAGAAGTTGTGCTCTCGCTCAAGCAGTTGAGCATTAGCTTTGAGCATAAAAGCCTAGGGACTGTGTCTAGACTCTTACTCAGGTCCAGGATGGGCATGAAAAAATATTGAATGTTGTGACTGCAACTCTATAAGGATAGGACTTCAAATACCTCATCACAGAGCAAGCCTGGAGTCTGGTGCTGACAGCTGTCATCTAACCTGACTTAGTCAGAGGTATACGACTGCAACTCAGCCCCACAGAACCAGATGCTCCTGGCTTGCTCACCCCTGTCATCCAAGCTACTCTGAAGCTGAGATCTGACACTGGTGGATTTAAAACCCAGTCCTGGCGGGATGTCTGTGAAACTCTGAGCTGTGGATCAAAGTGATAGATCTCCAATCTTGAGCAAAAGATCTTAGGACAGTACCCCCAACATTTTAGTGCAATCCCTGTGGCTGACTCCCCCCCAAAAAATGCTCCTCTGAGTCATTAGATGTGAACTTTGTGCAGTTTGTGATGTGTTTCTGAAAGAATGGTGATATTGATGAAAGCACCGTAATACTAATTAATGACAGCTTGTGGGATGCATCTATGTGATGATTCTTTCCTGGAGTCAGGGCCCTCATGGGGTGCTGTGTGCTGAGTCCTGCACAGGATGCTATGTGCTGAGTCCTTCACAGAGTGCAGTGTCCTGAGTCCTGCATTGGTTCCTGGGTGCTGAGTCTTTCACAGGATGCTGTGTGCTGAGTCCTGTAAAGAGGGTTATTTGCAGCCAGGCACCAGTGGCTCACGCCTCTAATCCTAACTAATCTGGAGGCTGAGATTTGAGAATAGTGGTTCAAAGCCAGCCCAGGCAGGAAAGTCTGATCTCCAATAAACCACCAGAAAACTGGAAGTGTCACTGTAGCTCAAGTGGTAGAGCACTAGCCTTGAGCTGAAGAGCTGAAGGACAGTGTTCAGGCCAAGATTTCAAGCCCCATGACCGACAAAAAAAAAGTGTTATGTATTTTGTCCTTCAAAGGGTGCCTACTTTCATCTTGTCCCTGTAAGAACTCCAACTGACATGACTATGCAGAAAAGAATATTGAGGCTCAGATCTGTCCTCATGGCAGGGACAAAATTATGTATTACTGAAGACTAGTGAGTTGTCTACAGTACACAATTGTTTTGTCTTGTTTTTTCTAAGTCATGAACCTTGAACTCAGGGCTTAGGCACTGACCCATACCTCTTGGGCTCATGGCTAGCACTCACCACACAGAGCCAAGGACCTCCTTGCAGCAAGTGCCATGGCTTAGGGTTCTATAACCGAGGTCTGTCATCCTGCCTTCTCAAGAAGCTGAGATCTGGGTTCCAAACTATCCCTGACACAAAAGGTACCATGAGACTATTATATCCTATTCACCACTAAGAAACCTGAAGTGGAAGCTAGGTGCTTGCTTCTCATGCCGGTCGTCCAAGCTACTCAGGAGGATGAGATCTGAGGATCATGGTTCAAAGCTAGCATGGGCAGGAAAGCCCTTGAGACACTTAGATCCAATGAACCACCAGAAAACCGGTAGTGGCTCTGTGGCTCAAGTGGTAGAGCACAAGATTTGAGCTGAAGAGCTCAGAGACAGCACCCAGGCCCAGATTTCAACTCCTACAATGACAACAACAACAAAAGTCAGAAACATACTAACAAACTTGAAGTAGAGGGGTGGGAATGTGCCTTAGGAGTAGAGTGCTTTGCATATATGAAACCCTGAGCTTGATTTCTCAGAAACACATCACTAGGAAAAAGCTTGAAGGGGCTCTGTGGTTCAAGTGGGAGAGGGCAACCATTGTACAAGAGAAACTAGGTACAGTGCTCATGTCTTGAGTTCAAGCTCCAGGAATAGTGTATGCACACACACATGCATGTACACACACTCACACACAGAGAGAAAGCAGAAGTGAAGCTGTGACAAAGTAAAGCAGTAGACTTCGGCTCTGAGCTCATGGTCAGCACCCAGGCCCTATGTTTAACCCCCAAACCTAGCCACCCAGGGCCTAACTAGGAGAGGTCAAAGGTTTCAAAACCTGATGAGCTTCACCAGTCCTAGATGACAGGAAGCTTTGTGATATCCAACATGTGCTTGGATTTTCTAAGCTCCTGGAAACCTAGGAGAGGCAATATAGGCCCATCATTGCCGGCAATGAAACGTTTCATTATGTTGAGTGCCCTAGTTGTCTGCCTGAAGGATTCCTGAATTATATTGAGCACTGTATCTGAACACTGGAATATAGTCTCATAAAGGCAGGATAAGAGCACAGAACTTGGCCTGCAATGGGAGTTGGCAAAAATGAAGGTCTCCTGTTAAAACAGAGCACTGGGAAGAGAGATAGCTAAGGTAAAAACAGACCTTTTTCTCCTGACCTTCAGAGCCTGCCCACACATCCTCACTAATTGGCCCAGATGGAGTTATTTGGTACACAGCTGTACAGGAGTGAGGTCTTTTGTGTTCCTGTCCAGACAGAGATAGCTAAGGGTAAAAACAGGCCTTTTTCTCCTGACTTTCAGAGCCTGCCCACACATCCTCACTAATTAGCCCAGATGGAGTTATTTGGTACACAGCTGTACAGGAGTGAGGTCTTTTGTGTTCCTGTCGAGACAATGAGGGAGACTTCCTCCAGCAGGCCTGGGATGAAGAGTAAACCTCAGGCTACATTGGGAGCAGTGAAGGGAGCCCTGGAACATGAAATACCATAAAAACAGTCTCTGTGTTATGAACTCATTGTATTGAATACAATTTTCTTGCTTGGTGCCATTCATCATAGCTACTCACGAGATTCACCTAGAGGAATACATCCATACATACACAAAAAAATTGAGGTACAGGTTTTTTTTTTTTGACGGGGCAGTCCTGGTGTTGAACTATGAGCCTAGGCCTGGCCCAAGAGCTCCTTTTGCTCAAGGGTACTGTATTAAGCTTGAGTCACAACCCCACTTCTGGGTTTTTCTGTGATCTCTTAGAAATAACATTGTCAAGGACTTTCTTACACTGGCTGGTTTCAAACTCAAATTCTCTACATCTCAGCCTCCTGAGGAGCTGGGATTACAGTCAGCAGACACTTTCACCTTCTTTCTTTTCTTCTTTGTTTTATAATCTGGACTGACTTCTTAATAAGGTCATCCCTATGGTTGAGACTTATAAGTAAACTACCCAATGTTTTTTATAGCTGCTTTCTCTGAGAGTATTTTCTCTCTTCATCTTACCCTCTGGTCACAAGGTTGAAGCCAAAAGTGAGAAATGAGTGTTACATGATTTAGGAGCAAATGTCCACAGGACATGCCAGTTCTGTCACTTAGCATTGAGCTGCAGTGAATTTACTGTCTCAGGATATGAGGACCGAAAGCTGGAGTGATCCTCATACTATCTGCATTGCTCCTTTTGCCTATAAAATGATATAATGATTATGCGTGTTTTGTATCTCCAACCTTAAGTATCTAGGACACACTAGAAGCATGTCCGTTTTTCTCTAGTACTTCTCGAGATTTAGACTAAAGGCTTGGGTAGAGCGGCTCCTAGGAGAATCCCTGAGGAAATCCACTTGAAGCTTCCTCAGGAGATCTCCATTCAAAGCCAGCCCTAGAAGGAAAGGTTTATTGTCTCCAATAAACCACCAGAAAACCAGAAGTGGAGCAGTGTCCTAGAGGGTAGAGCTCCAGCTTTGAGAGAGAAAGACAAGCAGGCGATACAGGCCAGACCAGGCAGGAAAGCCTGGGAGGTGTTTATGTCCATTGAAAAACCAGATGGCTGGAAGTGGAGCTGTGGCAGTGGTAGAACCTCAGCCTTGTGAAAAACAGCTGAGGAATGCAGCGCGTCCTCAGTTTAAGCCATGGGATGGCCACAAAAGAAAATTCAAAAAGAGAAGGCCAAGTTTATGTATCAGTGTCCTACTTACTTACGTGTGTATATTACTTCCCTAAGTGCAAAGTGGCTGTGTGCAAAACTTCTGCTTTTATTTACAGATTTACGTTTTAGATATGCTCATTGTACATACTGCATCATTCTCTTCATTTCAGCCCCATTGATTTTCTCTTCCAGTATTCTAGGCCTGTTTCCTTATATGGTGCACACTGAAGCTCTCAACAGCCTTTATTTACATTTTATTATGAGGCCAATGCAAGAGCAGTCACAAATCAGGCAGGGGAAGAGAAGATCAGAGTTCATAGAAATAAGCAGTATTCAGAACATTATACTTGGGGACGCAAAATGGTAGCATATATATGTAAAAACTACCATTAAGAAAAAGGATGAGGGGGCTGGTAATGTGGATTAGTGGGAGAGTGCTTGCCTAGCAAGCACTCAGTAACACATACACAGAAAAATCCAGAATTGGTGCTGTGGCTCAAGTAGCAGAGTGCTAGAGACAGTGCCCAGGCCTTGAGTTCAGCCCAAGAAATGTCAAAGAGATAACTAAGTAGGTAGTTAGGTGGTTAGGTAGTTAGGTAGGTAAGTAGGTAGGTAGGTAGGCAGGTAGGTAGGTTGGTACATACATAGATAGATACAAAGAAATAAAGGAAGAAAGGAAGGAAGGAAGGAAGGAAGGAAGAAAGAAAGAAAGAAACAAAGAAAGAAAGAAAGAAAGAAAAGGTCAATAGATAGATAGATAGATAGATAGATAGATAGATAGATAGATAGATAGATAGATAGATAGATAGATAGATAGATAGATAGAAAAATGATAGCTGAATCTGGTCTTGGACTTCAGGAGGAAAGAAGGGAACAATTCTCAGTCATGAGGCTTCTGCAGTGTGCCAGGACACCAGCATCACCTTCACACAACCACAGAGCAGGAAAAATGTCTCTTTCCCACTTCTCAGGCAGCCGAATGCCCCAGAGTAAAGAGGGCAGAGCCAGGTTCTAACTCAGCTTCTTGGAGACAAAGAGAAATGACCCTGCCTCACCTTGGACTGGGGACTAGCATTAATAATGTGGAGAATGAAGGAAGGAGAAAAGACTGGCAGAGGTAGAAGAAGGGCCTTCAAATCTGATAGATGGAGAGTAAAAATCCCACTCCCTAAGACCAGAGAGCAGGGCTTTTCTACTTTGTTCCTCCCCTCTCCCTCACTAAACTGGCTCTCTATTGGTAACCTAAAGATAGCTTGAGGATCTCTTCACCTGAGGGAGGAAGGTTAGTCATTGTTTGAGGAAGCTGTGGAAAGCCTGACCCTGGTGTAACTCTAACAAATGTTTCAGGTTTCCCCCCATTGCTGGCTGTCCCTGGAATGAATGAATTGGTTTTGCAGCTCACTTCCTATTTGAGTGTGTATATTCTGCCTCCTTGTTCTCTTCACCTAGCCTGGCTTTTGAAACTGTTTTCTGTCCTTCAAATACAGTGTTACACTGGAGTTATTCCTGCTAACTGTGCCAGGGCTTGATCCTGAGAACTTCATTTGAACCCAGAATGGGTCAATGGGTCAAGAACACTAAGAACATTTAGAGTAACTTCTCATCACCAAAGGAAAAACAAGAAGCTCTTTAACATCTGACCTTTCAGACGTGGAAGTCAAAGTGTCATAGACTTTCCTGCCCTGGCTGGCTTCGGTGTGATCCTGAGACCTCAGCCTCCGGAGCTAGGGTCATTGGCCAGAGCTACTGGTGCTCTGCTAGGTTCAGACGTGTAATGACATTGACAATACAAGTCAACTGCTTATCACAAAGGGTTTGGGGAGCATATTAAGCCTTTCAACATTGGACTTTTCAGAACCCTGTGGACACAAGGTTACAATGCTAGAGTCTGTGAGGTTGGGAATGTGTAGCTGCTACACTTAAGCATGGAGGTCTGACTCCAATTCTGGTGTATAACAGCGTTGATTTTCCAGAGAATGTTCTCGTAATTAGCAAATAGGAAAAGTACTTTGATTAACCCTCAATTTTTTCCAGTTGTGTGTCTTGTATCAACCCTGGGCACTGTCCCTGAGCAACTCAGTCAAGTCTAACTCTCTACCACTTGAGCCACAGCTCCACATGGGATTTTTTAGTTGTTCATTGGAGATAAGAGTCTAACAGGCTTTTCTTGCCTAGGCTGTCTTAGAACAGCCTCATGAGAAGGTAGTTTTCCAGGTGTGAGCCACCAGCATCTGGCCTATTGTTTTTGACAGTCCTAGGGATTGTTCTTCTCAAGGATAGCACTCTACCACTTGAGCCACTCCACTGCGTCTGGCTTTTTCTGAGTATGTGGCACTGAGGATTCAAACCCTGGTATTCATGCATGTTGAGTGACCTCTTTAGCACAAAGCCACATTTCTAGCCTCTCCCTTACAATTTATCCCACAACTTGCCTGTCCTCAGGAAAAGGCTTCTCAGTATAAATCATCTAAAGACATCCCTATAGGAAGGTGTCCAAAGATAAATAAGACAAAGCTCATTCTTGGGAGAGACTGTGACAAATGCCTCCATTTAATTATGTATCATGTTTCAACACAAAAAGTTTTAATGATAAATGAGTCAATGTCCTAAATTATTGTGTATAATTTTATAATAGATGTGCAAAATATATATGGGAATGAAAATATAAATAAAATAAACAATAAAAAATAAAACAAATACAAAATCAATCATGAAAATCATAACATGTAATAAACATACATATGTAAGTATATATCATATATTACACATGTATAGAAATATTTTTTCCATTGCAGGGCCTTCATTCAGGCCATGGGAACTCTAGCCTGAATTTCTTTTCTTCAAGGACAGTAAATTTTTCCTTCAGCCATGGTACAAAAGAGTTTACCTGGACAGTGAGATCAAATCCCAACAATTGTAGAAATACTGGCCCCAATTCCATTAATCTTTTAATGGAAGCAGTTACGTTTATTCAGTTCCATACTGAACATTAAATAAAAAGCAGTGTAGAATTTTGTACATCTATTCAGACATCCTCCCCTACCCCCAACGTGCTTCTCAGAATGCTACATGGTTTCTTTTTTGTATGTTTTTTATTGTAAAAAATGTTGTACAGAATGGTCACAGTTACATGAGCAAGGTCATGAGTATATTTCCTATTGAGCATTGTTACCTTCTTCTTTGTTTTCCCCCTACCATCCTTTACCTCCCATCTCCACAACTACTCCCCCTACCAAGCTCAGTGACTTAATTTTTTAGTTTTGGCTTGCCACGGGTTTGAACTCAAGTAGTAGCAAATCTGCACTTTCCCTCACATTGTTACAAGTTCCTGAGTTCAAATCCCAGTATAGGAAAGAAAACTGGCAGAAATTCCAAACCAGATAGCTTTATTTTTTTAAATTTAGTTAAATAATCAATTTTTTTCTTTTTTGTGGCTTTTTTAAGGCTTGAACTCAGGTCGTGGCAACTCTGCCTCAGCTTCAATCACCCTAGGCTAGGTGCAGCCTCAGGACCCATACCCGATCCTGGAATCCTAGGCCCAGAGGGCTTGCAGAAAGAAAAAATGAGTGGGATAGCACAAAAAGTGGCAAGCTGCAGAGGGATGGAGGTTTGTTTATTTTTTTTTATCTTTGCACGGTGACCATCCTGGGTCTGAATCCCATGGGTGCAAAGTACACCTGACCTGCCATTGCTGAGGGCTGGCGGGCTAGCAGGGAAACCATAGCCCAACCTATCAACATAGGCCCTGGGTTCAAATCCAGGTCCTGACAACTACCAATGGCAGGAGATCACAAGACACTCATTCCTATGCATAGGAATATCACTTGAAAGAGAAGTTTGTGCATTGGTCAACCCTAAAATTGGATGCAATAACCCTAGGACACTGATTGATCTTAATTTCATGCTTTATCAAGCATGAAAAGAATAGCATTCCTTTAATTGTGGTATAATAAATATCTAAGAGTTAGTAGGAATGTAGTAATGTCATTCAATCATAGATAGGCGGCTATGGTGTTTTTTACCAATATATATTTATTTGTATACTACTGTCTGCCTATACTTGTACCGCTGTTTTGGCCAATCCTGGGTCACGATCTCAGCACCTAGGAACAACCTCACAGATTCATTGGCTAGAGGCTGTTGTGCTCACACTCACCTATTCATGAATTGGACCTGCTAGGCCCTGAGTTCAGATCCCAGCATTGCCAAAAATTTAATCTTGGAGTAAGAAGCCAAGTGCGAAACCGGTTTTCCTTTTCTGAGAGAGTTCTGGGAGTCAGGCATGATCGAGAACACATCTACAAATCTAGATGGTATGTGATAGGATGTAAACAATGTAATACATAGTTAGGATGCATCACAGTCAATAAAATAAATGGTAAATAAATGAAAAAAATAAAAAATATAATGTATAACCACACCAAACATAATATAGACTGAACATCTGTATGGAAGTTCAATCCTATATTTAAAATGTATATAAAGGAGTACGTTTTCCAGGTCTGGGGCTTGAATTTAGGCCTAGGGAATAGGCCTGACTTACTGGTCTTCAAGCAGGGCGAGCTTCCCCTTCCCCGACAGTGCAATAGAGTTACCCAGAACCCGGGTTCAAATTCCAGGACTTGCAGACAAAAAATGGCACACATTCCAAGCCAGGGAGCTTCATTAGCATTTTTAATATTTTTAAGTTCACTTCGCCTTTATTTGATACATATTGATTTTATAACATGAGAGTTTTTCAAAAAAGGGGTCTAAACTTTTACATTTCAGCATAGCACATTGTTGTTTCTATTTTGACCATCTGCCATGAAGAGTGAGAATGAAAATAAGGACATCATTTCTCCCTAGAAGGTCGGGACAGTTGAATTTATTTCTACAATTATAAACTCTCTGCATTTGCGTCCTATGAGTTTTCCTCAGTGCCTACCACGAAATACACTAGGGGAGGCCTGATAGCACAAAAGGTAAGGTTTCTGAATAAAACCTCATTTCTGTGAGGACAGTAGGTACTTCTAAGCATTTTGGGAATAAACTGGATTGTAAAATGAAAAACGAAAATAATGGGACTTTGATGTACTCAGTAGTGGAGTACTTTCCTAATGAGCATAAGACCCTGGCAGAAAAGTTTCCTAAAGCTCAGAATGTTAGAATTTTACTATCTGCATGAACAAACTTCTTTTCTTTGGGGGGGGGGTCCTGCGGCTTGAACTCAGGGGTTATCCCTGTGCTCTTCAGCTCAAGGTGAGCGATCTACTGCTTGAGTCACAGTGCCACTTCGGTTTTCTAGTTGTTTATTGGAGATAAGAGTCTCACGGACTTTTCTGCCTCGGCTGACTTTGAACCACCAAACTCAGATCACAGCCTCCTGAGTAGCTAGGATTATAGGCATGAGTCACTGGTGCCAAGCACATGAAAAAACTTCTTAAAGATTGATTCTGAGAAAAGAAACTTGGAAAACACTTTTAGTATAAATAATTTATAATGCCATGGTTAAGGCACTAATTCATTGGCTGGTTTCTTAGTTTATTTAAATATATATGCATTATTAATATATATGTATATATATTATTAAAAACATAGCTTTGAAGTGTACCTAAGAGCATATGTGCTCATGTAAAGTTATACAAATGAAAAAGCTTCATTTTTCTTTTCAGTTTGGTTGGTACCATAAATTAGGTGGGATTTGTGTATTGTTTTGTTCTCTGTTTCCCCTACCTCCTCTCCTCACATTTGAACTCAGCTTGCTCTTACTTGGCTTCGTTGTTCATAGCTGATTTTCTACCACTTCAGCTATACCTGTAGCCTGGCATTTTGCCAGTTAATTGGAGATGATGTCTCTCAGGCTTTGCTGCCTTCATTGGCTTTGAAATTTCATCTTCCAGTTCTCAGCCTCTTGAGTAGCTAGGATTAAAGATGTGAGCCACTGGGGTGCCTAAGGATGCAGAAGATAGACCCCCCCCCTTGCTGTGTGAAACCTTGTCTTCTGTGCTTGGTCACCCTTTTCAACTGAAGAGGGTCCCAGAAAACCCAGTATGGAGGTGAGGATGCTGGGGGTCAGAACAGAAGGTGAATATCTGGGAAGACCCCCCCCCCATACACACACATACAATCGGCCTATCCCCCGCCCACAACTGTCTATAGTTCTCACAAGTTGATCACATTTCCCAGCTCTACCAGCTTCTGCTGGTGCTCCCGGTCCATCTGGTCTCCAACAAACTCAGGAGATACACAGCTGTATGTGTGTGTGTGTGTGTGTGTGTATGTGTGTGTGTGTGTGTGTGTGTGTGTGTGTGAGAAAGAGAGACAGACAGACAGACAGACAGACAGAGACAGAGAGACAGAGGCAGGGAGAGACAAAGAGACAGAGAGATCAGAGAGACAGAGAGACATACATAGAGAGACAGAGAGGGACAAGGAGAGGTCATCTTTCTCTTTGTACAGCCTGACTGTACTAAGGTGAGTGATCTGTTGGCAAATTGCAGGTGCTGCAAGGAAGAGTGTTCTGTCACCAGTCTGAATGTGTGTGTGTGTGTGTGTGTGTGTGTGTGCGCGCGCGCATGTGTGTGCATGTGTATGTGTGTGTGTATGTAGAAGTGGGTTGTAACAAGGAGGTTGGATGCTTTTGGTAACTTCTACCTGCTATCTTTGGGGGTGCATGGGCTTCACAGCTGAGGTCTGGGGGCCTGGAAGGGTGAGAGGCTTGAAGGGGACTCAACATTGTTAGATTACAAGAACAACGGATCTCTGTTCCCTGGAGCTGTGTACTCTCTTGGGCCTGGTTGGTGGCAGTGGGAGCTTGGGAGGACCTGGGAGTGTGGCTTCCCAGGGGGAAAGAGAGCATGGCCAACACTTAGTAAGGATATGAGCCCTGCTAGTATGGAGTACAACAGCAAAGCTCAGACTCCATGTCTTCTCATCATGATGTCTGAAGGGTGAGGCCAACCCTACTTTATATCTTGAGCTGTGATCTTCAGATCTCAGCCTCCTCAGTAGCTAGGATTATAGGCATGAGCCTTCGGCACTGGGCCTCTGGTTATTTTTTGTATATTAGGGTTTGACCTCAAGGCCTTAGGCTTGCCAGTCAGGTCTTCTAACATTCAGGCCAAGCTTTTATGTCTTGGGGATTTCTGAGATGGAGACTCAATATATGCTCAGGCTGGGCTGGATCATGATCCTCCTATCTTTAACAGGCATGCACCACCAGGCCTTGTCCTCTGTAATTGGAATTGTAGACATGTGGTGCCATGCTCCGTCATTGGTTTGTCCCAAACTCAGTCCATGGCAGCCAATTCTTGACCACAGGTGAAGCTCTGGGTTGGGCCTTGACCATTAGACTTCAATTTCCTCATGTGACAGTTGTTAGGAAACAAGGGATTAATACAGAGGGATCTCTGGAGCAGAGCCAGGCACAAAGGGAGGGGCCTTAAGATATAGTTCTCAGCAATTCTGTGAGCATATGACAGGAAGATACCCAGAAAGAGATCAGATGGTGTGTGTTATTAATGGTGTGACTGGCATGGGATTATTAAACAAAACATGGCTTTCTTTCATTATTACCCTATCCCCATGAGGAAGGGGATCCTTCACTTTGTTCACTTTTGCAGCTGGGGAAAATGAGGCACAGAGTAGCCTAGTGATGTATTCATGACTCCCAGCTGAGAGGAAGCTCTGCCTGACTTCTCTGCCATGCTCCCTAGGACAATGTTTGCTGTTCAGTCCACTTCTTGTGGTGGGAAGTCCACTTCTTGTCAGTCATGGGGCTTGAAGTCAGGGCCTGGGCACTGTCCCAGAGCTCCTCAGCTCAAGGCTAGGGCTCTACCACGTGAGTCACAGCACCACTTCCAGTTTTGTAGTGGTTCTTTGGAGATAACAGTCTCACAGTCATTCCTGCCCGGGTTTGCTATGAGCCATCATCTCATATTTCAGCCTCTTGTGTACTTAAGATTATAGGTATGAGCCACCTGCACCAGGCTTAAGTGTAATTCTGACATTCTTTCAATCTCTCACTCTCACAGGAACTTGTTGAATGGGTGTTGGAGGAAGTGGCCCAGCATCCCCATGTGGCTGGAACCAAGGTGGCCCTCTCATCCTGGAGGTGTACTGTGGGTCAGGAGAAGTCTTGCTAAGTCTGTGGTACCACCTCCATGAGGTAAGCCCTTCTGTGCCTGGCTAGACCAAGACGGTTATTCATTGTCCATCTAGCCTTACTGGACTCAGTATTGTGTTCAATGTCCTTTTCTAGCAAAAAAATTCTGGCCAAAATTGATACATAGTTAAAGAATAAAAATGTAATGCCATCTTAAGAAAGTCATTTAGGGTTATGGGAAAGTGGTTTCATGGTATGGTGATTGCCTAGCATGCATGAAACCCTGGGTTCAATATCTCAGAACCACATAAACAGAAAAAGAAACACTGGAAATGGTGCTGTGCCTCAAGTGGTAGAGGATTGGCCTTGAGGGAAAAAAAAGCTGAGGAATAATTCCCTATCCCTGAGTTTATGCCCCAGGACTGGAAAAACAACAACAACAAACATTTAGTAAATGAAAATAAAGAACCCATACTAGGAATATATAATTGCTCATTCCATACTAATACCTGACAATAGTCCGTAATTCATGCACTTTAGCTATATTAGGATACTGAGTTGAAAAAAAAATGTTTTCTTCATAAGGTCATGGCAATTAATGCCAGGAATGTGCTTAGATATCAGGTGAAGATTAATTCAGGAAATTCAAAGATTCCAGGCTTTTGAGTGTTCACTGCTAATCACAATGAGACAGGTAGTCTAAATGAGATGTGGAAACCTTTTTGGCCAGTAATGTCACCAAAATGGCAGAGGCTAATTAACAGTTGTGACAGAAGAGAAGAAATGACTCCAGATGGAAGGAATAAATGATAGTAACTAAGGTATGGCAGAAACCATTCTAGGGAATCATTTTTGGTTATTGAAGAACTAGTTATCAACTAGGCATATTCCTCATTGCCTTTAACATTCTAAATCTCTTAGGCTAGCTCTTAATCTCTGTGTGATAAATATATCTCTTTCTATGCTGTTCTTGCATACCTGGTCTCCTTTGCTTTCTTTTTTTATTATTTTTTAATTGTGAAAATACAGTGCTTTCTAAACATATGTCTTTCTCTATTTCTCTATGAATATTTCCTGATAATAAATATACCTACACAGATTGAAGAGGCTGCTAATGTAAGGGTCCCATAACTCCTGAGTCATTAATGTAACAAAATGGCAAAAGAAGACATATTTATTGCTACCTCAATTATTCTAAAAACTGCAGTGTCACATCATTTGATTCAGATTTCCATTCTTATCTACTTAGTGTCATTAACTGCACTAAATACAAATAGTAGCCGGGTGCTGGTGGCTCATGCATGTAATCCTACCTAGTCAAGAGGTTGAGACCAGAGGATTCTGGTTCAAAGCCAGCCTGGTCAGAGAAGTCCATGAAACACTTATCTTCAATTAACCACCAGAAATCCGGAAGTGGTGCTGTAGCTAAAGTGGTAGAGCACTCGACTTCAACTGAAGAGCTGAGGGACAGTGCCCAGGATCAAAGTTCAAGCCCCATGACCAACAGAAAAAGTGCAAAAATGACTAAGTTTCCCCAAAAGGAAAGACAAAGTCAATAGTAATCTTCCCAAGCAGAGAAAATAATTCCAAAATGATTCAGTGCACCTACTTTTGCTGAGTTACTTAAGTTATGGATTCTTTGCTGAGCATATTCTCTTCTTTTAAAAATTGTCAAATATTAGCTTTATTATAAACTTCATCTAATATTTCTTGGTTCAAAAGAGAAGTCCAGAAGTTGACGTCACTTGGATTTATTACTATCTCAGTTCAAAGCCAACCCAGGCAACAGTGTTGATCAAACTCTTATCTGTAATTAAACACCATAAAAGGCAAAAGTGGAGTATTGGCTCAGTCAGTAGAGTACTAGCTTTGGGGGCAGGTGGGCAGGAAAGACAACTGTACAGGGACAGGGTCCAACCTCTGAGTTCAAACCCCAGAACCAGCACAAACTAAACAAACAAGCAAACAAAAGAAACCTAGGGTATTTCTTTGGGACCCTCTTATAGGAGTACTGGTCTGAGAAGAGGCTCCTTTTACTGATCATACTCACTGGATTCTGCTCTTTTGAAATCCTTATTGCTATGGAAAACTCAGGACCAGACTAAAGGAATTCATAACTGACACCTGCAACAAGAGAATCATCTCAGGAGTGAAACATCCATCCATAAGACACTTTAAAACCTCCATGCCTTTCTTCCTTTGCAAGAAAACGAAGTTATTTCCTTTCTCCTATGCTGGCCTTCAAATGGAATATTCTTTCCTTTTGTAATACCCTTAACTAGACTAGAAGTTTATAGACAAGTTTTATATGAGTAAAGGACACACTCAAAAAATCAGGGGCAGAGTGTCTTTCAAGCCTTGGATTCTTTTCTTGTATTGTAAAAAAGAAAACAAAAAAAAAAGGCCATTAGATTCTGATTTGCAAGAAACCAAAAAGCTATAACTGGAGCTGTGGTACAAGCAGTAAAATGATATCCTTGAGAAAACTAAAACAAAACAATAACAAATTCTGGGACAGAGACAGGCCCTGAGTTCAAGCCTTAGTATTAGCACCAAACAAATGATTGAACTAATTAGTTAATTAAGTAATTAAATATAAATTAAGTGGTCCTATGTGGGTAGGGAGGTAAAATGTAACATCTGTGGTGACTGGATTGTGTATTATTTTGTAGTAAGGCAAATTATCATTTGTACTAATCATTAATTTTTTATTTGAACTTTTTTTGTACAATAAACCCTGAATTTAGCATGCATGTATAGGTGTGTGTACATGTGTGCATATGTGTGTATGTGTATATGTGTGCATGTGCTGTTGTAATGTTGCTTGCCAATGTGGACAGGGTGAGGCTGAAAAGAGCTAACTTTGTTGCAATGTTTTTATTTATCAGTATTCTGTCATGTCACTTCAGTTGGACCACCCTTTTGTACATTTGTCAAATAATATCATCAGAATAAAAGGATTTACAATATTAAGTTAGATAAAAGAGACTGCTTTCAGCTCTTATTATATGTTAGGTGAGAAGATTCAGACATATTTAGGTAGTAAATTAGTGCTGTAAGATGACTGTCGGTACAAAATATGTATTTGACCTCTTAAATTTGTTATACTTTTAACATACACTCATGGAGTGAGTTTGACCAACTGGACCAAATAGGTATTGCTCTCTAGTTATTCCCATGAAACACAAAGTGGATAAACTCTTTCTGGCTTTCTGTTGAAAATAACTTCCTTTGTAAAATCATATCTATTCACACTAAGAGGTAATCAACCAAATATTTATCAAGTTTGAACATCCCATCATATTGACTGAAAATCAGTATTGTTGATATGCTTGTTAGCTATTCCTTTCAAAAACAAACAAACAAAAAGCATGTATCATCTCTAGATAGTGGATTTATCTGAAGTTGTTTTGTACATGCAAAGGCCTAATGGACCTTTTGTGGGAGTAACTGTCGCAACTTAACAAATAAGGCTTTTTGAATACCTTTTCCAATATAAATAACATCCCAGAGCGAGTCTTGCAATTTCTGAAAACCCTTTGAATATTTTAGTATTATTTCAGTTCATTGACTATAGAGTTAAAGACATTTCTGAAATAAATATTGTTAAGATCAGAAAATGTAAGTGGGTATATAGGCTTTTGTGCATCATCTTATGAAAATCCAGTTTTTATGAAACTAAATGAAATAGAATAAAAGAATGTAAGTGAATTTGGTAAGCTAATTATTAGTTTAACTTTGTTTTCTATTAACATAGTCATTTGAATGTAGATGATGCAGTTAAATTACTTCCTTTGTGTTTCTGTACTTCAGTTATTTTTCGTATCATCGTAGTTATAGGAGTGAATTTGTAGTATAAATAAAGGTCCTTTAAAATGATTAGGATTAATCTTGTGCTTTGTGTCCTACTCCCAAGAAAATGAGTTATTTTGAAGTGTTAATAGTTTATAATTGAATCTTCATAAGAAAATTTTAAAAATGCAGTAACATTGATGACTTTTTAAACCAATTGTATTGACAAGTTTGAGAGTCTTTAATTCATGCTTCAGTCTTGGTGTCTATGATTTTTAACCTCTTGTTCCTAACATTAATGATAGTTCAGATGGCATTTTGGGGTATATGAAAGGTAAAATATTTATCTGGGGTCAAAGGTGATTTTTATATCAGTCTTGCTTTAATAACATTTTAAAGCAGTATATTTCTCTCAGAATGTTGGGTATAAAAAGCAATCAAAATACTTCTAATGGTAAACAACCTAGGTGAGCTACAATGTGGAAATGATTGGTCCATAACACCTGCAGTCTGTTTCCATAAGCAATTGGGCAGGACACTCTTTCGTTATGACTGTGTTAAACAGAAATGGGGTCCCCAGGCAGTACAGTGTTGAGTGTAGGAATAGAATATGATTTCTACTATTTGGAGCTAGAAATCAAGAATGTTATACATTAGCAGTTCCTTTCACCAGGGATGTATAAATTGATTATGAACTTGGAGTTTTCATATTACAGCTACCTATTTTCTAACAAAGATAAAGTCAAATATAATTAGAGTGTACACAATAATTCTGGGAAATTTTCATAGAATTAGTAGACTAAGTGCTGGTATTTTAGTCATAAAATAAAATGAGGTTATTTGATACAGTGGGAGATGGTCCTCAGTCTAGCACTTACCATGTGTGCAATGCTGTACTAGTAATTCCAATTCTGAAGATGTCAATAACATCATCTCAGAATTAAAAATGGAAGTAGTTCCACTTTATGGGATTATTGTGAGGATTAAGTTAGATACCATAGGTAAAGTACTTGGAAAAACTATCATTCAGCATTTGATACTTTCTACCTGTTATTTTTATCATGTGATAAATTCTAACAATTTTACTGTGATTTTTATATTGTGTCTATTTACAATCTGCAATGTGATATATTGATATTTATTGCATTGGTCAGTTTTCTGACATTATGATGAAAATACCTGCAAAGAAAATTTCTGAGGAGGAAACTATTATATTGATTCATGGTTTAAGAGAATGCAGTTTACGATTAGATGTCTCCATTGTTTTTAATTATATTCTTATTAAATAGTTGTTCAAAAGAATTTCCATTCCCAAATCAGTTTATAAGTACAATGAATCTTTAATAACTTTCTTATACCCTTCCAAACCTCACCCCACTTTCATGTTTTCTAGTTTCATACTATCTGCATTGAATATCATGCCTTCACTCTCTTCCTCCACAACTCCCTTTATTCCTTCAATTTGACTTCTGCTCACATCTTCCAAGTGATAGATTCCTGGTATTCATTTCGTTGGATTAAAAGTTCAATTTTATAAGAAATTACACCTTTTATATACTCCTCTGCAAATAGCATGCTTTGCTTAATACTGTCGTGTAATTGTAACCCCTCTGTATGGTATTTTTCACAATAAAACATCTCAGTTTTGTGGTCAATAGATTTTGAAAAGGATGCAATGACTTTATGAAATAAAAATAGAATCTTAAATGCGTGTAGTGGCACTATTGCCTCCCTCGATTTAAAAAAAATTTCTTAGACTACTACCTCAATCCTTATACAAAAATTTAAAATTTTTAAATCAAAGATGATTATCAAACTAAATGTGAGATGTAAAAACATATAAAACATAAACATAAAAATTCATGGTATTGGATCAGTAAAAGTTTCTAACATATGACATGGAAAGCATTTAGTGGGTAAAGAAAAGCAAGAATAAACTGGATAATATCAACTTATAATCTTTCATAATTCAAAGGACAATATAACAGAAGTGAAAACATATCTAACAGATAGAAGACACATATTTGTTAATGATACAATGTTAATGCTGCAATGATTCTGAGTCTAAGTATTTTTATATCTTCGAATTCTATATAACTTTTCCCAAAATAGGATATTTCTTTAAAGAACATATGTAAATATTAGGAGCATATGAAATAGTTTCCTCGTTAGTATACAAGAATAAATAAAGAGAAAACTCACTAGTAGGACTATAATATAAAAAGATGACACAAAAAATAATAATGCACTTGTGGAGAAGTTGATATACTCCACATAGCAAATGAATTTGTATAATACTTCAATCATTAAAGCAAGCAAGTTTTCAAAAGTTCAAAGAGGATTGAATAGGTTCTATCCATTACACGTCTATGTATGTATTAAAGAGAAGTAAAAAAAAAAAACTTGTTTCCACAGAGAATGTAGTTCATTGAGAGTGCACTTGAATACTTTGTGTGAGATCCTGGAAATAATCCCCAAAAACAAATTTGAAAAGGATCACTATAGAGGATGTATGCTGGACAAATTCCTGTAAATGAATCTTATATCTACTTTAATGTTTGTTCTAAAAGTTGTAGCATTTCTATTTGAAGAAAAGCGAATTTGTGAAAATTTTAGGCTTGGAAAACCTATGATTGTACAATTCACTTCCAAAGCAATAAAATGCATACAATAAAAGGAGATAATATATTTCAGGTGAATTACATGTCAGTCAAAAAAAATCTATTGTTAAAATACTTGACACAAAATGTAGAATACGTAAAAAGATATTTTCTGTGTTTGCTTAAAAACTTTGTAAACTGCAACACTTAAAACAATAATATGATTTCTGTTCATTTTAAGTATTTTTATTTGTTTATTTTAAGTTTATTCAGAGATAACTCAGTCAAAAATTGTATGTGATAACTGGAATACCTAGGAATTTAGCAAAACCTATAAATAATTGATAACCTTTTCTGGAAGAAACTTTTGGCAAGTGACAAAGACACAAATCTATGCATCTGCATCTTATGAAAGCCATATGTTACTTGGTCAATCCAATTGTTTTTCTCTACTTTGCTAGGGAAAAATATTCTCAAGATAAGAGCCAATAGCAGTGAAAAGAAACAAAATACACAATCATCTTGATTTATTTGTGAAAGTAACAAATGAAATAAAACAATTCCACTTAAGGGACTCCAATATTAGTATCTATGAAGATGTTTCTGAATGCCAATATCCATTGAATTTTTAGAATTTTAATTTCTATGAACATATGAAATTTAGAACAAGAAAAGAAATATAATCTTAGAGCAAACTAGCCTTGGAATAATTTTCTCAATTGCTTTGAAATTACATAAGAATTGATATTCCTTTCCATTGGAAAGATTTAAAAATGTTTATCATTTATTATAATTCAAATATAAAGCAAGAGTAATTTAATATAATCATTATAAATATCATTCTATTACTATCATAAAATAGAATAACAAGCCAGTCCCAATATATTACCTACCCATAATTATTCTTAATTCCTAATCATTACCTAAATATCTTAAACAATCTAAATCGTCATGTCTTTAACATAAACGTAAATATTCTATACTTTTTCTTTAACATTTTCCAGGGGCATGCATTCATGTTTCTAAGAAATGTTCACAGCAGTTAAAAGATGCTTTTGTGAACTTAATGTGATACATTTTGTTGTTGTTGTTTTTTGAAAGGCCTGGGCATTATCCCTAAGCCTTTTTATCCTCAAGGAGAGAAATCTACAACTTGAGGCACAGAGCTAATTCATGTTTTTAGTGGTTAATTGGGGATAAGAATCTAACAAGTACTTTTCTGTCTGGGCCACATTCAAACACATTTCTAAGATCTCATTACCCAGAATAGGTCGAATTATAAGAGTGAGTCACTGACACTTTTTGATGTATTTTTTATTTTAATTATGTTGTAAGATTTTTGTTTCACTATAGTGTACATCATTCTAAACATAAATTTAGATATGTATATATTTCTGATGACAATCTCTAAAAATGTCATTCTACACATAACATTAATATGTATATATATATATATATATATATATATATATATATATATACATGTACATATATTTCTGAAGACGGACTCCCTCTAAAATTTTTTGCTACTATTTTTGACCTTTTACATTTCAAAGATATACAGTCTATTTTACTAAAAGTTTCCTAGTATTAAATAACTAACATTTCAATAGAAATTAGAGCTTTTACTTTCAAGGGAATTTTTGATATACTTATGACATTGTAGTAACAGTTACGGTATATTACTTGAAAATGTTCTGTCCAAACTCTTAAATATTTGTTTGCAGTGAGTGGGGAGAGAGGAAGTTAATTCATACTGGTTAGGTATTAGCAATGCTTCAAAAATCTATTCCATAATTTGTTATAAGCACATAGTCAAGCTACCTGATATGGTTTAGCTTTTTTGTTTCTTTATTTGTTCAAAATTTTAATATGGATGCATGTACAGTGTTAACATTAAAATATTAATCGAAAGATAAATAATAGCAAAATCATAGGCACATATAAGACTTTCATTAATTAGCACTTATGATGCTAATAATAATTTTGATGAAGATGATGATGATGACCACAGTGTAGCCTGACAATGATAAGGTGATTGAAAAGGAAAAAAAACTTTACACGTCTTTGAAGGTAGAGTTCCCACATGGAATACAGTTATAAACTGAATTGGATTACATACAATAATAACAAGAGGAGAGTTTCAATACCAAGAAATAAAATTACATTAGTAGGTAGAGACAGTAAAAACCCTAATGTTATTCCTGCAGTCTCTCTAATGCATACTCACTTTTCTTGGTGGTATTGTGTTCTTATAAATAAAATCATTTACTTCCACATTTTGATGGACTAAGATACAGTTTTTAACTCAGTGTGATTAATTCAAATAACATTCTCTTATAGGTAATATTCAATAACCAATGTTTCCAATAATTTATTAAGAGTGTGTCCTTCAGTACAGCTGTAAACACATGACACAATTTATATAATACCACTTACATATTTGAAGTTAAAACAAAACGACATAGGCCATAGTGCCAGGAGCTAAAATTTATTTTTATTTCTGCATAAAACAACTTTTGACTTCATACCAACAAACTGAATTTGACTCTTTCCTTATTTGTAAGCTAAAGTGGAAAATGTAAGGACTCTTCACTTTTTTTCTTTCTCTAGAAGTCAACAAATATTCTTCAATATTTCTGGTAGATTACATGCATTTACAGATGAGAAATGTAAGGGCAACAGTCAATGTAGTGAGTAAATAATGATACTAGAATTATTGTCTGGGATCTTCACTCTTCGTGCTTACAAAGAGAGTAATTTGGTAATGGAGAGGACCAATATGAAAAGACTATGGGGGGAAAAAAAGTATACTTTGTAAAAGGTTGTTTTAGGAATAGGTTACCAGTGATGAATACTTGAAACAGGCTGGTGTCATGGGCATAAAAAGGAGTACATAGAAATTGTATTAGTGACAGAAACTGAGAAAATCTTAGTCATTCATCTTATCTAAGGGGAGGGTAAGAAAGTTAAGAAGAAAGGTGAGAAGAAATCTAAAATGCATCCACATCTCTGGCTGGCAACTGTTAGTTATATTCTTGGTGAAAAGGACTACAGGTGGAAAATATGGACTTAGAGGAAAAAACTTTCAGTTCTAAGGTTTATGTTAAAGAGATGCAAATATATGTCTGTTTAGACATCACCAAAATATCCACGACCTTGAATATACAAAAGAATAAAAAAATCGGGGGCATTATTAAAGTGAGGAGGAAAAGGAAAATTCTGACACAAGTGTGAGCAATGGGAGCACCAGTGTGGACAAGATTGGATGAAAGAGATAAGAAAGGAAACAAGAAATAAACACAGATTTACAGAAGTAAAGGAAGGAAAGAATTTGCAGGAATATGTTGAAGGAAATATGCTAATTGGATTTGAAAAGTAAAAGGATACAGACAAGTTCAATAAGAACAGTGTTTTGGTGAAAGTCATATTGATAAAATTTTGTGATATGAATGTGAAGCTATAAAATTCTGGATCCATGAATTCAACAGATCCTGTTGATTTTAACTGCTGGGATCAAATGCTTTTATCCTGACCTTAGAAGAATTATACAGGTATAACTCTCATGAACTTTCCTTAGAGGTATATTGTGAATATTTTTCAAGACTATATAGACAGGAGGTTAGAGATTGAACTACAGCACAGACAAGCTTAATTTGTCCTACATTTCCAATGAGTGACTCATGTATCCACATCAGTTTGGGATTTTATTGAAATATATTTAGATTTGTTTGGATATCTTATCAGCCTAATTATCACAAATGTAGGACAAGTAATACCAAGTATTAGGTTAAACATACAGCTTTACTGATGTGACTGAAGTCTCCTTGAATTGATTCTTCTTTATAACAGAAAATGCCTCAATAGACATTAACAAATCATAACTGCCATATACCCTACTGAAATCTAACTCTTGTTAGGGATATCTCCATGCTTAAATAAACCTGTCAATCAACCTGCCACAAATTCTTATATGTAGGAAGTACTATAATAAACTTCAAGCTTTTATTGAATGGAAGAGTTCAGACATTACCCTCACCTTTTAATCCAAATCTTTAATTTTCTCATACACGTTGGCAAATAGGGAAGAATTCTGATATAACAATAATACAATGGTGATTTGAATTAACACACCTTCTAGGATCTAGTATTAAATTGGTTACTTACTAATTAGCTCCAAATTTTGTGGATATTTATATTTCTCCTGGGAAAACTAATGAGCTCCAAGAAAATGTCCCTAGGGAGGGTTTCACTTCTAATATCACTGTTTGTCTCAAAATGCTTTAAATTCTACACGCTCTAATGTGGGCATAGGGTTATACTGTGGAACTTTTCTCCTCAGAGAGTGAGTACTACCCTATTGTTTAACATAGACAAAGTACCTTGATACATACACTGGGCGTGTGCAAACAAGAAGTGGTAGTTGAACAATGTTCTTAGTAGTTTATAAAGATGAAATTGAAATAGAGCAACTATGAACTCAAAAGGAATGTGCAAAAAAGAAAAAGGCACAAAGTAGAATATACCAAGGAAATGCTGAAGTATAATTTAAAATTATGTACTCACGTTTGAGGGTGTGTTCAAAGTACAGCTTCAGACAATGCAGTTGGATATCCTGGGGAAAAAACTGCTTTAAACTATTTTGGGGTAATTCTGCAAGTAGAAGCCCCTAGCTCTGACTCTAATCAGCCACAACATCTTCAACTTAGGGACTATTTTCCAAGTTCAAAGTGAAAAAAAGAGGGCTCGTCACAGTTAGTGTTCTGGTTGAAGTAATGACAATCACATAACTTTTCTACAAGTCTTTATTTTGGAGCATTAAAGTAGGAAAAAGCCAAGTAAATATTTTGCATGTACCTAAATTAAGTGGGACATATTATATTGGTCTCTTTTTAACTGGAAAGTTATAGATTATTTCTTTTTATACTCTAACTTGGAACAATGATCTGCTATCAGTTATTTCTTGTCTTCCTCTTCTTTTGCCCTTCCACTTACATGATTTTTATTTAAAGAAACATGCTTGAACTTGCATTTCTAAATTCTTCAAAATTATCTGAATTTCTTCATATTTCTGGAAGCCTCCTAAATCTTTCTCAAGGGAACATTTTGTCACTACCATTTTTATCCTATATGATGTCTTCCTGCCTAACGTAGTGCAAGAAATAAATTAGACTTATCCAGGTATCGCAACACTTGTACCACCATAAAAATTATCTTACTTAGAAATCGTGATTTTAGTATATCTGAGGAGGTGGAATCTGTCATTTTTGTATGACCCTAATGATACTTACATGCATGCAATCATGATTTTAACCAATATGCCCCTCAGAAGATGAACGAATCCATTAAACACACACGGTGAAATTCTATGCTTCCAATTAATAAGGAAATGGAAAGACTTGGAAAAATCCAACTAAGAAAAATAAGCAAGACACAAAGAAACAGATTCTATGGTTTTCCTCATGTGTAATAATTAGGTAATGGCTAAGATAGTCCTAGCGGATGAGCAGAATGGCTCAATAGCTATGTATATATAACCATATAAGAAGATGCTGAGAAAAATGAATTCCTAGACATGGAAACAGAGGTTTTTCTTTGTGGTTATTGTTTTTACTGTACTATGTCATTTCTTTTAGGACAAAGGGCAAACCAATGCAATAGCAATACTCACAAGACAACATGTAGGATATTCACATTACAACTTGTGAGGGATATTGGGGTGAAGTAAAAGTGTGAGAAGAATGAGGGAGGGAATAAAAAGTTCGACTTGTTAGATATTCACTACCTTACAATTACTGCAACACCTTCTATATATCACCTTGACAATAAACTTAAATTTAAAAATAAGCTACATAAAATATAATTTCACTGTATTTCTATAGTAAATGATATTCTATGTGTATTACATTTTTTAAAAAAATGAACAATATTTGGCTTCTAATTTGAATTAATTGCCCCTTTCTTTTTCAGATGGTCATCAACCTGAATGCTATCAAGCTATACAAACTTTTCAGAATATACTTGCCATTATTTTTTAAAAAAACATTATTTAATATTGTCTCATAATAAATAGAAAATAGTTCAATTCTCTGGAAACTCCTAATTTTTAAAACTGAATGTTTGTTAAGAGGACAGAATATATGTGTTCTACTAACCACTCATTTTCAAATTCTGAGTATGCCATAACAGAGACATTTAAGACAGTGACTGTATGCATTTTATTTAATTCTGCAAGAGATGCAGTTTCCAATGGGGCATTACATATTTAAAGGTCAAAAGAGATACTAGCCACATTCTGGTAGAAGATAAAACTATGAAGTATCTATAATAATTAATTCCTCTAGAGTAAACATTTGTTCATCATAGTAAGCTATTATTTCAATGACAATCAATCCCAACATTTTATGCAGTAAAGTCATTCTAGCCCAACAGTTTCCACCTTGTAAGCTGCCCCTTAAAATTCCATAAATTCGCAGCATGACTAGCTTATCACTATTGTGAAAAAATTCTACAATTCTGCTAATGTCATGCCCTTTTTATTGTTGAAAGAACACGACACTAAACTTTGCTACACTGTTTTCCCTCAAGTGGTATTCTTGAGATCAGAAAACTTGAAAATATTATTTATACTTATCTTTTCGTCTACCATAGATATTCAAGAGGGAAAGATCTGTGTATTATGGTTCAAAGCCTACCCATGCAGGAGGGTTCCTTAGATTCTTATCTCCAATGAACTGCTCAGAAAAAGCCAGACACAAGTAGCACTGAGGTTCTAGTGGTAGACCAGTATCTTTGAGCAAAATACAGGCTCAAGACAGTGCCCAGGCCCAGAAGTCAAGCCCTAGGACAAACAAAACCACGAAAACAAAATGAAAACAAACCCCAAACCTAGCATTTTTCTCATTGTATACAGAGGTATATAATTAAGGAAATTTCTTCGTATGTCATGTACAGGTAGAAGAAAAATGATTTCAAACACAAAAGTCTCAAAACATTGCTCTTTTTCTAAATTTATAAATTAATAGCATCCCATTTATTGTCAACTTTTTCTAGATTATTCACATTATCATGATATACATCTACTGTTGGAATTACCTATAAACTAAGTCCTAATTACAACTCTCTTGAAAGAATATTCTAGACAAATAGAATGCCAGAATCATTTGTGAATTTTTAAATTAAAACTTCTACTTAAAAAGTATTTTGTAGTATCCTATTGAATATGAAATTACAAGGAAAAGATATTTATTTTAAATCTAAATTCTAATTTAATAAGGTCTACAAAGTCCTACATTAGATAACTTTGCTGTTTCTCCTGGCTTAAGCTTTTGTATTCCTTCATTATTTCTTTGGAATCCAACAGAACGATGCTAAATTTTTCAAATTTTTGGTTCAGAATCATGACCTATTTTGCATCTAGAAGTATTCTGTAATGAAGAGAGCATTTAAAACATGACTGAGGACGATATATGAGTTGTATTTCAATAAGAAACTTGTCTTCTCAAAACATGACAAAATTAGCCCAAACTTCCAACTGTGAATTCCTTTCTTGTTCTTTGGTTTGTTTTATTGAGGCAAAATTATACTACCTAGTCTAGGGAAGGTATTACTATTTAATCCACTCTCTAATCTCCTGTATTAGTCTGAGTGCTAGAATTCCAGATTTGTACCGCATTGCCCTGCCATAGTTTGTTGGTTTATTTAATCGAGAAACATACTAGCAATTCTGAACTTCTCTGATGATCTTATCCACGACTGACTGCTCAAACTGTTCTAACATTTGACACAGGATATGAACATTTTCAGATGCACCTGCAGGGGTCTCTGATTCACTCTTCCATGGATCCGATCACTTTAATAATTATTACTTGGCTCTTTTACTATCTCTGGTCACTACCTAAGTAATAGTCTCATGCTTTTGGGGGGAAAGTTCACTTGACGACTTTCTAATATTAAAAATTATCACTTGATTCTAGTCTTAAACAGGACATATTTTCTATTATTTTCTAACTTTTCTACACATTGTGAGAGTTGTTTCATATGTGTGTTTGCACATATAAGTGCTTCTGTGTGCATGTAAATGTTTGTATGTATGTATGCAAAAACCTCAGGCTATTATTCAGCACTCTTGCTCATAACTAGTATCCCATCACTTGAGCCATTCATCCAATGCAGCTTTTGGCTGGTTAATTATAGGCAGTGTTGCAAAGACTGTTCTGCCGAGGCTGGATGTAAAATGAACTTTCCAGCCTCTTTTACATTCTTAGTTTTTATTTTTTCCAGGAGTATGGTTTTAAACTGCAAACATTTTTGTGAATGTAAAGTCTAACGTGTAGCCTACATTTTTAACTCAACAATTCATACAAAGATAGATGAACATACACATTACACATCCTGAGTGTACACTGGTAGAAATGTGATCTTAAGGCTGGTACTGGTGGCTCAAACCTATAATCCTAGTTACTCAGGAGGTTGAGATCTGAGGATTGCAGTTCAGATCAAGCACCAATACGAAAGTTTTCTCAAGCACTTAGCTCCAATTAACCACCAGAAAACTGGAATTGGCACTATGGCTCAAATAGTAGAATTCTAGCTTTGAGCTGAAGAGGGGAGGGACATCGCCCAGGCCCAGAGTTCAAGGCCCACAACCATAAAAAATAAACAAACTATAAAAGAAAAAGAAATGTGATCTTATCCACCAGATCATTGCTACTATATTTCCTGGTCTCTCAACATTGCCTTTTTTTCCAGTTAAGTCCATGCTCTTATATGTGACTTGTTTTGGAACCAGAATTACTCTTCTTTTCTACTTTTTACAAATTTGCATGATTAGCTACCATGATTTAGATCTAGTAGAAAACAAGAGTGGCCTCATCCTTCATGTTTCACTTAGTAGTAATGCTTTCCCTATATCACTCCCATAGATCTACATACTGGCCTTGGATTTATTGTTTCAAAGTAGTCTTATATGAAGAGTCTTCTATAGTGTATTGAACCATTATAATTAAGCACAAAACTTCTTTTTCTCCTATTATTCCTATTGTTTCTTCTACTGCTAACTTATGTACACTTGGGAAATAATGCACAACACACACACTCACAAAAATGTTTCTTAGAATATTCTTCCCACATAAAATTGTTCTTAATTACAGAGCCCTTAGGAAATTTATACTTAAAGTAGTCCAGGATGTTTTTTTCATGTTTTTTTATTGTAAAAATGGTTTAAAGAGGGGCTAGAGTTACATAAAAAAAGTTAATGAGTACATTATCTGGCAAGCATTGTTACCTCCTCTTTTGTTTTTCTCCTACAATCCTTTTCCTCCCCAGCAACCCATCTCTGTTCTCCCCTCCTCAAGTTGTAAAGCTAATTTTCTACATAGTGCTATGGACAACTCATTGTTACAATAGGTCATACTGTATACTTGTTTAAGCATTTTGTTATTTCCCTTCCTCTCCCCGCATTAGAAAAATGTATATGGAAGATGCAGGTCGCTGACAATAAATATAGTGAAAACAGTGGTTATACCATGGAGGAAGAAAATAGAAGAGAAACAATAAAATCAAATACTACATGTTCGATACATTAAAAAATAGCAAGAAAGAAAAAGCAAGTTGTGTCCCTATCTTGGGTTCCATTTCACTTAACATCCTCTTATATGGCCTTATGTACATGAATATGGTTTTATAAGCCATGCAAATTCCATATTTTCACCTTATGAAATTATCTCTGAAACACATGTTACCTCATGTCCAAAGATATACTTGTGCTATTTCAATGAAGCCAGAAAACATTCATTTTATCTGGAGCAGCACCAGAGATTGTTACTGGAAGTAAGTGGAAGGAACTCTTCTTGCAAGAGGAAACTGATCCCAAGAGAAGAATTGAACATAGAGAAATGACAAAGTTCAAGGTAATCTGTGCTGTCCTTTTGATGGTACAAGAAAAGAATCCAAGGCCTGAAGGAAACTCTGTCCCTGACTTTTTCAAGTGTGTCTTTACTTATATAAAACTTGTCTGTAAACTTCTAGTTGAGAGTATAACAAAAGGAAACAATATGCCATTTGAAGGCCAGCATAGAATAAAAGGAAATAACTTTGTTTTAAAAGTTTTCTCGTGCAAAGAAACAAAGATTTGGGGGTTTTAAAGAGACTTATGCACTGATATTTCACTCCTGAGATGATTCTCCTGTTACAGGAGTCAGTTACCCAATTTTTTTTTCTTTCTTGGTATTGTTTCTTTTTCTTTTTTCTTTTTATTTTTTGTGAACACACTGTACAGAGGGGTTACAATTATATGGGCAGGTTAATGCGCACATTTCTTATCAAGCATTGCAGCCTCCTCTTTGTTTACCCTTCACATCCCTTCCCAGCCTCTCCCCCAACCCCCACCCTATGCTCTCCGCCTTCCCTCCCCCCCCCCCCGCATCAACATTGTAAAGCTCGTTTTCAACATCACAACTTGTACTTCTCATTGTTGCAACAGGTCCGCCTGCATCCTTAAATGACTTGTTTTTCCCCATATCCTCAACAAGTTATACTGACATCAAATATAGTGAAAGCAGGGGTTATACTGTGGGGGAGGGACGTAAAAAACTACAAAGAGATAATCTTATAAATGTGTTAGAAACACATGCATGAAAGGAAAAAAGAACATTAAAATACATATCTAAGTGTTCATTTTCCTAACAACATATTATCTGACCTTTTCCGCTTGAGTAATACATATACTAGATATTGCAAATAAGGGAAACCACGGGACCTATGTTTCTTTGGGCCTGGCTTACTTCACTTAATATAATTTTTTCCAAGTTTTTCCATTTCCTAACAAATGGGGTAATGTCATTCTTTCTGATGGAGACATAGAATTTCATTTTGTTTATATACCACATTTTCTTGATCCATTTATCTACTGAGGGGCATTTGAGTTGGTTCCATATCTTAGCTATGGTTAATAATGCTGCAATAAACATAGTTGTGCTGGTAGCTTTAGTGTGGTCTTGTTTGTAAAGATTTGGGTAAATGCCCAAAAGTGGGATTGCTGGGTCATAGGGGAGCTCTATGTGAAATCTTTTGAGAAACCTCCATACTGCTTTCCTAAGTGGTTGAAAAAGTTTACAATCCCACCAACAATGAAGTAAGGTTCCCTTCTGTCCACATCCCCTCCAGCATCTGTTGTTGTTAGAGTTCTTGATTTTTGCCATTCGAACTGGAGTGAGGTGGTATCTCAATGTTGTTTTGATTTGCATTTCTTTTATGGCTAGGGATGTGGAGCATTTGTTCATGTGTCTATGGGCTATCCTTCTTTCTTCTTCAGAGAAGTTTCTCTTTAAGTCATTAGCCCACTTATTTATTGTGCAGTTGTTACTTTGAGGATTTCTGGTTGGGGGATATAATTTTTTGAGTTCCAAGTATATTTTAGTTATGAGACCCTTGTCTGTTGTATGGCTAGTGAAGATTTTCTCCCAATCAGTGGGCTTTCTATTGACCTTGCTAGCTATGTCCTTTGCCATGCAGAAACTCTGCATCAGGACTGAGAGGTATTTGGGAGTTCCTGCCATGTTATCCATCTTCTTGGGGGCTATGAAAACTGGGTTCTTCCTATGGTTCTTGGATTCTCAGTTTGGGTGCAGTTTTTTGGCCTTTATTGTGGTCTTGTTGGTTTTCTATGTGTAGGACATATTTAAGAAACTTTTGTAGGGCTGGTTTGGTGGAGATGTATTGTTTCAATTTTTCTTTGCTATGGAAGGTTTTTATTTGGCCTTCAGTTATGAAGGAGAGTTTAGCTGGGTACAGTATTCTTGATTGAAGGTTGTTTGTTTTTAGGGCATGGCATACATCATTCCAGGCTCTTCTTGCTTTGATTGTCTCTGCTGAGAAATCTGAGGTGATTCTAATTGGTTTACCTTTATAGGTGATAAATCTTTTCTCCTTGACAGCTTTAAGGATCTTTTCCTTGGTCTTAATTGATCCTGTGTAGATTATAATGTGACTGTGGGATGTCCTATTCTGGTCTGGTCTATTTGGAGTTCTAAAATCTTCTTGTATCTGAATAGGCCTATCTTTTTGCATGTTTGGGAAGTTCTCTGCTAGGATCCTGTTGAACAAATTTCCTGGACCATTAACTTCTGTTTCTAGGCGCTCCTCTGTACTCATTATCCTTAGATTAGGCCTTCTGATGGTGTCTTCCAAGTGTTGGGTAGATCTGTCATATTTCTTGGACTTGTCTCTATAATATCTAGGCTGTCTTCAATCCCTGAGATTCGATCTTCTGCATGGTCTAATCTGCTGTCAAGACTTTCTACTTTGTATTTTATCTCTTTTCCTTCTAATTGGTCAGCTTTGATGGCTTCAAATTCTTTGTTGAAGCTTTATTTTAGATCTTGTATGAACTTCTTTACTTCCTTAATTTGGTGTTCAGTGTTTATTCTCAAATCACTTAGTTGATTGGTTATGGTTTCCTTGGACTCCCATTCCTTCTGTTGGGTTCCATTCATCATTCCCTTTGTGGTCTCCCTGACTTCCTTCAGCTCTTTGTTAATGGATTCCATGAATGCCTTTAGTGATCTTTGTGTATTCTCTTCCTGCTCTTCCGATTCCTGTATTACTCTTTGATTAGCTTCCTCCTGTTCGTGGGATTCCTGCATTTCTCTTTGAGTGTTCTCAGCCTGCTCACGCCATTCCAGCCTTTCTCTTTGAGTATTCTCAAGCTGATCATGCTAGTCCTGTATCAGTTTTTGAGTAGCTTCCTCATGCTTATGATATTCCTGTATAAACTTTGGATTGCCTCCTCTCTCTCCCTATCACGCTCATACAGAGTCCTTTGTATGCTTTCCATCTTTTCATTTATCATGTTTGCCAGCAGTGTTTGTAGAGCTATTTGGGAACTACCCTCTGGATTATTCATTATCTGTTCTGTCCCCTGATTATCAAAATTGGGAATTGAGATACCAGGATTTGCCATTTTTCTTGTGTTTTTCCGGCTAATTCTGCCCATTTGAGATGAAAATAGCACCAGTTTTGTGCTAGAACCCTATCTTAAGGCAAGCATCAACCAACGTCTGAATTTGCACAGTCAATAGTCTACAGATATAATCTAGTTCAACAGATACATCTATTCAACATCAAACAACTATATGTTAATGGGCTACGAACCACAATGAAGAATTTAGAAGACCAGAAATTATTAGGGTTAGGGAGAGATGTGGGTAAAAAATAGGAATAGATTGATGTGGGGAGGCTCAGGGAGAGTTAACTAAGTCTTAATCTCAAAGCAGGAAATAATTTTGGTAGGATGAAAGTAGAGAGAGAGAAAAAAAGAAGAAAGTGGAAAGGAAAAGAAAAGAGACCAGAAAAAATAGAAAAGTAAAAATTAATAATATTATGTAGATTCGATAACAATCTATTTAGAGAAGTACGTGAATGTATTGAGAGAAGGGGAGGGATATAAAGGAGATGTGAAACACTTAAAAATAAAAATGCTTAAAATATTATATAAGTATAAAGATGTAGTACTGTTATTAAGGAATGTAAGTCTCAAAGGTTTTGAATTGAGTTATAAATTTGTGGATTAACTGTGTACACAATGTGGGATAGGGTCTAATAGTCAACTACGGGTTTATCTGAGGATGTGCAGGACAAGAATTAAGTCACATAAAGAAGAACGAAAGAGAGGAGAGGGTGAAAAGGATAAGAAAGGAAGAATAAAAGATGAGAAGTTCAGTAGAGCTAAACAAAAACAAAAAGTTCATTAAAAAAGAAAAAAAAGAGAAAGAAACCAAAAAAAGAAAGAAAAACTCACACTCATGTATCCCTAAAATAAAAATTATAACAGGAAAAAAAAGTTTCTGGAAAACAATTTTTCTTCAAAAAAGGCAAAAATTAAAGATTAAAAAAACTTTAAAAAAAAAATTATATAAGGTACCAAAAGAAGAAGAAGAAGAAGAAGAAGAAGAAGAAGAAGAAGAAGAAGAAGAAGAAGAAGAAGAAGAAGAAGAAGAAGAAGAAGAAGAAGAAGAAGAAGGAAGAAGAGGAAGAAGAGGAAGAAGAGGAAGAAGAAGAAGAAGAAGGAAGAAGAAGAAGGAGGAAGAAGAAGAAGAAGAAGAAGAGGAAGAAGAGGAAGAAGAAGAAGAAGAAGAAGAAAGAAGAAGAAGAAGAAGAAGAAGAAGAAGAAGAAGAAGAAGAAGAAGAAGAAGAAGAAGAAGAAGAAGAAGAAGAAGAAGAAGAAGAAGAAGAAGAAAGAAGAAGGAAGAAGAAGAGAAGAAGAAGAAGAAGAAGAAGAAGAAGAAGAAGAAGAAGAAGAAGAAGAAGAAGAAGAAGAAGAAGAAGAAGACGAAAAGTTCTTTGATTTTTTTGGGAGGGGTGTGAAAAATTCTGTATCTCCCTTGTGTCCTTAACCAGACTCTTGTTGTAGTCTCTGGTCTGCTTGTGGTCCTGTGGGTTGGTTGGTTTCTTAAGTCAGTTTGTTCCAACAGGCAGAAAAATGCTCTGCTTTACCCAGGATTTGGCGATCCTCCTCCTAGGCTAGTTCATTGGGAGGCAGATCTGCTTTGAGAATCACAAAAGAGGGGGATGCAGTGAAGAGGCTAGGTTCTGGGTAGAGTTGAAGCCTTTCAACAAACAGTAGCTTTTCCCTGGGGCTAGTTTGTGAAAACCTCACAGAGCCCAGCCTGGAGCCATTCTCAGGGTTTCTGTTTACTGATTTTCAATTGCTTGTCTAGGCTGCTTGAGGGAGGGGCAGCCTCTGGCTCTGATTACCCAGTGAAGAAACCCACTCCTCGGGCTGGTGCCCAAGCTGGGTGACTTTTCCCTGGGTGGAGCTGAGTCTGGCAGGTCACACCGCCGTTAAGTTCTTGTGACCTGCTAAATGACTCGTTTTATTCCAAGGCTTGAGTTGGAGCTAGCAGCTCTGCCAAGCTTTGTCGGTATCCAAGATGGAGATCACTGCTGCTGGGGGTGGGGAGGGGTGGCCTTCCCTCCTCTACTCCCTGAGAAGGAGTGAGGACATCAGGCTTCTACTCACGCTGAGTCTTGGTTGCTGGGTCCGTCTCTGGTCTGCGAACTGCAGGATGAAGATGTCCGCTCCTTGTCGGTGTTGAGTAGAATCCGCTCACCCGCTGCATCTGGCTCCTTCGTCCTGGACTCTCTGTGGCTCAGGTATGGCTCCTGTGCTCTCCGCCGCTGCCACAGCTGCCGCTGCCTTGGCAGCTGCTGGCAAGAGCTGAGATGTGTCTCCTTGCCTGGATTTCCCCTCTCTGGCCTAACTCTCTGTCCTGTGATGTCACACCTGGTGTGATTCTCTGGCTTAGGACAGTTCACTGGGACTCTAAAACTGCTTTCTATGCGAGAGCTTGCTTAGACTCCAGCTTCTCCTCTGCCATCTTCCCGGAACCTTACCCAATTCTTTAGTCTGGTCCTGAGTTCTCCATAGCAATAAGGATTCCAAAAGGCATGATCCAGTGAGTACGATCAGCAAAATGAGCCTCTTCTCAAACCAGTCCTTTAAGCATGGTCTCAAAGAAATGTGTGTTTTTTTTTTTTCATTTGCTTGTTTGTTTGTTTAGTTTGTGCTGGTTTGTGGGTTTGAACCCAGAGGGTGGACCCTGTCCCTGTACAGTTGTCTTTCCTGCCCACCTGCCCCCAAAGCTAGTACTCTATTGCTTGAGCCTTAACTCCACTTCTGGCTTTTTTAGTACTTAATTATACATAAGAGTTAGACAGACTCTCCTGCCTGGGTTGGCTTTGAACTGAAATATTAATAAATCCAATTGAATTCAACTGTATGGACTTCTCTTTTGAACTAAGAAATATTAGTTGAAGTTTATTATAAAGCTAATATTTGACAATTTTTAAAATAAGAGAATATGTCCAGCAAAGAAGCTATAACTTAAATAACTCAACAAACATAGGTGCAGTGAATCATTTTGGAATTATTTTTTTCTACTTGGGAAGATTTCTATTGACTTTGTGGTTCCTTTTGGGGAAACTTAAAGTCATATTTGCACTTTTTTTGTTGGTCGTGGGTCTTTAACTCTGATACTGGGCCCTGTCCCTCAGTGCTTCAGCTCAAGTTCAGCACTCTGACACTTTTGGTACAGCACCACTTCTGGGTTTCATGTGGTTAATTATAAATAAGAGTCTCATGGACTTTCCTGACCAGGCTTGTTTTGAATCACAATCCTGTGATCTCAAATTTCTGGGTAGCTAGGATTACATGTGTGAGCCACCAGCATCTGTCTTATATTTGCAATTATGTGCAATTATTGACACTATGTAGTCAAAGAATGGAAATTTGAATCAAATGATGACATTGCAACTTTTCAGAAAAACTGAGGTAGCAATAAATTTATCCTCCTTTTCCATGTTGTTACATTAACGATTCATGTGTTATGGGACTCTTACATTAGCATCCTCTGCTGTCTGCATTTGTCAACTTAGTATCAGAAATTGTTCATAGAGAAATATAAAAGACTGAGATTTTTAGAAAGCAAAGGAGTTCAGGTATGAAAGTACGGCATAGAAGGATATTCAACTTATCACACAGAGATTAAGAATTAGCCTAATTACTAGAATGCTAAAGGCAATGAGGAATAAGCCTAGATGATGACTAGTTCTTTAATAACTAAAAATGGTTCCCTAGAACATTTTGTGGTATAACTTAGTTATTATCATTTATTCCTTCCATTTGGAGTTATTCCTTCTCTTCTGTAAAAACTATTAATTAGCCTCTGCCTTATTGTTGCCATGACTGACCAAAAAGATTTCCAAATCTCACTTATACTACCCTTCTGATTGTGATTAGCAATGACCACCTCAAAAGTATGGAATCTTTGAGTTTCCAGAAATAATCTTCACCTGACATCTAAGCACATTCTTGGCATTATTTGCCGTGATTTAATGAACAAAAGTTTTCTTTTTTTCCCCAAAATTGTATACTAATATAGGTAAAGTACATGAATTAGGGACTATTGTCAGGTATCAGTATGGAAGGAGCAATTATATATTCCAAGTATGAGTTGTTTATTTTGCATTTACTAACTAAATGTTTGTTGTTGTTGTTTTGGCAGTCTTGGGGCTTAAACTCAGGGATAGGGAATTATTCCTCAGGTTTTGTTGTTGTTATTCAAGGCTAACCCTCTACCACTTGAGACACAGCACCATTTCTAGTGATTCTGTTTCTGTTTATGTAGTACTTAGGAACTGAACCGAAGTTTTCATGCATGCTAATCAATCACCATACTGTGAAGCCACATTCCCAGAGCCCTAAATGACTTTCTTAAGATGGCATTACTTTTTCATTCTGTAACTATGTATCATCATTTTAGCCAAAAATTTTTGCTAGAAAAGGACATTGAACACAATACTGAGTCCAGTAAGGCTAGATGGACAATGAATAACTGTTACGGTCTAGCCAGAGCACAGAGGGGCTTACCTCATGGAGCTGGAACAACAGACTGAGCGAGACAACCCCTGACCCACAGCCCACTTCTAGAATGAGAGGGCCACATTGGTTCCAGCCACATGGGCCACCTCCTCCAGCACCCATTCAATAAGTTCTTGAGAGAGAGAGAATGAGAGAGAGAGAGAGAGAGAGAGAGAGAGAGAGAGAGAGAGAGAGAGAGAGAGAGAGCATCAGAATTACACTTAAGTCAGGTGCTGGGGGCTCAGGCCTATAATCCTAAGTACAAGGGGGCTGAGATATGAGGACCATGATTTATAGACAGCCAGGGCAGGAACATCTATGAGACTCTTATCTCCATAGAACCACCAGAAAACCAGAAGTGGTGCTATGATTCAAGTATTAGAGTGTTAGCCTTGAGCTGAGGAGCTCAGGGACAATGCACAGGCGCAGAGTTCAAGCCCCACGACTGACAAGAAGTGGACTTCCCACCACAAGAAGTGGACTGAATAGCACCCATTGTCCTAGGGAGCATGGCAGAGAAGTCAGGCCGAGCTTCCTGTCAGCTCTCTTATTTTTTTTTTATTATGAAGGTGATATTCCAAGGGATGGGTTACAGTTACATAATAAGTACTTTTTACAGTGTTACCACTTCCTCATTTTTTCCTGCTTCCCCCAACCCTGATATCCCATTTCCCCAAAGGTGTGAAGTTCATTTCTAACATAGTGTTTAGTGTATATCACTGTTGCTTTGGTTAATCTTTGTCCGACCATTTCTGTGATTTCCCTTCCCTTCCCCAAATCAGATAAACTTGTGTATGTATAAGACAAAGGGTACAGAAATCAAAAACAGTGACTACAGGGAATAAACCAAAGGAGAAAAAGTAAATAGAAATAAATAAAAGCAGTTCACTATACAATCATCTTGTATCCATTTCTTGGAGCTCATTTCAATAAGCATCATTTTCTATGGTGACATGCATATAGCTATTGAGCTGTTGTGATCTTTTATAAGAATATCCTAGACATAGTCTAGTTTTTTTAAATGAGTGAAAACATGTGGCCTATGATTCTTTGGGTGTGGCTTGTTTGCCGTATTATGTTTTCCAAGTCTTTCCATTTCCTTACAAATGGGGCAATGTCATTCTTTCTGACGGAAGCATAGAATTTTGTTGTGAATATATATGACATTTTCTTGATTGAGTCATCTACTGAGGGTCATCTGTGTTGGTTCCATATCTTAGCTATGGTAAATAATGCTACAATTGACATAGTTGTGATGGTAACTTTAATGTGGCCTTGTCTGTGGTCATTTGGGTAAATGCCCAGGTGTGTGATTGCTGGGTCATAGAGGAGATCTTCTGAGGAAACTGTATACTTCTTTATGGAGTAATTGAACAAGTTTACTTTTCAACCAATAGTGGAATAACATTCCTCTTTGGCTATATTCCCACCAGACCAGCATCTGTTATTATTAGTTTTCTTCATAATGGTCATCAAACTGGGGGGGAGGTGGAATCTCAATGTTTCTTTTATTTGTATTTCTATGGCCAGAAATGTGGCATATTTCTTCATGTTTCAATTGGCCATTCATATTCTTCTTCAGAGAGGTCTCTCTTTAAATCTTTAGCCCACTTATTAAGAGGGTTGTTTGTTTGAAGATTTGTTTTTGGGGGGAATTAACTTTTGGGGCTCTAAATTTATTTGAGATGTAAGGCCATTGCTTGTTGCAGAGCAAGTAACTAACTTCTCGCAACCAGTGGGCTTTCTATTTATCTTTCTATCTATGTAAGTTCTCTTCTTAGATTTGGTAAGTGTCTGTCAAATCTGTTAATTTATTGAAACAACCAATTCTGTTTTGTTGATCTTTTTATGTTTTAGTTCGTCTTTATTTAGTTATTTCTGATTTTTTTTATTTGTTTCTGTCTTCTGCTTTGGGTTTGGGCTTGTTCCTGTTTTCAAGAATTTTGAGGTAAAGAATTAAAATACAGACTTCAGATTTCCCCAATTGCTTGATGTAGGCACTTAGAGCTACAAATTTTCCTCTAAGTACTGCACTTACTGTTTCGAAGGGGAGTTGGTATTTTGTGTGTTCAATTTGTTAATTTTCAGAAACTTTCAGATTTTCATTCTAATGTATTCAGTGCCTCACTGGTCATTCAGCAATGTGTTGTTCAGTCTTCATGGGTTTGGGAATTTTTTTCTTTAGCTTTTTAATTCTAAGTTTATTCTGTTGTGGTCTGACAAGATATGGGAATTCAAATAATTTTTCTTTCAATTTGGATAGAATTTCTATGTGACATATGATATGTTCTATTTTGGAGATTCTTCCATTAGCTGCTGGGAAGAATGTGTATACTGATGCTGAATGTATATTCTGTAGATGTCTGTTAAGGCAAAGCGTTCAATGTAATCATTTAGGTCTTCAGTTTCTTGGTTGAGTTTTTCCTGGATAACCTGTCCATTCATTTCAATGATGTGTTGAGATGTGTTTTTCGGTTAAGTAGTATTTGATTGATGAAGTGGGGTGCTCCAGGATTCAGGACATTGATACTTAGACTTGATATATCAACCTAATGGAGATGTGCCTTTATCAATATATAATGTCTCTTCCCAGTAATTTTATTTTGTCTTATGTTAGTAATTCTACTGTGGCCTGTTTATGGTGTTCATTTGCTTGAAAATTTTCCTTCCAGCCTTTCAGTTTGAGTATGTGTTTGTTTTTGTCAATAAAATGTTTCTCTTGTAGATACTACATGCATGCGTCTTGTTTTATTATACTACTATTTAGTCTGTTTTCTAATTGGAAAGTTAAGTCCATTGATATTGAGAGTTAAGACTGTGAAATATCTCATAAGTCCTGCTATGTTATTCACCTGCTGTTAGGTTCAGTGTCTAATCTACTCTTAATATATTTACCTTGTTCACTGGTAGGGAGCATTTTATATAACCAGTTCCTGTTCTTCATGATCTTCTCTATGTAGGATATATTTGATTAACTTCTATCCTGCTGATTTGGTGGAAATACATTGTTTCAAGATTTCTTTGTCATGAAATATTTTATGTATCCTTTTAATGTAAAGGAGAGTTTGGCTTGGGACCATATTCATGGTTGGTAGTTGTTTGCCTTTAATGTTTGTCATATATCATGCGAGGCTCCCCTTTTTACCATATCAGCTAAGAAATTTGTATTTATTCTGATTGTATATCCTTTATAAATAATCAGTCTTTTCTTCTTACAGATTTAAGAATCCTTTCATTGTTGTCTAATGATCCTCTAGTGGATTATGATGTGATGGTGGTTTGTTTTGTTCTGGTACACTCTGTTTGGTATTCTAAAGACTTCTCTTAGAATGAGCCTATTTCTTTGATTTCCCTGTCTTACAATTTGTTATTGTTTTAGGGCTTCTATCTCTTTATTAAAGCTTTATTTTAGGTCTTGTATGGATTTTCTTTACAAATTTTTATTGGGTGGGGACTTGGGAGGTATGTGTTTTAGCTTTGTCTTCTCTCATATCTTTTAACTAGGCATCCATTTTTCCCTTGGACTCTCTTGCCTTCTCAGAATTTATTTTTCTTTGTGTTTGGAGTCTCCATGAATTATTTTGCTGATCTTTGCTTGGTCTCATCTTGTTCACAAATTTCCTTGTAGAGGTTTTGTATCTTTTCATTAATCACATTTTTCAGCAGTATTTGTAATGTATTTTGAAAACTATCTTCTAGGTAATTGATTCTTCTAATGCCTGTTTATTTACTGTGTGAATTATATTAGCTTGGCATGACTTTTGTCATATTTTTTGATTTGTTCTGTCCATTTGAAGTATTTCTTGGCTTTCATTTTGGGGATATATGATCTTAATAGGTGACTATCTATGTTCTTGGTTGATTTGCCAGGTGTTGCTTTGGTCTTCTGTTGTGATTTGCTTTTCTGGAATTAGGTTTTTGTCTAGACTATTAAGTGTAGGAGAAGAGATCACTAGTGAGAGATGTTGTCAAATTAATACTAATGGTTCCAAAGACAGTTCCTACTATCCAGTGGTAAGGTGAATTGTGTCTGTGTTTATATGTGAGTGTCTCTGTTTATGATTTTTTTTCCCAAGTGGCCTTTCATTTCCACACTGCAGTTGTGTTTTTGAATATGTTAGCCAACACAGTCACAGCAGTCACCTTCCTGGCTGGTAACTTTTCATAGATTTCTGTTTTCTTGTGAAGATAGTATAAAATATTCTTTTGAATTGTGTATCTATATATAATTATACCTAACTTAGTGAGACACTCTAGAAATTGAGTACCTTCTAGGATTCTAAATCTCTGTTTCATTAGAGAAATCTAGAGTAATTTTCTGTTGTTATTCTGCCACTGTTTTTCCTCTTCCTCTGGTTTATTTATGATATTGTGGATTTCTTTTCACATAATTTAGGATTTGTGATGGTTGTATCAAGTTATTTTTGTTTTTCTGTTTGTGTTACTTTGAAATAGTGATTTCAGGCTTGTATGAAGAGACAGTAATAATATGAAATGTGAAGAGCTTAAAGGTTAAAGAGGAACAATGAAGGCCTAAGTAACTCCATTACAAGCTAGCCAGCATCTTGTGAGGTATGAATTATGAAAATAACCATGGGTTAGACCCAGAAATGACACATAAAGGAAATCAATTCCTGGACAACTGAGACATAAACAATCCTTGGGAAAGCCACAGGAATTTTCTCCAAATGCATTTACCAAACATTGGGTGGCCATGCAGGACATGGTAACCCAGTGGCCAGACACTTCCTGTCAATAACACCTCAATAATATTAGCTAATCACATATGTATAGCTTAGTTTGCTTAAAATTTTAATCATGTAATTTCTCATGTAAATCTTCCTTAAAGTTGTTTGTTCAATACTATAAAAACTGTGCTGATTCTATGCTTGGGGTCTCTTAGTGTCATGGGTTACCGATTGCACAGAGTACCAGCCTGGAGCTTGCAAATAAAAAACTCCTTTGTTATTTGCATTAGTCGATGTCTCTGGTGGTCTTCGGGGGGTCTTGAGTCTAGGTAAAACAAATGTAAGTTATTACATTGAAAGAAAGAGAGCAGACATTTTAACCTATTTGCTACAAGTAAATTAATATTAGGCAAAGCTAATTAACTCTTATTTACTCTACAGAGCATGAGTATAGTACTCTTAGATGTCTTGGAGGAAAAGACTTTAGACTGATTACAATTAATGCCTTTCACAGAAATTACTAGCTAAACATTCTTCTTCAGAAAGGCAAATGCTCCACTTTTTTCATATTAGTATTATAAAATCATAACATCTGCATGTTGAATTATTTTCCTCTGCTATTTTCAATACCATTCTTCATCCATTAGGTATCTAGGGCTTAGAATGACCCATTCCTTAAAATACCTATATTGCTTATATTGTGATATAAATCTCAGTAATATTAAAATGAATTTATCTCTGAGTGTCATCTTGAGCTACATTCATATGTAATTTATGCAGTCTCAAGCAAGAAACCTATTTTACTCTTTTCTGTTCTTTAAACAATAAATCTATTATCTTTAGAAATATGTTCTAAAGAAAATATGATCTTTTATATTGTTCCAGTAAACATCATTTATTTCTAGTACTTTTACTGAAATAAATATAAAGTATGGAACATGGAGACAAGCTCCCCTTATCACTTTAAAATATATCCTTGGGGACTATTTTATATATAAAAATAAAAAAGTGCAATGCACATGTTTATACATGAATCATCTAATGGTTAAGTCAATTAGACACAAGAACTATCATACCACATCAGGTCTCAATTTAATTAAAGCCACATTGTTCATGAATATCACTTATTTTTAGAAAATGATTTGTCACAACAAAGTTTGTATTTCAAATTTAAAAAATAAAAATTATACCCAGATTTGATGTGAATATCCTGTTTCCAGGAATACATTTATTCAGCAAACAGAGAAAGAAAAAATAAAGGCTTGTCATATAGAAAGAAAGATGTAAAGCATACTGTCTTTCCTTAAGATGATACATACATGCAAATCGTGTCATTTATTCAAAGATACTATAGAAGTTCATGAGCGGATTTTGATCAGAAGTGATGAGTAAGCAAAGTAACTGGAAAACTTTATTTTTAAATAGTGCTTTCAATATATGATGATGTTTTCAATAAATAAACCTATAGATGATGATTTGGTATCTATAACACATCCAGTATTCTACATTTTAGACATACTCCCATTCTCTTACCTAAGTTCTTGATCAATATTCTTCTACTTTCATGATGTCAATTGCTACTAAAGTAACAATGTGGGTGTTCTATTGGTTACTACATCCAATAAATTTTAGTATTTTGCAATGGTGTCTAAAGTCATGGAGTTTGACTTGGATGTGAAGTTTGAGGACACTGTATTCAAGGTATTAATTGGCCTGTAGCAGCCAGGAACCTATTGTGAATACACAGACACACGATATACTAAGAATTAGGGACTTGATCTCGGGGAAAGATAAAGGTCCAGGCAAGATCTTGAAGCTGAGACAAAGCAATGCAGCAAACATCAATCAACTATCATTACAGGGGAATGGAACTTATCTCTAATGTGTCTGGGTGGCAGCTGTGTGTGTGTGTGCGTTTTTGTTTGTTTGTGTTTGTGTGTGTGTTTGTGTGTGTGTGTGTAGAGAATTTTAGTGTGGCTTCTATATTTACAGTCCATAGAGCATTACTTGTTAAGGAGAAGGTGCCCTTACCAGAGCTCCCATACCACTGTCATCACTTTTTACTGCAAAAAAAAAAACAACAACACTTGTTTAATCTCTAATTAAAAAGGGAAAAATAAACTAACATCTTACATGATTGCTTTGAAAATTAATTGGCAAAATGAAGGCCAAAGGGAGAAATTGGATATTAATATAATCATTTTCCTCTCTTCTGATTATTAAACCGCAATAGCTGTGATTTTCATGAATCTCCTGTAATGTACTTACTGCTGAATTACTTAAATGTTTAATAATATGAAACATATGATAGAGAAATAGATCAGTTAGCAAGCACAAAGAACTAGTGATAAGATCGAGCTTTTGAGTAGGGTTGCCACATCTTTTAGGAATGCAATTCCTTCATATGAATTTCAAATTTCATGGCTTTCCCTGTGTTATTAAATGGCAAGAAAGTACTGTAGAAACAAAAATTCCTGTTCAGCCAAGTAGAAAGTGCTTATGTTCCCATCCTCATTTTGCAAATTTCCATTCCATAAAGAGTCTTTGTTAGAATGCTTTCATTTAATAAACTTCAGCACATCATCCTTCCCTGTTGGAGACAGGAAAAAAAGATAATTTTGTTTGAATATTATCTTATGTAAGTTAGTGTGTACCGGCATGATTTGTATAATTACAGAAGTTTGTAATAAACATAAGTAGGGATCATGTCGCAACTATAAAATATAATCAAAATCACATAAGACTAGAAGTCACAGAATTTTGTGCATGAAAACATACATTAGATTAGTTGCAGAATTTCTATTTTGAGACAGACTTTATATTAAAGTATAAACCACTTTACTAAGGGTTGAAACATTTTATTGAAAAAAATATATTTCTTAGAGATATTTTTGCTTCATATTTTAAGAAGAAAAATGGTACCAAAGTAATTATTTTTTAAAAATTATTTTCCCGTTTCCATGTGATTAACCTCCAAATTAGAAATCCAGATATTTAATTAAAATTAGCCAAAAATATTTATTGAGTATAAGAACCTTCTGCTCTCTACATTCTTCAAACTAACTTTACCAAATATGATGAGTCTGAAATAATCAGTCACTTTGTGACCTGTGTTGATATTATTTACAATGTGAGCAAAATGTTTAAAAAGTGGTATTTAGTTTAGCTTAATTGCTCTGAAAAGATAATAAATGGTATAATCAAAGGCTAAAACTGATTAGATTTAAAATTTAGAATTCAGGAAATGTTTTTGACCACACTGGTTACTAACCATTACTTAATCTTAACTGGAACATTGAGAATAACCATAAGCCTAAGTGTAAGTAGATTCTAAAATTAATAGCAATTCTCTAGCTCACATTCATTTTAATTCTTACGTGTCTTAATCTGACATTTACCTTCAATTTGACCCTCATTTTTTTCTCCTACACTCTAACCCTAACCATGACTAGAATCCTAACCATAACCTTGACACTAATGGTATCTCAAATCTAAAATTTATGAAAAATGCTTGTTTGTGTCATGCTAACTGAAATTCCACTTGTCATTCTTGAAATAAATTGCAGGCTTTCCTAAACCCTATATATTTTCTCACTCTTAACTTTGAACTCATCTTGTTCCATAAGAGGAATCATTATACCCATTGATCTCAAATCCTGATATTATGAAATACATTGTACTTCCATTATCCCAGCTTTTCCTAAATTCCTAGAACCTAAAATAAGTTCAGATTTACTTAACATTTAACCCATTCCTTTTTTTTTTCTTTTTGTTGTGCGTGCGGTTTGGTCTCTGGGCCTGGGCACGATCCCTGAGCACTAGGCATGGGCAAGATCCCTGAGTTCTTTAGCTCAAGGTGTGCACTTTACCACTTGATCCACAGCACCACTTTCAGGTTTTCTGGTGGTTAATTGGACATAAGAGTCTCAAAGACTTTCCTGCCAGGGCAGGCTTTGAACTGCAGTCCTCAGAAATCAGATTCCTGAGCAGCTGTGATAATAGGTGCAAGCCACCAGTTTAACCAAATTCTTTACTCTTTCCTCAACCCCCTTTAACCAGAAAGCTAATTCTAATCACAATCTGAATTAACACCAAATGGTTAATGTAAGGGAAATTCAAGCACACATTTTATTGCTTCTGATTCTTAGTGAAAAACTAAATTTTACCCTAATGCTTATCCTTCACTAACCCTAACAAGAACTAAAACAGCAATTCACAATTTAAACCAAATCATATCTGAATGTTAAAAGTAACAAAGACGTTGGTTTTCATTCATTCTAACTTTGATATCATTCATTCTTCTTAAAATATATTGCAGTTTTACAAAATACCTTACATCTTTTTCTCATCCGAACCCCAGCTCTACCTGGAACACCTTGCTGAATCCTAAACCTACAGATAACTGAATCAAAAATTTATTAGCAAGCCTCTATTTCACATTTATCCCAACTCTTGCTAGGCATGTAGGTCTAAATTTTACTTGCATTTTGAACCTAAAGTTTTTAAAGTGTTTTCCTAGTTCCTGTCAGGTTTTATTTTATATATTTTTTTAAATTTTAGTTATTGTAAAGAGGCTTACAGAGGGATTATAGTTATATGTGTAAAGTAATGAGTGCACTTCTTGTTGAACATTGTTACCCTCTTCTTTGTTGTTCTCCCACTATACCTTCCCTCTCCCACCTCTCTCACTCCTCTGTCCCAATGGTGTAAAGTTCATTTTCAATATAGTGTGTTGTGAGTATCATTGTTGCAATGCATCATCTTGTGTTGAACCTAAATTTTATTTTTCTCTAACCTTAATTCTAATTCTGTCTGGGATCCTAACCCTAACCATAATAATAATAATAGCCCAATTCAGAAGATAAGAAAAAATATTCAAGTTTTTATTCATCCTGTAAATCCACTGTACATATTGAATTAAGTTGCAGTTCACCTTAAATCTTCCAAATTAGATTATATGTGCATATTTAAAGATGTAATTTTATTTGAAAAACAGAAATCTTTGGAGGAAGGAGTAATGAAAAGGAAATAGAGGCAGTATAATCAAATGCTTTAAATATATTTTGGAAAGAGCATAAGGAAACTGCCACTTCTGACAATTAATAACCATTAACAAAATAACTAAAAACTAATAAGTAAATAACACACTGCCATCTAGTGTTCTTTTAGAGAGCCATAATATGTCTTGTGAATAAAATACTTGTGTTAGATAAACTTTGTTCATGCATAATTCATACTGCTATTGGCCAATAATTTAACTTAATCAATAAAAATATATCAAATAAAATTCCATGATAAAAAATATAAATCAGTTAGTAATTGTTTGAGAAAAAGTAGTCATGACTTTAAATAAACTAAATTTCTAGTTTCCTACAAAGCAATGATTTAGGTTTATTAATCTAGTATTTCTAGTAAATTTAGAGAACATGATTGGCATAAAAAACAGCTAAATGCACATCTTGTTTCTTGAACAGGTGATGTTTTAAACATTTTCTTTTATTCAAATGAATACTTATGTTTACTTTTCAAAATAAGTGCAATTTTATCTCCTTTTATCTCTCTGCAATTAAATGTATTACTATATGCAGGTATTTAAAAGCTAAATTTTTCTATGTTTGTTATGTAACCCTACATATTCAGAATGACATGGTTTTTCTATTCCTAAATGTCTAACCTCTGGGATTTTTGCATCAGTAATATAACATCTAATAAGGTTGTTGTGAAGGCTCCAGTAAACAGTGTCAAAAATATTTCCTGAATTCTAAATTTTAAATCTAATCCTTTTTAGGTTTTCATTATGTCATTCATTGTCTCTTCAAAGCAATTAAACTAAAATAAATACTACTTTTTAAACCTTTAACTCACATTGTAAATAATATTAACATAGTTCACACAGAGTCTAATTATTTCAAATTCAAAATGTTTGATGATCTTCGTGTGAAGATTTTGGAGAGTAGAAGGTCCTTATACTCAATAATATTTTGTTTAAATTAAATCAATTCATATATTTGGATTTCTAATTTGGAGGTTAATCACATGGAAACAGGAAAATAATAAGAAAAATGATTACTTTGGGAGCATTTTCTTCTTAAAATTATGCAGCAAAAATATCTTAAAATATCTTAAATATATATTAAACATATTATATGTGTTAAATATATTAAAATATATTATTAATAAAATGTTTCCATCCTTAGGTAAAGTGCATTATACTTTAATATAAAGTTTATCTCAAAATAGAAATTCTGCAACTAATCTAATGTACGTTTTCATGAACAAAATGTTGTGACTTCTAGTCTTTTTATGTAATTTTAATTTTAGTTGTGACATGATTCCTATTTACACTTAATACTAACTTCTGTAAGCATACAAATCATGGCTGTACATACTAACTTATGTAAGATAATATTAAAAAATCATCTTTTTCCTGTCTCCAAAAAGGAAGGGTGAGGTGCTGAAGTATATTAAATAAAAGCATTCTAAAAGAGATTTTTTATGAAATGGAAATTTGTAACGTGAGGATGGGATCATGAGCTCTTTCTACTTGGCTAACAGGAATTCTCATTTCTACAGTAATTTCTAAACAATTAGTCACACAGGGTAATCCACAAAATTTGAAGTTCATATGAAGGAATTAAATTCCTAAAAGATGTGACAATCCTGCTCAAACGTTCGGTCTCATCACTAGTTCTTTGTATTTGCTGGCTGATCTAATTCTCTATCATATATTTCAGATTATTAAGCATATTAGTAATTCAGCTGTTAAGTACATAGTAGGAGACTCCTGAAATCACAGTTATTGCTGGGTAATATGCAAGAGAGAAGAAAAAGATTATATTAATCTCCAATTCGTCCCTTTGGCCTTCAATATATCAGTTAATTCTCAAAGCAATCATTTAAGATGTTAGTTTATTTTTCTCTTTTTAAGTACAGATTAAGCAAGTGTTTTTCTAAATTTTCTCTCTCCACACACACAGACACACACACACACACACACACACACACACAGACACACACACACACACACACACACACGAACCCAGCTGCCACCCAAACACATCAGAGATCAGTTCAGTTCCTTTGTAATGATAGTTGATTGATGTTTGTACCATTGGTTTTTCTTTTCTTGAAGATCTTGCCTGGACCTACATGTTTCTCTGAAATCAAGTCACTTGCTTTTAGTATACTGTTTCAATATATTCATAGTATGTTCCTGGTTGCTTCAGGCCAATTAACAGTATACTGAATACAGTATCCACAAACTTGACATTCAAGTCAAACTCCATGAATTCATACTACTATTCCAAAATACTAAAATTTATTGGATCTAGAAACCAAAATATACCCACCTTGTTATATTATTAAGAATTGACATCATGAAAGTAGAAGAATATTGATCAGGAACTGAGGTCAGAGAACAGGAGTATGTGGGAAAATGTAGAACACTGGATGTGTGTTAGAGATACAAAATCATCTTCTGTAGACTCATTTATTGTAAACTTGTGATCTTATAGTGAAATTTCAATCTACATATACAGTTTTCCAGTTGCTTTGCTTACCTGTCACTTCTGATCACGAATTCTCTTATAAATTGCTATAGTATCTTCGAATGCAAATATTTATCATCTTAAGGAAAGACAGTCTCTTTCTACATCTGTCTTTCTACGTGAAAAAGCCTTATTTTTTGTTTCTCTACTGAATAAATATATTCCTGGAAACAGGATACTGACAACAAATCTGGTGGTAATTTTCTCTTTTTAAGTTTGAAATATAATATAAACTTTGTTGTGAGTAGTCGTTTTTTAAAAAATCAGTGATATTCATGAACACTAATATTTTGGTGCCTTTAAGTAAATTGAGACTTGATGTGGTACGGTAGTTCTTGTTTCTAATTGACTCAACCATTAGATGATTCATGTATAAACATGTGCATTGCACTGTTTTATTTTTATATATCAAATAGTCCCCAAGGATTTACTTTAAAGTGATAAGGGGAGGCTAGTCTTCATGTTCCATTCTTTATATTTATTTCAGTAAAAGTACTAGAATACATGATGTTTACTAGAGCAATATAAAAGATGAGAGCATATTTCTAAAGAGAATGGATTTCTTGATTAAAACAGAAAAGAGTAAAACTGTCAGGTTTCATGCTTGAGACTGCATAAATTTCATATGAATGTAGCTTAAGATGACACTCAAAGGAAAATTCATATTAATATTACTTTTCTGCTTGATTCATACCTATAATAGTTATTGCAATGAGGGAAATGATATTTTCACAATAAAAAATCTATAAGTAAAAAAATATTACTGAGATTTATATCACATCATAAGCAGTATACTTATTTTAAGGAATTGGTCATTCAAAGCCCTAGATACTTAATGGATGAAGAATGGAATTGAAAATAGCAGAGAAAAACAATTCAACATGCAGATATTATGATTTTATAATATTAATATGAAAGACATGGAGCTTTTGCCTTTCCGAAGAAGAAGGTTTAGCCAGTAATATCAATGTAAGTCATCAGTTGTAATGAGTCTAAAGTCTTTTCCTCCAAGATATCCAAGAGTACTATATTCATCCTTTGAAGAGTAAAGAAGTAATTATTTTAATTAGCTTTGCTTAATATTAATTTACTTGTAGTAAATAGGTTAATGTGTCTGCTATCTTTCTTTCCATGTAATAACATACATTTAATATTATTACTGTCTCTTCATACAAGCCTGAAATCACTATATCAAATTAACATAAACAAAAAACAAAAATAACCTGATACCACCATCACATATCCTAAATTATGTGGAAAAAATCAACAATAAATAAAATAAATCAGAGGAAAAGGAAAACCAATTGCACAAAACAACAGAAAATTACCGTAGCTCTCTCTAATGAAACAGATCTTTAGAGTCCCAGAGGGTACTCCACTTCTAGAGGGTCACATCAAGTCAGCTATAATTACATATAGATATACAATTCAAAAGAAGATTTCATATGTCTTCCAAGCAAACAGAAATCTTTGAAAAAGTGCCCACCCAGGCAGGTGGCTGCTGTGAAGGTGGTGGCCAACATATTCAAAATACAGCTGCAGTGTGGAAATAAAAGGTCCACATGGGAAAAAAAAGCAGGAACAGAAGTGTACAAGGGAGACAGCCAAATCCCTACTCACAGACAATTCAAGATACCACTGTACAACCCGAACTGTAACTAGAACCACAAGTATTAACATCACAACATCTTCCCATAATTGATTTCTACTCCTACACTTAATGGTCTAGACAAAAACCTAATTCCAGAAAAACAAATCAAAACAGAAGATCAAACCAACACCTAGCAATTCAACCAAGAACATAAAGAGCCACCTATTATATCATAGATGCCCCAAAAGAAATCCCCGAAGTGAACAGAACAAATCAGAAAAATACAAGAAATATGATGTGAAAGTAGTATAATTCACACAGTAAATAACCACGAATTAGAGCACACAATTAAGGACGTAGAAGACACTTTTCAAAATTCATTACAAATACTGCTGAAAATGTAATTAATGAAAAAATACAAAACCTCTACAAGGAAATTTGTGAACAAGATAAGACCAACTATAGATTAGCAAAATAACTCATGGAGACTACAAAGAGAAATAAATTCTGAAAAGGCAAGGGAGTCCAAGGAAAAAATGGATGCCTAGTTAAAAGATATGAGAGAAAGCACAGCTAAAAGAAAAAAAAAGCAAAACAAAACAAAAAACCTTCCAACCGCTCCCCCACCCAAAGAAAAGATGTAAGGAAAGTCCATACCAGACCTAAAACAAAGCTTTAATAAAGAGATAGAAGCCATAAAATGACCAAATAGAAGACAGGGAAATCAAAAACAAAGTAGAATATCTCCACAGCAAATAGATGACATAGAAGATAATCTCAAGGGTCAAAGACCAAATAGATCTAATAGGAAAGTGGAAGTAATCATTTAGAACAAATCCAAAGAATAAGAAATGATCTTGCCAGAACGTCAAGACTGAGATCAAATTTGGGGAAGATTGGTATGAAGGAGAAGAGCAGGACACTAAATGGATGGGAAACGTATTACAGAATTCTAGCAAAGAACATTCCAAACATCCAAAGAGATAGATTCATTCAGAGAAGAAAAGCCTTTCGAACACCAAGCAGAGAATTCTAGAAAAAACAACCCACCACCACATCATAATCCATTAGAGGATCATTAGAAATCAAGGAAAGAAGCCGCGTGCTGGTGGCTCACGCCTGTAATCTTAGCTACTCAGGAGGCTAAGATCTGAGGATCGCGGTTCAAAGCCAGCAGGGGCAGGAGAGACCGTGAGACTCCTATCTCCAATAAACCACCAGAAAACCGGAAGTGGCGGTGTAGCTCAAGTGGTAGAGCACTCGCCTTGAGCTGAAGAGCTGAGGGACAGCGCCCAGGCCCAGAGTTCTAGCCCCATGACCGACAAAAAAAAAAAAAAAAAAAAAGAAATCAAGGAAAGGATTCTTAAAGCTGCCATAGAGAAAAGATTGATTATTTATAAAGGATATGCATTCAGAATAACTACAGATTTCTTAGATGATATGGTAAAAAAAGAAGAGGCCATCATGATATGTAACAAATATTAAAGGCAAGCAACTATGAACCATGAATATGGTCCCAAGCCAAATATTCCTTTACAATTAAAGGATATATAAAAATGTTTCATGACAAAGAAAACTTGAAACAATGTATCTCCACCAAATCAGCAGGATGGAAGTTAATCAAAGATATCCTTCACAGAAAAGATCAAGAACAGGAACTGGTGATATGACAAGCTTCTTACCAGAGAACAAGCTAAATATATTGAGTAGACGATACACAACTCCTAAGAGCTCCTAAGAGGACTCACCCAAATAGATAAAATTAGAGAAAAAAAATGAGACCACAACATAAATTAGCAAAATTGAGACTGTTATATGAGAGTACTTGAAAAACATATGCTAATCACCTGGAGAATCCTGGAGAAATTTATGATTTCCTATACTCTAACTGAACCAAGAAGTGATACATAAGAAGTAATGAAAATGAAATTTCAATAAGCAATTTCCCATAAAAGAAAAATGTAAGACTCAATGGATTTACAATGAAATTAAGGCCTGCAAAGAACTTACAATACTCAGATATATCTCTTCAATGGAATAGAAAAGGAATTGGAATTATCAAACATATTCTATGAAGCTGGAATTAGACTTTTCCCCAAATCAGATAAGGACTCATCAAAGAAAGAGAACTATGAACCCTCCTCTTTGATAAACATTGATAGAGAACTTCTCAATAAAATTCTCACCAACCAATTTCAGCAACTAACAAAAAAATCGTATGCTATGATCAAACAGTATTCATCCAAGGCTACAATTGGATTCAATATACTTGTCAATAAACATAACAGACACCATCACCAGAAGTAGGGAAAAGAACCACATGATCATTTATATGGATGTAGAAATAGCTTTTAAAAAGATCCAATACCCCTTTATGATTAAAAGGTCTGAGAAGCTAGGAGCACGTGGAATTTTCCTCAGTATAATAGAGTATGTATATGACTAAGAGATAATAAGCACGTACCTAACAGTTAAGGCATGAAGACATTAAAATCAGGAATGAGAAAAAGATGTTCACTCTCTCTACTACTCTTCAATATAGTAGTGGACTTTCTAGCAAGGGAAATAGGCAAGAGAAAAACAAAAAGAGGATCCAAATAGGGAAGAAGTAAACCTATCCCTTTTCACAGATGAAATGATCCTGTATTTAAAGGACCCTATAGCTTCTCAGTCAAGTTAGTAAAGGTGATGCTAACCTTCAGCAATGAAGCAGGGTATAAAACCCACAAGAATCAGTAGTCTTTCTGTGTTACCAACAATGGGAAGATCCAGGCTGAAATCTAAAAAACAACCACATATGTATTAGCCTCAAAATCAAATCAAATTTAAGCAAAAGAAAACAACAACAACACTAGGAATTAATTAATTTAACTGAAAATGTGAAGGGCCTCTACTGTGAAAATTTTAAAAATCTAAAAACGAAAAATTGAGGGAGATTCAAGGAAATGGAAAATATTTCAATGCTCCTGGTTGGAAGAATTAACATTGTGAAAATTGCAATACTGCCCGCAAACAATTGGCAATGCAATACCCATCAAAATCCCAACAATATTCTTCAATGCAGTAGAGAAAGTAATCCAAATTTAATATGGAATTACAAAATTTCAGTTGGAGCTGAAGGCTTAGAAATGAACTCATAGGCATATAGTCATGTTACACACACACTCACAATGGAACTCTATTCGCCCACCAGAAAGGATGATTTTCACCAGTCTTAAGGACAATGAAAGGCTTGGGAAAATTATAATAAGAGAAAGGAATGCACACTCAGAGCAATGTAAGTTTCATAGATTCATTCATTTATGGTAACTCAAAGGTGCCTATATATCTATAAGTAAACAAGACAGATTCTACCTCGTCCCAGTTAAATGGCCATTATCAAGAAAATTAACAATAGCAAATGCTGACGTGGATGTAGCCAAATGGGAACTCTAATACACTGTTGGTGGGAAATTACACATGTTCATCCCCTCTGGAAGGCAGTATGCAGATTCCTCAATATTCTAAACATAGATCTCCCTTAAGACCCAGTAATTACCCTCATGGGCATTAATGCAATAAATAAAAAAATCTAACTCACATTAAATATACCAGAATAACCATGTTCAGGGCCCAGAACCAGAGTTCAAGGACTGGAAAAAAAGTTACCACTGCTGGTATTTGTTTCCACAAATATGAACCTTTTGACAAAAGATACCTAATCATTCTATTTGCAGCAGCTAGGACAGGTGGACCCATTGCAACAATGAGATATATAAAATGTTAAGTAGAAAAACAAAATTTACAAATTTGGCTCTGAGTGGAGGGGAGGGTCAGGAGGGGGAAATAGAAACGGATAGTAAGGGGAAACAAAGGAGGTAACAATGCTTGATTAGAAATGTACTCATTACCTTACCCATGTAATTGTAACCCCTCTGTACGGTATTTTTACAAAAAACACCTTAAAATATACTAAGGATATTTGTAAAGTATATAATGAAGGAAGAATTTCATCCTTTACAAAAATCTATGCTAAACTATTGATATTTTACTGTACTTTTCCTAAAACCAGTTTGATTTAGTTTAATATTTGTCACGCCAAGTTTCTCTATATTCTACTGGAGATTTAATTTTTCATGTATGTATGTATATGTATATGTATATTTATCTGTATCTGTATATGTATCTATCTATGTATGTTCCAATGTGGATCATCAGACTTGAAACATTGCTTTGTTTGCTGTTCAGCAATTAACGTAGTCGGCTCATTCTGTAACAATATCTGTGCTCATTCTCATCATTCCTTTATTTCACACACCATCAGCCTTCTAAAATCAGCTTCATTTCCTGGAGAAGATTATCAATCAGTCCAACCAATATCCACCCATAGGGTTTTAATAAAGCAAGCCTTAAGGAAGGAAATTAACTGAAGGGACAACTACAGAATTTCTACAGAGACCTGACATCTTTCACATTTCTCTCTTCTTCCTCATACTTGAGAAAGCATTGAATAACACTATAAATATACTTCATTTATAACTTAGGATCAGTGTTTCTTTTCCAACCTGAAGCCTTCTTTTCAATGATTTTTGACATAAACGTTTGGGAGATTTTTTTGATTGTGATGGATTTCCATCCAAAACAAAGCCATGTATATCAAGAAAGCCAACGTTTTCAACTCAGAGTACTAATAAACAAGAGGGAGAAAATTAAGGTTAGCTATATATGTTAAGCACAGATATAGGTAATATCAAGATATTTTGAAATTGTATACTTTTACTGAATAAAGTGGCTCAAACTATAATATTATCTACTTGGAAAATAGAGATTAGAGAATTCCAGTTTCAGGCAAGCCCAGATACAAAAAGAAGTTTCAGAAACTAACCATTTGCTGGGTGCAATGTTTTATGCTCGTGTTAAGAGGACCACAGTTCAAAAAGGCCAAGGCATAGTGATACTACCTCAAAATAAAAAATCCAATTCTAATCTGCAAGTTTGGTAGTAATAGAGATGCTTTTTCACAAGTACAGGGTTTTGGGTTCAATCCTCCAGTACTGCTAGGAATTTAGTGTGTGCCAGGGTAAGAATTTGGCATGTCTGAGGTGAAGACTTCATACTCATTTTACAAGCTCTAAAGAAACATTTACCTCTTTTGCTATTTTTTAAAAGTATAACCATAACTTCCATGTCCAAAACAATTTCCAATGAGATTTTTTTCTATCCATTAAGTAATACATTATGTGTTGTTTACCATCCCACTGAAATCATGTTAGAGAACAAAACCCATTTTCTTAGAAAGTGACTGCATATGGAAACAGAATCTCAAAGGTAGCAAGTAAGTTAAAGACTCCTCCAAGAGAAGCAAAAGTGTTGGGTCTTTGTCTGTCCTGCAGAAGACGTACGGGTTGCCAGGAAAGGTAAGTGCATGGCTCACCCATTCCCCAGCCTCCATTAGCGTCAGAGACAGACACAGCAGGGAGTCAAATCAAGCAGGAATTTGTTTATTACCACACAGCAAGCAAAAAAACTATGCGGCATGGAAGGGGAGGAAAAGGAACAAACCAATCATTGTAGAGGTCACCCTGTCATGCGTGGTGCTATTGATGATTTCTCCATTGCCATTGCTGATCACTGCCCAGGTTACCTGGTGAGGTTGATGTGGATTCCATAGGGCCATTGCTGGGCCTGGGATTGCAGGACAGGCAACAGCTGGAGTATCATCATCTGCAATTGTTAGCAAACATAAGAGTTTCTCCAAGGCTGGTTGCCCTTGGGGATGGTTAGTAGTTATCTTTTTAGCTTTCCATGTTTTAAACACAAGCCACGGCCACCATAGCCATTTTCTTTCCTTGTTGTTTAGTTTATCTTTGGGCATCCTTGTGTATAGAGGTAATGGGTAAAAACTTAAGGTTCCTGGCCAGATCCAAAAGGGGACTGTCTCCTCTATGGGAAAAATGCATCCAAATCCCTTGCCCATGTTAACTAGCGGGTTAGGTCCTCTTCATTGTTGTGTCAGAGGGTCCTTCCACCTGACTTTCACTTGGGGCTTAGGGTTTAATTGTCCCCAGTGCTTCTGAAATCTGGATTCAGTTGCATCTTTGAAAAAGTTAAAAATGGGTGGAGTTCCGGGAAGATGGCGGAGGAGAAGCTGGAATCTGAACAAGTTCTTGCATAGAAAACAGTATCAGAGTTCCAGTGAACAGTCCCAAGCCAGAGAATCACACCAAGTGTGCGATCACAGGACAGAAAGTTAGTCAAGAGAGGGGAAGCCAAGCAGACACATCTGAGCGCTTGCCAGCAGCTGCCACTGCGGCGGCAGGGTCGCGGCGGCGACCACCGCCGCGGGGGCATACCTGAGACATAGTCCGGGACGAAGGAGCCAGACACAGGGGACGAGCGGATTCTACTCAACACCAGCAAGAACCGACAAGGAGCGGACAACTTCATCCTGCACTTTGCAGACCAGAGACGACCCAGGATCCAAGACTCCGCGTGAGTAGAAGCCCGACTTCCTCACTCCTTCTCAGGGAGCAGAGGAGGGAAGGACACCCCTCCCCACCCCCCCAGCACCGGTGATCTCCATCTTGGATACCGACAAAGCTCGGAGGAGCAGCTAGCTCCAGCTCAGGCCTTGGAATAAAACGAGTCATTTAGCAGGTCACAAGAACTTAACGGCGAAGTGACCTCACAGACTCAGTTCCATCCAGGGAAAAGTCACCCAGCTCAGGCGCCAGCCATTGGAGTGGCTCTCCTCACCGGGTAACCAGAGCCAGAGGCTGCCCCTCCCTCTAGCAGCCACCACAATCAATTGAAAAACAGAAACCCTGACAATGGCTCCAGGCTGGGTGCTGTGAGTTTTTTTCACAAAATAGCCCCAGGGAAAAGCTACTGTTGGTTGAAAGGACTCAACTCTACCCAGAACCTCGCCTCATCACTGCATCCCCCTCTTTTGTGATTCTCAAAGCAGATCACCCTCCCAGTAAACTAACCTGGGAGGGGGATCTCAAAATTTTGGGTAAAGCAGAGCATTTTTCTGCCTGTTCCAACAAACTGACTTAAGAAACCAATCAAGCCACAGGACCTCAAGCTGACCAGAGACTCCAACCAGAATCTGGTTACAGACAAAAGGGAGATACAGGACTCTTCCCACCCCTCCCCCCCCCAAAAAAAATCAAAGAACTTTTTTTTTCTTCGTCTTCTTTTCTTTTTTTTTTTGTTTTTTTTTTTCGTTTTTTGTTACCTTATATATATAAAAAAATTTTTTTCCTTTTCTAAAACTTTTATTAATCTTTAGTTTTTGCCTCTTCTGAAAAAATAATTGCTTTCCAGTAACTTTTTTTTTCTTTTTCTCCTATTATAATTTTTATTTTAGGAATATGTGAATGTGTGTTTTCCTTTCTTTTCTTGTCTTCTTTCTCTTTTTCTTTCATTCTTAACTATCTTTTTGTTTTTTGTCTAGCTCTACTGAACTGCTGATCTTTTCTTCTCACTTTCCTATCCTTTCCACCTTTTCCTCTTTTGTTCTTCTTTATGTGACTTACCTCTTGTCCTGCACACCCTCAGACAAACCCGTAGTTAACTAGTAGACCCTATCCCCCATTGTGTACACACATAATCCACAAACATCACTCAATTCAAAACCTCTGAGACTTAAATACATTAATAGCAGTACTACCTCTTTATACCTATATAATATTTTAAGCATTTTTTAAAGTTTTTCACATCTCCTCTATGTCCCTCCCTTTCTCTCAACATATTCACATTCCTCTCTAAATAGATGGTCCTTTAAACTCTATAATAACATTAATTTTTACGTTTCTATCTTTTTTCTGGTCTCTTTTCATTCCCCTTTCTCTTTCTTCTTTTTCTCTCTCTCTCTACTTGCATCCTACCCAACCTATTTCCTGCATTGTGATTAGGACATAGTTAACTCTCCCTGTGCCTCCCCACACCAATCTATTCCTTTTTTTTACCCACATATCTCCCTAACCCTAATAATTTCTAGTTTTCCAAATTCTTCTCTGCGGTTCCAAGTCCTTTAACATATAGTTGTTTGATGTCGAATAGATGTATCTGTTGAACTAGATTGTATCTGTAGACTATTGACTGTACAAATGCAAACTTTGATTGATGGTTGCCTTAAGATAGTGTTCTAGCACAAAACTGGTGCTATCTTCATCTCAAATGGGCAGAGTAAGCCGGAAAAACACAAGAAAAATGGCAAATCCGGGTATCTCAATTCCCAATCTTGATAATCAGGGGTTAGAACAGATAATGAATAATCCAGAGGAGAGTTCCCAAATAGCTCTACAAACACTGCTGGCAAACATGATAAATGAGAAGTTTGACAACGTACAAAGGACTCTGTATGAGCGTGATAGGGAGAGAGAGGAGACATCCCAGAAGTTTATACAGGAATATCATAAGCATGAGGAAGCTACTCAAAAACTGATACAGGATTTGCGTGAACAACTTGAGAATACTCAAAGAGAAAGGGAGGAATGGCGTGAGCAGGCTGAGAACACTCAAAGAGAACTGCAGGAATCCCATGAACGGGAGGAATCTAATCAAAGAGTAATACAGGAATTGAGAGACCAGGTAGAGAACACACAAAGATCACTAAAGGCATTCATGGAATCCATTAACAAAGAGCTGAAGGAAGTCAGGGAGACCACAAAGGGAATGATGAATGGAACCCAACAGAAGGAATGGGAGCCCAAAGAATCCATAACCAATCAACTAAGTGATTTGAGGACAAACACTGAACACCAAATTAAGGAAGTAAAGAAATTCATACAAGACCTAAAACAGAGCTTCAACAAAGAACTTGAAGCCATCAAAGCTGACCAATTAGAAGGAAAAGAGATAAAAAACAAAGTAGAGAGTCTTGACAGCAGGTTAGACCATGCAGAATATGGAATCTCAGGGATTGAAGACAGCCCAGATATTATAGAGAAAGAACATACAACCATCCAAGACAAGTCCAAGAAATATGATGGATCTATCCAACACTTGGAAGACACCATCAGAAGACCTAATCTAAGGATAATGGGTGTAGAGGAGCACCTAGAAACAGAAGTTAATGGCCTAGGAAATTTGTTTAACAGGATCCTAGCAGAGAACTTCCCAAACATGCAAAAAGATAGGCCTGTCCAGATACAAGAAGATTTTAGAACCCCAAATAAACCAGACCAGAATAGGACATCCCACCGACACATTATAATCCACACAGGATCAACTCAGAACAAGGAAAAGATCTTTGAAGCTGTCAAGGAGAAAAGGGTAATCATCTATAAAGGGAAACCAATTAGAATCACCTCAGATTTCTCAGCAGAGACAATCAAAGCAAGAAGAGCCTGGAATGATGTATGCCATGCGCTAAAAACAAACAACTATCAACCAAGAATACTGTACCCAGCTAAACTCTCCTTCATAACTGAAGGCCAAATAAAAACCTTCCATAGCAAAGAAAAATTGAAACAATACATCTCCACCAAACCAGACCTACAAAAGATTCTTAAAGATGTCCTACCCATAGAAAACCAACAAGGCCGCAATAAAGGCCAAGAAACTGCACCCAAACTGAGAATCCAAGAACCATAGGAAGAACCCAGTTTTCGCAGCCCCCAAGAAGGTAGATAACATGGCAGGAACTCCCAAATACCTCTCAGTCCTATCTCTTAACGTTAACGGACTGAACTCTCCAATTAAGCGACATAGACTGTCTAGTTGGATTAAAAAACAAGAACCTTCTATCTGCTGCCTGCGCGAGTCACATCTTGCCCGTAAAAACAAACACATTTTCAATGTTAAAGGCTGGAACAAAATCTACCAAGCAAACGGACCCCATAAACAGGCGGGAGTTGCAATCCTAATATCAGATAAAATAGACTTCAAATTAAAATTCGTGAGAAGAGATAAAGAAGGTCGCTACATACAAATTAAAGGATCTCTCCTTCAGGAGGATATTGCAATTTTAAATATCTATTCGCCAAACAATGGAGCACCCAAATTTATCAAAGAAACACTACTTTCCCTCAAATCCCATATAGATCAAAAGACAGTAATTGTTGGGGATTTTAACACACCACTCTCCCCACTAGATAGATCAACTCAGCAAAAACTCAACAGAGAAACCACAGATCTAAACAGCTGCATAGATTAACTAGACTTAACAGACATCTACCGAATATTTCACCCAGCAGCATCAGAATACACGTTTTTCTCAGCAGCACATGGAACGTTTTCTAAATAGACCACATTTTAGGCCACAAAGCAAACTTGTCTAAATTCAGAAACATTGAAGTTATATCTTGCATTCTCTCTGACCACAAGGGAATAAAATTAGAACTCAACACCAAAAGCCACCAAAGAAAGTCCGGTATCACATGGAGGCTCAACAACACACTGCTGAATCATGAGTGGGTCATGGAAGAGATTAGAAAGGAAATTCAAATGTTCATGCTATTCAACAAAAATGAACACACAAATTACCAGCTCCTCTGGGACACAGCAATCCAGTACTCAGAGGCAAGTATAGCTCTGAGCTCCTACATCAACAAATTGGAGAGATCTGAAACTAACAATTTAATGACACATCTAAACCTCCTTGAAAAAGAGCAGCAAGATAAACCCCAATCCAGTAGACGGAAAGAAATAATCAAAATTAAATCAGAATTAAATGAATTAGAATCCAACAAAACTACAGAAAGAATCAACAAAACAAAGAGTTGGTTCTTCGAAAAACTTAACAAAATTGACAGACCATTAGCAAATCTTATCAGAAAAAGAAGAGAACACACCCAAATTAATAAACTCAGAGATGAGAATGGAAACATCACCACGGAAACAAACAAGATTCAGAACATTATAAGGGAATACTTCTCAAAACTTTATGCTGATAATTTTGAGAACTTGACAGAAAAGGACCTCTTCCTAGCAAATATTGACATGCCAAACCTAAACTAAGATGAGTTAAACTATCTGAACAGGCCCATATCAAGCATTGAAATAGAAACAGCAATAAGAGACCTCTCAGCTAACAAAAGTCCAGGACGAGATGGTTTTACAGCGGAGTTTTACAAGGCCTTCAAAGCAGAGCTCACACCAATTCTCCTCCAACTCTTCAATGAAATTGAATGAGAAAGCTCACTACCGAACACATTCTATGAAGCCATCATAACCCTCATCCCAAAACCAGGCAGGGACTCATCAAAGAAAGAGAACTATAGACCCATTTCTTTGATGAACATTGATGCAAAACTTCTCAACAAAATCTTGGCCAACCGACTTCAACAATTCATCCAAAAAATCATACACCACGATCAAACAGGATTCATTTCAGGGATGCAAAGCTGGTTCAATATACGCAAATCAGTTAATATTATTCATCACATCAACAGGAGCAAGAATAAGAACCACATGGTTATCTCAATGGACGCAGAAAAAGCATTCAGCAAGATCCAACACCCCTTTATGATGAAGGTTTTGGAAAAATTAGGAATCCATGGAACATTCCTCAATACAATAAAGGCTGAATATGACAAACCTACAGCCAGCATTATACTCAATGGTGAAAAACTAAAGCCATTTCCTCTTAACTCAGGAACAAGACAAGGATGCCCACTCTCTCCACTTCTCTTCAATCTAGTATTAGAATGCCTAGCTACAACAATAAGACAAGATGCAGACATAAAGGGGATCCAAATAGGGAAAGAAGAAATAAAACTCTCCCTCTTTGCAGATGACATGATCTTGTATTTAAAGAATCCCATAGACTCCACTCCCAAATTACTCACGCTGATTCAAAACTTTGGCAAAGTAGCAGGTTATAAAATTAACCCCCAAAAATCAATGGCTTTTCTGTATGCCAACAATGAGAAAAGTGCGGCTGAAATTAGGAAAGCAACTCCATTTGTAATAGCCCCACAAAAAATAAAATACCTAGGGATTAACTTAACTAAAGAACTGAAGGTCCTCTATGATGAAAACTTTAAAATCTTGAAAAAGGAAATCAACACAGAACTTAAAAAATGGCAATACCTCCCATGCTCCTGGATTGGAAAGATTAACATCGTGAAAATGGCAATACTTCCCAAGGCTATCTACAAATTCAACGCAATACCTATCAAAATTCCACCCTCATTGTTCAAGGAAATAGAAGAGGCAATCCAAAAATTCATATGGAACAATAAAAGACCCCGAATAGCAAAAACGCTCCTCAACGGAAAGAACACTGCTGTTGGAATATCAATACCAAATTTCAAACTCTACTATAAAGCCATAGTAATCAAAACAGCTTGGTATTTGCATAAGAACAGATCTCAGGACCAATGGAATAGAATTGAAAACCCAGAAATGAACCTACAGACCTATAGCCATCTAATCTTCGAGAAGGTAGCTAAAACAATAGAATGGAAGACAAACAGCCTCTTCAGTAAATGGTGCTGTCAAAACTGGTTAACTACATGTAGAAAACTAAAGCTAGATCCTTATATATCACCCTGCACCAGAATCAACTCCAAATGGATCAAAGACCTTGAACTCAAAGCAGACACTCTGAAAACATTACAGGATGGAATGGGAGAAACCCTGGGTCTCCTTGGCTCAGGCCGAAATTTTCTGAATAGAGACCCGGAAACACAACAAATCAAAGAAAGGTTGGACAAATGGGATTGCATAAGGTTGCAGAGCTTTTGCAGGGCAAATGACATAGCTAGCAAGATCAATAGAAAGCCCACGGATTGGGAGAAGATCTTTACTAGCCATACAATGGACAAGGGTCTCATATCTAAAATATACTTGGAACTCAAAAACTTAAACCACCCAACAACAAATCCTCAAAGAAACAACTGCCCAATAAGTAAGTGGGTGAAAGACTTAAAGAGAAGCTTCTCTGAAGAAGAAAGAAGGATGGCCAAGAGACACATGAAGAAATGTTAAACATCCTTAGCCATAAAAGAAATGCAAATCAAAACAACATTGAGATATCACCTCACTCCAGTTAGAACAGCAAAAATCAAGAACTCTAACAACAACAGATGCTGGAGGGGATGTGGACAGAAAGGAACCTTACTTCATTGTTGGTGGGAATGTAAACTTGTTCAACCACTTTGGAAAGCAGTATGGAGGTTCCTCAAAAGACTTCATGTAGAACTCCCCTATGACCCAGCAATCCCACTTTTGGGCATTTACCCTAATGTTTACAAAAAAGACCACACTAAAGCTACCAGCACAACTATGTTTATTGCAGCATTATTTACCATAGCTAAGATATGGAACCAACCCAGATGCCCCTCAGTAGATGAATGGATCAAGAAAATGTGGTATATATACACAATGGAATTCTATGCCTCCATCAGAAAGAATGACATTTCCCCATTTGTTAGGAAATGCAAAGGCTTGGAAAAAATTATATTAAGTGAAGTAAACCAGGCCCAAAGAAACATAGGTCCCATGGTTTCCCTTATTTGCAATATCTATTATAGGTATGAGTCAAGCGGAAAAAGTAAGATAATATGATGTTAGGAAAATGAACCCTCAAATATGTATTTTAGTGTTTTTGTTTCTTTCATGCATGTGTTTCTAACGCATTTATAAGATTATTTCTTTGTTGCTTTGTATGTCCCTCCCCCACAGTGTAACCCCCGCTTTCACTATATTTGATGTCAGTATAACATGTGGAGGAGATGGGGACAAACAAGTCGTTTAAGGATTCAGGTGGACCTGTTGCAACAATGAGAAGTACAAAATGTCATGTCAAAACCAGCTTTACAATGTCGGTTTGGGGGGAGGGAGGGGGGGTATGATTGGGTGGGGGGGAGGGGGGAGGCTGGGAAGGGAGGTGAAGGGTAAACAAAGGAGGAGGTTGCAATGCTTGGTAAGAAATATATGCATTATCCTGCCCATGTAATTGTAACCCCTCTGTACAGTATGTTCTCAAATAATATAAAAAAAATTAAAAAAAAAACAAAAAAGAAAAAGTTAAAAATATTAATGGTAAATAAAGCTATCTGTAACTGTATATGGGTGTTAACTCCCCCTTTTTGTTTTAATAATTGTTCCTTAAGACATTGGTGCTTTCATTCTATAATTTCTTGTTCTAGGGGATTATAGGGAATTCCTGTAGTACGATTAATATGTCATCTGCCAAAAAGCTGACATTGGTATACTAACAAAACAGGGTTCATTATCGGTTTAAACTTGTGGTAATAGACCTAAGTTGGCAAAGCATTGAAGAACATGTGTATGTGAATGTTTAGTTTTTTTCTCCTCTATGTGCTGTGGCCCAACATGTTCATGAATAGGTATTTATAGAAACATCAATATATTTAAGCTTACAAAGGCTGGGAAATGAGTAATATCAGTTTGCCACAGGATATTGGGTTTGAGGCCTCTGGGAATTAACCCTGGTGATTGTAAAGAGTATTTTAAGAAGGGCTGTCATGTTTTGCTGGTATGTCCTATCCTTTTGAGGTCCTTTACAGGAAACTGAGGGAATTTATGTTGAAGACCTCTCCAATTGATGTGGATTAAATCATGTAAACGGGTGGCGCCTTATAATGTTAATGCTTGTGGGCCAGTAGCTAACTGGTCCCCCCAATTACTGCTCATGGATAAAAATCCAGAAAGTTTTGAATGCTCTCTCAATGTTGAATATGAATAGGGTCTCCCTGTCCTTCTAATAGGCCCTAAATGTAACTATAAGGGGGAAAATAGGGTTTCCATCCAACTTAATATGTTCCTGGGGAATATGAGGGAGCAAGTTAAGTACATATAGGCCATCAGAATACAAATTAAAGGGTTTTTGAATGTCCTGAAGGGCCATTATTACAGTGAACATTTCTTTATATTGTGCCGACCCTTGACAAGGTTGAAATCTTGGTTGGCTGGGGGTCTTTTGTTGCTCATCAAAGGCTGCATAGGCAGAGCCTGCTTTATACCTCCGTCAGTAAAAGCATGAAGGGTGCCAGGAATAGGTGTAGGAGATAATAGAGAAGTCATTTTGAGGGGAACTCACCATAACATGACGGTCCTTTTGGATGGCCCGTAATGGCAGTCAATAAGGCTTAGAAAGCTCTCTAGGGAGAGAGCAAGATGAACATTGGCTCGAGTGAGACACACAACGTCTGTCATCCGAAAAAGAAAAACAATAGAGTGAGGGTTGAGGCCATACTTCCTTTGGGCTTGTGTCTTTCCCTTGATGATAGCATCGGTAATTTGTTCTGCCTGAGAGTACACCCAGAAGTGTGCCCCCAAGGGGAGTGTGAACCCACTCTAATGCCTCCCCTTTGAGTTAAAACTGCAGAAATCAATGTGTCACCCACAAGAAACCAGAGGGAAATGGGCTCAAGAATAGAGTACCTCTTCAGGGAAACTTCAACCAGGTCTTTTTGGAACTGTAAAAATATTGACCGATAGCTGCTTGTAATTGTAATAACTTCTTGGGGCATCATGTCTTTTAGTAAGGCAAATAAGGGCACAAGACAATCTTTAGGGATGGGAACCCATGGCAACAGCTAATTGATTTCCCCTAAAAGACTTTGAAGTTGGGTTAGGGTCAGAGAGGCTGGAATATCCAGCAAAGATTTATGGGGGCAGACCTGACACAAGATAAGGTGGGATCCGAGCACCTTAAAAGGAGGTATTTTTGAATTTTATTTAGGACTATACTAACACCTCCCATTTTTAATATGACAAGAGCCTGGGCCACAATGCCCTCCAGGTGGCCCGGGTCTTGGTGCCCCAGAATTATATCATCCATGTAGGCATAGGCAAGAGAGGTATCTGAACCCAGCACAGGTCCTAAAAGTGTGGCCAAGTATTGTTGGCAAAAGGCTGGGCTATTGGCCATTCCCTGTTGCAACACCGTCCATTTGAACTTCCAATCAGGCTGGGAAAAATTAAGAGAAGGGATGAAGAAGGCAAAATTCTTGCAGCCATCCAGATGCAGTCGGATAGAGAAAAAAAAATCTTTAATATCAATCACAACCAAGGCATATTCTGAAGGTATAGTAGGAATCTAGGGCATAGCTCGTAGGAGCGTTCCTACTAGCTCCATTTTTTCATTTACCTTACATAGATCTTGGAGCATGTGCCAGGCGCTGTATGCTTTTTGGATAACAAATACGGGTGTTACAAGGACTCATAGAAGGGTGTATGTGCCCAAGGTTTATCCGTTCCTCCACCAAAAGGTGGAGGGCCACAAGTTTAGGTTTTGTCAATGGCCACTGCTCCACCCAAATAGGGATTCTCGGCTTCCACCTGATGGGAGGTACTTGGGGGCAGTGGCCTTTAGGATTGGGGGTGCACCCGAGTGGGTACCATATGTTCCTCTCTATAATTATAACAGTTTAAAAAAATCTTTTTCCTTAAGTCCCTCTAGATCCCATTTAAGCCTTTGTGCTGCTTCTCCATCCAGGATATCATCATAGAATGCTCGATGGTCTGTAGTGACCATAACATCCATTTGTCCTAGCATGTCTTGCCCTAGTAAATTGGCGGTGAGGATTTTTTTGCAACTAAAGGGCTTATCTTTACCTGCTCTCTATCTGGGCTAGTCCATTTCATAAGGGCAACCATCTCTTTGGACTGGGAGTTGCCCCCTACCCCCAATATTGGGTATCCGGGTGCAAGCTTCCAGTTCAAGGGCACTTCCTCCTCCCTGAGTACGGTTCTGTCTGCCCCCGTGTCAATTAGGCAGTGAAACCACTTCCTGCCTATAAAAATACTCATTTTAGGTCTGAGTCTTTTTTACCAGGGGGACAGTCCAATGGGCCTGGGTTGTCTTGCCATGAGGCTTCCTGGGCCTTACAGCAGAGGGAGTTCCTCCTTGACTTAACGGGGCTGGAGGATGCCCCTCCTCTAGTTTAAAGGCTTCCAATCTAAATTAAATTTGGATCGACAATCCTTTTTCCCATGGTACCCCTTCCCGCACCTAGGGCAGGGTGTAGGGGGCAGTTAGGACCCCCTGGGCCGGGTGTCAGGGGATTGCTGTGAACAGTCCCTATTAAAGTACCCCTCTTGCCCACATTTAAAGAAGTCCCTCTCCCCAATGGTCTTGGGGTTCCTTGGCCCTGGGCTGCCAGTGCCTGTGTGATAGCCTCAGTCATTACAGATATCTGAGCTTGTAAAACTAAAAGCTAGTGATTGGGACTGGTACTGTTGCATTCCCACATCTTGAGAGGCCACCACCCATCTGCTCAGGGAACTCTCTCTCAATCCAGCACAGGCCATGCGGTGTTCTGCATTCATCCCTTCCCAAACCATTAGCTTTACAAATTGATCCCGGAGGTCCCCTGCTGGCAGCTTATGATGAACACTCTGTTGGACATGGTCTATAAAATGAGGTAGAGGCTCACCCTGCTTTTGTGTCACTCCTGCTATGAGGGATGCAGTGGGCCCTTCATCCAGTTTGTGCCATGTGGCAAGTCCTGCCTGCCTCACCTGGTCACAATACGTGCCAGGTATTGCAGCCTTTTGGATGCCAGTGGAGTACCTTCCCCTGTTCCTGTTAACATGGCATACATAATAGGCATTGCAGATTGAGCCTGCCAGTTATTTTCTGCCTTAAAGAAGGCACACCACTTGATAAACTGAGAACTGGTTAAGGATGGCTTTGGCCACATCCAGCCAGTCCTTAGGGACACATGTGTGATAAGCAATGTCCTGTAATTGGGTCTGGGCCCAAGGAGAGTTCAGGTTATCCGCCACCACCGCCTTGTGGAGCTCTTTAAGGTCCTGAGCTTCCCATGGATAAAATTCCAAGGGTCTGTTAGCTCCTGGTGCCAGATTGACAGGATACTCTTTGGGAAGCAAATCCTGTGGCCCAGGGTCCAGGCTCTCCACTGGCCCTTCCTTTACAGGGTAGGCCTCCACATAGGTTACTTCCCTGGCCCTCGGCCCCTCTGTGGAAGTTAGGTCATAGGGATCCAGGTCTCACAGGTTCCTCCATAGGGCGTTGTCCCTTCCACAATTTCGGAGGCATAAGGTGGGGGCCTAGGACTGTCAGGGGCACCCGAGTTGGAGGAGGGGGGTAACCTTCACCCTCATGTTGACTTCCACTGAGTGTGCTTCTGTCTGATCAGTGCATTCTCAGTCGAATTTGACCATTCCTTTTCTTCCTCACTTCTGAAGTCCTCTTTCTGTGAGAGAGAATTACCCATAGTTAATGGTTTCACTTACCCTGAGAGACCACTTTGCCTTGAGTGGTATATTTTCCTTTCATGCCCAATGTTGAGCACCAGATTTTGGGTCTTCATTCATCCCATGGAAGATGGACGGGCTGTTAGGAAAGCTATGTGTGCTGCTTGCCTGTTCCCCAGCTTCCCTTAGCTTCAGAGACAGTCAGATGCAGCAGGGAGTCAAGACAAGCAAGAACTCATTTATTACCTCACAGCAAGCACTTTTTAAACATGTGGCATGGAAGGGGAGGAAACGGAACCAACCAATCATTGTAGAGGTCACCCTATCATGCACCTAAGATTTCTATACTTTCCCTGCTGTCCACAAGCTGTTTATACACTGATGTCACTTTGCCTGATTATGGTATCCAGTCAGATTTTAACATAAACAACTCGGACTCTGCCCACTCAACAACTTCTCAGCGCCATCTTTGCTGCCCACACAGAAAGTCTTGAATATGCCAAGGAAAGAAGACTCAGAAGCCAAATCTGATCTTGGAGTTATAGATACCCCAACTCAGAGGCAATGTATTTACAGTGTTACTGCCAAACAATCTGTGGTAGTTTATTTATTAAAATTACTAGCAAACATGGGAATCTATAAGACCTGAAAAGTGATTGAATCTTGGGGTCCATGATTCGTCTTTATAATCCTAGTGATTAAAAAGGATAAGACTTGGGGGATGATGGTTTTGAGGCTGGTAGAAAGTTCATGAGGTTCTATCTCCAATTAACTACAAAAATTTCTGTGCTGGAGGCATGGTTCAAATGGTAGACTGACTACTGTTAGCAAACAAACTGAGAGCATGAGGTATGATGAAGCCCAAAACTGGGAGAAAAAAAAGGTCCTTAGGAGAATACCATGAGAAGCAGAATTATGAATAGGAAATCAGAAACAACAGAAATAAACTTAGTGATATAGACAAAGCTTCCCAATGTGAAATATGGCACAAACTGCAATATCTATGGTTTTTCTTCTTATAGAGTAAAAATAAATGGTATTTTTACTTGACAAAACTAAAATGTAAAATTGTATGGAATAAATAATCACATTATGTTTATGTTTCCGTAATTTAACATGTTTTCCTACAAATTTCTAGAATAGTGTAGCTTTGGAAAATCAATACATCTTGCATTTTAATATATAGGATTACATATCCTTGCAAGGGTTGTCTAAAATTGATCTTCACTGAAATGATTGTCATTGATATCTTTCCCAAGATTCCAAATGTTTATACTTTCAGCTGACCTTCCACAAAACTCATACCCCAAACATTACTTTTTAGTTTGTTCATGTAATCATAGGAACATAAATATATGTCTGAAAATGTTAATTACCTTTATCTGCTGTCATTAGTGTAGTATAACTAATACAATTAAGTAAATACCCTGAGGGAAAAAAGATACTTCCTTCTAAATACAGATTTGTAGACACACACACACACACACACACACACACACACACACACGTAATTACCACTCTGACTCAGGTTAGGTTCCTGACATTAGGTATCAGACAATGATCTAATAATCAAACTTTCCTGCCTAGACATAAAATATATTCATAATTCTACACATACAAAAACACCAGTTCATTCAAAATAATGAGAATATTTAACAGAACCAACCAGCTCTTGAGCCATCTACACCCTGATTTCATTCATTCATGACGATGCACTTTTCATATTATATTTAAAAATCTTTTTGAGTCTCTCTGATTAGCAGAACAACATATGTTATTATATAAAACCAAATGTAGGTAAAATTACTTGTCCCTAGGTAATCTTTAATATATCTTATCAAAGACTTATTTTTCCTTCTTTCAGTGTCTGTTTCTGGCATTTTGCCATAATTTTTAACATTAAATTACAAAGGACATTCCATATTCCTTAATTCATATTTTGTAAAAGTTATGCTATGGAGTTGAATTTGATTTGTTTGCTTATTCAAAATTAAATTTTCTCAACAACTTGCATTATTGTTTATGTTACTCCTAAGCCATTTGAAATATCAAATAGAACTGAAAATTGCCCTCAGCAATGCTTTGTGAATGGCATTAATGTTTGGGGAGGGATGAAGGATTTGAATTATCTAGAGTGCCTTAAAAATGGCACTGTTATGCAAAGGGCTCATCATTTAGTCAGCTTTTAAAGTGTGGTCTTCTTATTTCATATAAGAAGATATAAGTATGCTTTTCATCACATTCTTGTCTGCAAAGCAGTAGATTTATTTTCTTTGTACAGTTGATATCCAGCTGCGACTGTAGTGAAACCTACAAACAACTGCAGAGCTGTATTTGCTGCTCTAGATTTTGAAATTTTCTTGCAGTAGCCCGTGTGATTTGAGCCCAGATTCATGGGATAGGCACATAATCCACAATTGCAAAGCAGCACAATGAACTTCATTTTTTTTTGTTTCCTGTTTTTCTTATTGATGGTCTTTTAAGGAGCTAGAGAATCTTTATTTCTCATTGTTGATGTGACTTAAACAAATTTTCCAGATTTTTCAAATACAATAAAGAGATATAAAGGAGACATATTTAATCACAAAATGCAGATAAACATTTGCATGATTTTTTATTCTAGTCCTGTTTTCAGTTATCTTCAAATAACTTTGAGATGAGCCAAGCATATGTGTAAATTGACATGTATCAAGCACACAGAACTCTGGAATCTTTGGACATTGATTTTTGTATCAACTTCACTTAAAAAGAAAATTATCATTTGCTTCATATCTTAAGTAATCTACTTAAACAAGTTTTATTAATTTTATCAACAGCTCTCATAATCTATGGAATTGATGCATTGCATAAGTATTTGATTCCTAATTTGCACTGAATTAATATTATATTTATTTTACTTTTTTACACATGAAATAAAATATGAGGATAAAACATGCCTGTTTTTCATTTTGTTTGCCACAATGAAACTATTAGACATTTTGAAAATTTAACTTTAAATCTGAACCTTCAAATTTCACTAGGACATTAATTGTGTTACTTACAAATTGAATATTAAAATAAAAAGCATTATTAAATAGAAAGCAAGATTATGTTATCATAGCTTAATCCCTGAATTGACTTTATAATAAAAAACATTTATATTTATATAATAAGATACACATACTCAAACAAATTATGATATATGGAAATAAAAAGTCCTTTTTTGTTTTGTGTTTGTTGTTGTTTATAGTTTGTGATTATTCTGTCTTCTTTACCTTATGCCTGGTGTATTCATTGTACATCTTCAGTAATGTGAGCGGTGGGCACAGAGCTTTAGGGAAAATTGTGAAAAACTGCAGCAGTGGAGTTCATTGAACATTAATGAAAGTGAACTATTTAACTCATGGGTGGGGACAGGAGAGTGGGACTGGGAACAAGTGAGGGAACTGAAGACATTTCACAAAAGGAAATTTCTCATTACTTGACTCTTATAATTGTAATCCATCTATAAATCGCCTTAATGAGAACAACAGAGTAAATTTATTTTAAAAAGGCAAACAAAATGTTGTTTCTTAGAATCATAGGAGTTGGTTTTTTTCGCTGGTTTGAGCTGGTTGAGTTTATCTCTGAAAATGGGCTGCTGAGAGGAATAAAAATTGTGACACTGCTAGGTGAAATATTCTGTAGATATCTGTTAGTTATAGCTTGTCAATACAGTTATTTAGCTCTGAAGTTTCTTTGCTAATTTTTTACCTGGATGGCCTGTCCAGAGGTAAGAATGATGTGTTCAAGCAACCAACAATATATTTGGATGTATGCGTATTTTTAGGGTAAGTAGTATTTGTCTAATGAATTTGGGAGCGCTAGAATTCAGGACATTGATATTTAGAATTGTTAAATCCCTTTGATGGAGACTTTTCTTTACCAATATTTAATGTCTTTTTTTGTCTCTTTTTACTTTCATACCACTTTTAATGTAAAGCCTATTTTTAACTATATTAGTATAGCTTCTCTGGCCTGTTTATGAGGTCCAATTTTAATTTGTAAAGATGATGTACAGAAGTGTTACAATTACTTAAGTCAGATAATGAGCACATTTCTTTTTGAACAGTGTCACCTCTTCCCTCATGTTCTCCCAGTTTTTCCCTTTCAAGCTCCCTCTCCCAAAAGTTGTACAGTTCATGTACAATGTTGTGTCTATTGAGTAGCACCGCTGCATTTGTTAACTCTTTGTCCCACCATTTCTGTGTTCTCTCTTGCCCTTTCCAAAATTGCACATATTAACAAATGTGCACAAATTAATAAAAACGGCATCAGAACACAGAAGGAAAAGCAAAATAATAAAAAATACTCTCTATCATTTCTTGGAGACCATTTAAATGAACATTATTTTATATGATAATATTCATATAGCTATTGAGTCTTTGTGATCTTCTCCACAGGGCATCCCTCTTTGATCTCACTGTATAAATGTTTAGAATCCCATGTAATTTATCATGTCCGAGTGTAATGTTTTCTCTTTTACCATCCACATGTCTTTACTTGTAGAATTAGAGGCACATTCTAATGCAACAAATGAGGGAAATCAGGCAGCATATATTTCTTTGAATCTGTCTTTCTTCACTTAATATAAGATTGTTCCAAGTCTTTCCTTTTCCTTATGAATGGTGTAATATTCTTTCTGGATCAATAGAATTGCATCATACCGAAGAGTTTCTTCAGGCAAAGGAAAAAGTTAGCAGGATATATAGAAAGAAAATGGAATGGAAGAAGATTTTTACTAACTAAGCATCAGACAAGGGTTTTCTTAGCTAACCCATATTTAGATATCAAAATTTAAACCCAATAAAAATAGACACTCAAATAAACAAGAACACAATTAATATATGGGATAAAGACTTAAAGATAAATTCTTAGAAGAAGAATGAAAAATAGACACATCTCTCTCCATAAAAGAAATGTAAATTCAAACAACACTGAGATTCATTTCACCCATGTTACAATGTCATGATGAAAAACTGAACAATCACAGATACTGATATGGATGTGGCCCAAAGGAAACTCTATTACACTGTTGATGGGAATGTAATCTTGTTCAACCACTTTTGAAAACACTATGGAAATTGCTCACAGAACTGAATAGAGAGCTACCTACCTTTGATCCAGCAACTCCCCTTATGGGCATTTATCCAACAGAGCAGAAACAAGGCCACACTGAATCTACCAGCACAATCATGTTCATTATTGCATTATTTTCTGTAGCCAACATATGGAATCAGCCCAGATGCTTCTCATTGTAAAAAGAGATCAAGAATTATATATTTTTATATATGTATATATAAATTATACAT